>NC_079314.1:111122878-111722878 GCF_029931775.1 Euleptes europaea
CATTATACCCCGCCTCAAACACCACTCTCCCAGGCTGTACCCTCAACTCTCCAGTATTTGTGAACCCAGAGTAGGCAACCACATGGCAACCTCGACCTTCTTCCTGAACTGTGTTGGCTATAACCCAGGTCAGTCTTGGGTTATAATGGCAGGCTTCTGGCCTTCATTTCCTACCGCTGTGCTATGATTTCCAAGCTTTTTTCTGCTATCCAGTTTCCACTTCCTGTTCCTTGGACAGAATTACTGGTTCCTGACCATAACACTTTATTTGCTTCTCCTTGGGACTGGTTTCTATTTTTAGGCAGTAGGGTTGCCAACCTCCAGGTATTAGCTGTAGATCTCCTGCTATTACAACTGCTCTCCAGCCGATAGAGATCAGTTCACCTGGGGAAAATGGCCGCTTTGGCCATTGGATTCTATGGTATCGAAGTCCCTCCCCTCCCTAAACCCTGCCCTCCTCAGGCTCCGCCCCAAAAATCTCCCACCGGTGGCAAAGAGGGACCTGGAAACCCTATTAGGCAGTCTACCTGGTTGCTATCTTGCTTATTCCTGATCTCACTTCAATTTTCCTTCATTGCTCTAGCTAGATTGCTTATCCGGATCTGGACAGGAAAGGGTAGCCGTGGCAGATGGGGAAAAGCCCTGGGAGCACAGTATGAGAATGTAAGTGCAAATGGATTTGTTTGCTCTGTCGAACAAAGGCAAACTGCTCAAATACAAATGAACAGCTCTTTCAAGCTGTGCCGATTATAATTTGTGGATGGATGATAAAACTGAGATCTTTTTTCCTTTCTGCTACATATTTGAAATGCAGAAGACATGTACGTACAGTCTCTGAGGAAGTGGCTCAAACTGGATGGAAAAGTTACAGATGGGAATATGTTTCTCATTCTGCATAGGGATGCCAACCTCCAGGTGTGGGACCCTGGGATCCCCCAGAATTACAGTTCATCTCCAGACCACAGAGATCACTTTCTCTTGAGAAAATGGATGCTTCACATGGTGGAAACTGTGCCTTTGTACCCCACTGAGGTCCCTGACCTCCACAAGCTCCATCCCCAAATCTCCAAGAGTTTCTCAGTTTTGGGCTAAACATTAGGAAGAACTTCCTGACAAAGCGGTTCCTCAGTGGAACAGGCTTCCTCGGGAGGTGGTGGGCAAACCTTCTTTGGAGGTTTGTAAGAGGCTAGATGGCCATCTGTCAGCAATGCTGAGTCTGTGAACGTAGGCAGTTCATGAGAGTAGGGCTGCCAGGTCACTCTTCGCCACCAATGGGTGGTTTTTGGGGTGGAGCCTGAGGAAGGCAGGGTTTGGGGGAAGGGAGGGACGTCAATGCCATAAAGTCCAATTGCCAAAGCGGCCATTTTCTCCAGATGAACTGATCTCTATCTGCTGGAGATCAGTTGTAATAGCAGGAGATCCCCAGCTAGTACCAGGAGGTTGGCAAACTTGCATGAGAGGGAAGGCAGGAAGGGTTCTTTCAGTGGCCCTTTCTTGCATGCCCAGGGTAGTGCCAATCGCCACTTTGGGGTCAGGAAGCAATTTTCCTTCGGGCCAGATTGGCAAGGGATCCTGGATAGTTTTTTTGCCATCTTCTGGGCATGGAGTAGGGTTCACTGGGGGGAGGGAGTTTTAAATTTCCTGCATTGAGCAGGGAGTTGGACTAGATGACTCTGGGGTTACCTTCGAACTCTATGATTCTATGTGAAGAAAAGTTAGTTTTTTCTTGTGTTTCTAACTTGACCCATTTTCCATTCCTCATTTTTACATGGGAAAAGATTTGCTGAATTATGTAGTCTTAGAGAGGAAAAGACATTCATGCTAGGAAAAGTTGAAGGCAGCAGGAAAAGAGGAAGACCCAACAAGAGATGGATTGACTCTATAAAGGAAGCCATGGCCCTCAGTTTGCAAGATCTGAGCAAGGCTGTTAAGGATAGGACACTTTGGAGGACATTGATTCATAGGGTCGCCATGAGTCGGAAACGACTTGACGGCACTTAACACACAGAGAGGCCCAGCCCACTTTCCTGTTTAAATCTTGAAAAGAAGGAGGTGAGATCAGACCAATTATTTTTAAAGAGCTACAACAGGCAGGTTCTCCTACGGGCAAGTAATTCACAGTGCAGAAACATGGCAGAATTGCCCTTCCACAGCAGAACCTGTCTAGAAGACCAGAACAATACATCATACAGAGATGCAGTAAGCAGCCTCCTTTAAGGATGGGCAGTAGCCATTTAGCCTAGAGGGATGGATTTCAAACCTCCTTTCTCATTACTTCTTTCAGTGCGTCTCAATGGACAGCATTGAAATTATGGCACTGTCTGAATGCTTGGAATGCAATGGTTTCTTGCGGGAAGCAAAAATGCAGCCTTTCCAGGCAAGGTAGGAATACCTCCCTGCCACGATGCTTTCCTTACTGAATTACAAACCATTTAGTGGATACTGGGGAATGAACACTTTCGAAGCGAGACGACCAACACAATCGCACGAGACTGGCAGAAGAAAGTCTGAGAAACTGTGAAGCAGAAGAAACCACTGCGAGACAGGTATAAATCTGGCCGTAAAATTTCCCTTGCAGGAAAGTGATAAATGGATTGACGTCAGAGAAGCTCTCTGGTCTGGTCAGTGCTGAGTCTGGGTCTTTGTGATGCATTCGGCAATTATTTTTGATGAAAGAAAAGTGGACAGTGGAGAGTTTCTTAATAAGCCATGAGGCTCTTAACAATCCATGAAGCTTATAAAGGCCATAGAGAGAAGAATCATTTAAGGAGAGGCCAAATGCATTTATCCTAGAAGAATGCCAGGCCTCCCACTTAGGGTTACCAACCTCCAGGTGGTGCCTGGAGATCTCCCACTGTTACGTTTGATCTCCAGACAATAGAGGTCAGTTCCCCTGGAGAGAATGGCTGCTTTGGAGGGTGGACTCAATGGCATTAGCCCCTGCTGAGCTCCCTCCTTTCCCCAAACTCCGCCCTTCCCAGGCTCCACTCTCAAAATCTCCAGGTATTTCCAAACCCAGAGCTGGCAACCCTACTAACACTACCTAGGATTGCCAACTTCCAGGTGGCGGCTGGAGGTCTCCCACTATTACAACTGGTCTCCAGGCGATAGAAATCAGTTCTCGTGGAGAAAATGGCCGCTTTGGCAATTGGACTCTATGGCATTGAAGTCCCTCCCCTCCCCAAACCCCGCCCTTCTCAGGCTCCGCCCCAAAAACCTCCAGGTATTTCCCAACCTGGAGTTGGCAACCCTACCACTACAGCAGGAGTCCTCCCAGTAAGGTTGCCGGGTCCCTCTTTGCCACCAGTGGGAGGTTTTTGGGGCAGAGCCTGTGGCGGGCAGGGTTTGGGGAGGGGAGGGACCTCAATGTCATAGAGTGCAATGGCCAAAGCAGTCATTTTCTCCAGGTGAACTGATCTCTATCAGCTGGAGATCAATTGTAATAGCAGGAGATCTCCAGCTAGTACCTGGAGGTTGGCAACCCTACCTCCCAGTGATTCTCTTTGATGCCCACCAGCAGGAGAAATTGAGGGGGAAGAAAAACCTGGTGAGCCAGCTTCATCCTGTACCACAGTTGAAACAGAAAGCGACACAGGGTTCTCTAGCAATCTTAAAAAACTGTATGGTAAAACCGTAGAGTTTTTGTGAAATGCTAGCGCGTCTCCCTGTATCACTTCTGGTTTCAGCAGGAAATGATGTCGGTGCGCCATCACAATGCCAGCATGCCAGCCCCTTCCCCTCCCATTGTTTCCAGAGGTTGCAGGCTATGGCCTGGCAATCCTAGCAGAAATTTCAAACATCAACCAAATGCATACATTCGGTAGAAAGACTGAAAGAAAGCTAGAAATTAATATTACATTACTTTGAAGAAGAGTTGGTTTTTATATGCCAACTTTCTCTACCACTTAAGGAAGAATCAAACAATCACCTTCCCCTCCCCTCCCCATAACAGACACCTTGTGAGGTAGGTGGGGCTGAGAGAGCTCTAAGAGAGCTGTGACTAGCCCAAGGTCACCCAGCTGGCTTCATGTGGAGGAGTGGGGAAACCAATCCAGTTCACCAGATTAGCGTCCGCTGCTCAGGTGGAGGAGTGGGGAATCAAACACAACTCTCCAGATCAGAGTCCACGGCTCCAAACCACTGCTCTTAACCACTACACCACGCTGGCTCTCTTTGGCATCTGGCTTTCTTTGGCACATGATATCCAAAAACGGCTTTCAGTTTGAATTTATCTTTCTTTTATGGGTTTTTTTAAAATGTCATTTTCTCACTTGATTCCTGGAAAGTATTGCCTGTATGGGAATTTGTGCAATATATATATATATATATATATATATATATATATATATATATATATATATATATATATATATATATATATATATATATATATATATATATATATATATTAAAAGTGTGAGAATTTCTAGTTGAAAATCTGGCACTACTAATATGTGGTTATGCCCTGAATAAGAAAAGCTTCTTTCAGCTTTTATAGTTAAGAAAGTCAGATAGTTTGTCAATAGCATCCTGCCCTGGCAACCACACTGTAGGTTTTAGGCTGATATTTCTGGCATAAATTTACCTCAAAAGATTAAAAAGGCGGCCTGGTTTAAATAAGTAATATAGTAACCGTCAGGCTTTGAGTTTCTGCAGCATCTGGGATTTATCAAACGATTATACAATTGGCTGGATTATCTGTCTTTTCTGTTATTGTAAAAACGCTCTCATTACATACAGGCTTCCTTATCTCTAACTAAGAAGAAGCACATTTTGAAAAAAGGAAGGGCACCGAACAAACATTATATAAGAAACAATGTTTTTATTTATAATGTAGGGTGTCTGAAAGCTTCCTGGCATGAATTATTATTATTATAATTTTTTTTTTTTGCAAAAACCTACATCATGTATATTATCATTTTGATTTTGGGCTGCCAGATGCAAACCCGAAAGGGGTTTCTTACACCTGAAAGAACTGCGGAGACCTTTGCCAGATGCTGCTGTTCGCAGCAATGAGAGGGTCAAAAGCCAGGATTATCTACAGACTCCCGAAAAGTACAGGAGCCCGAGACAAAGATCGGCGGATGAGGTTATGCAGCTCAGCTGGCTGCTCTGTTGGTAACGGAGAGGGTTTTTCACCTAGGTCAGATTGGCTGGTGACTCGGGGGGGGGGATCTGTGCTCCCCCCCCCAACCATTTTGCTTGTTTTACATGGACCTCAAGGATATAAAGGAGCTGGATGAAACTGAAGGCAAAAACGCATGGTCGCTTTAGCCTCCTTTATTCCCTGTTTCAGCCAGGATTCAGCCGGGATCAAACGCATGCGTTTCGCCGAACGTGCGTTCAATCCAGCCCTGAGACAGGCTGTCAAGCACAGTTCTTTCCCATCTAATTGGCTTTCAGTGCATCCCTAAGGAGAGTGACTCCAGTGTAAACCCATTCATTTCAATGGGCTTAGTCTGGAGTAACTCTCCTTAGGAAAGCACTGTAAGTCTTCCAAAACTTCAAAAGGATGTTTTTTTATGAGTCCTGCAACTTGAGAAACAGGAGATGCCGAAGATCACATGCACTCTGCGCTCATGCTACTCCTTTCAATACCCTCTCCATTTCTGCTCTCTGCTCGTGACCAGGCTACAATCTTGGTTATGCTCGTTAATCTCGTAGGGTTGCCAGGTCCCTCTTCACAACTGGCGGAGGGCTGTTGGGGCAGAGCCTGAGGAGGGCGGGGTTTGGGGAGGGGAGGGACTTCAATGCCATAGAGACCAATTGGACATTTTACCCGGGGGAACTGATCTCCATCGGCTGGAGATCAGTTGTAATAGCAGGAGATCTCCAGCTAGTACCTGGAGGTTGGCAGCCTTATTAATCTGTAAGTAAGATGATCGGCTAACATCATCAGAAGGTAGGGTTGCCAATTCTGGGTTGTGAAATACATGGAGAATTTGGGGATGGACCCTGAGGTGGTTTAGAGTGGGAAAGGACTTCAATGGGGTTATTATGCCATAGATTCCACCTTCCACAGTGGCATTTTCTGCAGGAGAACTGATCTCTGTTGCCTGGAGATCAGTTGTAATAACAGGAGATCTCTAGCCACCAACTGGAGATTGGCAACCCTAGCAGGATGTTTAGAGTGAGTTGTCACCAATGTTCTGATGACACCCAAACATTGGATCTCATTCTCTATGCCTCTGGAGGGAACTGTGAGGGCCTAGGCCAGTGTTTTGTGGCTGTGCTTTGAGCCAGTGTGGTGTAGTGGTTAAGAGTGGTGGTTAGGAGCAGTGGACTCTGATCAGGAGAACTGGGTTTGATTCCCCACTCCTCCACATGAGCAGCAGAGGCTAATCTGGAGAACTGGATTTGTTTCTCCTCACCTACACATAAAGCCAGCTTGGTGACCTTGGGCTAGTCACAGCTGTCTTAGAGCTCTCTCAGCCCCACCTACCTCACAGGGTGTCTGTTGCAGGGAGGGGAAGGTAAGGTGATTGTAAGCTGGTTTGATTCTTCTTTAAGTGGTAGAGAAATTCGGCATATAAAAACCAACTCCTCCTCCTCCTCCTCCTCCTCCTCCTCTTCCTCTTCCTCTTCTTCTTCTTCTTCTTCTTCTTCTTCTTCTTCTTCTTCTTCTTCTTCTGTGAAGTGGCTGAGGGTAAACAAACTGAAGCCTAATCAATATTTCTTTGGGGGCCCATAAAATCGGATCCCCTGACACAATCTTTACCAAATTCAGGGATTCTTCTAAGGAGAGTCACCAGCAGCTTTGCTGAACATTTGGTGCCTCTACCTTAAAAAAACAAAACCAAAACAGAGTCCTGGAAAGATTCCCCATAAGCTATAACGGAGCCACTTTTTTGTGATTCTGGGGAAATACCTGGGGAGGGGCGGGGGGAAACACACACTGGTACGGGTATTCAGGAAAATTCAGGGAACCTGAAAATTCTCAGGTCCAATGTAACCGAACTCCAAAAAATATATATATTATTTTTTTGCAAAAAGCAAACTGTTTATAGCAGTGTTAAGGAGTAGAAGACAGCATCTGTTTGCACTTTGCTTCCTTTCTTCGATAAGAAGCCACTGACGGCAAGTCACAGGAGAGGGCTGAGTGTTCTGTGATGGAACATGCCTGCTTTATTCTGCTCAGCAGGATGGAATCTATTTTACTTGCTACTTGCCTTGGTCATTATATGAAGTCACACTGGCCACAGCCTAACTCTGTGCAATCAATACAACTACTATGCATGGGCAGGTGTTCAAAGTTTAGCGTTCTCAGTGTTCAGTGTTCTTTACATAAACTGTCGCAGTAATCCTGGTAGTGCAAACGGGTTTTGTTAGTCAGATATTGATCAAAGAGGAGGGCATTTATGTGCTGTTTTATTCTGTCTTTTATTCTCCCTTCCGCTATTGCATATCAGAGAGGGGCTATGGCTTGGTGGTAGATAGGATTGCCAGCTCCGGGTTGGGAAATACCTGGAGATTTTGGGGGCGGGGCCTGAGGAGGGCAGGATTTGAGGAAGGGAGGGACTTCCATAGAGTCCAATTGCCAAATGCCATAGAGTCCAATTGCCAAAGCGGCAATTTTCTTCAGGTGAACTGATCTCTATTGGCTGGAGATCAGTCGGAATAGCAGGAAATCGCCAGCTATTACCTGGAAGCTGGCAACCCTATCTACAGCATATTTAGTTTGGCCCAAATGGTGTCAGGCTAGCGGCGGTTGTTTATGCAGCATGCTGTTTATTCCATTTTTTCACTCGGGAGCTGCTCCTTCATGCCCTGAAGTCCTTTTCTCCCTCTCATTTTCTTTTGTACCAAGCATTCCAGTTTCTCGAGGAGTTTGGAGGAAACCTTGCACGCTTTTTTGTGGAGTGATATTTTGGCAGTTCCCAAATACAAAGGTATTACACGACTGCTGTTCTTGGCACCCTCGTCTGTTCGGGGACCTCTCTTCCTGCTTACCATCAGTCACAGCAGTCAGGCCAGGAAAGCATCATTCAAAGGCATCGATTCAGAAACTGCCATATTGTATTAATGTTAGGGACTTCAGAGGGAATCCAAGGATGCGGATCTCAGAACCACATCCCCTTTATTCAACAAACAGAAGTTATTTCGGCAGGATCCTGGCTAGGAAACGACTGCACTATTCTGGATCATCTTAGTAATGGGGGTTGTCCAACAGTGACCCCTTTCTGGGCTAGCATTAAGGAGACC
Organism: Euleptes europaea; assembly: GCF_029931775.1. Lineage (NCBI taxonomy): Eukaryota > Metazoa > Chordata > Lepidosauria > Squamata > Sphaerodactylidae > Euleptes > Euleptes europaea. The sequence goes on from NC_079314.1 coordinate 111,131,081, forward strand.
ATACAGCCACACTCCATAAATAATGTCCTTCGGCTTTGATGGTGGACTGCCTTTCGGGTTATCCTGAAATATAGCTAGAGGATAACACAGCTTTTCCTTCCAAATATGACTCATATCTGGAAGAAGGGATTAAATACATCATACTTAGCTACATTTCATATATTATAATTGCAGTGTAACCTGTATTAGCATCAGGGTCTAATAATACAATACCAGTGACAGCACATGGGTCCCGTCTAGGGAGAAAACAGGCAGGATATAAATAAAAATAAATAAGCATGGACGTTAGTTTGTGAATTCAAGCTTAGGTGGATCACAGTGGCCATTTATGCGGGGGTATTTAGCTCGCGATCCCTGCTGGACTGCTTCGAGGCTTCCTTTGCATTATTCATGATTTTACCAACCTTTAGAAGTCACTTGCCTCTTTCTTCCCCCGCAGTTCTACGATGCTGTTTTATAACAAATTTAAATTCTGCTTTGAGGCAAGAACGAGGCAAATCCGCCCATTTCCATGCATAATCCTAACTTTGGGGTTTCTCTCCCCATGCCCATTCTGGCTTCTCCCTCTCACATGTCTGTCCCTCCCATCCAACGCCTTCCCTCAAAGCAAAGCACAAAAGAGGGAATGAAACCTTCATGAAATGTGCAGGAAGACACCAACCGTAGAGAGGGTAGAAGGCAGCTCCTGGCAGGGAGCTGTTGAAGAAAGGAGGGGAGGAATACCCAGTTTTGCAAAAGCCCACACACAGACAGGGAGCAGTCCCTTTAAGAGCTGACCCACCCCTCCAAGTAAACTGCAACAAGGCTGTGTTTTTGGAGGGGGGGGGGGACTCAGAAGCATCCTGATTCACTGGGGATGCATAATTAATCACAAGGTACTTCTGGGATTTCTTGTTGGGGGAAGCCCTCATGCATATGATGTTTGAGGATTCGGATCAGACCACTGTGCAGCAAAACAAACACAAACTTCCCATGCATAAATGACCTGAATGTAATAATATCCACTCCCTTCAGCACTTCTGTCAACGGCCACTTTTTTGTTTGCCTTCAAGTTGGAGCTGACTTATGGAGACCCCCTTGGGTTTTCAAGGCAAGAGATATTCAGAGGTGGACAGTCATTGCCTTTCTCTGCGCAGCAACCCTAGACTACTTTGGTGGTCTCCCATTAGGGTTGCCAACCTCCAGGTGGTGACTGAAGATCTCCTGCTATTGTAACCGATCTGCAGGCGACAGAGATCAGTACCCCTGGAGAAGATGGATGCTTTGGCAATTGGACTCATGAGTACCCCATGCTCTCCTTCTGCCCACACACTTACAAGTGCTTGACTAACCATGATCCCAGATGCCCACGCTGCCCATTAACATCAGGGCAAGGGATGTGGGCAGAACAGGCAGCTGTGAGCCTGGGCAGTGAGGGGGGCTCATGAGTGGGGCAGGAGAAAGATGTACCGGTAGGTAGGGGGGCACACAGATGGGTGGGCAGGAAGGGAGGCACAAGCAAGAGATAGGCAGAAGCGCCCCTCCCCAAAATCTAGAGCCCTTTCTAGTAGGGTGTCATCTGAATATTGGTGGCACCACACTCCAGATCCCTGCTGACCTCTCCCAGCTGTTTCATGTAGATGTTAAACAGCCTGCGGAGGAGAAGGGCTGTGGCTCAGTGGCAGAGCCTCTGTTTTTCATGTAGAAGGTCCCAGGTTCAATCTCTGGCCTCTCCAGTTAAATGCCAGGGGGCAAAGCAGCAACCCCCCAGCACCACCTTCTGGAATCGGCAAGGGGCAGGTAGAAGCAAATGAATAAATACATAAATAATGCTGCCTATGTCTTTAACACATGTACATCCTGCCCTCTTAGCTCTACTGCTCCCAAGGGAGCCGTCAGGAACAATTAAAGCAATAAAATTGTATTACTGCAACACATAAAAGATCAGCATGAATATGCTTGCTTTTAAAAAAAGCAGTAGCAATTAGCAGGCAATAAAACAGAAAATAAAAGAATGGAAAATGTGCAGTCATCCCTCCAGATCACTAGCAGTCCAGACGTCTAAGACACAAACTTCTCAGCAATGCTGATTCTATGGCCTTAGGCAGATGATGAGAGGGAGGGCATCTTGCCCATCTTCTCGGCATGGAGTAGGGGTCACTGGGGGTGTTGGGGGGAGGTAGTTGTGAATTTCCTGGATTGTGCAGGGGGTTGGAATAGATGACCCTGGTGGTCCCTTCCGACTCTATGATTCTATGATTATCAACCTTTCCCATCCTGATCCCCCCAACAGGAATGAGCCAACCTGGCTATTGTCATTTCTTTTTGACTTTACAGGTTTAGGTGTTGGCATTGAGATTTTGTTCAATTAATGCCATTTTTACAAAGCTGACACAAGAATCACACATGTTCATTTTAATAGGAACACTTCGGCATGGAGACAGAGGAAGCCGGTGTGACAACGTAGGCTCACAAGTTCATTCCTCACAAGGGAAAAACAACAATTGAAAGGGGCGATCTGAATCGAGCTGCAAAGCTTTTGAAGTTTGGTCTCATCCCTATCCAAACTTTAGCCAGCGGTGGTTTGGAGGGGTGGATTCTAATCTGGAGAACCGGGTTTGATTCCCCACTCCTCCACATGAGCAGCGGACGCTAATCTGGTGAACTGGGTTGGTTTCCCCACTCTTCCCCATAAAGCCTGCTGGGTGACCTTGGGTAGTCACAGTTCTCTCAGAACTCTCTCAGCCCCACCTACCTCACAAGATGTCTGTTGCGGGGAGGGGAAGGGAAGGTGACTGTAAGCCGGTTTGATTCTTCCTTAAGTGGTAGAGAAAGTCGGCATATAAAAACCAACTCTTCTTCTTCTTCCTGCTTCAATTAAAAATTGCACCAGAGTCTACTTTCAGTATCTACCTCATCAGATAGGTAAGTGTGGAGGCGGAAGGAGGCCAATGGATAGGATTGCTGGCTCCAGGTTGGGAAATACCTGGAGATTTTTGGGGTGAAGCCTGAAGAGGGTGGGCTTAGGGGAGGGGAGTGACTTCAATGGGGTCTAATGCCGTAGAGTCCACCTTCCAAATCAGCCATTTTCTCCAGGTGTGAACTGATCTCTGTCACTTGGAGATCAGTTGCAATCCCAGGAGATCTCCAGCCACCACCTGGAGGTTGGCAACCCTACTGATGGACACAAAGGCAACTCCGATTCTTCACAATTAGTCAGTGGTTCAGAATCCTAGGGATTAAAATATTACGGGCTTTCCGAACAGGCGGCTCGTCTCTTTGTCTTCCTGACCTGCTCTGAAAAAACAGTAATCCATACCAGCTGCACCGTTGCAAAGGAATCCTTGGAAATGTGGAAAATATTATCGTACTTTTGTCAGCACTCAGCAGGGTTTATGAGGAAACAAAAATAAAACTAATGAAGCTCCAGGAAGTTCATTGTCTTAACGATGCTCTTCCTGCATTGTCAAACATACTTCCCCATATGGCCATCAGCTGTGCGGTTCACAGTTATCTAAAATGCACAACGTCTTCCAGCTACCCTCGTTTGGGAAATGGACGACCCCTCGGTTGCTCGCTGCCAAGCAATAAAACAATCCAGCTCCCTGATTTTAAACATTTGGTAGTCTGTAGTTTCCCCTCAAGCCAGCTGAGCTCCAAAAGAAACAGGGAACCTCTGACAGGCTAATCAGGGTTTTGTCTAAGGCAGTGGTTCCCAACCTTTTTTTGACCAGGGACCACTAGGACTTTTTTGTTCGGTGCAGGGACCCCAAGGTTCAAAATAAAAATTCTGAGAATTTGAAAATAAACTTTAATCATAACTGTTAGTTAAACATTAAACTTAGAATAATATTTGAATATATTTTTTATAATAGAGAACTTTTAATTGTAAATCATTGTGATTTTTGAGCCCCGTGGCGCAGAGTGTTAAGCTGCAGTACTGCAGTCAAAAGCTCTGCTCACGACCTGAGTTCGATCCCGACGGAAGTCGGTTTGAGGTAGCCGGCTCAAGCTCGACTCAGCCTTCCATCCTTCCGAGGTCGGTCAAATGAGTACCCAGCTTGCTGGGGGTAAAGGGAAGATGACTGGGGAAGGCACTGGCAAACCACCCCGCAAACAAAGTCTGCCTAGAAAACGTCGGGATGTGACGTCTCCCCATGGGTCAGGAATGACCCGGTGCTTGCACAGGGGACCTTTACCTTTACCTTTTTATCCTTTTTACAAGCTGGGCAATTCTGGGGCTAATACTGTTGCTCAGAGCTACACAAATATCATCACTTGCTTCCAGTTGATTTCTTGTCGTGTTCTTAATTGTAAGCAAAGCAGAAAACCCTTGTTCGCATAAATAAGTTGTGGAGAAGAGCATAAGATATCGCAAGGCGAATCCCCGAACTGTAGGATATGAAATTGCTTTTTTACACCAGAACTCTTCAAGAGAAACTGATTCAAACGCATCCTTACAGTGCTAATCATTTTGGAATTCAATGAGCTCTTCCTGGATTTCTTCTGCAACCTCTTCAACAGCAATACCAAAAGGATTGCGAATCAGCTTTTGGGTATCTTTTGATTCTGTCTGGTTATATTCTGGGAAGTAATGGTGGAATTCATCAACCAGCATTTGCAGATGACTTCTGATGTTGTCTTGTATATTTGCGGTGATCATGTCATCTTTACTATCATCGACCAGTGCTTTTAATGTCACAAACGCAGAATAATTGTTTTCGCCTACTCATAATTGAAGTTTGCAAATAAAGGCACGCAGTTTATCTTCAAACGTAAAAATGTTTCCCACACCTGCTAAATTTATGTTTCCAGAACCTTGCAACTGTAAATTTAGTTTATTCAAATGTGAGAAAATATCCACAAGATAAGCCAAAGGCATCCGACTTTTCGAATCAGAAAACAGCTCTAGTAAATCTTTAATTTTCTTCTCGGCTAGAAACAGCTCAACCTCTTTTCTTAGTTCAAATAACCTTCCCAGCATATTGCCTTTCGATAGCCAACGAACTTTGGTGTGGAAAAGAAGAGTCTCATGATCGGAGTCCATTTCAGTGCACAGTTTTTTAAAAAGGCGTGTATTTAAGGCGCTGCTTTTAATAACATTGACCACATTTATGGCCATTTCCATGGTATTAACAAGGCTTTTAGGAAGAGTCTTGGAAGCTAACGCCTGACGATGTATGATACAATGAGTTGTTATTGCTGAAGGATTCTTCTGTTTTATTAATGTTGCTAGACCAGAGCGTGATCCTAACATGGCTGGAGCGCCATCCGTACAAAAGCCGGCGAGCTTTTCCCACATAATGCTATGTTTCTCAAAATACTCCGCTATTATATTCATGACGTCGATACCTTTTGACGTCGTTTCCAGTTTCCGCGAAATCAATAATTCCTCTTTAATAGTGTTGTTGTCGTCTAAAAAGCGGACAAATACGAGCAACTGACTGCAATTAGAAACATCTGTCGATTCATCACACTGCAAAGCGAAACATGGCGAATTTTTTATTTTCGAAACAAGCTGCTCCTCAATGTCATTTGACATAATTTCAATTCAAGCTTTTACCGTGTTGTTCGATAGAGGTATTTCTTGTATTTTGTTTTTGACTTCCATCCCTAAAACCTCTTTGACAGCTATCATCAAACAAGGTTTGACGAGTGTTTCTCCTATTGTGTGTGGTTGTGTGAGGCTCGCTTGCACCCTCCCCCGGCCTCCCCGCCCCCGCATGTTCCTTACTTGTTGCATGCCGCTCCCGCGAGTCACCACCGCACGCTGCCGCACTCTGCGCCCACGAGCCGCCACCATGCCGCCTGCGTAAATATTAATTTATTATGGGTTTATAACTTTGTTTCGCGGACCCCTGGTTTAGTTCTCGTGGACCCCTGGGGGTCCATGGACCCCTGGTTGGGAACCAGTGGTCTAAGGGGACCCAAACGGTGTTACCTTGTGAAAAGGTAAAGCCCAGGTTTAAATACATTTACTGTTGGAGTGAGCGACTCAGTATGTCTGGACATTGGGGGGCACTACATCTCTCTAAGTGTGTATGGTCATTTATGCATGGGAGTTTTACCTGAGGTTTGTTGCTTGCTGGACTCACACTTTCCTGTTGGGAGTCTATGCACCAGCAGCCTCCAAGCGCAAATCAGGAAGAATTTGAATCCCTGCCCCTTGAAATGCTGCTTCCTAATTGGCTGTAGTGAGAGAAAAGTTCCCTCCCCCCCAACCCAGTTGCCACATAAAAAAGCATTTTGAGAACATAAAGCAAAAAAAGGAGCAATCTGAAAAGGGGGGGCGGAATCCAAGCCTTAATTTTAATTTTAAAAAGCCTTTCTTCAGCTCAGAAAGAGCTCTGAGGAAGCAGAAAGTATTTGCATCCTTGCCTCTCTGGATATGCTGCTTTGTAATTGGCGGTGAGCGAAACAAAGCTTGCGTGTCCCGCACTTTGCCGTACGCATGGGGATTTCACGTGGGCTGAGCTCAGGGGAGAGGAAAGAATCAGGTTAACAGAGGAACGGGAAGCCCCGGGATTTGTGAGGGCTGGCAGCGAGGTCATCTCTAATGGACAGAAAACTCATGCATAACTCCAGGGAACAACCGAGACAGATGGGGTGGTGGTGAAAGTGAGTGGAAGTACCCATGCATAAACGACCTATACGTGTTATCTCCTTGAATGGGATGTCTCTCTCCTTGTCTTAACCTGGGAACTGCCCTCTGACCTCTCCTCTCTCACTGGGTCCGTTGTTCTTACCATTCTCCACATGGCTTTTCATGGAGTCATACTTCCATACACATGATGCCGATCAGCTGTCCATTTGTGAAAGGGAAAAATACTCTTTAAATTAGGCTTCTCTCTCTCCTTTTGACTGTGACCTGAATGTGAACAGGAGCTACTGGAATAAATGTAAGTTTTTACTTTTTGCAATACACTTCTTAGGAGATTTTTGGGTTGCTGCTGTTAAGTCATAGCTGACTTGTGGCAACCTTCAAGGTAAGAGGCGTTTGGAGTGGTTTGCCATTGGAAGCCTCCACGTCATGACTCTGGTATTCCTTGGCAGTCTGCCATCCAAATACTAGCCAGGGTCGAGGCTAAGAGCATGTGACTGGCCCAAGGTCACCCAGCATTTGGGCAGCGTGGGGACTCAAACCTTGCTCAACCAGATCCTAGTCCGACATCTTAACCACTACACCATGCTGGCTCTCCAGGAGATTTATTTACTGCACTCAATATCACACTTCTATGATCGGGCAAACTCTGCTATATTAACTGAACATCCCAATATTTACATGCATCTCATGGGCTGAACTTTGGCTATTCACCTCCCTCATCCCATACTGAAACTAAGCCTAAGTACATGTCCACTTCACTTCCATATATTCTTTTGCAGTTTATTCTCAGTTCTGGTTCAAGGGAACTGTAGCCCTCCCAGCACCAGTTTTTGAGATCTGTCAACCAGGAGTGACTGGAGCCACTTTAAAACAGGGTCTGCTCCCCCCTTTCCCCATCTCCGCCAGATGTTCCAAAAGGATACTGAAAAACCACTGAGAGGTGCTATGTCACTAACAGGGATGTATCCCTCCTGCGTGTAGCTCAGCCAGGGGTAGCCAAGGCAGCTACTCTCCTGTATCCGGGTCAGCAACTAGATTGAAAGAGACTCCCATGGGTTGATTGACTGTGCATGTAGAGAGCATCTATGTCTATAAATGGTACTCTCAGAAGTAGTCGATGTATGAAGGTCGAGGCAGGGACAGCTAGCATGACCTCCATTCCCTTCCACATACTGACAATTTTGAAAGCCTGAAAAGAGTGAGTGCTTAATTGAACACATGAAGCTGCCTTATACCAAATCAGACACTTAGTATATACAGGCCACTATTGTCTACTCGCCCTGACCTGGATGGCCCAGGCTAGCCTGATCTCGTCAGATCTCAGAAGCTAAGCAGGGTCAGCCCTGGTTGGTATTTGGATGGGAGACCACCAAGGAATACCAGGGTTGCTGTGCAGAAGAAGGCACTGGCAAACCACCTCTGTTCATCTCTTTCCATGAAAACCCCAAAAGGGGTTGCCATGAGTCAGCTGCGGCTTGAGGGCACTTCACACACACATTGTCTACTCAGACTGGCAGTGGCTCTCCAGGGTCTCAGGCTGAAGTCTTTCCCATCACCTGGTCCTTTCAACTGGAGATTCCGGGGATTCAACCTGGGACCTTCTACATGCAAATGCTATTCCACTGAGCCACAGCCCCTTCCAAATTACCCTACCACTCATGGCCAGAGTCTCCTGAGAGGCAGTGTGAGGTAGTGGTTAAGAGCGGTGGTTTGGAGTGGTGGACTCTGATCTGGAGAACTGGGTTTGATTCTCCACTCCTCCACATGAGCGGCAGAGGCTAATCTGGTGAACTGGATTTGTTTCTCCACTCCTACACATGAAGCCAGCTGGGTGACCTTGGGTTAGTCACACTCTCTCAGCCCCACCTACCTCACAGGGTGTCTGTTGTGGGGAAGGGAAGGTGATTGTAAGCCAGTTTGATTCTTCCTTAAGTGGTAGAGAAAGTCAGCATATAAAAACCAACTCTTCTTCTTCTTCTTCTTCGTCCTCTTCCTCTTCCTAAATTCTCCTCCTTTCTGGCCATTCTTTCTGCTTAGTTATTTGGAATGCTATGAATTTAATGGTGAACGTCTTTGAGAGCTGAACTTGATGGTGTTCGATTGTGATGGTCAGACAAGAGCCCTTCACTGGGTCTGTTCAGCACAGAAGACTGGGTGCGCATCAGATTATTTCCCCCAAAACTGCCCGTGTGCAAAAGTACTACCGATCCCAGTGGATCAGCAGGACATTGCACATTACATATGCACACCAAAAAGTGGGCGTTTCTTTTAAAACCACAGCATTTATTTATAATTGGCTTATATAATTTGTGGTTGCTTTTACTGTCCGTTTAAGCCATTGCTTGCCAAGCTGAGCAGCAGGGCAGTGAGAATGGGATGACCACCGGCCTGTTGGAGAATACACATGCACAAAAAGCCATTTTCACTGTAATGCACTGCTTAATGGTAATAATATAATAATTGTTATATATAATAATAATAATTGTGTGCTGTTGAGTCACAATTGACTCAATCAATCAATAACTTTAAAATGGTCCAAGACCAGCAGATAAATATATATATACATAGTAAGAGGATAATGACTATATACACCAATAAATATTTGATAAAAATAGTCACTCACTCATGGGGGAATCACAATTGACTCATGGCGACCCCAGGACCATGGGGTTTTTGAGACAAGAGATGAGCAGAGGTGGTTTGCCGTTGCCTGCCTCTGCGTAGCAGCTCTGGACTTCCATGATGGTTTCCCATCCAAGAAGAGGTTGAGAAGACTGAGACATGATTGCTTTCTCTAAGTATTTGAAGGGCTGTCACTTAGAGGAGGGCAGGGAGCTATTCCTGTTTGCAGCAGGGGATAGGACTCGCAATAATGGGTTTAAATTGCGGGAGGAAAGGTACCAACTGGATATTAGGGGGGGGATTTAAAGTAAGAGCTGTTCAACAGTGGAATCGACTGCCTAGGGAGGTAGTGAGCTCCCCCTCACTGGCAGTCTTTAAGCAGATGCTGGACAAACCCTTGTCAGGGATGCTCTAGGCTGATTCTGCATTAAGCAGAGGGTTGCACTAGACGGCCTGTATGGCCCCTTCCAACTCTATGATTCTATGACTCTACTAGCCACTGCCAATCCTACTTAGCTCCCAAGCTCTGACAAGATCAGGCTGGTAAGAGCTATTCGGACTGTTGTAATGGTCACACTTGTTCCAAATTTCACTCTTACATTTGGGTGGAAAGGCTACTCCGGTTTCCTCCTGAGCAGAAAGGAGCAATGGAAGAGATTTTAACTACTGAATCGAACCAGTTCGCAGAATTCAGAAACATCTTTCTGCCTTATATTTTAACCCACATACCATCTAAGCCTGTTATTTTCTTTCTCCTACCTAAGTCTAAATTACTGGACAGCCTCAGCCTAGACAGACAGAAACAGCCCACATCATCTTTGGTTGACCTGTTGTTTGAGAAAACTTTCTACTTGAGAAAATGTCTTCATCATCATCAACAACAGCAACAACTAAAATATTTAATTAGTTGATAGCCCTGGGATAAAATCATCCATAAGGTCTTTCTTTTACCAGCTGTTTTCCTTTGGTCTGCCCTTGATCTAAAGTCAGAAGAGAAGGTCTCTTACCACCTTCGAAAGACGTTGTATAAGCAATTGCATACATGACATAATGGGGTGGGGGTTGTATCAGATGTACCTCAAGAATACCAAAGCTACATTGCCTAGCACTTAAGATCCCTTTGCATGCTTAGCTGGGAGTAAGCCCAATGAACACAGTGCAACTTACTTCCAGGTAAACATGCATAGGATTGGGCTGTTAAAGATTACCATGTGGCCAATCTGCAGTGAAGCAAGAACCCGGAAATAGATGCTTGAAAGGGGTTGAAGTGACAAGAAAGGAACCAATAACACACTTCTAAGAAGGGCTATACATCACTAATTGTGGTCTAACCACATACACAAGGGCTTCCTGGGTTTGAAATCATCTCCAGATGACCTGTTGTATCATTGTCTAATTAACAGGAAATGAGACTTTAGGTCTGAATAAAATGAGGTTCTTCCGAGGAAGAGTTTGGGTGTTGCAGCTTACTATCAGCTAGGCAGTAAACAGCTTCATATTAATTTTATTAACTGTGAAAACGGGGTTCTCTTCCGCCGTTCTTTATGTATGTGAGCCCACCGTGGTTTTCTGTTATTAACTTTCTGGATGACACCGTGTATTCGTTCACGCTCCGCTGTGGCAAAGTAAAGTTTTATAGTCTTGGGGTCAAGAGAATTTCATTGTGTTGAAAGCTTGCTTGGTACACCAGCCGGACTCTTGAGGATGTGTGTCCTCTTGAGGACTTGACCTATTACTAGGGTTGCCAACTGCCTGGTAGTAGCAAGAGATCTCCTCCTAATTCAACTGATCTCCAGCCGATAGAGATCAGTTCAACTGGAGAAAAATGGCCGCTTTGGCAATTGAACTCTATGGCATTGAAGTCCCTCCCCTTCCCAAACCCCGCCCTCCTCAGGCTCCGCCCCAAAAATCTCCTGCCGGTGGCGAAGAGGGACCTGGCAACCCTACCTATTACACTGCTTGATGTACACACATCCTCAAGAGCCCGGCATGTAACAAAAGGTGAGACATGGAAGCCATGTTCTAGTATATAAGGAATAAATAAACTTACAGGGAGCTTCATTATACTAGAAGGGCTTTTATACATTTTTTACTGTTTATTATGACACAATTATATTAATAGGATGTGTGCTGGATTATAACTCTATGACTGACCACTGAGGAAGGCCTTCTTAGGCCGAAATGCATCTGGTCCTTTTTGGATCCTACTTTGGTCAATGTAAGATTGTACATCGCAGGTGCTTAAGTTTGGATATATTAAATGTGAAAATCTTGCCTGTGCTAGTAGAGGCCTTATGTTTTTACCTTGACTGTGCACCTTTTTAAAATTTATATATTTGTAATTTTAGCATTTTTCAGCTCAACCTCTTAGGTTTGGAATCAGCATTTTGGTTGAGTTCCATTTGGTTCCCCCCCCCCTTTTTTGTTGCATTTCTAAATTTCCATGTATACAAGACCTGTTTCAAGACTGAATGTTCCACAAACCAGGAAGTCTTTCCCTTGGCTCTGTATACAAAGAGAAGACAAAGGAAGGAAGGTGCAAGCCCAAGAATAAAATGGGCAAGTTACTGTCTCAAATGAATTCTTTGCTACTGATGTCTGAATAAACGCGAAGAATTCACTGAAACACAAGTAATTTGACCTAATTGGCTTATGGATCGAGCCGCCATGCTCCCTTGCAGCAAACGACATGTGCTGTTTTGGGGTGTGTGTTGTGTGTCGTTCTGCTCCGCACACCCTTAATTCCTCGATGCTTTGTTGCAGTCAGCGTCCTTTGAGGACTGAACGATTCCTTTGCCTAACCTTGTCGTTATGTTCTTTATTCATTGTGAAGAGTTTGAAACAATCTCTTTTTTGTTGTATATCTAAAAATGTAAGGGGGCGTACCATCGAGTGTACAATTAACTGTTCCTTTCAACAAGAAAAATGCCACTTATTAATGAGCTGTTTTCCCCCTAGACAAAGATTAATGTTTGTGACACATATTTAATTCTCCATGCTCCGTTGTAGCATACAAATAAAGAACGCATTCTCCAGAATCTTATCTTTCATATCTAGCCCCGTGCTGAGGAGGTTAGTTTTGAAAAATTAAAACCCTCTGTTCATTTACAGACCTGTTTAAAATGAAATCTACACATTCTCCCCCCTGTATAGTGTTCTTTGACACAGAAAGGGGCCCTGTGGAGCTATAGGTTCCAAAATTTTATTTAATTTATGCTTTGCCTTTAGGGTTGCCAACCTCCAGGTGGTGGCTGGAGATCTGCCGCTATTACAACTGATCTCCAAGCGACAGAGATCAGTTCCCCTGGAGAAAATGGCCACTTTGGCAATTGGACTCTATGGCGCTGAAGTCCCTCCTCTCTCCTCCTCAGGCTCCACCCCCAAAATCTCCAGGTATTTCACAACCTGGAGCTGGCAACCCTATCCACCTTTCTCCTCAATGGGATCCAAAGTAGCTTACATGGTTCCCCTCTCATCCATTTTATCCTCACAACATCCCTGTGAGGAAGGTTAGGCTGAGAATGTGTGACTGGCCCAAGGTCACCCATTGGGTTGGGAAATACTTGGAGATTTTTGGGGCGAAACCTGAGGAGAGCAGGGTTTGGGGAGGGGAGGGACTTCAATCCCATAGAGTTCAATTGCCAAAGCGGCCGTTTTCTCCAGGTGAACTGATTTCTATTGGCTGGAGAGCAGTTGTAATAGCAGGAGATCTCCAACTAGTACCTGGAGGTTGGCAACCCTAGACACCCAGCCAGCCTCCATGGCAGAATGGGAATTCAAGCCTGGATCTCCCAGATTCTAGTCTGACTCTCTAACCACACCACCACACTGGCTAGCAAAATGATCCATTCGATATATTCATTATATCTGAATACATTTGCTACTGACTTGTGAGAGCTGGACAATGAAGAAAGCTGATAGCAAGAAAGTAGATTCCTTTGAAATGTGGTGCTGGAGGAGAGTGTTCCGGATACCCTGGACCGCCAAAAAAACAAATCAGTGAGTTATGGATCAAATCAAGCCGGAACTGACCCTAGAAGCTAAAATGACTAAACTGAGGCTGTCGTACTTTGGACACATTATGAGAAGACAAGAGTCACTGGAAAAGACAATCATGCTTGGAAAAGTTGAAGGCAGCAGGAAAAGAGGAAGACCCAACAAGAGATGGATTGACTCAATAAAGGAAGCCACGACCCTCAATTTGGAAGATCTGATAAGGATAGGACACTTTGGAGGACATTGATTCATAGGGTCGCCATGAGTTGGAAGCGACCTGACGGCACTTAACACACCCACACACGATGCATTTGAAGAAAAAAAAGCAGAATGTTGTTTTAAATAGGGTACGTAAATATTGCAGCAGGCACCATCATAGAAGCAGAATTCTCTTTGTGAGAGGGAAGGAGGAATGTCACTTCTAAGAAGACTCCTGCATGCCAGGATTTTATAAGTACTTATATTGAAATTATTAATATTTTGCAATTTTTGCTTGATGAATCACAGGCGCTTTTAAAATTGATCAGAAGGCTCTTCATAAGTACATGAGTGCCGTCAAGTCACAACTGATTTATGGGGACCCCAGCAAGGGGCTTTCAAGGCAAGTGAGAAGCAGAGGTGGCTTGCCATTGCCTTCCTCTGCAGAACCTTCTGTGGTGGTCCCACATCTATGTACCAACCCAAGCTTCCAAGATCTGATGAGACTGGGCTAGACCATACCACTTTCCCTCCAAAAGCTCTTCATCAATCGACCCAATTTTGTTAATTGAATGAAGATTGTAACCTTACTTGTGGCCAATTTGCCAAAACAGTTGGACACCAAAACGACTTCTTGGCCAGGCAAGCACTTTGGTTGTATGCATTCATTGAGAACAAGCTATGCCTCTTGCCTAGGGTTGCCAACCTAAGGGTGGTGGCTGAAGATCTCCCGCTATTACAACTGATATCCCGGCAACAGAAATCAGTTCCCCTGGAGAAAATGGCCGCTTTGGCAATTGGACTCTATGGCATTGAAGTCTCTCCCCTCTCCAAACCCCGCCCTCCTCAGGCTCCACCCCAAAACAGATGTATTATCTGTTTTGAATTTGTCCCCCTACAGCTTCAGCAGATGAATCCACATTCTAGTACTATGAGAGAGGGAGAAAAGCTTCTCCCTGTCCACTCTCTCCGTACCATGTATAATTTTATAGCCCTCTGTCATGTCTCCCCTTAACCGCCTTCTTTTCAAGCTAAACAGCCCTAAGCGTTTTAACCACCCCTTGTAGATGCATGGTCTAATAGAGGAAAATGACAGCCAATGGGAATAATAATTTCTAAGCCAGATATTTCAATTGCAACAGCCCCATTAACTTAATTTATCATTTTTTCCCCTGATCTCTGAAAAATCTTTAGCTGATATTTTTATTATCTCTTGAATGAAACACTTTATTGTTGGAGCTCTCTGCTAAATCATATCGCCATAAAATATTAAGCTTTGGAACCCAATCTTCTGGCATTGCCTCACTGTGGATTTTTTTAACAGCTTGCCAACGGATAGATCATTATGTAAGATACAGATGGTCTCAGGAAAGCTCAACATTGAGTCGGTGAAGGAAGTTATAACAGGATATCTGTCTCCCTTTATTTAAAAGCTTGGATGACCTGTTTCTTGCTGAGGGGTGTCTTATGCCATATGTCTAATTTTCCACACCTTCACTTGGTATTTATGCACCAAAAGCACTCAAGATGACAGAATGCCCTTGAATCTTCTCGTGTCTGCTGTTTTAGAGATGTTTTATTCACAAAGGTAAATTTATGTGTGCGTGTGTGTGTGTGTGTGTGTGTGTGTGTGTAAAGTGCCGTCAAGTCGCAGCCGACTTATGGCGACCCCTTTTTGGGGTTTTCATGGCAAGAGACTAACAGAGGTGGTTTGCCAGTGCCTTCCTCTAAAAAATTTATGGCTGCCAGATTAGAATTTGGAGAACTGGGTTTGATTCTCCACTCCTCCACAGGAAGCCTGCTGGGTGACCTTGGGCCAGTCACAGTTCTCTTGGAACTCTCTCAGCCCACGTAGAGGCAGGCGATGAATGCCTCTTGCCTTGAAAACCCTACAGGATTGCCATAAGTCAGGTGTGACTTGACGGCTCCATTGTTGCCAACTTTATATTCTCCCCACCCCCATTTAAGCCCACAATAAGGTAGGTATGTTTGAACATCTTCCTATGAACACATAAACACATGAAGCTGCCTTCTGCTGAACCAGACCCTTGGTCCATCAAAGTCAGTATTGTCTACTCAGACTGGCAGCGGCTCTCCAGGGTCTCAGGCAGAGGTCTTTCCCAACACCTACCTGCCTAGTCCCTTTAACTGGAGATGCCGGGGATTGAACCAGATTAGAGTCCACTGCTTATGTGCAGGAGTGGGGAAACCAACCCGGTTCACCAGATTAGAGTCCACCGCTCAAACTCAGTTCTCCAGAACCAAACAACCCCTTCAGGCTGTTTCAGCTTGGGAAAATGATGTGGGGAAGAAGGCTGAAGCCCTTTCTCTCCCTGAGCTACAGTTTTGAGCTGAGTTGGGCCCTGATGCACTCGTGAACATTGGTTCTCTGATATCACATTTGGCAGGGCAAACATCAGAATCAGGTTGGGGGAACTCTGACAGGATTGGCAGATATAATATCTCAATATCAATATCAATATCAAAACCTTTATTGGCATAAAATAAATAAATACATATTAGGATAAAAGGAGGTTTTAAAACTTGAGTAAGACTCTTCCTTAGAATCATACATGTGGTTTAGAGTAGTTTAAAAGTAAGTCCCAGAAAGTTGGCAACTCCTGCAGTAACCTGAGAGTGACTATCACTTAGGAGAAATCTGACTAGCTCCTTATTGGTGCCGCCAAGGCAATCTTTCAGGAGGGGTTCGATGATCTGTTCTCGAAAGGGTGAGCCGTGCTCACAGTGTAGCAAAACGTGGGCCACTGTTTTGGCTTGGCCGGTGGCACAAGAGCATAGCCTTTTAACATAGGGGACCTTGGCATTTCTGCCCCTGGTCCAGGCCGTGGGAAGGATATTTAGGCGGGCTTGCATAAAAAGGCGTCTGAGGGAAGGGGAGGTCAGAGTGTAGAAGTAACCGGGTAGGGAGCTCGGGGTCATATGAATACCATAGGGTAGTGGTGAGCAGGAACTTGTGGCTCTAGCAAGAAGGGTTTGTTCCCCAATGTCTGTGATCCTTCGTTTTAAGATTCTATAGCTTGCGCCTCATTTAAGGGGAGTAACGCCTCAAAGGAAATCCCTATGGATTTAATCTTAGCAGTGATGGGCCTGCTCCAGAGAGAGACAGAGCGGTCGGAGATATAATATCTATAGGGTTGCCAGGTCATAGAATCATAGACTCATAGAGTTGGAAGGGACCACCAGGGTCATCTAGTCCAACCCCCTGCATAATGCAAGAAATTAACAACTACCTCCCCGCACATCCCCAGTGACCCCAACCCTTGAATTAAGTAAATGAGAAACAGCACAGGACTCATGGGAATGAAATAAAGTACAAAAAATTAAAATATGTGATCACAATCACTATATTGTAAATATAAATTATGAAAATAATATAACAATTTACAAGTTACAATTTTACAATGATCTATACAATCCTCATAGAATAAAGCCGGAGGGACTGTGTGAATCTTGATCCCCAAATGTAGAAATACGGATGGGTCCTAATTCCAGTAGCAATGCCGAAGCGGGCGGCTACGAAAGCCGCGTCAGATGGTCAGGGCACACTTGACAGGCCGCTTGAATTGGCGGGCAATCGAACACCAATCAGCCAACTCAGGAGCGGGGATCACATGGTCACCACCCCAGCTCCTCCCCACTCCAAATACCTCCCACTTAGGGTTGCCAACCTCCAGGTACTAGCTGGAGATCTCCTGCTATTACAACTAATCTCCAGCCGATAGAGATCAGATCCCCTGGAGAAAATGGCCACTTTGGCAATTGGACTCTATGGCATTGAAGTCCCTCCCTTCCCCAAACCCTGCCTTCCTCAGGCTCTGCCAAAAAACCTCCTGCCAGTGGAGAAGAGGGACCCGGCAACCCTACTCCCACTGGAGGAGAGGGGGGACCTGGCAACCCTATGGCAGATACAACATTTAGTTTGGGCCTCACTTTACTGTACTCTTTGAGGAAGCTGATGGAGTGTCTTAGCAACCTTTTGCCTGTTGATTTTCTTTTTTAAGCAATAAAACGAAAGGGATTGATTCAGTCAGCAGCGGAGTTTTCCTAGCAGCTCTTGGAATGCCATTTTGTACTGACTTGATCTGTGTGTGTGGAGGGGGGGGTACCGTTCTGGCACCAGCTACAGCACAAACACGACCACATCCATCTTTGGCGATGACAACGCATCTCACAAATATGTGTGACTAAGTAGGGCTTATATTGTACTTGTTTTCGAGCGTTTCTTTCTGATAGTCCCCTTGTCGGGGGCACATTGTTATTCTCTGACAGGATTTATGGCCTTGCCTACATCATTTCTCTAATTCTTTATTGCCACAATGTCCTGGGAAAGTTTTTATCTCACTATGGGTAGGTGATAACAAAGATTTTTCACGTCGACATGACCGATTGTAATGTGCAAGCAAGATTAGGAGCCGTTGCCGGATTGCCCCCGGGGACACTAAAGAAGACATGGACACACGTACTTCGGGTTCTGTGGAGCCAGGACTGTAATGAATGGGATCAAATAAGCCAAACTCAATTTATCAAGCCCCCCTTGCCAAGTTTGTTTGCCAACAATACCGCCTGACTTTGGGGGTACTGCAAAGCTTGACTTTGTGCCCCAGATCCCTTCTTCAAGTAAAAGCATCCTCTCCTTTCTTGGTTCAAGGCCTACCAAGGACTTCCCAAACAATTTATTCATATCATACCATGGCTTGTGAGCAAAACAAGAGGGGAGGGGCTGTGGCACAGGACTAGAGCATCTGCTTGGTATGCAGAAGGTCCCAGGTTCAGTCCCCGGCATCTCCGGTTAAAGGGACTAGGCAGGTAGGTGATGTGAAAGACCTCTGCCTGAGACCCTGGGGAGCCGTAGCCAGTCTGAGTAGACAGTACTGACTTTGATGTACCAAGGGACTGATTCAGTATAAGGCAGCTTCATGTGTTCAAGAAACAATCTTGTCTTGAAAAACCTGACAAGCTGAAGGTCCTGATTTCCATGGGATGGAAGCCATGCAGAAAACTCTTATCCATGTAAAATTCCCACCTTCCCTTACCATGGAATAACCAATCTGCACTCCTTTAGATTTCGGGAACAGGTTTCCTTCAGTTTTTCAGACATATGTAGGGTTGCCAACCTCCAAGTGGTGACTGGAGATCTGGGATTACAACTAATCTCCGAGTGGCAGAGATCAATTCACCTGGAGAAAATGGCTGCTTTGGAATGTAGGTTCTAGGCATTATACCTAATTGAAGTCCCTCCCTCCCCCAACCCTCCTCTCGGGCTCCACCCCCCAAATCTCCAGGTATTTCCCAACCCAGAGCTTCCAACCCTAAATATGAGGACTAAGCCCTGAATCCCTTTCCATCACAAACAAAATCCACCCCCTTTCCCTAGCTCTAATAATTCTCCAAACCAGGATTTTGTGTGTGTGTGTGTGTGTTTGTAATCTTGGCTTTCTGCATAGGAACTTGGACAGAAGAAGAATTGGATCAAGCAGCAAAGGGGAAAATAGCATTTAATAGATGAGATGGAGGCAAGAAATACAATGGTATTTGGGTTGAATTTTCAGTGTTATGAAACTGGATATAAAACTTATTTTATCTGTTTTGGATCTGTTCTCCCCCCGTTTCTTCGTTTTTTTTGCTCATTTTATTTCTTGGTCTTTTTTCATTTTTCCTTCTCTGTCCCTTTCTTTTTCTCCCCGCTGTTGAAGGTTAGGGAAGAGGGTGAGTTGGTGGGAGGGAAAAGTTACATGAGAGTAAGTGTTTTATATTATACAGTTTTTAAAAAATACACTTTAAATAATAAATAATAAAACCCTCTATATATATATTAAAAATTTAGCGCATTGTAAGAAAGGGGGCATAAAATGTTTTAAATAAATAATAGAACATATGTTGCTTAAGAATACACTGTGGGGTGATTAAGGTTATATAATCACAGTATACCGTACACTTTTTAGAAATAGGGATGTTGATTTAACATTCACACTTTTGGAGGCTGCAGTTATTTCCAGGAATAGGGCTCAGAAAAAGCCACGGCCTTGAGAAAGTTGGAGACATGAATCAGCTACAGAACTCTGTGCTGATGGTGGTAAGTGTAGTCAAGTCATAGCTGACTTATGGCAACCCTGTAGGGTTTTATAGGCAAGAGAAGTTCAGAGGTGGCTTGCCATTGCCTGCCTCTGTGTAACAACCCTTGACTTTCCTGGCGCTCTGCCATCCAAATACTAACCAGCGCCAACCCTGCTTAGCTTCTGAGATCGGACAAAATTGGTCTCGCGTGGGCCATCCAAGTCAGGGTATAAAACATTGGAGGTGCACTTAAATGTGCCTGGGCATGGGTCAAAACTTAAACCGATATAGGTTTTCTGCATCACCTGCTGCCGTTTCTACCTAAAATTCGACAGGGAGATTCTACGGGGCGAGGAGAGAAGTAACCTGGGGAATGACAGTAAATGTTATTCGCTTTCTTGGGGGATAAGGATGAGGGCTGAGGTGTTACACCAAATGCTTCACAGAAAAAGTATGTTTTGAGGTGGGGTTCTGAAAATGCTGTAATTCCCCCCCCCCCACTCAGTATCAAAAGTGACTATAGTTTTGGGCAATTTTTGATACACATCACACTCCTCTTCACAGTTTTCAATGAGGTTCTTCTTTGAGCCGTTTTCCGCAGACCCTCATAGACAGAGGTCTTTTATGCATGGCTGCTTCCCACGTGGGCACCCCTCCCGTGACTTCGGGGTCTGTGTTTGGATTATGCATGCCGTTTCCGACCGTCAGAGGTCATCTCCCTCCCTGTGTTTCCCTGCATTTTGCCCGTGTTTTGAGGAACCTGCTTTAACCCCAAATTTGAAAACGCGAGCAAAATGCAGGAAAACGCAGGGGGAGAGCGAGGCGACCTCTGATGGTCGGAAACAGCATGCATAATTCAAAGAAAGTCCTGAATTTGTCGGAGGGGTGACAGCGAGCGAAATAGCCATGCATAAAGGACCAGAACGACATGGGTTGGCAAAGCTGGGTCATTTCACTGGCAATGTGAGTGAACGAGGGCAAGAATTGTGAGGGTAGAGAAGAAGGTAAATATTTTTGGCAGGCATTTTGCCTGGCCAGACTGAAATCTGCCACTATCCAAACAAATATGCACATGGTAGAACATTTGCCACGGTCTTGAGCAAAGATTTGAAAGAAGAGGATAACCACTTTCCCAGCATTGTGGGACTTGCAGACACCAGCGAAAACACACAGGAGCTACACATTTCCCACCGCATTCTGCTTTATGAAAAGTGGATCCTCTTTGCTGTTGTTGGAATCGCCATCCTGAATGATGGGAAGATGCTGAGATTGGCTTTGTTCGCAACGCTCATTTCTGAAAAACCTAGCTGCCCTTCCGGCTGCATTTGTGTACATGCCCATTGTCAGCTAACAATAAAGGCTGCCAGGCAAAATTAATGCAGCCCTGGTTTCCCGGCTGAAGTTTCAGAAATGGTTTGCCTCATGCTGTCAGAAACGGCTATTGTGGTGAATTACTGAGAACTTCCTTCCATTATTTACAAAATTCAAGAGGAGAAACCATCTATCACAGACGGTCAACACTACACAAACAAGTAGGACCCCGCATGTGCCACAGAGGCATTTATGCTCGATCTCTGGAGGAAACAACATCCCAAAGATGAATTCCTCGGTGTTCTTGCAGAAAGGGGGTCTTCAGTGAAAACAATTATTTCCACAATTGTTTCAGACTTGACATTAAGTTACCAGCATCAGGAATTTTACGATGTAAGGAGCATTACACCCCACTGAAGTCAATAGGCTTACAAATGTGTAATTCTGTTTAGGATTGCCCTGAAAATATATTCAGGAGCAACATGATCAGCACTCAGATGATGTATTTTTATTATGCTTTTTAAAATTCTTAACCACCATGGTGGCCCTGGTTGGGCAGAAAGGCTGGATATAAATGTTGGGCAACATTTTAAAAAGATTAAAGGAGAAAGGGAATAACTTAAGCATACAAATGACAAAGCTGAGGAAAATGACAAAGCTGACAGAAAACAGAAATGTGTTGCCTCCGATGCTGATCTGATCTACATTTAGTTTTCTGTCAATCACGCAATGTTGATGTTCAAGCAAGCCAGGGATTTTACACTGGTGTGAAGATCGGCCATACTGGACAGAGACAGCCCAGACACACAGAGAATTTTACAGGCACCTACCATGGTCTCTTCCTACAGGCATTTCCCAACCCAGAGCTGGCAACCCTATCTCCAGGTGATAGAAATCAGTTCCCCTGGAGAAAATGGCCACTTTGGCCGTCGGACTCTGTGGCATTGAAGTCCCTCCCCTCTCCAAACCCCGCCTTCTTCAGGCTCCACCCCCAAAGTCTCCAGGTATTTCCCCACCCAGGACTGGCAACCCTAGTAGGTCCCCAGGTTGAGTCAAAGCTGTGTTCTGGGAGTATGGAGCTTCCCAGCGCAGAAGGGCCCCAAGGTAGATCAGGATCCCCTGCTAAGGGAAAGGCTTAGACCTGCCAATCACCTTAGCATGACTGAGGAAACTGACATGTAGCCATCTCAGCACACGTCCATATCAACACCGAGGTGGCAAATAACAGTTCATGGAGCCATTTCAGGTCAAGAAAATGGTGCCAAGCGTGGAAGGTCTTTGCTCCTTTTCTGTCAAGCATAAACCCCCGTGCCATTGCTTTGAATTTGTCTAATGCTAACCCGTCCGGATTGGAAGGGATGTAGGGGAAGAGAGACAGAGATTTGGGAACTTGTACCGGGCATAGGAAAGACTAGTCATAGCACTGCCAACCCTGTCCAAGCGCCCTCATTTAAATAAACAAGAGCTTCGGCGATAGCAATCAGACATTTTTCAGCAACCCCTCAACTGAAACAATTGCTTTTTCTGATAATTCTACAAAAGCCTTCCTAAAAGGCCACAGATTTATGGGCTAGCGAGAATGGCTCTATCATATGGAGCAGCTTGCAAAAGTAAACTTCCTTCGTTTTGTGATGTACTCGGTCGAGAGAGAGGATCTGAAGTCATGTCATTGGCAGAAAACAAATCCAAAGTACCCTTATGTAACGTTTTCTTTTACCCACCCCCCATGTTCCTACAAACAATTATTGGAATCCACATATTTACCCTCTGTTTGTAGGAATTAGACTCTCCTCGTGTACCCCATAGAAAAATATACTGGGAAGGCAGCACACGAGGTTTGGCCATGCCTCTGTCTTCGGGCTGATTTCTTCCTCTCTCATAAAAATATCTCTGTACAAGTCATTCAATGTGGTTCAGAGCAGTAACATTTAGCTTAAATTTATGTTAAAATCTGACACCCCACCACATCAAGCATTAAAGCCACCTTTTAGATAGATGACAGACAGACAGACAGACAGACAGACAGACAGATAGATGATAGATAGATAGATAGATAGATAGATAGATAGATAGATAGATATTAACAAACAATTCCCAATATCTTGCCTGGTTTTTATGCACAGAGCTGTCATTCTTAGAACCGGCTTCTGGAGAGAGGACAAGTCAATGGTTCAGAAATGCTTTGCCTCTGAGAGCCAGCGCGATGTAGTGGTTAGGAGCGGTGGATTCTAATCTATCATACTTTGATTGCATTATGAGAAGACAAGACTCCCTGGAAAAGACAGGAATGCTAGGAAAAGTTGAAGGCAGCAGGAGAAGAGGAAGACCCAACCAGAGATGGATTGACTCAATCAAGGAAGCCACAGCCCTCAATTTGCAAGATCTGAGCAAGGCTGACAAGGATAGGACATTTTGGAGAGCATTGATTCATAGGGTCGCCATGAGTCAGAAGCGACTTGATGGCACTTAACACACACACACAGTAGGTGCACCAAAAATGGATTCTATGAGGGGCATGGCCGACCACAAAATGGCTGCCATGGGGGCTGGGGGCTGTAACAAAACATCCAGAGATTCCAAGCTGTGTCCTCCTATGATGGAAACAGCTAATTCTGAATGGGTGCTCCAAGCACACACAAGAGTTATGTAACACACAGGAATTACACTGGAGAGCCAGAGTAGTGTAGTGGTTAAGAGCAGTGGTTTGGTGTGGTGGACTCTGATCTGGAGAACCAGGTTTGATTCCCCACTCCACACAAGGCCAGTTGGGGGAACTTGGGCTAGTCACATTCTCTCAGCCTCGCCTATCACTCAGGGTGTCTGTTGTGGGGATGGGGAGGGAAGGTGATTGTAAGCCGATTTCATTCTTCCTTAAGTGGTAGAGAAAGTTGGCATATAAAAACCAACTCTCCTCCTCCTCCTCCTCCTGGGCTCTTCTGAAGCGCTTTCTATTCCACTGAGAATGACAAAAGCTAGGATAGGATCTTTGACTTTGGGAAGAAGAAAATGGGAGTCAGGGAACAAATTAGAGGGTACCATGACACCCATGAACACATGTTGGGGCTCTTCGCCTAGTGCAAACTTAGGCTTCTCCTTCTCGTGTGACTGGAGATTACTTTGCTTATTCTGTATGGGGAGGGGGATTCAAACACAGTCTGAAAAGGGTGCAATTCCCAGGAACCGCATGGCATGCTCTTCTGGAGCGTGTAGACTGGCTCCTAGCTGAGCATTATTCACAGACAGTTATTTAGAAAAAAGTGTGAGAATCTACGTCGTTCATTACTATTTTCACTGCAACATAAACTGCACGACAAGACATGGGAAGCTGAGCAGATTTATACCGAGAGAACAATGAGATCATCCACTTTTTAGGCTGGAGACAGGGTTTACTTTACAGTTCTGGCATTTGGCATTCCAACCAGATAACACTCCCTTGATAAGATGTACCCAACAAACCGATCTGGGTAATGAACAGCATCCAAGGGAAATCTCTGCGTCACACTGCACTCTTCTTCAGTATCGCCATTGCTGTTTCTCACCCTTTCATTGCCTGCAGAGGGGAAAGCCCCAACTTGGATTGTTTGGGGCTTTGCAGAACGACATCAGTCTGTACCTCTTGCCCATCACTTCCCGTTGACCACAATGTTTCCATCCCCCCCCCCCAAACCAGTGTATATTGCCATCTGAGGACACACTACTCACAGGTGATGACGAACAGCTTCTACGCCACAAAAGCACATTTCACCATAAATAATTAAGGTCCCACAAAGATCCCTTTTATTTAAGAACACAAGGACACATGAGAGAGCCCCGTGGCGCAGAGTGGTAAGCTGCAGTCCACGCTCTGCTCACGACCTGAGTCGGCATATAAAAACCAACTCTTCTTCTTCTCTATAAGGACACATGTACATCACTATTTAAATGCACACCCCATTAAATCTAGAGTCTTAAAGTTGTCTTATTTGTTTGTTTGGTTCATTTGTATCCTGCCTTTCTCCCCAATGGGAACATCATTCTCCTCTCCTCTGTTTTGTCCTTACACCAACTCTGTGAGGTAGGTTAAGCTGAGAGAGTGTAACCGGCCCAAGGTAAC
This sequence comes from Euleptes europaea, assembly GCF_029931775.1. Classification (NCBI taxonomy): domain Eukaryota; kingdom Metazoa; phylum Chordata; class Lepidosauria; order Squamata; family Sphaerodactylidae; genus Euleptes; species Euleptes europaea. Next base: position 111,155,959 of record NC_079314.1, read on the forward strand.
CCAGTGAGCTTCATTGGCCCGAGTGTAGGGATGCCAGCCTCCAGGTGGGACCTGGGAATCCCCCAGAATCATAGTTCATCTCCAGACTACAGAGATCAGTTCCCCTGGAGAAAATGGATGCTTTTGAGGGTGAAGTCTACGGCATTGTCCCCCACTGAGGTCACTGTCCTCCCCAGGCTCCATCCCTAAATCTCCAGGAGCTCCCCAACCTGGATCTGGCAATCCTACTCCACGTCCAGGGGAGATGTGGCAACCCTACACAAGTAGGGATTCAAATCTGTGTTTCCAAGATACTACTCCGACACTGTTAACCATGGCACCACACTGGCTCTAACCTAACTGCATCACTGCCTCTCAAAGAAATGTCACTGTTGCTATACCTCATTGTTGTGCCTGAGTTGGAAGCAGCATAAAAGAGGAAGTCTAAAACTAGTAAAATGCACTTCAACAAAGATAAATGTATCAACAAACATGAATGCATTTGGGTAGGAAAATCAAATGCATAATTATAGGATGGGGGAGACTTTTCTGAGCAGTAGTGTGTGTGAAAAGGATCTTGGGGTCTTAGTAGACCAAACACTGAGCATGAGTCAGCAGTGTGATACGATAGCTAAAAAGGCAAATGCAGTCTTGGGCTGCATCAACAGAAGTATAGTGTCCAGATCACACGAAGTGATGGTATATCGCTTTACTCCGCTCTGGTTAGACCTCAACTAGAGTACTGTGTTCAGTTTTGGGCACCACAATTTAAGAAAGATGTAGACAAGCTGGAACGTCTCCAGAGGAGGGCAACAATGATGGTGAGGGGTTTGGAGACCAAGTCCTATGTGGAAAGGTTGAAGGAGCTGGGTATGTTTAGCCTGAAGAGGAGACTGAGAGGGGATATGATAACCATCTTCAAGTACTTAAAGAGCTGTTATATAGTGGAGGGTGCCGAGTTAAGCAGATGATGAGAGGGAGGGCATCTTGGTCATCTTCTGGGTATGGAGTAGGGGTCACTAGGGTGTGGGGGGGAGGTAGTTGTGAATTTCCTGCATTGTGCAGGGGGTTGGACTAGATGACCCTGGGGGATCCCTTCCAACTCTATGATTCTATGATTCTTCTTAAAAACTTGAGTCTCTCTAAGAACCATTATGATTTCTTGAAAAATAAAACAAAACCCCTTACATAACATTCCACTAACCCCTGCTTCTCCTCATTAGCTTTCAACCGTATTGCATACCTTATGCAGAATTATCTTTCTAAATGTTCAATATTTCCTCCTGTATGGGCAGGAAAAAAACAGCCCCTTTTTTGTTCTCCAAAGAGTGAAGCAATTCTGAAGCCTCGTTGTACAATGTGAACAAATTAAATTCCGTTCACTCACCAGGCTCTGTTCAAAAGGGGGGGGGGGTTTAAATCTCCAAAGCTGGAGTGTATCATCAATTGAGTTTGTGATACCAATTCAATTTCAAGGGAATGAGGTTTATATATTTTGTCCTTCCACCAAGCATCAAATTGTTTGGCTTTTATTTGAGGCTGGACGGAAGGCTGGTAAATATCAAAAGAAGCAGATTATCCGCCTACTCTACAAGCAGGATAAACAACAATCGTATTATCTTCACAGCAGCAGACCGGTTTTTATCGAGGGTATGAACTAATCCGTTCTGGAAGCAACTGTGTGGCTGAATCTCCACGCCGGCGATAGAAGTCCACAAAAAGGGCAACACATTCCCAGCATTTTGCCCTTCATTCCAGAATTTCTGAATCTTTGCAGCATCCCCAACACACATCAGAAGCATGATGCATCTGATTGCCAGCCTCCAGGTATGGCCCGGAGACCTCATGGAATTACAACTGATCTCCTGGCTACAGGGATCAGTTCCCCTGGAGAAAAGGGCAGCTTTGGAGGATGGACTGTATGGCATTATACCTTGCTGAGGTACTTCCTGCTGCCAAACTCTGCCCTCCCTAGGCACCATGCTCAAATCTCCAGGAATTTCCCAAGCTACAGTTGGCAACCTTAGGTCTCTCTGGTGCCCATCTCAAATCAGATTTCTTTTTAGATGGTATGTTAAAGACATGGGTTCAGATCCTGCGCAGAAGTTCCATGAACGCTCAACTGCCTCTGCCCTGGGACGATCTTCCCCTTTGCTAGCATTTATTTTGCATCGTGCTAGCTCAGTGGATCTCAACGACCACTGTGCAAACAGAAGTGTTGTCGCAGAAGGAAGTGAGCAATGTGGAAGACAGGGATCAATTCCCCTGGAGAAAATGGCAGCTTTGGAGGATGGACTGTATGGCATGATCCCTTGCTGAGGTACTTCCTGCCCCCAAACTCTGCCCTCCCTAGACACCATCCTTAAATCCCCAAGAATTTCCCAAGCTGCAGTTGGCAACCTTATGTATCTCTAATGCCCATTTCAAAGCAGATTTCTTTTTCAGAAGGTATGTTAAAGACATGGGTTCAGATCCTATGCAGAAGTTCCACGAACGCTCAGCTGTCTCTGCCCTGGAATGATCTTCCTCTTGTGCTAGCATTTTGTGCTAGCTCAGTAGACCTCAGGAACCATTGTGCAAATGGAAGCGCTATTGCAAAAGGAAGTGAGCAACGTGGCCGACACTATTGAGTGTGCACGGAACTTACTAATGGGTTACAAACCACTGACTTGCATCCTAACTACTGCAAGCAGATTTGCGGAAATGGACCAGGATTTTCCCGCACATCCTTTCTATGGTATTCCACTGTGACTCAAAAGTAATGACTACATGACATGGGCACCCCTTGGCAGATATTTTGTGGAGAATGGCCTATTCCCCATTCTCAAAATCCCTGAGGTGCCCACCGCAACAAGATTTTCTGGTACATGCACACACACACAACTAAACTTTAGTGCAACTAAAGGTATTATTATAGATTTGACTTGGGGAATATTGTCTAGATCTTTATATATATACCCATATGTGTGTGTGTGTGTGTGTGCGTGCACGTGTATATATACACATATGGGTATATATATAAAGATCTAGACAATATTCCCCAAGTCAAATCTATAATAATACCTTTAGTTGCACTAAATGCATCTAATAATATCTCTTGTTTTACAGTGGTGTTAATAGTACGGTACAAGCCAGCTACAACGGACTCTTTGAGGCAACCCTATCATTTGGACGGATTAGTATAAGCATTGCCACTTAAAAGCAATTCTGCCAATTACCCTGCCTAGCTCCACATATTGCAAGACGGCTTCACAGGCCTTTAAAAAAAAATTGTTTGCTGAATATGCTGGACCTGAAAAATAAAATGCCAACTCCTGTGACGCTGTTGATTAAGTCCACGGTACAGTCACACTTTAACCATCTAGAGTTTCAGCTGCTGCATTGAAAAAAAAAGATTTGATGCGGCTGGAAAATGTACCCAAAGGGCGAAAACGCATGGTCGCTTTAGCCTCCTTTATTCCCTGTTTCAGCCAGTATTCAGCCAGGATCAAACTCTCGTTCGGCGAAACGCATGCGTTTGATCCTGGCTGAATCCTCGCTGAAACAGGGAATAAAGGAGGCTAAAGCAACCATGCCCTGACCTGGATGGCCCAGGCTAGCCTGATCTCGTCAGATCTCAGAAGCTAAGCAGGGTTAGCCCTGGTTAGTATTTGGATGGGAGACCACCAAGGGATACCAGGGTTGCTGTGCAGAGGAAGGCACTGGCAAACCACCTCTGTTAGTCTCTTGCCATGAAAACCCCCCAAAAGGGGTCGCCATAAGTAGGCTGTGACTTGAAGGCACTTTACACACACACACAAAGTGACCATGCGTTTTTGCCCAAAAAGTCACTCAAAGGCCATTTATACTCAGTAATTAACAGTGCGTTCCAGACTGAAATGACCCGCATATTTTTTTTATTTTATTTTTTCACGCTGAACCGTCATTTAGGAAGTGACTGTGAAGCCGGTGCATGCCTACTTCGCATTTCTTAAGAGCCCCTTTAACGCGAGCTTTTGTGTTTGCTCCGCCCACACACAGAAGAATCCCCTCAAGGAACCATGCAAAATGACAGCCGCACATTAGGTATGCAAATGGCAGTTGGCTATTGGAAGGAACAAAGGAGCAGGCGAGTGGGGTGTGTGTGTGTGTGGAATTTCTCCTTTTGTGTCAGAACCGTGAATAAGCATTTTAAAACTAGCATTTTAAAAAAGAGCTTTGAGCGAACATCAAAATTGACCCTGCATAAATGGCCAAAATGATTAAGGCTTTTTCTTTACAAGGAAAGGCTAAGCATGTCTGGATTTTTACAGCGGGGGGCGGGGAGAGGAAGAAGAAGAAGGCTCCAGAGGGTCATGATGGAGGTTGCCTCTGAATCCGGAGGCTATTGGCAAATATGAAAGATCACATGGATCGTCTTCCATTAAATAAAATCATTACGAGTAAAAGTCATATGGATGAAATGCAGGTGCTCGGACAGCCGGACAATTTGCTTTATGCTCCTGCCAGCTTTGCTCAGTAAATCCGCAGCAAATGGGGGCATGAAGCCAGGTTGAAGACACAAACAACCCAGCACAGGCTGCAATGGGTCAGAGCCAAAGAAATGTGTGTTGAAGGCAAGTCATTTCCATCCCCCAAACTCTTGTGTGGGAGCTTCCACAGAATTCCAGGCAGCTGGATAGCAGACTGGTTATATAGCAGTTCTCTTGATGCTCTTGGAGTAGTGCTTAAGAGCGGTGGATCTAATCTGGAGAACCGGGTTGGTTTTCCCACTTCCACACATGAAGCTTGCTGGGTGACCTTGGGGAAAGTCACAGCTCTCTTAGAGCTCTCTCACCCCACCCTACCTCACAGGGTATCTGTTGTAGGGAGGGGAAGGGGATTGTTGTAAGCTGGTTTGATTCTCCTTAAAAGGTAGAGAAAGCCGGCATATAAAAACCAACTCTTGTTTTTCTTGATTGAAGGGATGAACATGTTTTAAGTTGGTTTCCTTTCTCTTTAAAGGGCTGCGGCATACAGAGTATGGTAAGTCTCTTGTCAATGGAAGACCTGAATGGAACATTATTTATGGGGGGGGGGGGGACTGCTCAGTTAAAATTCTGGGAGAACTCCAGGTCCCATGTGGAGGTCGGCATCCCTATGGAAACCACAGTAAGCTTTCATGGAAGAATGGGGATTCGAAACGGGGACTGCCAGGTTGCCCTGGGGCATTCAAACCACCACACCACCCCAGTTCTCTCTAGGGCCTGTTTGTTAGCCAGGGATACCAACCAGGCGGGGGATGGCATTCTCCTGGAATTACAGCTCATCTCCAGGCTACGGAGTTCATCATGCCCCCCTGGATAAAATTACAGCTTCAGAAGGTGTATCGATGGCACTGCACCCCTGCTGAGTTCCCTCCCCTTCCCAAATTCTGCCCTCCCCAGGCTTCACCCCCAAGTCTCTAAGAATGTCTTAACTAGGGTTGCCAACCTCCAGGTACTAGCCGGGGATCTCCTGCTATTACAACTGATCTCCAGCCAATAGAGATCAGTTCCCCTGGAGAAAATGGCCGCTTTGGCAATTGGACTCTATGGCATTGAAGTCCCTCCCTTCCCCCAAACCCCACCCTCCTCAGGCTCCGCCCCAAAAACCTCCGGCCAGTGGTGAAGAGGGACCTGGCAACCCTAGCACCCACGGACACCCCGTTGGGGACCCCTAAACTACACAATACAGCCACCAACAGTATTCAGTGTTACAGTGATATGAAAATTAAGATTGCTTTGCAATTGCAATGCATATCTTCTAAAAACAAACAAACAAACACAGAAAAGGCTATTAAGAGAAAATGGCACATTCGCTTTGGAAAGGACAGCGGATCAAAGAAGGTAGATTGGCTCTTGTTAGCCCGTGGCTGAATGTAGCCAATAAACAGATCTGTAGTCCAAGCAGATGTTTCTCTTTTAGTCTAATGGAGCTCTTGTAGTCTCTGTTGTTTCCCACGAGAAAACATGAGTAGAGTTGGAATGCTGAAGGCCTCCTCTCACCAGCAAAAACATCAGATGTAGCGGCGGCCGAACAATAGAAATCGCCAGGAATTGCAACTTTTTTTTGCTCTTGTTTTTTGGAAATATCGTTTTACTTCCTCCCCAACCCACCACTTCCGGCCCGTTTGGACACAATATTTTGTAGCTCCTGGAGGTGTTCTATAAAGATTTCCTTAGCTGCTGACATGTATTTTTATAAAGTCTTTTGCAGTACTGCAGTCCATGCTCTGCTCCCGACCTGAGTTCGATCCCGATGGAAGTCGGTTTCCGGTAGCTGATTCAAGGTTGACTCAGCCTTCCATCCTTCCGAAGTTGGTAAAATGAGTACCCGGCTTGCTGGGGGTAAAGCGAAGATGACTGGGGAAGGCACTGGCAAACCACCCCGTAAACAAAGTCTGCCTAGGAAACGTTGGGATGTGACGTCACCCCATGGGTCAGGAATGACCCGGTGCTTGCACAAGGGACTACCTTTACCTTTGCCTAGGGCCTGAAATTATGGCTAGCCTTGCTTTCAGAGCCAGTGTGATAGTAGTGGTTCAGTATTTCAGCAGGGGGTCTGTGGATGTGGATATTGGGGGGGTGCAACACTGGCTGCATCATGATGTCACTTCTGGTGGGACCCTGGATCTCCTAGAATTACAGCTCATCACCAAACTACAGAGATCAGTTCCCTCGGAGAAAATGGATGCTTTGGAGGGTGGACTCTATGTCATTGTATCCAACTGAGGTCCCTGTCCTGCCCAGGTTCCAACTCCAAATCTCCAGGAGTTCCCCAAACTGGAGATGACAACCCTACCCCCCCCACACCAGTGTCCAAGGGGGCCTGGAAACCCCAGGGGCCACCTAGTGGAATTTGAACTATGGCTTTACCAGCTCAAACAGTGAGCCGACAATCCACCCAGGATGTGAATACTTCCATACTAAGATGGAAGACATAAAGATAGGATAGTAATAACTATAGTCTCCCAAATAGACAGCTACATGTTGAGTACATCCCCCTCCCATTTCCAGGTAGTTCGATTTACCCCTCATGCTTGAACCAGGCACAGAGCTAGGTGAAGGAGTGCCTGGGGCAAGCGGGAGGGAGGGGGGGTGCTGCACGCGCGTGCATCCATGCGCACACTGGTGCCAGACGCTGGTGGCCCCAGGGGCAGAGAGAAATGCGCTGGGCAGGGCACAGGGCAGCCGCCCCACGTCAGCACACCTGGGTTTTCCTATGTATTTGAGTAAGGCTTCGTTTGACTTTACTTGCTGCACTATGTGGTGTACTTTGCTGACGTCTGATTGTAACAATTTACACTTACCCTGTGGGAAGGAATTATGAATGTATAACAGCACTTTCTTTTTCAAATTATATTATATCAAATTATATTTTAATAGTCATAATCTTTATATATTTATGTATTGATTGCATAATATTAATTTTAGGAAGGACTGAAGAAAGATTTCCACTGCTGTGGATCTGAAACGGCCGTATCCATTGATGATTGTGGCTCTATATGGACTTTATACACAAAGATTACAATACTATTACTTACCTGGTACTCGGTTGAGACCTTTGGAATCATTTCTGCTTTGTGCGGATTGTATATATTGTATATATTTGTGCTTTGTATGTGTCATGTATATGGTCCTTGTTTCACCTCAGTAGCTCATAAAATTTGCACTTTGTTTAGATATTATCCTGTACTGCCTTCCTAACCTTTTGGTATTAGTACAGAGGTGCCGTTTTTCTCCCCCCAACTGCCAGGTAATAGCAGAAGATCTCCTGCTAATTCAACTGATCTCCAGCCGATAGAGGTCAGTTCACCTGGAGAAAATGGCCTCTTCGGCCATTGAACTCTATGGCATTGAAGTCCCTCCCCTCCCCAAACCCCACCCTCCTCAGGCTCTTCCCCAAAAACCTCCCGCCGGTAGTGAAGAGGGACCTGGCAATCCTACCAATGGGGGCAGCTGCGCCCATGCCGCAAAGTGACAGCTTTCCTTCTCCCTATGCCTGCACTTCCCGTGCCCGCGCTGGTGCCCTCCCTCCCCTTGCACCCGGGGCAAGCGCCCCTGCCAGACCCCCTCAAGATCCAGCTCTGCAGCCAATAATGAATGGAGGGGACAGAGAAATGATGTCAGGATATGAATAAGCTGGGAGAATAATCCAACACAGGGATGCCATTTTCAGCAGCAGCCCTGCATTCGTAAAATAGTGGTATTCAGCTGAAGGGAAAAATCAAAATAAACTAATAGCATATCTTTCGCCTCACTGTTCATTGATTAAATGGTTAGATTTGACACTATTTTATGATTATTTATGGAGCATATTGGTCTTATCTATATTAGTTCCCATTAGTTGATGCGCCTCAGATATTGAATTTTCCTAGTCTTTGCTTTGTGAATTTGCCAATACCTGAGTGTCTTACTGGCCCTTTGCTGCAAGATTCTGTTCAAGTGACTATTTGCTAAATGGATGTTACTTTAATATATAAATAAGACTTTGAAGTAACAGTCTGCCCATTTTAGACATAACTGGAAAGGCAGTAGGTTCAAAGGAATGGTGTAGGAATATGCAAACTCCTGAGTTCGCGTTCCCTGCCACTGCCTGGAGCTGTGGCGAGGGAAAATTTTAAAATTAAAATAATTTTAAAATTACATTTAAAAAACTCTCAGCAACACCCCTCCCCCCGGTGCAATGACATCACTTCTGGGGAATACCCAGAAGTAATGGCAGCAGATCTCGGAATCACTGGAAACTTTCTCTTGCACTTCTTACAGCTATCATTGTCACTTCCAGGTATTCCCTGGAAGTGACATCAATGTGCTGGGGGTGCCTCCGCCCCACCCTCCTGCCAGTTGCCAGCCTTGGCCTGGCGACCCTACCTCAGCATCAGTGATTATTTTCATTTAATTCCTGCTACAGAGTGTATTACTATGTATGGGTATGAAAGCTGGACATTGAAGAAAGCTGATAAGAAGAAAGTAGATTCCTTTGAAATGTGGTGTCGGAGGAGAGGGTTACGGATACTGTAGACTGCCAAAAAAACCAAATCAGTGGGTTATAGCTCAAATCAAGCCGGAACTGACCGTAGAAGCTAAAATGACTAAACTGAGGCTGTCGTACTTTGGACACATTATGAGAAGACAAGAGTCGCTGGAAAAGACAATCATGCTTGGAAAAGTTGAAGGCTGCAGGAAAAGAGGAAGACCCCACAAGAGATGGATTGACTCAATAAAGGAAGCCACGACCCTCAATTTGCAAGATCTGAGCAAGGCTGTTAAGGATAGGACACTTTGGAGATCGATTCATAGGGTCGCCATGAGTCGGAAGCGACTTGACAGCACTTAACACACACACACAATGATGGATTTGAAGACAAAAAGCAGAATGTTGTTTTAAATAGGGTACATAAATATCATAGCAGGTACCATCATAGAAGCAGAATTATCTTTTGAGAGGGAAGGAGGAATGTCACTTCTAAGAAGACCCCTGCATGCCAGGATTTTATAAGTACTTGTATTGAAATTATTAATATTTTGCAATGCTTTGCTTGATGAATCACAGGCAATTTTTAAATTGATCAGAGGGCTCTTCATACGTACATGAGTGTCGTCAAGTCACAACTGATTTATGGTGACCCCAGCAAGGGGCTTTCAAGGCAAGTGAGAAGCAGAGGTGGCTTGCCATTGCCTACCTCTGCAGAGCCTTCTGTGGTGGTCCCACATCCATGTACCAACCAGATCTGATGAGACTGGCCTAGACCATACCACCTTCCCTCCAAAAACTCTTCATCGATCATATTTTGGTCACATTATGAGAAGACAAGAGTCACCAGAAAAGACAGTCATGCTAGGAAAAGTTGAGTGCAGCAGGAAAAGAGGAAGACCCAACAAGAGATGGATTGACTCAATAAAGGAAGTCACAGCTTTCAATTTGCAAGATCTGAGCAAGGCTGTCAAAGATAGGACATTTTGGAGGACATTGATTCATAGGGTCGCCATTAGTCAGAAGCGACTTGATGGCACAACACACACACACACAGAGTGTAGCATTAAGCAAATATTTAAAACCCTTAACACATCCAGTTCAAACACCAACATTAAAGCAACTAACCAGAACCAACAGCCTACAAGAAACAATTTACAAATGCCATAGTAGCGATATCAGCAATTAACACTAGTAGGGTTGCCAATAGCTGGATATTCCCTCCTATTACAACTAATCTCCAGCCAACAGAGATCAGTTCCCCTGGAGAAAATGGCCACTTTGGCCATTGGACTCTACGGCATTGAAATCCCTCCCCTCCCCAAACCTCACCCTCCTCAAGCTCCACCCCAAAAACCTCCCACCAAAGGTTCCCACTAGATCCTTCTGTGACTCCAGAATGAGCCAGGATGAACGGTTTAATTTGGGCCAGAAGAGGAATGGGAAAAGCCCGGTGCGTTTTGCATTGAAACAGCGTTGAGCTTCCAAGGAATGAGGTATCGTGCATATAGAAAAAATTGATCCTGGCTGAAACGGGGAATAAAAGAGGTTAAAGCGACCCTGCATAAATGACCAAAACCAGTCAGTCCATGATTATAAACAAACACTTTCCCCCCAATCTTCCCCTTTGGAGTTTGTCTTTTTGCACATGAATGTTTTTGCACCGCCTTCTGGGAGGTCATAGTCTCCCTATGTCCCTGACAGCAGCATGTTTCCCTGCCGAAGATGTTCACTACCAAGCTTGCAGTGGATCTAATTAATACACCCTCGAAATAGCTTTAGGAATAAAGAATGTGTGTGTAAGTTAACCTCCCCAATACCAAGAGATTGGTAACTGGATGTTCTAGTACCAGCCTAGGAAGAGAGTTAGACAATGAAGACGCTCTGTTTCTTGTAGCTACCTCTTGAGTCTCAGAGACACAAGATAACTGAGGCAAGCACGATCTCACCTTGGTAGGGTTGCCAACTCTGAGTTGGGAAATTCCTGGAGGTTTGGGGGATGGAACCTAGGGAGGGTGGGGTTTGGGAAGAGGAGGGATCTCAGTGGATTATCATTAGAGTTGCCAGGTCCCCCATCTCCTCCAGTGGGAGATTTTGGGGACAGGGATCGCACATGTACAGCTGCGAGCAACACGATCCAGTCACTTCCAGTTTACTTCAGAAAGCGCCACAGCACAACTCCTAGTTAAATTGTGGAACTCCCTGCCCCAGGATGTGGTGATGGCTGCCATCTTGGAAGGCTTGAAGAGGGGAGTGGACATGTTCATGGAGGAGAGGGCTATTCATGGCTACTAGTAAAAATGGATAATAGTAAGACTCATGATGCATACCTATTCTCTACAGGATCAGAGGTGCTGTGGAACACAGGCAGGTTGGTTCTGCTGCAGTTGTCTTGTTTGTGGGCTTCCTAGAGGCCCCTGGTTGGCCACTGTGTGAACAGACTGCTGGACATGATGGGCCTTGGTCTGATCCAGCATGGTTTTTCTTATGTTCTTATGTTCACAGCACAAGGGGACGATTTGCCACCCAACACCCCCATTTGAGTATTAAATCATCCTGTCGCGCTGCGGCACTTCCGGAAGTAAACTGTAAGTGACGGGACCGTGTCGCTCAGCTGGCAGATGGATTGGCGGACAATTGCCTGCCATTCCAAGCCACCTGGCAACCCTAGTTATAATGCCACAGGGTTCACCCTTCAAGGTGGACGTTTCCTTTGGAGGAGCTGATCTCTGTACCCTGGAGATCTGTTGTACTCCCAGGAGATCTTCAGGCACTGTCTGGAGGTTGGCAACCCTACACCTGGGGTCCATTTTCATAGTAATAAATCTCAATATTTTGACTCTGGTTTAGAAATACAACCCTGTTTACTCCATGCACCCTTACCAATGGCATGCATAGCAACTTGGAATTGTACCAAAGAATGTTTTTACTACAGGCACTTTGCAAAGCATAGAGAAGATGAACAACATAACCAGAAGCTTGGACTTCAAAGGAGCGGGCATTAGTATGTTTATATTGACGGAGGAATATGCTTGAGACAAGCAAGGGGATCCATTGCATTCCTTTAGTAATGTAACACCAAGAGTATGTGTAATGGTTTGGAAACAGTAGCTCATAAATAAGGCTTAATGATATATTTTGAGTGTTAAATAGCATTGAGGGCTCTTTCTGCATTACAAATGAATGGCTCAGGAGCACTTCCGCAAATCATGTATTATGAAAGTGTAATATGGGAAAGTTGAGCGCATGGAAAGGCCCTAGAGAAAGATCCTCCATTTCAGTGAACATGATAATGAACTGAAAGAAGAAAATGCTAAACATTAAGCCAAAGGGTTTTTCCACACGTGTTTCCCCCCCCCCCCATCAGTTCTGGCCCCATATGGCTTCAGTTTATTCCCTGATTTTTCCGCATGTGTTTTTGTGCCTTTAGTATTTGCTTCGTTTTGTAGTAGTGGTTGTTTGTTTCCCCCTGTTTTTCCCCCAGTCCATTTGAGACTATGGCGTTTTATGCTGGGACGTCTCCCCACAGTCACCCCCGCCGACTGCTTCAGGATTATGCATGCCTTTCCCGACAGTCATAGAATCATAGAGTTGGAAGGGACCACCAAGGTCATCTAGTCCAACCCCCCCGCACAATGCAGGAAATTTACAACTACCTCCCCCCCACACCCCCAGTGACCCCTACTCCATGCCCAGAAGATGGCCAAGATGCCCTCCCTCTCATGATCTGCCTCAGGTCACAGAATCAGCCTTGCTGACAGATGGCCATCTAGCCTCTGCATAAAAACCTCCAGGGAAGGAGAGCTTACCACCTCCCAAAGAAGTCTGTTCCACTGAGGAACTGCTCTAAAAGTCAGAGGCTGGCTCATTCTCCCCATGTGTTTTGCCTGTGTTTTCCAGATGCTGTTTGAGCCAGAATCTGGAAAATGCGGGCAAGATGTGCAGGGAGAGCAAGGCGACCTCTGATGGTCAGAAAAGGCATGCATAATCAAAAGGAAGCCCCAAAGCAGTTGGCGGGGGTTACCGTAGGAAAACATCCTTGCGTAAAAGGCCTATTTTTAACCCGATCTTTTTCTGGAAGCTGATTTTGAGTCACCTTTTCCTTGTGTGTAATGTTTCTGTTGATTGTCTTTGTCCCACCCACTCCCACCCACCTCCAGCTAGGGTTTCCAGGTCCCCCCTCTCCTCCGGCAGGAGGCTATTCTGCTGATATCAGGAATGTACCTGCGTGCGCCCCCTCGCAAGGGGCCTTATGCCTCTTAGTTTGAGTGGTATAAGGCCCTCACGAGGCCGCACTTCCGGTTGTAAACCGGAAGTGACGTGCGCGCAGTATGTAAGCGCGTGTGCACGTTTGCCCACCGACCCTCAAGGGTCTCTCAGTGTCAAGTGTGTAGGAAGAATAATATATAGTCAGAAAGGGGTTTGAGCTGAATCATTGTCCTGCAAAAAGTAACAAAGGTAATGTGCTAACCATTGTCCTGTAAGTATCAAGATAATGTGCTAATGAGGGTGTGGTGTGTTAATATGGAACCACTGTATCCTGAAGTGATCTGTTAATGTGTGAAATCCAAAGCTAATCTGCATGGCTATTGTTGACTGTAGTCTTTGTTAGTCTGGAGGTTTTCAAGACAGGAAGCCAAGCCTTATTCATTCTTAAACTCTCTTCTTTTCTGTTAAAGTTGTGCTGATGTTTATGAATTTCAATGGCTTCTCTGTGCAATCTGACAAAATAGTTGGTAGAATTGTCCAGTCTTTCAGTGTCTTGGAATAAGACCCTGTGTCCTGTTTGGGTCAGTCCATGTTCAGCCACTGCTGATTTCTCAGGTTGGCCCAGTCTGCAGTATCTTTCATGTTCTTTTATCCTTGTTTGTATGCTGCGTTTTGTTGTCCCGATGTAAACTTGTCCACAGCTGCAAGGTATACGATATACTCCTGCAGAGGTGAGGGGGTCTCTTTTGTCTTTTGCTGATCATAGCATTTGTTGTATTTTCTTGGTGGGTTTAAACACAGCAGTGGCTTTGGATTTCACACATTAACAGATCACTTCAGGATACAATGGTTCCATATTAACATACCACACCCTCATTAGCACATTATCTTGATACTTACAGGACAATGGTTAGCACATTACCTTTGATACTTTTTGCAGGACAATGATTCAGCTCAAACCCCTTTCTGACTATATATTACTCTTCCTACACACTTGACACTGAGAGACCCTGTCCTTCAGTGTTACTCCTCTGAAGATGCCTGCCACAGCTGCTGGCGAAACGTCAGGAAAGAAAATACCAAGACCACGGTCACACAGCCCGGATAACCTACAAGAACCAAAGAGGGGTAAATATTAGGGGGTTTGCCCACCACCAGTGGGCACCTGGCAACCCTACCTCCAGCCCACTTTTTGATGATTGGACTGTTGTTATTGTCAAGCCACGCCCTCTCCTCTCCCCTACCCTGAATATGACTGCTTACATTTTCACTTTTTAAAACAGCACTAAAATATCAATATATCGATATACCATTGTAGCTAGAGACTTACATTTAACAATGAAAGGTGGGAATTCAGACAACCTGTTTGACATATCATTACAATGGTATATTGATGTACTGATAAGGTTGCCAGATCCCTCTTCGCCTCTAGTGGGAGGTTTTTGGGGTGGACCCTGAGGAGGGCAGGGTTTGGGGAGGGGAGGGACTTCAATGATTTAGTGTCCAATTGCCCAAGTGGCCATTTTCTCCAGGTGAACTGATCTCTACCAGCTGGAGATCAGTTGCAATAGCAGGAGATCTCCAGCTAGTACCTGCAGGTTGGTTACCTTATATACTGATATTTAAGGGCAGATTTTTTAAAAATGTAGCCATGATATTGATATATCGATATCAGCATGTGCATGGATCCAACATGGGAAAACACCATAGATAGTTCTAAGGGAATGCACCCTATGGAGAAAGCTGAAGAACTTTAAGGGATGTGTGGGAGCATTACCAAAAATCCATCTGCTATTGAATATGTTTCCTTTACTGTGGTGATACCCCTGAAGTGTCCATGAACATGTTTAGTCTGGCTTCCATTCTGTTGATCCATATGCCCCAGAAGGTCGGACCAGAACCAACGGGTTAAAATTAAATCAAAAGAGTTTCCATCTAGACATTAGGAAGAATTTGCTAACAGAGTGGTTCCTCAGTGGAACAGGCCTCCTCGGGAGGTGGTGGGCTCTCCTTCCCTGGAGGTTTTTAAGCAGAGGCTAGATGGTCATCTGTCAGCAATGCTGATTCTATGACCTTAGGCAGTTCACGAGAAGGAGGGCATCTTGGCCATCTTCTGGGCATGGAGTAGGGGTCACTGGGTGGGTGTGGTGGAAGTAGTTGTTAAATTCCTGCACTTTGCAGGGGGTTGGACTAGATGACCCTGGTGGTCCCTTCCAACTCCATGATTCTATGATACTATGATTCTATCAATGAGACTTTGGTGCTTCAGCAGTTCACATCAAGTTTAAACAAAATGTGAGTCTTCCCAGCTGGTGTTTGAATCACAACCCGCTTTCTGCTGGCAATAGTATATCTGGAGTAGCAAAACGTACAGCTGTGGAATTCTTTATCACTGGATGGCGTTGCGTCTGTTTTGTGTAATCCAAGCAACAATTTAGAGTTCTGTCACATGGCACTAGGCCTGTGTGTTTTAATGCCTAGCATAATTCTGAGGCAATTTTATCAAAGTATAACTGATTGCAGCCAAGGAAGAATTTGCACTTCGAGCCAGCTTGGCTGGTAGCTGCTCTTTCCTTCTGAGAATGGTAGCACTTGCTTCATAAGAACATAAATGGTGCCTTGTTGAATCAAACCAGAAGTCCGTCTAGTCCAGCAATTTGTTTCACATGGTGGCTAGCTGGTTGCCCCAGAGGGCCAACAACAAGGGCATGGAAGTCAAGGCCTTTCTCTGCTTTTTGCCTCCTGGCACTGGTATTAGAGTTGCCAGGTCCCTCTTCACCACCGGTGGGAGATTTTGGAGGTGGAGCCTGAGGAGGGCGGGGTTTGGGGAGGGGAGGGACTTCAATGCCATAGAGTCCAATTGCCAAAGCGGCCATTTTTCTCCAGGTGAGCTGATCTCTATCGGCTGGAGATCAGTTGTAGTAGCAGGAGATCTCCAGCTAGTACCTGGGGTTGGCAACCCTAACTGGTATTCAGAGGTTTCCTGTCCCTCCACAAAGCTGTCTAATTTCCTTTTAAAGTCTTCTATGCCAGAGTCCATGGAATGGTTTGGTATAGCCCAATCCTGTCAGATCTCGGAAGCTAAGAAGGGTTAGTACATGGACTAAGGAAGACCACCAAGGAAGACTCTGAGGAAGGCAATGGAAAACCACCTCTGATTCTTGCTTGCCATGAAAGCCCCTTTCAGGGGTCGCTGTAAGTCACTTGTGACTCGATGGCGTGTACATACCTATGCTAGTGTCCATCACTCCCTCCATTGGCAGTGAATTCCACAATTTTATTACTTCTTGAGACAGACCATTTCCTACCAAGGTCAGTATTTTTAGGAGAGCTGCTGCTCTGACTGGCAGCAGCTCTCCATGGTCTCAGGTAGAAGTCTTTCATATCACCTACTATGTAATCCTTCTGCATGCCAATCAGTTGCTCTATCACTCAGCCGCGGCCCCTTGCCTCTACTTCTTGCTTTACAACTTTTGTCCTAAGCTAGACTTTTAGGGGCAGAAAAGAAGAAGAAGAAGAAGAGTTGGTTTTTATGTGCCGACTTTCTCTACCACTTAAGGAAGAATCAAACTGGCTTACGAGCACCTTCCCTTGTGGAACTCCCTGCCTTAGGATGTGGTGATGGCTGCCAACTTGGGAGGCTTTAAGAGGGGAATGGACATGTTCATGGAGGACAGGGCTATCCATGGCTACTAGTCAAAATGGATACTAGTCATGATGCACACCTATTCTCTCCCGGATCAGAGGAGCTTGCCTATTATATTAGGTGCTGTGTAACACAGGCAGGATAATGCTGCTGCAGTCATCTTATTTGTGGGCTTCCTAGAGGCACCTGGTTGGCCACTGTGTGAACAGACTGCTGGACTTGATGGGCCTTGGTCTGATCCAGCAGGGCTTTTCTTATGTTCTTTTGAGGATGCCCCCTCCTTTCTTCACAGTGGTACACTTGTAAGGTCAATTGAATTCAGAGTTCCAGTTTCCACACCATCCCTCCTAAATAAGACCCTGTTCTTTTCGGGCCGAACATTTTTTAACACAATGGCATTTGTACCCAGTTTTGCATGACATGCGTTTCCCAGAAGCTAACCCAACACGACCCTGAGGCAAGCAATATAAATCACAAGGCGACTTCATAAATAAGGGTACATATAATAGCAGCTGCCCCAGCCAGAAAGAAAGCAAATCAGGAATCCAGAGGCAGAACTTGTGGAGTTATGGGCCATTAATGTTACATATTGTTCTCTAACACAATCATTTCTAAAAGGAAGGAGCACAGATGCATTGCCAACAATTCTAACACAAGAGAAGTGCAGCGCTGGAGACTGGCAGGTCATACAAATGAACCCTAACTCTTTATGTTGGCTGAGCAATTAACACAGTAAAGGTGCACAACCTGATTAAAGTGTAGATAAAGGATTATTTAGGAACTAACGTACTTGATAATGAAGAGGAGAGAGAGATAGTGTCCGAAGAAGAAGGAGGAGGAGGAGGAGGAGAAGAAGAAGAAGAGTTGGTTTTTATATGCAGACTTTCTCTACCACTTAAGGGAGAATCAAACCGGCTTACAATCACCTTCCCTTCCCCTCCCCACAAAAGGCACCCTGTGAGGTAGGTGGGGCTGAGAAAACTATGAGAGAACTATAACTAGCCCAAGGTCACCCAGCTGGCTTTGTGTGTAAGAGTGGGGAAACAAATCCAGTTCACCAGATTAGCCTCCACCGCTCATGTGGAGGAGTGGGGAATCAAACCTGGTTCTCCAGATCAGACTCCACTCCACTGCTCTTAACCACTACACCATGCTGGCTTTCAAGGAGGAAAAGCACCCCATGATGCATCGGCGACTGGAAGAAACCTCTGTTATCTGACTGTTACCACAACTAACTTCATTCTTTTCATGCCCAGTTCACCAGATTATCATCTGCCGCTCATGTGGAGGAGTGGGGAATCGAACCCGGTTCTCCAGATCAGAGTCCCCCACTCCAAACTACACCACCCTGGCACCACGCTACATCACTAGCTGAGAGAAAGAGCAAGACTGGAACTTCCAAGAAGAAACAGGATATGGCCCTAAGGCAGGGGTCCCCAACGTGATGCCAGTGAGTGCCATGGCATCCACCCACACCTTTTCTGGTGACCGCCAAGTGTTTTTAGGAAGTGGGTGGGGCCAGATAGGACTTTTGCCCAGCAAGTGCCTGGGGAGAGCAGAGTTTAGGGGCAGAGTTTGGCAGGGGATATAGGGTTGCCAACCTCCAGGTACTGGCTGGAGATCTCCTGCTATTACAACTGGTCTCCAGCCAATAGAGATCAATTCCCCTGGAGAAAATGGCCGCTTTGGCAATTAGACTCTATGGAATGGAAGTCCCTCCCGTCCCTAAACCCCGCCCTCCTCAGGCTCCTCCCCAAAAACCTCCCCCCAGTTGTGAAGAGGGACCTGGCAACCCTAAGGAGATATGATGCCATAGAGTCCATCCTCCAAAGCTGCCATTTCCTCCAGGGGAACTGATCAGTTGTAATTCTGGGAGAACCCCAGGTCCTCCCTTAAGGTTGGTAACTAGGGTTGCCAGGTCCCTCTCCGCCACTGGCAGGAGATTTTGGGGGCGGAGCCTGAAGAGGGCGGGGTTTGGGGAGGGGAGGGACTTCAATGCCATAGACTTCAATTGCCAAAGCGGCCATTTTTCTCCAGGTGATCTGATCTCTATCGGCTGGAGATCAGTTGAATTAGCAGGAGATCTCCTGCTACTACCTGGAGGTTGGCAACCGTATGCAAGAAGGAAGTGTTCAGGTACTGCTGTACTGACGTCATCATGCGTGCAGCAGGAATTTTGGTACTGGGCTTGGAAAAACATGTTCTTTTCTGCGCTTTGGACAAGAACCGCTTACCTTGGCCAAGGCCCAATTCTAAACTGGGCCTTGGAGAGTTTGTTTATTGCAAATCTGAAGTGTGAACGAGGGCCGCATTAGCACGCATGGCAGTCGATGCGCAGTGTCGAGTACTTTCGGTGGCTTTGCCTCGATGCTACGGAGCTGGGGAAGCTGGCAAAAGCACAGCAAGGAGGACAATTGCAAATGTACAATAAAACACCCAAACAAATATTAAAAATCTGAGTCAGCAGTGCTGCTCTTGGCAGCAAGGAGAATAAAACAAGCCCCACTAGATTCCATCGTACTTGGAGGGTCAAAACCTGCCTTAAAAGAAAAAGAGTCACAGTTGTGACACTGGGGTTGCCAGGCCCCTCTCTACCACCGGCAGGATTTTTTTGGGGGTGGAGCCTGAGGAGGGTGGGGTTTGGGGAAGGGAGGGGAGGGACTTCAGTGCCATAGAGTCCAATTGTCAAAGTGGCCATTTTCTCCAGGTGAACTGATCTCTGTCGGCTGGAGATCAGTTGTAATAGCAGGAGATCTCCAGCTAGTACCTGGAGGTTGGCAGTTAGGGTTGCCAGGTCCCTCTTCACCACCGGCGGGAGGTTTTTGGGGAGGAGCCTGAGGAGGGTGGGGTTTGGGGAGGGGAGGGACTTCAATGCCATAGAGTCCAATGGCCAAAGTGGCGATTTTTCTCCAGGTGAACTGATCTCTATCGGCTGGAGATCAGTTGTAATAGCAGGAGATCTCCAGCTAGTACCTGGAGGTTTCTCAAATTCTGACACAGATCAATCCTATAGATAATAAGAAAAAGATTATCTGTAGGACTGAGAACATAAAATAATGAAATATATGGACTGAGAACTTGAAATAACGGGATAATGTATTTATAAGGATATTGTGCATATGCTTGGATGTCTATGTGTTTTTTGTATAATACAGTCTTTTGAGGAGCAATACTGGTTGATCCTTGTCAGAATTTGAGTAATTACATTTGTCTGTATTGGATTATTAGTACCTGGAGGTTGGCAACCCTATTGGCAACCCTAATCACAAGCCATTGATTATTATTTTTTTAAGCAGTGTGCATTCGGCCTCTACTGACAAGGGGAGATTATTTTGAAAGTTCTGTAAATGATTCTAAAGTGTTTCCCTTGAGGAACCTGGTTGAAGCTCCTAAGCAAACACCCCACCAAGTCGGCTCTCCCTCTCCAGGCGAACATTCAGCCCGTTCCCAGTTTGTTTTGCTCGACGATAAAGCGATGGACGAGGCTGCTGGTTGACCTCGCTGTTGGTCATCAAACCGTCAGGAGAGATTTATGCACTTAAGCAGAGGCACATATCCAACAGTTAATCATCATTAAGGCCATGGAAGTCCAACAGGAATCAGTTAAAGGCAGCAAACCCATCCCAAAGCCATTGCGAAGCCGCTTCCCTCTGTGCAAATCCATCATTTAGAACCAGATAAGCATCCAGCGAAAAGCAAAACACTTTTGCTTGAATAAACACGGCTTACAACTGAACAAGCTGCCCTGAGCTCTGAGACCTTAATTATTTAGAAGGTGTTTTTTCCCCAAAACAAGAAGCAAAGATGGATTTGAGCATTCTTATATTTTAATTTCATAAGAACATAAGAAAAGCCATGCTGGATCAGACCAAGGCCCATCAAGTCCAGCAATCTGTTCACACAGTGGCCAACCAGGTGCCTCCTGGAAGCCCCCAAACAAGATGACTGCAGCAGCATTGTCCTGCCTGAGTTCCACAGCACCTATTATATTAGGCATGCTCCTCTGATCCTGGAGAGAATAGGTATGCATCATGACTAGTAGCCATTTTTACTAGTAGCCATGATTAGCCCTCTCTTCCATGAACATGTCCACTCCCCTCTTAAAGCCTCCCAAGTTGGCAGCCATCACCACATCCTGGGGCCCACAATTTAACTATGCGTTGTGTAAAGAAATATTTCCTTTTATCAGTTTTGAATCTCTCACCCCCCAGTGTCAGCAGATGACCCCACGTTCTAGTATTATGAGAGAGTCAGAAAAGCTTCTCCCTGCCCAATCTCTCCAAACCATGCATACGTTTATAGACTTTGATTATGTCTCCCCTTAACTGCCTTTTCCAGGCTAAACAGCCCTAAGCGTTTCAACCGCTCCTCATAGGGCAGTTGTTCTAGTCCCCTGATCATTTTGTGGGACTTCTTTCAACTTTGGGACAGAACTTCTTGCCACTCAGGGATAGAATGATAGTGTGTGGGCATAATTTATTTTTGTTTTATTTTCCAGTAGAAGAGATGACTTGATAACCTTTAGAAATGTATATCACTCTGAGAGATCACATAAATTTTGGGTTGTCAGGCAGGGTTTGGAGAGCGGAGTGACTTCAATGCCATAGAGTCCAATTGCCAAAGCGGCCATTTTCTCCAGGGGAACTGATCTCTATTGGCTGGAGATCACTTGTAGTAGCAGGAGATCTCCAGCCACCAGATTTGATTCCCCACTCCTCCATATGAGCAGCGGACTCTAAGCTGGTGAACTGGGTTGGTTTTCCCCACTCCTCCACATGCAGCCTTGGACTAGTCACAGTTCTCTCTGAACTCTCTCAGCCCCACCTACTTCAAAAGGCATCTGTTGTGGGGAGAGGAAGGGAAAGAGCCTGCAAGCCAGTCTGATTCTCCTTAAAAGGCAAAGAAAGTCGGCATATAAAAAGCAACTCTTCTTCTTCTGCTGTCTGAGACCTTGGAGAGCGGCTGCCAGTCAGAGTAGACAACTGACCTTGATAGATGGTCGGACTCAGTATAAGGCAGCTCCGTGCGTTCACAACTGGCCCAGCAAAAATTAGTCATACTCATGATGAAGTGCCCCTGAAAGAGTCAGGTCAATAGCAGGCAGCTCCGTCACATTCTAGGACCTTCAGTGCAATTCGTCACTTTAACTAACCTCATGGAGTCTGGAGAGTGATGCCAGATTTTCCTTCAATAAGAGAAGCAGCTGGCCTTCCTCAACATATTTCCAAGGCTGAACCCCCAAAGAAACGGCGCCGAGGCTTTTGCATTCCTTATTCATTCTCAAAGTTCTGAAAGTTATTGGAGCAGAAAGTACAAATCCAGGGCAGGAGGGAAGAACATCGCTGCGATGCCGTCCCGTATGTGCACCGTGACTCAGAAAAAGAAGCGTTGCCATCTGTGAAAAGCCATTGTGAGACACAATGGGGAGATGCAGATTTGCTGTTTCTCTGTAATCGCTTTGGGTATCACTGTCCTCTGAATGATTTCAATTCCTTTGGAAACGCCCGAGGCTCCTCTTTGGGAATACGAAGCTCAGTACAAAACCACGTCCTAAGTACAAAGAACAATACGAGCTCCGATTCCCAAAAGATGGACTGCGACACCCCAGCAGAAGCGAGCAGCAGGCCTGCAAATGATTTACTAAATTTGCACACGTTAGAAAGAGATTAAACAAAAGAAAGGATCATTACCTGATGAGAAGATGTGAATGATCATAGAGGCAGTGAAAAGCTACCATTCCTGAATGTTCAGGAACCGCCGCTTCTAAGCTCCCCAAAGCCCAATTTTCACATTAGTTCTGGACGTGGATTAGGGATGCCAGCCCTCGGTGGGATCTGGGGATCCCCTGGAATTACAGCTCATCTCCAGACTACAGAGATCAGTTCCCCTGGAGAAAATGGATGCTTTGGAGGGCGGACTCTATGGCTTTGTACCCCACTGAGGTCCCTGTCCTTCCCAGGCTCCATAGAATCATAGAAACAAAGAGTTGGCAAGGGCCATACAGGCCATCTTGTCCAACCTGCTTAATGCAGGATCAGCCTAGCGCATCCCTGCAAGTGCTTGTCCAGCCTCTGCTTAAAGACTGCCAGTGAGGGGGAGCTCACCACCTCCCTAGGTCGCTGATTCCACTGTCGAACAACTCTTACTGTAAAAAAAAATTCCCCCTAATATCCAGTTGGTATCTTAATTCCCACAATTTAAACCCATTATTGTGAGTCCTATCCTCTGCTGCCAACAGGAACAGCTCCCTGCCCTCCTCTAAGTGACAGCCCTTCAAAGACTTAAAGAGAGCAATCATGTCCCCCCTCAACCTCCTCTTCTCCAGTCTAACATTTCCAACTCCCTCAGCCTGTCCTCATAGGTCTTGGTCTCCAGGCCCTGATCATCCTCATCGCTCTCCTCTGCATCCACAAATCTCCAGGAGTTTCCCAACCTGGATCTGGCAACCCTGTCCCCAACCCTGTCCCCCTGTCCCCCTCCCCTGCCGGTGCCCAGGGGGGGACCTGGCAACCCTATCACGTATGCAGTCCAGCCTCCATTATGGCCTTCAGAGGCCAAAAGACCAGCCTTGCTTAAAGTCCTGGGCATCTTCCCTGTTGTGACTGCCCATCTCATTGCTGGTGGAGTCTTCTATTGAAAGTCAGGTCCGGAATTCAAGTCCCTCTCAAGCATGAGGGTGGCTCCAGGACCCATTGTGACACCCACTCATTTAACCTGTGGAACAGCGTTCTTGCCTCCCATTTCCAATTTCCACGTGGAGTAATTACCGCAAGTAGCTGTCTAGTCTTCGGGTTAGCTGGGATCCTGGAGTTATCAACCTGCCACTCAGAGACCAAGCCCCCAAACCTGAGCACAGGGCCAAAGCCTGAGACTTGGCAATCATAGGACTAAGGGTACAAAATGCCAAGGTCCTGGGTTGCCCATAACACCCAGGGAGCCAGGCAAAGTGCCATTCTTACCTTGTTCTAATCACGCATCTTTGATTGTGAATGGTACAGAAGGAATGGCTTCCTGGGGCTTGTAGAAGATCTCAGCAGTGCTGTTCTGATTATCAGAGTAAGGGCCGGTACCAATATACTGCAGGAAGAAGAAGAAGAAGAAGAAGAAGAAGAAGAAGAAGAAGAAGAAGAGTTGGTTTTTATATGTCAACTTTCTCTACCTTTTTTTCCCTAAGGAGAATCAAACTGGCTTACACTCTCCTTCCTTTCCTCTCCCCACAAGAGAGACCCTTTTGAGGTAGGTGGGGCTGAGAGAGTTCGGAGAGAACTGTGACTAACCCAAGGTCACCCAGCAGTCTGCATGTGGAGGAACGGGGAATGAAACCTGGTTCACCATTTTAGAGTCTGCCCCTCGTATGGAGGAGTGAGGAATCAAACTCAGTTCTCCAGATAAGAGTCCACTGCTCTTGACCCACTACACCACTCTGGCTATAACTATACCAACACTCCTGGGTCCTGGCTGTGTGAAAATATATTCGTATTTAATTCTTTGTGAAGAAAGAGAAAGCGGAGGTTTCTTTGGCCTGCTATCTCAACTAGAAACGACACAATGACTGATCTATTTCCTGCTGAATGGTCACATGATTTCCCTCTCCCCCTTCAACCAATCTTATTTTCAGCAATTAAAAAAAATATCTGTTTTTTCTATCTGCTAAGATAACAGTCCCATGTTTTGTCTACACAGAACTAGTCTTTGTGAGCTGCTGGGAGATCTAAAGCTTGATTTCTACTTCTAGGAACACCAGTTTACTGAGAAACATAATTTATAATGTTTTCAGGAGGGGGTTCCTGAGCAAAGACCTTTCTGCAATAATCACGTTGTCAGTTTGTTGGCACAGCTACGGTGAAGTGCAGGGGAGATTCTCTAGTAAGCAGGAGTGTCGGCTGGCAATGCCATATTACCTCTAAGGCATGACAAGTTCTGGGAAGGTCCCAAACCCCGGCGAGGTGAACATCAGTGTTGATAGACACCTAAATCTGATTGCCGTCGTTCATGGGTGCGTGGCTAAAAAGTGGAAAAGCTGAGAATTTCAATACAGAGACGATGGCCCGATGAACTTGCCTTGACTAAACTCCTCACTTACGTCTCCAGGCATTTCCCAACCCCAGAGCTGGCAACGCTGTGTCACTCAGATCTCAAAAGCTTGCTCAAACAGCTGCATTCAAAAACTTCTAGAAAGAGGGGGCTAATACTACACCCTTGGGGGATTATCTTGGGGGATAATACTGCACCCCCTCCCCAAGTAACATCTAATGAGGGCCAAAATACAAGTGACAAAGGTCACAAGCCCACCCCTTGGCTGTTAACATCATTTAAAAAAGCATTCGTAGCTCTTTCAAAAATTGCCGTTGAGGCCCCAATCCAGATTGCTTGCACGGTGTAGCCTCAGAAGCAATTTGTCTCCCCATCCCCAATGCATTTTCAAATATAGACACAGGCCACCGAGCTACATAAACAATCCAGATTGAGGCTTCACAGCAATTTTAAAAGAACTACAATGCTTTTAACATGGCGTCAGTGGCCACGGATTAAGCACTGAGCCAAAGTCCAATAGAACAGTGGAGTGAGGGGAGGTCAGTCAGCCCCAGCCATTTTGCAGTTTTGGGGGCAGGGCAAAAGAATACACCTGGGAGACAGAAGAAACTTGATCCCAGGGAGGAAGAAGAAGAAGAAGAGTTGGTTTTTATATGTTGATTTTCTCTACCTTTTAAGGAGAATCAAACCGGCTTACAATCTCCTTCCCTTCCTCTCCCCACAACAGAAAACCTGGGAGGTAGTTGAGGCTGAGAGAGCTAGAAGAAGAAGAGGAGGAGGAGAGTTGGTTTTTATATGCCGACTTTCTCTACTACTTAAGGCAGAATCAAACCAGCTTACAATCACCTTCCCTTCCCCTCCCTCACCCTGTGAGGTAGGTGAGGCTGAGAGAGCATGACTTGCCCAAGGTCACCCAGCTGACTTCGTGTGTAGGAGTGGGGAAACGAATCCAGTTCATCAGATTAGCCTCCACCGCTCATGTGGAGGAGTGGGGGAATCAAACTCGGTTCTCCAGATCAGACTCCACTGCTCCAAACCACTGCTCTTAACCACTACACCACACTGGCTCTCATGGTGACCTTGAGAGCCACCACCATGCTGGCTCTGGGTGACCTTGAACTGTGACTAGTCCAAGGTCACCCTGCTAGCTTCATTTGGAGGAGTGGGGAAACCAACCCGATTCACCAGAGTAGCGTCTGCCACTCACGTGGAGGAGTGGGGAATTGAACCCGGTTCTCCAGATTAGAGTCCGCCGCTCTTAACCACTTTACCCCGCTGGCTCTCCTGGCCATCATGTTGCAGATGCTGCTAAATTTCTGTTAATTTTGACAACTTAGTGTAGAGAAATGCTAAAATCAGAATCCTTGCTGTGAGCGGAAGGACGGCTCTGCTTTCTGCTCATGTAGAACCTTTCACCTGAGCAACTTTTCACTCTAATTCATTTTCAGCACATTACTGCCAAATAAGGTAAACATAATATTTAATTAGTTTACTGAGGACACATCTGGAGCACAGAGGAGCCCACGTCGC
Source organism: Euleptes europaea (assembly GCF_029931775.1). Classification (NCBI taxonomy): domain Eukaryota; kingdom Metazoa; phylum Chordata; class Lepidosauria; order Squamata; family Sphaerodactylidae; genus Euleptes; species Euleptes europaea. The sequence continues at coordinate 111,182,333 of NC_079314.1, forward strand.
TTTGGTACTGCCAGTTAAGGATGGGGAAAGGCTATGGCTCAGTGGTAGAGCATCTGCTTGGCATGAAGAAGGTCCCAGGTTCAATCCCCATCATCTCCAGTTAAAGGGACTAGGCAAGTAGGTGATGTGAAAGACCTCTGCCCGAGACCCTGGAGAGCCGCTGCCAGTCTGAGTAGACAATACTGACTTTGATGGACCAAGGGTCTGATTCAGTAGAAGGCAGCTTCATGAGTTCATGTGTTCACAAATTTCACAGTGAACAGGTTCAGCTAGCAAAGATAACATGTTTGACAGCCCCAGTCCCTCATGAGCCGAACCTTCTATTTGTTCGGTTTACTGATGCCTGCTTTGAAGGGCTGCCGAAAAGCTTTGCAGCAGCGCTAGAGTTTTATTTTCTTTGCCTTGCAGGTGCTTCTGCATCTGAATAATTGGTGAAATTGATTTTTCCCCAGGGTGCTGGATGGTCAGGTCATATAATTAAATGACATGAGGGGAGAACCATGCCTCCATACAGCGGTGGTGAAGAGTCAGTGTGGTGTAGTTGTTAAGAGCAGCGGTTTGGAGTGGCAGACACTAATCTGGAAAACTGGGTTGGTTTCCCCACTTCTCCACATGAGGCCAGCTGGGTGATCTTGGGCTAGTCATAGCTCTCTTAGAGCTAGGGCTGTTGGAAAAAAAATTCGGTAAAATTTGGATCCGGCAAAATTCAGCCCGTTTTTATTTGGGAAATGCCGAGGTCCGAAGTCCCTTGATTCGGAACCGTGGAATTCAGCATGCAATTCGGAGTTCGTGAATAAATTCAGCCATTTGAAGCCATTAAAAACACATTTGCGCCTTTCCGCAGCTCTGGGGGGCATGTTTGGAGGTAGAGGTCCCAGTGTAGCTTGTGTAGCTTGAGGGGACCCTTCAGTGTAGCTTGAGGGGACCCTTCTTGCGAGAACCCCCAAGTTTTGTAAAGATTGGGTCAGGGGGTCCATATGGGGCCCGGAAGGGGTGCCTCCCAAATTGCCCATTGGAATAAAGCCATTAAAAACACATTTGCGGCTTTCCACGGCTCCAGGGGGAGCATTTTTGGAGGTAGAGATCCCAACATTTCAGTGTAGCTTAAGGGGACCCTTCTTGCAAGAACCCCCAAGTTATGTGAAGATTGGATCAGGGGGTCCTGAGATATGCGGTCCCCCCATCTGCCCATTGGAATGAATAGGAGCAGGCGATCCATAATGTGCATCTAGAGAGCAGCAAATCCAAGGCAAAACCTCCCATTGTTTCTGGGGCAGCCAGAGAGAGGCTCACCACTGACCCACACTGACCTCCAGGCGAAGGTGGTAACCAGTGAAAACAGCAACAGTCACACTCGCAAAGAGATCAAGCCCCCCCCCACCAGGACAGGTCACCCCCCACTTTGGCTTCCCACACACACACACACACACACACACACACACACACACACACACACACACACACACACACACACAGTAGAAGCCAGTCCGTGGCTTCTAAGAGCCAATGTAACAAGGCGAAAGTGCATCCTGCTCAAAGCGTAAGTAAACAGCATAAGTATCATGGGTAACGTACGTATCTTTTCATTTCAACACAGCCAAAGTGCATCTTATAATGCTACTTGCGTAAGTGCGACCTGCGCATATTGCGTATCTTCAGTATTGATAGATTTCATGCTGCTGGATTCAAATCTTCCACAGCAACAATCACGCTCACAAAGAGATCAAGCCCCCCCCAGGACAGGTAACCCCCCCCAAATCACACTCCACACAGGCAATCAAGCCCCCCCCCAGCAGAACAGCCCCCCCGAACCAGAAGACACAAATTCCAAATGAAGGAGAAGAACAGGCCAGACAGAGAGAGACTCACTGACATGGGATGTACTAAAACGAATGACAGGCTAGCCCATTATAAACAACAGGAGCGGCTGCACAGCCCATTGGAAACAATAGGAGCCAGCAAGAGAGAGACTCTGTTAACCCAGACGAAGTTGGCAACCGGTGAAAACAGCAGAAAGCACAGTCCCACACAGAGGCAATCGAGCCCACCCCCCAGCAGAACAGGAAAACCCACCCCCCTTTGACTTCCCCCCTCACACACACACACAGAATCCCCCCCCCTACATACACACACACAGGAAAAAAGTTATAGAGAAAAGCCCCAAAATGGGTCATACTGTGAATGTCTTCTTCTCTTCCATCAGAAGCAGGGACTGGGAGTCAGGACTCAGGAGTAATCCAATACGATTCTAGCAGACTCACACACAGAGACTCTCTCTGGCCATTTATGCATGGGAGGTTTTGCCTTGGATTTGCTGCTCTCTAGATGCACATTAAGGATCTCCTGCTCCCAATCATTCCAATGGGTGGATGGGGGGGACAGCATAACTCGGGGGCCCCTGACCCAATCTTCACAAAACTTGGGGGTTCTTGCAAGAAGGGTCCCCTCAAGCTACACTGAAAGTTTGGGACCTCTACCTCCAAAATGCCCTCCCCAGGAGCCGTGGAAAGCCGCAAATGTGTTTTTAATGGCTTTATTCCAATGGGCAATTTTTTTGGGGGGACCCCTTCCGGGCCCCATATCTCAGGGCTCCCTGACCCAACGGTTCTTGCAAGAAGGGCCCCCTAAACCTACACTGAAATTTTGGGATCTCTACCTCCAAAAATGCCCCCCCTGGAGCCGTGGAAAGCCGAGAATGTGTTTTTAATGGCTTTATTCCAATGGGCAATTTTGGAAGGGACCCCTTCCGGGCCCCATATCTCGGGACCCCCTGACCCAATCTTTACAAAACTTGGGGGTTCTTGCAAGAAGGGTCCCCTCAAGATACACTGAAGGTTTGGGACCTCTACCTCCAAAAATGCCCCCCGGAGCCATGGAAAGCCGCGAATGTGCACATGCACACACACACCCCACGGGGATCTCTCTCACATACAAACAGACACTCCCAGTCTCTCTTTCTCTCCCTGGGCCGCACAGCAGCTGGGGTCATGCACTCATCCACGACTGATTGGCCAGAAGAAGACCCAGCTTGGCCACCAATTGGCCGCGGGAGAATGCTGCTTTGGGGGAGCCAAACTTGTACGAATTTATCCAGAGTCCACCCGAACCTGCTGAGTTTGGTTCGTCGTTTTCCCACCTTTTTTTACTTCTATCCGAAGTAGAAATTGCCGAATCAGGGAAAATTCGGCTGTTTTTCTTGTCAGATGGAACCGAATCGACAGCCCTACTTAGAGCTCTCTCAGCCCCACGTACCTCACAGGGTGTCTGTTGCAGGGAGGGGAAGGGAAGGTGATTGTAAGCCGGTTTGAGTCTCCCTTAAGTGGTAGAGAAAGTCAGCATATAAAAACCAACTCCTCTTCTTCATACAGTTGTGCGAAAATTCACATATTCAGTACCTCAATAGCTAGGCTTGAACTCTAACCAGTAAGATACTTGACTGGCTGCTGCTGAAAACTGAATAATGGCTAAGGTCAGGGGTCCTCAATATGGTGCCCACCAGCACCTTTTCTGGCTCCCATGAAGTGTTTTTAGAAAGTGAATGGGCCAGGTGGGGCTTTTGCCTAGTAGGACCTTTGGAGCTGTGGCTCAATGGTGGAGCATCTGCTTGGCATGCAGAATTCTGTGTCAGAATTCCAAAGGTAACCCCTGACTTGAAAAGGTTGGGAGACTCCTCGTCTAGGTGGACTTTTGGTCTAACCCTTCAGGCCTCTTCTTATGTTTTTACATCATTGCAGGAAAAGGTGACAGGGTGCAGAAAAGTCGACATTATGCTGCAGTTTGTCAAGGATTTCCAAACAGATGCTTCATTTGCTCCCGCCATCTGGGAGATTTCGCCCTAAAGGTTCACCTGCCCCCACACGTCATTGGCATCTGCTCTCCGCCACTTAATTGGGGGTCACATCAGTTTTCACTTTTTTTTAAAGATAACGTGCTACATAGCAGGGCCGCAATTAACAGATCAACTAGCTACAGTTTTAGTTGACTAATTAGTGGAATGTGTTTTAATTGTTCAGGCACAATTCTAATTATCGCGGCTACGAATTAAGGACATGTTTGTTAATTTTTTGAAGGGGCTGTTTCAGTTGCCCTATATTTAACAGCCAGGGAACACGTGCGGACAGGCAAACGTGTGTAGCCAGGCTGGCCACAGCGACTATTTAGGATTTTGCAAAAATGATGGAACGAGATGATGGACCTCAACGTTTTTGTGACCATTCAGAGTTAATCCTGCCTCCCCCCATAATAAGTTTGAGTCTGGAAAGAGAAAACAATGATAAATCAGTCACTTTAATTTAGGTTGTTAGACAAGCCAAATTCTCTCTGATTCCCATGGCTGCCAAAGACAGAAAAACCTGAAAAACTGGACGAAGGATATGCCCTCTGTCTACAAGGAAACACCACTCAATTCGGTTCCTTTTTTGGTTCCTTCCTTATTTTCCAACTGTGAAAATATAAAGATCATTTTGTTTTCTGCTGTTTTCAACCTCACCTATAGAACTGGGGGAAGTCATTAGGGTTGCCAGGTCCCTCCTGACCATCGGCAGGGGATAGGGGAGTAGGGTTACCAGATCCAGGCTGGGAAACACCTGGAAATTTGAGGATGGAGCCTGGGAGGACAGGGACCTCATTGGGGTACAATGCCATAGAGTCCACCCTCCAAAGCATCCATTTCCTACAGGGGAACTGATCTCTATAGTCTGGAGATGAGCTGTAATTCTGGAGGGTCCCCAGGTCCCACCTGGAGGCTTACCTAGAAGGGATAAAGAAATATTTTCAGAGATACTTGATTTTTATTGCTGAATTTGGAAATTCACAAGAATGCATGAGATGGTTTTGCTTAATATACAAGATCTGCCTGAGTCCGATGGATCCTTACCAGCACAGTGCTAGGGTTGCCAGCTCTGGGTTGGAAATTCATGGAGGTTTTGGGGGAGGCACCTGGGGAAGGGAGTTTGGGAAGGGGGCTCAGCAGGGAGGTGATGTCATAGAGGTCACCCTCTGAAGCAACCATTTTTTCTAGTGGAATTGGTTTGTTCTAGTCTGGAGATCAGTTGCAATTCTGGGAGAACGCCAGACCACACATGGAGGTTGGCAACCCTACAGGGAGTGCGGCTTGTGACGAACAAAGAGTTAATCTTTGAGAAAAGCTCGGGGGGGGGGAACTGGCTGGGAATGGGCGGAGCTTAGGGCTGCCAGGTCCCTCTACGCAACCAGCGGGAGATTTTTGGGGTGGAGCCTGAGATCAGAGCGTGAGCACAGAAGGGCTAGGAGGAAGGCACCAGCCTCCTGTTTCAAGCTACAAGCCAGATTGGAACCGATCTGGCATGCAGTTTGGAATGGGAGGCTGGAGCGTTCCCAGGAGAACGCGAGGGGGATCGCTCTCCCCTTTCTGCTTCCACTCGCTTACCATCAGCTGGTCAGCGGGAAGCCCGGTTGGTTGGCGGGCAATTGCCTGCCACAACCGGGCAGGTGGCAACCCTAGCCTCTAGCCGCCACCTTGACCTTCTTTCAGAATCTGTGGGATATTTTCCCCATCCAACAGCTGCTATTTTCGTTCTTGCACTTGTTTTAATGAAACTTCTCCAGCATGTGGGGAGGGTGGGTGGAAACGCACTGAAAACAACAACAGAGCTTCTAAGTGGCATCGTTCCTTACACCGCAGATTATTTAGTGCTATGAATGCCGTTGCATGAAGACTACTCAATGTTCACTGATTGAGAGCTGCCCAGGATTGCTATAAATAGAAGACATTTCTCCTGTCAGTGCCCAGCGCAACGTTAGATCTGGAATTGGAGCATCTAATACTTGGCTGAGCGCAGGCAGCAACGGTGCCAAACTGTAGCAGGGAGAGAAGATTCTTCAGAACTAACCAGATGGGATGTTAAGGACCAGATGACAATGATAGCGTTTCAAGAACACAAATTCCATCTTGCCTGATTCCCCCCCGCCCTTTATTACAGCTCCCATCACACATGGAGGGGAATTGGGCAAAAAAGCTGGTTGGATCGAAAACTTTGCCTTTAAGGGGATGTAGTATAGCAGGGTTGCCAACCTCCAGGTACTAGCCGGAGATATCCTGCTATTACAACTGATCTCCAGCCAATAGAGATCAGTTCACCTGGAGAAAATGGCTGCTTTGGCAATTGGACTCTATGGCATTGAAGTCCCTCCCCTCCCCAAACCCCGCCCTCCTCAGGCTCCGCCCCAAAAACCTCCCACCAGTGGCAAAGAGGGACCTGACAACCCTAGTGCATACTGAGAACCAATCCTACGAGGAGTGTAGAGTGAGTATCAGTTCCCTGGTTAAAGCTCTAGAATGGTCCAGTACATGACCTGCAGAGGTGCAGATCCCATGTGTATCTGCTGGGCTTCCAAGGTTGCCCGTTTTGGTAGGTAACCTCCCAGTGCCAGCCTCCAGTCCTCACTAAGCAGTAGGAGCAAAAAGGGAGGAAGAATGGTGACACACAACTATTTGGAAGTGATGTCACCGCATCACACAGTGCTCTAGGAATTTCCCCAAACTCTGTGGTTTTAACTGTAGAGATCGAGGGACTTCCTAGAGCATCGTACAATGCAGTTTTTTGACAGTCTCCACCCCTCCCCAACCTCCAGGGTTCTCATTTGTCCACTTCGGGCAGGAGACGTCCAGGTAATTGTGTCCGTAGCCCACCGATGTTCACCTGGTTGGATGGAGACTGGTCAGACAAACAGGGCAGGGGTGATCATCCTGGGGAGACAAATTAAAAAGAAAAATAAGGCCTCTTCTATTTATAGAGTTGCCAACCTCCAGGTACTAAACTGTACTTGCTCACTGATATGGAAATACTTTTGTTGATTACAGACCTAGCCTATGAGGTATTCCTCATTGCATTGCCTCAGATGACCACTAGATGGCACAGCATGAATCTGTCACAGCTCAGATGTACCTATATCTGTTTAATGAACCGATTAACAGGTCTGGGACTTCCAAAAAGTTATGGAAAGATTCCAAGCATTAGTTGCTCGGAGTATCTGCAACTATTTTAAGGATTTACCCAAACAATGAATACACATCTAAACTTTGTATCTACCATCTATCTTGCATTACCATATATGGGGGTTCCATCGGGAAGGGTGGTGAGTTCCTGTACTACTAATCTATAAAAGGAATAAAAATTGGAAAAAAAGTTACATCCAGATCACGCTTTTTTACGTGCTAAGTTAATCCTCGGCAATAATGCAAAGAACACACTGATTGCTCTAACCTTAACAAACCAGTACTAAATTGCTGTGTAAGCAGAAGAACACAGCAGCCCAAAAACGCACCCAACTCCATAGGAAAACAAAAACAAAGACCGCCTCTCTTTACCGCTGCTGACCAGTGTGTAGCGGGCGGCAACAGAAAAGCTAGTGACCAAGAAGAAAGGGGTTGCTCCTCCAGGGATAAGTTATTATTTTTTAATTTCTATTAAATTCATTTCTGTCTCAGCTTACATCAATCTCCTCTCCTCCATTTTATCCTCACAACAACCTAGGGTTGCCACAGGTCCCTCTTCGCCACCGGCGTAAGGTTTTTGGGGCAGAGCCTGAGGAGGGCGGGGTTTAAGTAGGGAGGGACTCCAATGCCATAGAGTCCAATGGCCAAAGCAGCCATTTTCTCCAGGTGAACTGATCTCTATCTGCTGGAGATCAGTTGTAATAGGAGGAGATCTCCAGCTATTACCTAGAGGTTGGGGGAGAAAATAGACACCACTGTACTATTATCAACCGATGAGGAAACTAGTACAGGAGCGAACCAGTATAATGAAGTGCAAAAAATATATTTATGAGCTACTGTGTCTAACAATTACGCACAAAAAATTACACATACATTACCTAGAGGTTGGCAACCCTACAACAACCCCGTGAGGTAGATCACGATGAGTAGCCATGTTAGTCTGTCACTAGCAGTAGAAACCTGAGGGGGGTGGGGTTTAGGGAGGGGAGGGATTTTTAATGCCATAGAGTCCAATGGCCAAAGTGGCCATTTTCTCCACGTTAACTCATCTCTATCAGCTGGAGATCAGTTGTAATAGCAGGAGGTTGTATTATCCTGGAGGTTGGCAAAACTAGCAAGGGGACCTAGGTGGGCAGGGAAGACCCTGCCCTTACTGGGGGACTGGCAAGCCCAGGGCCAACCTCCCCTGCAGCCTACAATGACTATGAAACAAACCTAGGATGGGGCTAATAGAAAATAACTCCATTGTCTCCCTTTCAGTTCTATGGGACTGCGTGAAAAGGCTTGAGTTTGGAATGGTTTGTGGAAAAACAGGTTTTGCAACCCAGACACCGACAGGGACTACCATACATAGCGTGCAGTCCCAAGCTGTGTGCCCCTACTTCCTCCCCATAAATCAATGGGTGCCATTCCATCCTCCTTGTCCCAGCCAGGGAGATTTTGCTAGTTTTACTGCAAATGGCGATCGGCGCCAACTCAGGCATACATGATCAATAATACACACCCTTCTGCTATTATGAATACGAGCCACCTGGCAGGATTTTAGTCAAACCTGCCATTTTTTTGGTCATGCACTTCACGCAGTTCTATGAAAGGAAACAACGGCTTGACCGAGTTGTGTGCTCCCGCGGCCTTCTTCCCCGGCACAATGGCACTGCGAGGCACGCCGTCGGGGTTGGCAAGCAGCAAGAAGTACGTATAAGATAAACAAACTTCAGTGGCAATTTCCTTACTCGGCTTTTGCAATGTAAAAAATTAGAAAGCGTTGGCCGGAGATGGAAATCGAGTGGAAACGCAGTCATGGAACAATTGTGGGCCAGTTGTGATTTCTTGCCTCTGCTGTGGAAGGAGTCGTCATTCGTAGCGAAAGCAGAATCCAAACCTGGCACTACGCTTTAATAAAAAACCCAGGAAACATCTACTGCAGACAGACATTGATACTAATTGAACTAGAAAGGAAAATGACACACCTCACGGTATTAGACAGCCAGTGTGGTGCCATGGTTAGAATGTCAGACGAGGATCTGGGAGACCCAGATTCAAATTACTGCCATGCCAGAGGAGGGGCCGTGGCTCAGTAGTAGAGCATCTGTTTGGTTGCAGAAGGTCCCAGGTTCAATCCCTGGCATCTCCAGTTAAAGGGACCGGGCAAGTAGGTGATGTAAAAGACCTCTGTCTGAGACCCTGGAGAGCCACTGCCGGTCTGAGTAGACAATACTGACTTTGATGGACCAAGGGTCTGATTCAGTATAAGGCAGCTGCATGTGTTTCTGGAAGCTTGCTAGCTGACCTTGGGCCAGTTACATGCTTTCAGCCTAACCTCCCTCACAGGGTTGTTGTGAGGATAAAATGACAGAGAGGGGAATGATGTTTGTTGTTTTGGATCCCCACTGGGGAGAAAGCAGGATATAAATGAAGCAAATAAAAAAAATTAATTAGGGAGGCCTTTTCAGCTTTCAACTGTCAATAGCACGTAACAGTACGTCCCCCAAAGAGTACTCTATAATAGTCTTTCTGTGCTTATTCTGTGTCATGAATGCCGCTACAATTTTCACCAGGTCCACAAAGAAGGAACAACAATTGTTCTCCAAATGACGTCCCTTTTAAAAAGTTGCCATCCCAAAATCTTTCCAAGAACAAGCCTTTAAACCTAAACGGAGAACCATTCACCACGTTACGCTTTCACCACTGCCTCCAGAACAGGGTCAATCCCTTCGATAACTCTGATGCAGGACAACATAGATGGGGTGTGTGTGTACTTTGATAGTCGAATTTATTGCATTTGGCTGCGACAATCAGGCACGCGCTGATCACAGTCTGTTTGGTTTGTTGGAATAGGCAAGGTCTGGTGTACAAAGAAGAGAGAAGAAGACCCTGCAAGGGGGCAGCAAGAAGACAGTTAGACAGGATGGTGAGGTCAGCACCTTCTCTCCTGTCAAGTGCCATTCCAGCATGGTGTAGTGGCTAAGAGTGGTGGTTTGGAGTGGTGGACTCTAATCTGGAGAACCGGGTTTGATTCCCCACTCCTCCACATGAGCCGTGGAGGCTACTCTGGTGAACTGGATTTGTATCCCCACTCCTACACATGAAGCCTGCTGGGTGACCTTGGGCTAGTCACAGTTCTCTCCGAACTCTCTAAGCCCCACCTGCCTCACAAGGGTGTCTGTTGTGGGGAGGGGAAAGAAAGGTGATTGTAAGCTGGTTTGATTCTCCCTTATTTGATTCTCCTCCTCCTCCTCCTCCAGATGGCTACTCTTAGGGCAATATCCTCCTCCTTCTCAAAAGTTCCACTCTTTGGGCGCTTTCAACCCACTTTCAGTGCACTTTGCAGCTGGCTTTTACTGTGTGAAACAGCAAAGTCCACACGCAAATGATTGTTAAAGTGGGTTGAAAGTGGGTTGAAAGTGCATTATTCAGCATGTGTAAAGTCTCTCTCTCTCAGCTAGTGACGTAGTTAGGACACTATCGCTGTCTCTCCTCTTCCCTATCAAGGATGTTAGTTCCTGAATAAAGCTTTATCTATACTTTAATCAAGTCATGCACCTTTGCTGTGTTAATTACTCTGCCAACAAAATGCAGTCTTAAAAGGTCTGCATCAGGCTCTTGCAGAATAGTGCCTTGGGAAAATGCTGCTGATTCCAACAGATTGGCAGCCATTAACAATGCTAAGAGCTCCTTAGACAAATACTAACTGGTAAAGGTTAATATGTTAGTAGCTTGCTGTGGGTAAAGTGTAGATGACTGGGAAAGGCAATGGCAAACCACCCCGTAAACATAGTCTGCCTAGTAAACGTCGGAATGTGACTTCACCCCATGGGTCAGGAATGACCCAGTGCTTGCACAGGGAACTATCTTTACCTTTAGGGTTGTTTTTTTTAAAGAACACAATGTTTACTTATGAATGATTTATATGATGTGTGACTAATTTAACTATTTTTTTCAACAATTGCGGGCCAAGCAGAGTACTGGCTGTGTGAGAACATGCACATGTGAAAAGCTGATTGGAATGGACAGTTAGGAAGGAACATGTTGCAGCCATTTGCTGAGGTAGGGTTGCCTAAACTGAGGCGATCGTACTTTGGTCACATTATGAGAAGACAAGAGTCAATGGAAAAGACAATCATGCTAGGAAAAGCTGAAGGCAGCAGGAAAAGAGGAAGACCCAACAAGAGATGGATTGACTCCATAAAGGAAGCCACAGACCTCAATTTGCAAGATCAGAGCAAGGCTGTTAAGGATAGGACGTTCTGGAGGACATTAATTCATAGGGTCGCCATGAGTCGGAAGCGACTTGACAGCACTTAACGCACACACACAAACACACACACACACATACAGGCTTGCCAATCTCCAGGGGCAACCTGGAGAGCTCCCAGAATTACAATGGATCTCCAGATGATAGAAACCAGTTCCCCTGGAAGAAATAGCTGCTTTGGAGGGTGATCTACTACTGATGAATAGGGTGTGACTGTGAACCCACAGGTGTTCAAGCATCTCCAGTGTGTACCAATGGGTAGCATGTTTAATGTACTCAGAAATCATGCAGGCCTGGTTTGTGTGCATAAAGTGCTCTCTGGTCACAGCTGAGCTATGGTGACCCTGTAGGGTTTTCAAGGCAAGAGACTTTTGGAGGTGGTTTGCCATTGCCTGCCTCTGCGTGGGCTGAGAGAGTTCTGAGAGAACTGTGACTGGTCCAAGGTCACCCAGCAGGCTTCATGTGTAAAGTTGCCAGCTCTGTACTGGGAAATATCTGGAGATCTTGAGGGTGGGGGGTGGGGTTTGGGGAGGGGAGGGAAGGGACTTAAATGGGGCAGAATGCCCTAGAGTCCACCTTTCAAAGCGGCCATTTTCTCCAGGTGAACTGATCTCTGTCGCCTGGAGCTCAGTTGAAATAGCGGGAGAGCTCCAGCCCCCATCTGGAAGTTGGCAACCCTATTCATGTGGAGGACTGAAGACTCAAACCCACTTCTCCAGATTAGAGTCTGCCTCTCTTAACCACTACACAGGGTTGCCAACCTCTAACTGGAGATCTCCTGCTATTACAACTGATCTCCAGCCAGTAAAGATCAGTAAGAAAATGGCCGCTTTGGCAATTGGACTCTATGGCATTGAAGTCCCTCCCTCCCCTCCCCAAATCCTGCCCTCCTCAGGCTCCACCATAAAAACCTACTACCAGTGGCGAAGAGGGACCGGGCAACCCTACCGCTACACCATGCTGGCTCTCTGGCCTGGTTTAGAGGAACGCAATGAAGCAGGCGACGAAAACAAGTCTTTTCACCATGGTCAGCAGCTCTGCAGAACAAAGACAGAACTTGAGGGAAGAAGAATTCCAAGGCCTACCTCTTCAGGGGGCCTCATCTACACACCCTTGCTGAAAAGTTAAGCCAGGGAGGAGTAAGAAGGGATAAGGAGGGCACGTCCTCCTTGACGGATCGCGCCCTAGAGACCGGCCCTCCAACAGAACACAACTCCTGCATGCTACATCCTCCCCTGCAGAGTTCAAGGCCAGGGGAGGGAAAGTTAAGGGGTCCTGGGAAATGGGGAGGGGGGCAGGAGGTCAAGAAAAGGCACGTGAACTTTCTTAGCTGTTTTTTTTAATGTAATCTACCTGGTTCAGCGTCATGTACTCTGCCTGACTGCTGTTCTCCAGGGTTTCAAGGAAGGAATGGCCTTTCCTGATTACCAAGATCTTTTAACAGGAAACACTGTGGATTGACCAGGGTAGCCAGCTCCGGTTTGGGGAATACCTGGAGATTTTTGGGGTGGAGCCTGAGGAGAGCGGGCTTTGGGGAGGAGAGGGACTTCAATGACATAGAGTTCAACTTTTAAAATTATCCCGGGGGGGGGGGGGGCATTTTTCAAGGTAGAGTTACCAAATTCAAAGTTCTCCATAAAAGGTAGCGAAAACTGGCACATAAAAACCAACTCTTCATCATCATAATCTTCTTCTATGTGACGCTTTTGAACTTGTACATGGGTAAATCAGTTGCTGTGAAAGGGGGCATATTTGGGTTCTGTGATGCATAGGATTGCCAACCGTGGGTTCAGAAATTCGTGGAAATTTGGAGGTGGAGCCTAGGGAGGGCACGGTTTGGGGGAGGAGAGGGAACTCAGCAGGTAACCTGTCCCAGAGGTAACTCTCCAAAGCAGCCATTTTCTGATCTGTGCAGTCTGGAGATCAGTTGTAATTCCAAGAGATCTCTAGTAGGGTTGCCAACCTCTGGGTACTGCAGAGAAATAGACACTTCTGTGCTCTTATGACAGAGATTAGGAAATTAGCACAGACACAAATGTATCACAAAGTGCAAAAAACTTATATTTAAATGCTACAATATATACAATGTTATCTTATCAATACTATAATAACAACCTATCCTAATACTAAGTATATACAGTGTATAGTTGCAATACAACATCCCGTTGGGGAACTCAGTATCCCGTTGGGGCACTCAGCCTACTATCCTAATGTAGGAATTTACCAAAAGAAACTGGGCTTGCTGGTGACTCTGAAAATGGACCCAGTACATAAAGTTTAAATAATTAATAGAAGTGGGGCTGAAGAAGAATTCAAAATGGCCGTACCCCTTCTATGATGATTTTCCTCTTGATACCTTGCTGAAGGATCATTACCAACATAATACAAGAAGAAGAACAGCAAAATAAGAGACTATTGGATGCAATACCTATATGGATGCTGATTTTTGTCTATTGGACTGAGTCACTTTTGGATGTTGTATTGCAACTATACACTGTATATACTTAGTATTAGGATAGATTGTTATTATAGTTTTGATAAGATAACACATTGCATATATTGTAGCATTTAAATATAAGTTTTTTGCACTTTGTGATACATTCGCGTCTGTGCTAATTTCCTAACTTCCAGGTACTAGCTGACCATCTCCTGCTATTACAACTGATCTCCAGCCAATAGAGATCAGTTCACCTGGAGTAAATGGCTGCTTTGGCAATTGGATTCTATGGCATAGAAGTACCTCCCCTCCCCAAACCCCACCCTCCTCAGGCTCTGCCCCCCAAACCTCCCACTGGTGGCGAAGAGGGACCTGGCAACCCTACTCTCCAGGCCCACCTGGAGGTTGGCACCCTAGGGTTGCACACAATTTTTAATCCTTGTGCACTGAAAGGGGTGTGCACCTGCAGTGTACAGGAAGACTATGAATAAATATGTCGAAAGACCATTTCCTGTTTTATGATCGTGCAGTGTATGTGGAAAAGCTGGTTTTAACTTTCTTGGAAACTGACTAATCTGAACCCAAAACTTCATAACAGTAATGCATCCTGAAAGCAAAACGACTCTCTGCATAACACTCCAATAGGCATTTCGTCTATTCTGGGCTATTTTTATTCATTTAGCGTAAATATTGTGAGTATCTTCACTGAGCCAATTTTTCGAGCGCCCTTTTCACTAAACACTTCCCGACTCAGGTTACTCAGCCTCGGTCTTATTTTTCCTTGGGTTTGCTGAACACCAAGCTCAAGTTCCATAAATTATTACACAGCCGTGCTCATTCATGTGTCGGCCATCAGAAAACGCCTCCAAGGCTTCTCTCTGATATCTCTTCATCTGCTAAACAGAAGACTTTGCCAACTTCATCCAGGGCTTCACACCTAGATCTCAGTGGCCATTTATGCATGGCTGTTTCCTCGTGGTCACCCCTCTGACTACTGTGGGTCTTTGCTTTGATTATGCTTGCATTTTCCAACCTTCAGAGGTCACCTCGCGCTCCCTGCGGTGTTTCCACGGGTTTCCAACAGGTTTTCTGGATGGTGGCTAAACATGAAATGCAGGCAAAATGTGTGAAAATGCATGGGGAGAGCGAGGCGTCGGGTTGCCAGGTCTGGGTTGGGAAATACCAGGAGATTTTTGGGGTGGAGCCTGAGGAGGGCGGGGTTTGGGAAGGGGAGGGACTTCAATGCCATAGAGTCCAATTGCCAAAGCGGCCATTTTTTCCAGATGAACTGATCTCTATCAGTTGGACATGAGTTGTAACAGCAGGAGATCTCCAGCTAGTAGCTGGAGGTTGCCAACCCTAGCGAGGTGACCTTTGATGGAAAATGCAAGCATGATCAAAGCAAAGCTCCAAAGTAAAGCTCCAAAGTACTCAGTGGAGTGACCGTGAGGAAACAGCCATGCATAAATGGCCTTAGTGAGAGTAAGGGATACTGCTAAAGTCCTTTTAGTCTCCAGTTATGAACTGTGGGGGGGAATAGGTGCTTTCCCACTCCCACACAGTTGGAGGGCTGACAGTAGTATTGAGCAATGGCATTAAAATATCTAGATTTTCCCCCTCTATTTTTAATATCCCCAACTGAGTTATAGTTATCTGTTTTGCTTTTAAGAGTTTCCTTGTCTTCTGCCTTGGCTCTGGTGCTCTTGGCCTTTTATTCTCAAGGGGACAGAGAAACTGATGCGTGGTGACCGCTGAATGCTGCTGAAAGATGGTTAGGCGATTATATTTGCATTCCAGGTTTCAGGCCTCTGGGAACCATATTTCAAGGAATGCTGTGGGAAGAGAAAGAGGAACTACTAGCTCCTTCCTGAGTTTTACAGTGCCGAGATCACGTCTGTGTTCCTACACACTTCCTCCGGTGCCGTCACCTCCCATTCAAGGGTTGCATAGCAGGATTTTCAACACTCCCCCCACCACATCAAGTCACAACTAACTTATGGGAACCCAGTAGGGTGTTCAAGGCAATATACGTTTGGAGGTGGTTTGCCATTGCCTGCCTCTGCTGCATGACTCTGGTATTCCTTGGTGGTCTCCCATCCAAATTCTTGCCAGGGTCTACCCTGGTTAGCTTCGGTGATAATAAGAACATAAGAAAGCTGAATCAGACCAAGGTCCATCAGGTCCAGCAGTCTGTTCACACAGTGGCCAAACAGGTGCCTCTAGGAAGCCCACAAACAAAATGACTGCAGCAGCATTATCCTGCCTGTGTTCCATGGCACTTAATATATTCGGCATGCTCCTCTGATCCTGGAGAGAATAGGTATGCATCATGACTAGTATTCATTTTGACTAGTAGTCATGAATAGCCTTCTCCTCCATGAACATGTCCTCTCCCCTCTTCAAGCCTTCCAAGTTGGCAGCCATCACCACATCCTGGGGCAGGGAGTTCCGCAAATGAACTATGCACTGTGTGAAGAAATACTTCCTTTTCTCAGTTTTGAATCTCTCACCCTCCAGCTTCTGCAGATGACCCCGCATTCTAGTATTATGAGAGAGGCAGAAAAGCTTCTCCCTGTCCACTCCCTCCATGCCATGCATAATTTTATAGACCTCTAACATGTCTCCCCTTAACCGCCTTCTTTCCAAGCTAAACAGCCCTAAGTGTTTTAACCGCTCCTCATAGGGCAGTTGCTCTAGTCCCCTGATCATTTTGGTTGCCCTTTTGCTGCGCCATTTGCTCCAGCCAAAATGGCCTCGGGGGGCTGCACGTACAAGCTATGGTGTCCTGTTCACATTGATCTTCCAAAAAAGGTCTTGGAGAGGCGCATCGAAGATGGAGGTATGAAATCTTGATCAGGGGACACACTGGATCATTTCAAGGCAAATTCAGAAAGGGGGAACCCACTGAATAACTTCAACTCATCTCGTCTTCATCATCCCATTAAGGCCGTGCGACAACCTGCCCTCGTCTTCACCTCCTAGTGCTGGAGAAGAAGTCTCTATCAATATGCAACAGCAGCACCAATTTCTTTGGTTTCTGAGAGTGATTTTTAACTAGCACGGTGCATGTCCATACTTGCAATCCAATGCACTCAAATGAGTTTTTAAAAATCAAATATAATTTCCCCCCCTAGCAATCATAGAGAGATGGCAGGTCTTAACTCGTCATTGATATGCCAGGCCATATTACAGGTGTGTTGGCTTAGTAGTATTACCCCTCGCCTCGCTGTTGTGAGATATGCTTTCAGCTTGTTTGAGTGGGGGCTGACAAGAACTAGAGGGATGGTTCAGAGAGAGAGAAAAACTCCAAATCCAACTTGAATTTCTCCCAGAAGAAGAAGAAGAAGAGTTGGTTTTTATATGACTTTCTCTAAACTGGCTTATAATCACCTTCCCTTCCCCTCCCCACAACAGACACCCTGTCAGGTAGGTGGGACTGAGAGAGCTCTAAGGTCTAATCTCCTGCTGATGGTGAAGAGGGACCTGGCAACCATAGTCGAAGAAGAAGAGTTGGTTTTTTAATGCTGACTTTCTCTTCCTTTTTAAGAAGAATCAAAGTGGCTTACAAACTCTTTCCCTTCCTCTCCTCACAACAGACACTTTGTGAGGTAGGTGGGGCTGAGAGAGCTCTAAGAGAACTGTAACTGGCCCAAGGTCACCTAGATGGCTTCATGTGGAGGAGTGGGGAAACTAACCCTGTTCACCAGATTGGAGTCCGCCGCTCGTGTGGAGGAGTAGGGAATCAAACCTATGTCTCCAGGTTAGAGTCCACCGCTCTAAACCACTACGCCATGCTGGCTCTTCAAATCATCCCTACTTCACTCTGCTCTATTTCCCTTCCTTCCTCAGCATCCTTCTTATGATCCTGAGGTCATCGCATCTAATCGGTGACAGAAAGTCATCTTCAGATTGCTTTTGGACTGCATGTTTTGTATTTTCCACTTATTCTTAGCTTTCTGATTGGGCATCCCCCCCCCCCCAAATAGGGTTGCCAGGCAGTGCCCGGCACCTGGCGGGAGAGCTGCGGGCAGATATATGGGAGGGGACCATGATACAAGCTGCTGTGCCACATTACTTCCAGTAAAAAACAAGAAGTGACACAGGTAACGCTAGGTAAAACCATAGAGTTTCCAACGATTCCTAGGACTACCCAATGCCTCTTCTGGTTTTTTTACTGGAGGTAATGTAGTGCCGCATGTGACACTGTGGGTTTTTTTATTTTTCTCCTGCTGCCATTGAAGTCTGTCCCCTCCCCAAACCCTGCCCTCATCAGGCTTCACCCCAAAAATCTCCTGCTAGTGGCGAAGAGGGGCCTGGCAACCCTAGCTGACCCTGCTTAGTTTCTAAGATCTGACAAGATCAGGCTAGCCTGGGCTATCCATAGGGTTGCCCAGGTCCCTCTTCACCACCAGTGGGAGGTTTTTGGGGCAGAGCCTGAGGGGGGCAGGGTTTGGGGAGGGACTTCAATGCCATAGAGTCCAATGGCCAAAGCAGCCATTTTCTCCAGGTGATCTATCGGCTGGAGATCAGTTGTAATAGCTGGAGATCTCCAGCTAGTACCTGGCGGTTGTCAGCCCTAGTTCTACTGCAGACCGACGTGGCTACCCTCTGAAACTACTATTCAGAAAGCCCTGCTTTGTGAAGCCCCAGAGTTTGCCTCCCTTCAATGTGAGGCATATCTCTAAGAACAACAAGTTTTGTAGGGGAGGAGGTGATTCCCAAAACAGGATGAAGGTCATCCCGACATCTATTAGGGCTAGCAGGAAAAGGAGACGTCTCCCGCTTAGCATTTTGCTGAATCACAAGACTTTGGTCATCTCTGAAGAACTCGGCCTTCTGGATCCAGGAATGAGAAAACAAGATGTCTCACATTCCTCAAGTGTCATTCAATGCCAATAAAACTCTAGATCTTTCCCTGCCCTTCAAATTTCCACCTTGTAAACCTGGAAAGACTGGTCTTCATGCTCTATTAGCATCAAATACAAGGCTCCGAGTACGTTTTATAAGGTTAAGCCTCAGCACCATGTGGCAATGGATTCACCGTCCCAGATTTTGTCTGTGAACTGGGAGCAAAGATGGCGTAATAAAGTCACAAAAAGAAAATTGCTATTTCCTGCAAAGGGGTTGGATTGAAACTTCCCCAAGTGTATGAGCTCATTCTTTGAAATGATGAAGAAGGAAAACGAGCAAGGAGCTTAAATAGTGAAAAAAAGAATATACAGGATTTTTTAAAAAGGTTCTCTGTATTGACTCATTCACATTCTCTCCCTCCATCCTGTCATTTCTACTACCTTGCTAATCATCTGGGAAGGAAATCAAAGTGTTGAGGTATGAAAAAAGAGGAAAGGTAACAGAAGAAGTGTGCAAGAATAATAAAATCCAGTTCTGAAATATCACCAGACTGATGTCTGTATCTGCCTAGGGCAATAATTCCTAATTTGTGTCCAAAATGAGCATAACAGTGCCATGCAAAAACTGCTACCGTGCCAATAAAAAGCGAAATCAAAAGTGTCCTGCAAGCTAAGCTACCCACTCACAGAAGAGGGTGCCCGTCGCAACTCTGTAAAATACATTGCTCTGGCTTTGTCTCCTTCAGATCAGAATCTAGTGGAGCTGGTAATTCTCGGCATAGGGAGTGGCTGAAACAGAATTGCTTGCCCTTAGAGGCAGTAGCTCATGGTGTCTCTGTATGAAGCCCTGTTCTGGGCTTGTCCAGTGTCCCATGCCAAAATCAGAGAGGTGATCCTTGGAGGGTGGGCAATGCTTTCTTTAGCACTACAGTA
This sequence comes from Euleptes europaea, assembly GCF_029931775.1. Classification (NCBI taxonomy): domain Eukaryota; kingdom Metazoa; phylum Chordata; class Lepidosauria; order Squamata; family Sphaerodactylidae; genus Euleptes; species Euleptes europaea. The sequence continues at coordinate 111,201,784 of NC_079314.1, forward strand.
AAAGTGTACCTCTAAATCTAATTTAGGGGGGAAATGTGTACCTTATTTATCAGAATGCAAAACCCAGATCTAGAGCTTTATATTTTTAAGGTTTTCCAACAGAGGCTAGATGGCCATCTGTCAGGAATGCTGAGTCTGTGAACTTAGGCAGTCCATGAGAGGGAAGACAGGAAGGATTGCATCAGTGTTTGGCTCCCTACCCCTCCCTACAACAGACACCTTGTGAGGTAGGTGAGGCTGAGAGAGCTCTAAGAGAACTGTGACTGGCCCAAGGGTCACCCAGCTGGCTTCATGCACAGGGGCGGGGAAACCAACCTAGTTCACCAGTCCACCACTCATGTGGAGGAGTGGGGAATCAAACCCGGTTCTCCAGATTAGAGTCCACCACAATACGCTGGCTCTCTTCACCCTGGGAAGTCTGGGGAGGTTGGAATTTGGGGAAGGTGGAGTTTGGAGAGGGGAGGGACCTCAGCAGGGCATCATGCCATAGAATCCACCCTCCAAAGCAGCCATGTACTCCAGGGGTACTGATCCTGGTTATCTGTAGATCAGTTGTAATAGCGGGAGATCTTCAGGTGCTATCATGAGGTTGGCAACCTAATGTGTGTGGGTTAAGTGCCGTCAAGTCATTTTCGACTCATGGCGATTGGCAACCCTAAGAATCAAAGTCCTCCAAAATGTCCTATCTTTGACAGCCTTGCTCAGATCTTGCAAACTGAGGGCTGTGGCTTACTTGATTGAGTCAATCCATCTCTTGTTGGGCCTTCCTCTTTTCCTGCTGCCCTGGCCTCCACTTTTCCTAGCATGACTGTCTTCTCCAGAAATTCTTGTCTTCTCATAATGTGACCAAAATGCGATAGTCATTTTAGTGTCTAGGGTCAGTTCAGGCTTGATTTGATCTATAACCCACTGATTTGGGTTTTTTTTTGGCCATCCACGGTATCCGTAATACTCTCCTCTAGCATCACATTTCAAAAGAATCTACTTTCTTCCTATCAGCTTTCTTCAATGTCCAGCTTTCACACCCATACATAGTAAAAGAGAATACAATAATTCAAATGTGCAGTGAAGATCTCCAGGATCCAACGTGGCCACTCCAGGCCTAAATTAAGCTTAAAATGCCAAGTCACTAACTGTGTTGCTTAAGCGTCATTGGGATAGGGTTGACTTGCTGACTACATGGATTCTCTCCTCCCTCCCAGTTTCATTATACTTAAAAATAAACACGCCAGCTAAGGAAAAAGCATTGTCCTGTATCAGATATAAATTTTTATGAGCATTAATTGGAACTGGTGGGGTATGGCAAAGCCATCTGTCTCTCTGCTACCAACACACGCTGTGAGTTATCACCTTCTAATAATTGAAAAATTAATATTTCAAATGCCATTCAGAAAGGAACACCTATGATTCAGCTCGAGTTCAGAAATTTACAACACAAAGACTTCGAAGGGGGAGAAAAACAGACCATAAAAGTATATGGGGGTAAAAATAAGAGGGGTACGTCAAGAGCTGGATCTCATCCAGCCAGTACTTCAAAAAAGGGCTAAGGTCTGCAGGGAGTGATTCTCCCGCCCGGCCAAAGTTGCTGCCGCCACTTGGCCTTGTACAGTTGCAAACCACCAGATGGTGGCTGGAGATCTCCTGGGATTGCAACTGATCTCCAGGTGACAGAGATCAGCTCACCTGGAAAAAAAGGCTGCTTTGAAGGTGGACTCTATGGCATTGTACCTCACTTAAGTTGGGGCAGGGGCTGTGTGGCTCAATGGTAGAGCATCTGCTTGGCAGGCAGAAGGTCCCAAGTTCAATCCCCGGCATCTCCAGTTAAAGGGACCAGGCAAGTAGGTGATGTGAAAGACCTCTGCCTGAGACCCTGGAGAGCCGCTGCCGGTCTGAGTAGACAATACTGACTTTGATGGACCAAGAGTCTGATTCAGTATAAGGCAGCTTCATGTGTTCAGTGAAGTCCCTCACCTCCCCAAACCCCGCCCTCCTCAGGGTCCACCTCCAAAATCTCCAGGTATTTCCCAACCCGGAGCTGGCAACCCTATGGCCTTGCCCTGGCAGGTACAGCTGGAGATCTCTTGCTATTGCAACTGATCTCCAGCCGATAGAGATCAGGTCACCTGGAGAAAATGGCCACTTTGGCAATTGGACTCTATGGCATTGAAGTCCCTCCCCTCCCCTCCCCAAACCCCGCCCTCCTCAGGCTCCGTCCCAAAAACCTCCCACCAATGAATCATAGAATCATAGAGTTGGAAGGGACCACCAGGGCCATCAAGTCCAACCCCCTGCACAATGCAGGAAATTCACAACTACCTCCCCCCTCCACACCCCTAGTGACCAGAAGATGGCCAAGATGCCCTCTCTCTCATCATCTGCCTAAGGTTACAGAATCAGCATTGCTGACAGATGGCCATCTAACCTCTTCTTAAAAACCTCCAGGGAAGGAGAGCTCACCACCTCCCGAGGAAGCCTGTTCCACTGAGGAACCGCTCTAACTGTTAGAAAATTCTTCCTAATGTCTGGACGGAAACTCTTTTGATTTAATTTCAACCCGTTGGTTCTGGTCTGACCTTCTTGAGCAACAGAAAACAATGGCGAAGAGGGACCTGGCAACCCTAGCCATTGTTTTGTTTTCCATATTTGTTGGCATATTCTTGTCAAGATTTTGATGGATTCCGTTTCTGTGGCTTGGAATAGAGCTACTGATATCCCATCTCCTCTGCTATGATCTTCCATCTGCAAGACCTGAGACAGGCTGAACAATAGGACATTTTGGAGGTCATTAATTCATAGGGACGCCATGAGTCAGAAGCGATTTGATGGCACTTAACACACAAACGCACAGCTTCACACAAGCATTCAGTGAAGCAGTTCCAGGCACAGCTTACATTTATTTTTGTATAAAAACAATTATATCCCATCTTTCCTCTTGGCTCAAGGCAGCTTCCTCTTGGTTCAGAGCAGCTTACATTGCCACACACACACACACACAATTTATGTAACTACAGAATTTATGTCATCTACAGAAGCCAACTATTAGGCTTTTCTGTCCACCTAATTAATACACCTAATTAATACAGACCCCTGTGCAGTAATAGATGATTTTCTCAATTTCCTTTCTCAAGCAATACAATATGGCCAAATTCATAGAATCATAGAGTTGGAAGGGACCACCAGGGTCATCTAGTCCAACACCCAGCACAATGCAGGAAATTCACAAGTACCTCCCCCCACACCCCCAGTGACCCCTACTCCATGCCCAGAAGACGGCCAAGATGCCCTCATCTGCTTAAGGTCATAGAATCAGCATTGCTGACAGATGGCCATCTAACCTCTGCTTAAAAACCTCCAGGGAAAGAGAGCCCACCAGCTCCCGAGGAAGCCTGTTCCACCGAGGAACCGCTCTAACTGTTAGAAAATTCTTCCTAATGTCTAGAGAAACTCTTTTGATTTAATTTCAACCCGTTGGTTCTGGTCTGACCTTCTGGGGCAACAGAAAACAACTCGGCAGCCTCCTCTATATGACGGCCCTTCAAGTACTTGAAGATGGTTATCATATCCCCTCTCAGTCTTCTCCTCTTCAGGCTAAACGTACCCAGCTCCTTCAACCTTCCATTCATTATTCTGCATGGGACTGACACTAACTTGGTGTAGAGTCTAAGTATCGCTTGGCAGGGGAGAGAGGAAGGAAGGAATTCTTTTTTCCCCCAAAAGTACACATTTAATTGAAAACAATTTTCACAGCTGCTTCATCCCAAATGAAAAGTGTGCCTGGAATGCGACTTAAGTATCAGCATGCTACCTCGTTCAAGGACACCATTCTTATTTTAATGACAATGGGCTTTTTTTGGTTGGCTTCTGGGTATCTTCTTGTCCTTGGCTGCAATAATGAAATAATCATGAGGGACGGTGGCTTATTCTAATTAAAAACATAAAATGTAGCAGCTGAGTATCACAGCTCTCTCTCCTTAATGTTTCCTTGCTGCCTCTGGAAACCTGGTATGGTTTGGCCTATTTTGACGTAGGGCTATCATTGGTTCTACCCTCCTGCTCTCTCTGTCCCCACCAATGAAGAGGAATTTTTGGAAATTTAAGAAGCAGCAGTCCTGGTCTTATAGGGTGAAATGTCTCTGAAAAGCTGCTCTGTTCCTGTTCTCTCCATCTTGTCTGCTCAGCGATTGCCTGTTCTCACTGGCTCGGTTCTGATTCTGTGTGCTCGAAATTTCCCAGGGCCTTGGTCACACATTCTTGGACTCATTTCCCTCTTAAAGACAGACCACCTTTATTTCAATATGAGCTTCTGAAATAAATGAATATCGAAGTATATGTGGCTTGTCTTTAAGGTGCCACTGGACTATTGTTTTCTTTTGCTTTCTCTGGGAAAGCTGGGAGGGGGGGGGATGGAAGGGGAGGAAGCACTTCCCATTCACCCAGACCAGAACACTGATGTGGAAGTATCCAAAAACAGCAAATAAAATCAGAAAACAACAACGTGAAAATCAGCTTATTCCTGACTATGATTACAGAAGTCCCTGCTTCAAATCTCATTTTGCTGTGAACTCAATGGGTGAGTTTAGGCCCTCTCTCCCATATACCATATGGTAATAAAACTGAGCCCTGACCTGGATGGCCCAGGCTAGCCTGATCTCGTCAGATCTCAGAAGCTAAGCAGGGTCAGCCCTGGTTAATATTTGGATGGGAGACCACCAAGGAATACCAGGGTTGCTATGCAGAGGAAGGCACTGGCAAACCACCTCTGTTAGTCTCTTGCCATGAAAACCCCCAAAGGGGTTGCCATAATTCGGCTGCGACTCGAAGGCACTTTACACACACACAATAAAACTGAACTCTGTGTGTGTGTGTGTGTAAAGTGCCATCAAGCCGTAGCTGACTCATGGTGACCTCTTATGGGGCTTTCAAGGCAAGAGACTAGCAAAGGTAGTTTGCCAATGCCTTCCTCTGCATAGCAACCCTGGTATTCCTTAGTGGTCTCCCATACAAATACTAACCAGGGCTGACCTTGCTTTGCTTCTGAGATCTGATGAGATGAGGCGATACTATGCTGCCTTCCCTCCCAAAATTGAACTACTTCCCTTGAATGTTGTACAGGTAAGAGCAACATAATGGCTTGGATCCCTCCTAGAATTGCTGTTGGTGTAAAGGTGGTGGGGGTTTTTTGTGTGCCAATTTCCCCATCTACACCAGCCAAAAAAGGTCCCTTGAAATGGGGATCACCTGGATTAGCTTGGAGTGAATCAGAGGTTTCCTTTGGGAGCAGGAAATCAGCCCACTGCACTCATTCTAACTAGTGCAGGGATGATCTATTGCACTTTAGCAATTTTTCCCTTTAGAGATGACACACTCTCCTGTACCTCCCCCACCCCCAATCACTGCTCTTTGGAAAGTGTGACTGAATCAGGTGTGGAATGGGCACAGAGATCAGGCCTTGAGCATTCAAATTATAAGAAAATTTAATAAGCAAATAAAAAGTGCACACATGATCTGTTCAAGTATCGTACCGAGGAAGCTTACAAAGAAAAGGTGAAAACACGCAGTCTTGTAACCCTAACTCTAAACATACTCTTAACAATGCACTTGTTAGGATAGACTATTCATTCTTGAGGTTGCCACAGTTTATAGGTCTTTTGTTACCTCCATTCTCTGGTTCAGGGGCTTCTTCCACGTGTCTCTTGACATGGTCAAGATGGTTCCAGTGTACCAGCTTCAAGGTTATGCCCCTGTGGAATGAATCATATAGAATCAGTTGTACATGTTCTTTTGCACTGCCCCCTTTATCAGAGAATCTGCCTTAAGTTTATCAACCCGTTATTTGTTAGAAGGGAGTGGCACTCGTTTGAGCGCAAGGTAGCTTTTCTTACGTCTACCCAGCATGTGGCCACAATTGACCATGTAGCCAAGTTTTTGCAGCAAGCAATGTGGATTCGTTAATGTTACTGCAAACGAGAACAGGTGAACTGTGTTGAGTGAAATTGTATGATGATGTTCTCTGCAGATGTTGTCTATGCCAATAAAGGTTTTGATACTGATATTGATTGAGTCCCAATGTAAACCTTCATGGTTTGAAGATGCTCCCAGAAAGAGCCTGACAGGACAGAAGAGTATAAGAGAGTTTCCCTTTCATGTTCTAAGCATTTATAAACTCCCCCAGGGATTGCATCCCCCTCTGGGGTCAGTCTTCCTGCCCCAAAAGGAGGAAAATAAAATCTCGCCTTTTGGCTTTCCCAGTCACTGTTCTTTAAGTGTGATCTTCTAGATAAGCCGTTAGATGGTAAATCTCTTTGTCCCACTCCAGCCAGGTCCAGTTGCATACTTAAGCACTGGTATACCCTGGTGCTTGGAGAGATATGACCCCCTTCCTGCAGTTTCCCTTTTTGCCAGCCTTTTACCCACTTTGCAGCCTCTGGAACACATGCTGAGAGCAGCCCCAATCCCTTAAAGTGATTTCTAGGGCAGAGGGCGTTTCTTCACAGTCCTAGAACACAAACAGAAGCTTCCATATCTCTCATAACTGCCTGCCCCTCCATAGGAAAGCTGGCACTGTGACGACCATGAAACCTAGACCTGGATGCTATTTGGTGAGAGTATGACCTTGCAAATCTACTGTTCCAACAAAGTTTTTATTGACAGCATACATGGGTACTTCTGCCACTTTCAATGCCTGTAACAAAAATAATAAAATCATGGGCGGGGGGAAGCAAGTTTCCACCTACCACCACCCACTGCCCCAAAGTACTCTAGGGAGAAGCTGCCAAGTAGCAAGTGCCCGACTCGTGACTTTAAGAAAATTTATACCGCCCACCATTCATGCCAACCAGGTTTCTGTGATAGAATTTTGCAATTCTAATTTGGTATCTAACTCTGTGCTGTTATGAAGTATATGGTGTATGTGTTCATCTTCAATTTGGGTTCACCTCAAGAGGGAACAAAATGGATCAGAAACTTCAGTGTGTGATTATCAAAGAAGAATACATTTCATAGTTTTTTTCCGTGCATTTCCCTCAATGTCCCCTTTGAGATGCGTATGGTCAAAACCGTATTTTTAAATATTGCAGCACCATAGGTTTCTATAAGGCCGATATTCAGTCCCTTTCCTATTTCAATCACCGTGTTGGCCATTTTCATTACTCCAGCATCTAGAGGATTAAGGATCGAAGACCCTCAAATGCTTATGTAACATACCTTTTAACCTACGGCCATTCTGTTACCCAGTGTTTAAATACTGTTAAGGAAGAGGGGAAAGCCCTTACTTTAAAATAATATATCCCTGAGCGTCCTTTGCATACAAGCAAATGATTACTTCTTTCAGCAGGGAGATTAGTGTGCTGAAGCATTAATAACGCAAGTCTCATTTGCCACTCTTAGTTGAGAGGGAGATGAAGTCTGAAGCGGTAGCAAGGACATAAACAGCCTCTAGGATCTGCAGGGTTTATCATTTAAGAATTTGTCTGTGACATAACTGAACACTTCCTCTTCATCTTCATTAGCCTTCCTTTATGCACTGACACTACCAATTACTGCTCTACTAAGGCAACACCTCTTCGGCCGTGAACACATTGCCCAGTATCAGGTTCAGGGCCTCAGGTCAGGCAAGGGTGTGAATGTATTGTCTGATTGAAGAGATTATCAAGCATGTTTGGCAGTTGTCAAATGTTTCCTGCTAGGGTTGCCAAACTCCAGGTCCTTGTTGGAGATCTCTTGCTATTACATCTGACTTCCAGGTGATAGAGATCAATTTATCCTGGAGAAAATGGCCATGGCCTCTTTGGAAGGTGGACTCTATGGCATTATACATAACTGAAGTCATTGGTTCTTGTAGGTTATCCGGGCTGTGTAACCGTGGTCTTGGAATTTTCTTTCCTGACGTTTTGCCAGCAACTGTGGCAGGCAACTTCAGAGGAGTAACACTGAAGGACAGCATCTCTCAGTGTCAAGTGTGTAGGAAGAGTAATATATAGTAGTCAGAAAGGGGTTGGGTTTGAGCTGAGTAATTGTCCTGCAAAAATTAATGTGCTAATCATTGTCCTGTAAGTATCAAGATAATGTGCTAATGAGGGTGTGGAACCAATTGTATCCTGAAGTGATCTGTTAATGTGTGAAATCCAAAGTTAATCTGCATGGCTATTGTTGACTGTAGCCTTTGTTAGTCTGGAGGTTTTCAGGGCAGGAAGCCAAGCCTTATTCATTCTTAAACTCTCTTCTGTTAAAGTTGTGCTGATGTTTATGAATTTCAATGGCTTCTCTGTGCAATCTGACAAAATAATTGGTAGAGTTGTCCAGTCTTTCAGTGTCTTGGAATAAGACCCTGTGTCCTGTTTGTGTCAGTCCATGTTCAGCCACTGCTGATTTCTCAGGTTGGCCAAGTCTGCAGTATCTTTCATGTTCTTTTATCCTTGTTTGTATGCTGCGTTTTGTTGTCCCGATGTAAACTTGTCCACAGCTGCAAGGTATACGATATACTCCTGCAGAGGTGAGGGGGTCTCTTTTGTCTTTTGCTGATCGTAGCATTTGTTGTATTTTCTTGGTTGGTTTAAACACTGTTTGTAGGTTATGTTTTTTCAAAAGTTTCTCCATCCTATCAGTGACTCCTTTAATAAATGGCAAGAATACCTTTCCTATGGGAGACTGTTTTTCCTGAGTTTTCTGATTTTTGTTTACAGGACAATGATTATCACATTACTTTTTGCAGGACAATTACTCAGCTCAAACCCAACCCCTTTCTGACTACTATATATTACTCTTCCTACACACTTGACACTGAGAGACACTGTCCTTCAGTGTTACTCCTCTGAAGATGCCTGCCACAGTTGCTGGCGAAACGTCAGGAAAGAAAATTCCAAGACCACGGTTACACAGCCCGGATAACCTACAAGAACCAATGAACTCTGACCGTGAAAGCCTTCAACAATATAACTGAAGTCCCTTCCCTCCCCAAACCCTGCCCTCCTCAGGCTCCACCCCCAAAATCTCCAAGTATTTCCAGATCTGGAGCTAGTAACAAGTGTAGTAACTCCTTGAAGCCTGATATTATGTCAGACCAGAACCAGCGGGTTGAAATTAAATCAAATGAGTTTCCGTCTAGACATTAGGAAGAATTTTCTAACAGTCAGAGCTGTTCCTCAGTGGAACAGGCTTCCTCGGGAGGTGGTAAGCTCTCCTTCCCTGGAGGTTTTTAAGAAGAGGATAGATGGCCATCTGTCAGCAATGCTGATTCTGGCGGCCAGATTGGTATTGGCATCATTGTGGAAACAGGAAGGCATGCCAGAAGTGGAAAGGTGGCAACAGAAAATGGATGAATTTGTGGTGATGGCCAAGCTGACTAGTTTGATGAAAGAGAAGACAACTGATGATTTTCAACGAAAATGGAAAGGTTATTTAGATTATGTACAACAAAAGGGATAGATTGTTAGAAGTAAAACTAAGATTACATAAAATTCAATTTAAATAGATGGAATTTACTATATAAATTACGAAGATAATGTAGAAGACTTTTGAGATGTAAGATGAAACAGACTCCCCGAAGGAGTATAAACTGTATGAATGTAAGTGTGGTTGTATGTTTGTTTGTTTATATATTGAAAATTTAATAAAATATCAATTAAAAAAAAAGCAATGCTGATTCTATGACCTTAAGCAGAAGATGAGAGGGAGGGCATCTTGGCCATTTTTTGGGCATGGAGTAGGGGTCACTTGTTTTGTGTGGGGGAGGTAGTTGTGAATTTCCTGCGTTGTGCTGGGTGTTGGACTAGATGATCCTGGCGGTCCCTTCCAACTCTATGGTTCTATGATTTTTTATCAATCTCCTGCCAGCCAACAGAGCAGCAGCGGGTAGTCTGAGGCCTGAGGAAGAGCATCTATGCAACACAGGTACTGAGGGATGAGAGAGTCAGTTGGCAGGAGAGCCAACAGGATCCCCTAACTGGAAGGCTCCAGGAGCAATTGCCAATGGAAGTATTCCCTTGCTACAGAGGAAAGAGAGGCAGCGAGGAGGATCAGTAGGGCTGCCAGGTCCCTCTTCGCCACCAGCGGAGATTTTTGGGGTGGAGCCTGGGGAGGGGAGGGTTTGGGGAGGGGAGGGACTTCAATGCCATAGAGTCCAATTACCAAAGCAGCCATTTTCTCCAAGTGAACTGATCTCAGTCAGATGGAGATCATTTGTAATAGCAGGAGATCTACAGCTAATGCCTGGAGGGTGGCAACCCTAAGGATCAGTATATATTAGGACTGGGAATGTGTCAAAAAGACTCTACAGCACTCTGAGTGGAAAAGACATAGATGTGTCAGGGAATATCTTCTGAGAAAACATCTAATTCTTGTTTGGTTTATGATGAGGTAAGGCCGTGCCCCTTTGTGGAAAATAAGGACTGGGGATTTGGGTTCTTGGCAGGCAAGTAGCCTGGGGTTACCAAGCCTCCCCTCATCACAGGCGGGAACTTTGTTATTAGGGTTGCCGGCTCTGGGTTGGGAAATACATGGAGATTTTTGGGGTGGAGCCTGAGGAGGGCAGGGTCTGAGAAAGGGAGGGACTTCAATGCCACAGAGTCCAATTGCCAAAGCGGCCATTTTTCTCCAGGCAAACTGATCTCTATCGGCTGGAGATCAGTCGTAATAGCAGGAGATCTCCAGCGAGTACCTGGTGGTTGGCAACCCTAGCCACCAAAGACATATGTTCATCACCATCATGGCTAGTACAGCCCTTGGACGGTTTCACCACAGAAGAGAAAAAATGGAAACGGCAAAATGGCCTTCCCTCATCCCGGGCTTCTGCTCATGTTGAAATGGAGGCTCTGAAACTGAGGCCTGTTTCATTATGCTTCATGGAAAGGCTGTCCAGGTCTGAAGAGAAATTAACAGATGGACGGAGTTGTCCTTTCGTTGAGTTTGGAGTGTTTGGCAGTTTGGGAATAGATGACGCGCTGTCTCTCGGCCTGATGTGCGGAGGAGAAAGAAAAAGCTCTCGCGCCGAATGAAGCTTCACGTTACAATTACGCAACGCGTTCGCTCGTCCCTGTACCAGCCTCGATCCAGAGTGCCTTTTCTCATTGACATATAAGGCAAGGCAAGGGCACCTCGAAACTAAACAAACCCTTTTTTTCCAAGGAACTGACATGTCAGGCACGCTCTTTCGAAGCAAGGGGGAATAAAGGGCAAAAATAGCTTTATAATTCGCCGGCGCTTATCTCTGCAAATAGGACACTCTGCCTCACACCCTGAGAACAAACAGCTGTGCGGCAACCCGGCAGCCACAACAGAGTAAGATCGCTGGAGGGGGTTACTTGCTGGAAATGGGGAAACTCTGTGGAGATAAGTTACCTGTAGAAGGGGAGGTCAAGAGGTGTTGGAATAGAGATTAAGACTGCTGCCGTCCTACTGCCCTTGTACAAATCTACGGTGAGACCACACTTGGAATACTGGGTACAGTTCTGGTCACCACACCTAAAAACGGATATTGCAGAGCTTGAGAAGGTGCAGAAAAGAGCAACCAAAATGATCAGGGGTCTAGAGCAACTGCCCTATGAGGAGAAGTTAAGCCACGCTTGGGCTGTTTAGCTTGGAAAGAAGGTGGCTGAGGGGAGACATGGTAGAGGTCTATAAAATTATGCATGGTTTGGAGAGAGTGGGCAGGGAGAAGCTTATCTCCCTCTCTCGTAATACTAGAACGCGGGGTCATCTGTGGAAGCTGGAGGGTGAGAGATTCAAAACTGATAAAAGGAAGTATTTCTTCACACAGTGCATAGTTCAATTGCGGAACTCCCTGCCCCAGGATGTGGTGATAGCTACCAACTTGGAAGGCTTGAAGAGGGGAGTGGACATGTTGATGGAGGAGAGGGGTATTCATGGCTACTAGTTAAAATGGATACTGGTCATGATGCATACCTATTCTCTCCAGGATCAGAGGAGCATGCTGAATATATGAGGTGCTGTGGAACACAGGCAGGATGGTGCTGCTGCAATTGTCTTGTTTGGGGGCTTCCTAGAGGCATCTGGTTGGCCACTGTGTGAACAGACTACTGGACTTTATGGCTATTAGTTAGAATGAATACTAGTCATGCTGCATACCTATTCTCTCTATTATCAGAGGAGCATGCCTATTATTTTGGGTGTGGTGGAACACAGGCAGGACGGTGCTGCTGCAGTCGTCTTGCTTGTGGGCTTCCTGGAGGCACCTGGTTGGCCACTGTGTGAACAGACTGCAGGACTTGATGGGCCTTGGTCTGATCCAGCAGGGCCTTTCTTATGTTCTCATGTTCTTATGACTTGATGGGCCTTGGTCTGATCCAGCAGGGCTTTTCTTATGTTCTTATGTTGACATTCTGTCAATGTGACAACTGCCCCAAACTTTTTTTTTTTTTTTTTTTTAAAGCTTTGGCATAAACCTGTCTCCAAATTTCTCCTAAAGTGAAATCGTGGTGTGATTTGAGAAGCTCCTGCTGAGGTGAAATGGCTGAGGAATTTTGTGGCAGACTAAAAAAAGTAAAGTTTCTCAGGGTCAACCCACAAGTGGACATTTGGGATCCGTGTTCAAATTCCTGGATGTCTAATTGAGCAGCAAAAAACCTGAGGATGGGAGTAGACAAGAGCAAGAGTCCAGTAATACCTTGAAAACTAATAAAATTTATGGCCAGGTATGAGCTTTTGTGAGTCACTTCTTCAGATATAGCTAGGATGTGAGTCCATCTATCCTCAAGCAGAGAAGAGTGAATTCAGAAACCCAATGACAATAGCATGTAAATGTCAATAGCAGGTAAATTACATTAGCACATGTGATTGGATTAGGTGTGATATGCAGAGGAGTAATAGGCATGGAGAAATAAGCATTCTAAGATAGAAATCCCAGATCTCTATTCGGTCCAGGAGAATGCATTGCCTTCAGCTTCCTTATTGTCTCTGAGACAATGCATTTTCCTGGAATTAATAGAGATATGGGATTCCTGTCTCACAATGCTGATTTCTCCATGCCTACTACTCCTCTGCATAATCTCCCTTTGAAATATCTTTGTTATACAACTGCTACTCTTACATCAGCAACTGAATGTCCTGGTGTTTGAATGTTGTGGTTTCTGATGTCAGATTTATGCCCATTTAATCTTTGTCACAGGGACTGGCCTGTTTGTCCAATGTAGAGGGTGGAAGGTTTAAATTGAAACCATGTCTTGAGGAGTAGGGTTGCCATGTTCCCACGGGGGGGCGGGATCTCCCACTCCTAATGGGTCTTGCCCGCTGGCACTCCATCAGCTGTCGATAGAAAGACATTTTTTCTTCCTAATGTCTAGATGGAAACTCTTTTGATTTAGTTTCAACCCGTAGGTTCTGGCCCGACCTTCTGGGGCAACAGAAAACAACTTGGCACCCTCCTCTATAGCCCTTCAAGTACTTGAAGATGTACTTTTGATACGTTAAATAATTGGATACTTACCTGACACCGCATGGAATTCAATTACCTCTGTGGTGACAGGTCCTAAGTGGATGCATACGGAAACAATTGTATTATTGTGTCACATGTGGCTTTGTTGTTAAATGTATGTCCTTGATATTATTATATTATTACTGTATTATGGTTGTTTAATTCTAATGAAACTCTACACATTGTAGAATTTGCCTCGGTTGCTTTTTTTTTTTTTATAGTATAACTCCTGTGATGTGCCAGTTATCAAATGTGACTAAATGTTGACTGTTACATGTCAAAGACTATCAGCTGCTGTGACAGATTCTTCAGAGGTGACAATCTGGCATTAAATATCAAATACACATATTTACCAACAGCAGCCGTAGATGGTAATTCTGTAACAAATTCATTTTTAGCAGAAGGTGCAGTTTTTATTTACGGGTTCCATGGCTAGGGTTGCCAGGTCCCTCTTTGCCGTCGGCAGGAGGTTTTTGGGGCAGAGCCTGAGGAGGGCAGGGTTTGGGGAGGGGAGGGACTTCAATGCCATAGAGTCCAATGGCCAAAGCGGCCATTTTCTCCAGGTGAACTGATCTCTATCGGCGGGAGATCAGTTGTAACAGCAGGAGATCTCCAGCTAGTACCTGGAGGTTGGCAACCCTATCAATAGCACTTTAGCAGTTGGGATGGGCACCTGATTCTGTTCTTGTAGAAAATAGAGGAAGCAAAATAAACAGTGTTGGAGAAGATGCTTTTTTACAGTACTTCTTTTCTCTGCACCCTGGCTAGGTTTTAAGGAGCCTGTGGAAAAGAAACTGAAATAAATGCTTCCAAATTGAACCATGGAGAATTTTTTTCCTCTGGTGCAGTGGACTTTAAAACTCAGTATTGCCTACTCAGACTGGCAGCAGCCCTCCAGGGTCTCAGACTGAGGTCTTTCGCATCACCTCCTTGCCTAGTCCCTTTAACTGGAGATGCCAGGGATTGAACCTGGGACCTTCTGCATGCCAAGCAGATGCTCTACCACTGAGCCATGGCCCCTCTCCTGCTCCTGGACTCTTGCTCTTTTCTACTGCTAGTGACAGACTAACACGGTTACTCATCGTGATCAAGCAGAACTGTGCACGGCCAGATTAAAATGTGGGGCTGGTGAGGCAAAAAAGCATTCTCTCCCCACAACATTGCATGGGCTCATCATCGTCAACTGTGCCGCGACCTGTGCACGCTCAGTTTGGCTGTGCATGCTCAGTTTGCACCCCAGAGATCTGAGCAGGCTTAAGGAGAGCTACTTAGCGAGGGTTATAGCACAGTGAAAGGAATCACTGATTCCCTGCGAGGTCTGACCTGGAACATCTTTGCCTTGCCTGCATCGCGTTTAAATCAAGCTGAAGACAATTGCCAACGGGTCAGCCAGAGGCGTCCATCATCCTCCACGGCTTTTAGGAAATGCACCATGTGCAAATGTTTGCTTCGATTTGTCCTCTGATCTTTTATGGTGATAATTTGCCATTTTACTGCTCCCTCCGCCTGAGAAGTATCGGCGTCTGATCATATTTTATGCCTTACCTTTTACTTGAAGAAGTTAATCAGTCACCCATTTGCCTTTCTTTTTTAGAGTTGCATTTCCTAGAAACCGCTGGGTATCATAAAAGCCCTGCTATCGGCACAGGCTTCCTTTTAACGATCTCAGCAAAGGCATCAAGAAGAAAACAGGTAAAGGAGCTATTTTTTTCACTCCATTCACCTCTAAACACTTTCAGGTATTAGGGCAAACAGGAGAAGCAGGCATATTTTGCCAATTCATCAGCACCAGAGCACAATTTTGCATCGGGAGCACAAGGGTTCATACAGGGCAGTGATGACGCATGTTGTGGAGAGGGATGAGAGAAAGCTTTCTCTTCCTTTTGTTGCAATGCAAGAACTGCAAAGCGGCCAGTGAAGTTAGTTGGCAGTAGCCTCAGGAAAGTGAAATCCCAGCCAGGCTGTGAAGACATCCAAAAGGATCAATTGGAGAATGACAAAGACATTTCAATGTAGACAACAGCAAAACACGGCACATTAGGTCAAAAAGGCAAAATCCTGACAACATAGCGGAACTGACTTTTGCTCTCCAGGAAACATCTTGGGGGGCTGTGGGAAGATGCCCCCTTATTTATAGAAGAAGAAGAAGAAGAAGAAGAAGAAGAAGAAGAAGAAGAGGAGGAGGAGGAGGAGGAGGAGGAGGAGGAGGAGGAGGAGTTGGTTTTTATATGCCAACTTTCTCTACAACTTGAGGAAGAATCAAACCGGCTTACAATCACCTCCCATTCCCCTCCCCACAACAGACATCTTGTGAGGTAGGTGGGGCTGAGAGAGTGTGACTAGCCCCAGTTCACCCAGCTGGCTTCATGAGTAGATGACCCTGGAGGTCCCTTCCAACTCTTATGATTCTATGAAAGCTTTGCTCAGATGAGCGAGACTGTCATGGCAGAGCATAGCAGGCGGAGCGTTACTGTAAATGGGAGGGTCCAAGCCTATGAAGGGCTTAGTATGTGATAACCAGTAACTTGAATCAAACCTAGCAGCTGGTAAGTAGCCAGTGTAGTGAGTCCAAGATGGGTGTAGAGTTGGTTTCTACCCAAATCTACACTTTACAGTAGGCAATTGACTGCTAACCTCCCATACAGTTTCTGCACTTATTTGAAAACCAAACCTTAAAATGTAATTTGTTTAGGGTAGAAATTCAGAACTCAAGCAGAGGGCAACAGGATGAGTATTGGCTTACATGCACAGAAGTCTCCTCTTTGGCTGCAAACAGCCATATCCATACATATTGGGACAGTATCAGCTACCATGAAATGACCGCGATGTGTTTCAGAATCCCTTGAACAGACAATTGTCGGCAATCTTTCAGGTGGGTAGCCACATTGGTCTGCAGCAGAAGAACAAGGTTCAAGTCTGGTAGCATCTTAAAGACTTACAAGTTTTCCAGGGTATATGTTTTTGAGAGTCAAATTTCAATACCTTTATTGGCATACCATCAAGCAGTCGATCAAATAAAACCAACCCTCTAAACATCAAAGTTCTCTTCGTCAGATACGGTTTCTGATGAAGTATGAAATCTGAGAAAAGGAGCATTGACTGGTAATCTTGTTGTTCTTTTTTTAATTTTATATTAAAAAGAGGGGATACAAAAGGGAAACGGGAAGGTAAAATAATAAAGATATCTGACATACTGTTAGGAAACTGAAAAATAGCAGTTACAATGCAGATCAGACATTCAATACTACTTTGCATTTATATGGTTGGGCAAGATATGTGATTAGCATAATCAATAAATGGTCATCATCTATAACTATTTAGTGTCTCCACACCACAATATTGTCTAAATATAAAGTTGAAGCTACAACGTTATACCACTAAATACTGTCTAATTTCTCATAGCTTATTAATCGTGAGCCTCAACATAATTATAAAATAATTCCCATTTCTAGTGATGTTGCTCAAAGGTCATATAATTATTTGCGTTTATCATGTGTGTCATTCTTGCCAAGATAGCATATTCCATTAATTTGTCTTTCCATTCTTCTATATCTTGTTGTTCTTTAAGGAGCTGGTGGACTTGACTCTTGCTTTTGCCCGCATACATAGGTATGCATTTCCTTCTATGTCAAGAGACACATTAGAGTTGCTCAAGAACATCCGTGATTATGTAGAGATAGATCTAAACACAGCAGCATCCAACCCACATACACGGAAGACAGATCTTTGCATCTGTCTTTTTTGCCTTTTTTTGAGAGCCAGCATGGTGTAATGGTTAGGAGCAGTGAACTCTAATCTGGAGAACCGGGTTGGTTTCCCCACTCCTACATATGAAGCTAAAATGACTAAACTGAGGCTATCATATTTTGGTCACGTCATGAGACGACAAGAGTCACTGGAAAAGACAGTCATGCTAGGAAATGTTGAGGGCAGCAGGAAAAGAGGAAGACCCAACAAGAGATGGATTGACTCAATAAAGGAAGCCACAGCCTTCAATTTGCAAGATCTGAGCAAGGCTGTCAAAGACAGGACATTTTGGAGGACTTTCATTCATAGGGTCGCCATGAGTTGGAAGCGACTTGACGGCACTTAACACATACACACTGTTGGGTATTGAGTGGCGAGCTTTTGTTGCATGTCAGACAGTCAAGGGTTAATGTTAATTAACCTAGTGGTCAACACAGTATCCACTGCAGACGTGTTTGCTTGTCACGTACACAAACAATCTGCATTTTACTGCTTTCCTCTATCCTTTGTTTAGAAGTGAAAGCAGTATCCAGTTGGAGTTTCGATGTCAGCCTAGAAGGATGGAGAGGCAATCCTTGCCTAGAAGGATGGAGAGGCTTCTGGCAAGCATAGGAAACTTAGCAATGTAGAAAGGATTATTTGTTTTATCTCCCAGTGAACCCTACCCTTGAGTTTAATCTAGTAAAGATTGTTTTTATTAAGACAAACGACTCTGATCAATGATCTCATCCCTCTAAATGGTAGCAGTATTAATTAATAAGTCAGTTCCAGAATTTAACACACACACATGAAGCCAGCAGGGTGACCTTGGGCTAGTCACAGTTCTCTCTGAACTCTCTCAGCCCCACCTACCTCACAAGGTGTCTGTTATGGGGAGAGGAAGGGAAGGGGATTGTAAGCCACTTTGAAACTCCTTAACAGTAGAGAAAGGAGGGGTATAAAAACCAACTCTTCTTCTCATGCATAACAGCATTTGTAAACGTGGAAAAGCCTTCTGCATAAACATGTTTAAAAGTTCAGGCCATGCAAGAGGCTAAAGAAACACACCCTTGTCTTCATTCTTCTCAGCTAAGCTGGACATCTGCCCCACCACTGAAAAAAAAACCTCTTCCTGGAAAAGTCTTCAATGAATCAATTTTTTTATTGTTCAGTTATGCCAAGAACAGAAGCAGACAAACTTCTCACATTCCAGATAAATACGGAAGGCGCACATCTGCATCTCGGCCTTGCTCTTGATTGTGCATTGATCACCCAATTATGTTCAATAAAAGAAAATAAATATCTCCAGTAGGGAAACACATGTCGAACTCAAACAATGACAAGACCCATCAACAGCAGAGCTTTGGACTGGCGTGGGCAAAATACATGAGGACGATAATGGTTTACAGTTGCCGAGCTTCAGCTTTCTTTCTTCTCCCCAAAATCCTGTTATTGTGCCATTTCTAATTTGACTGCGCTGTTATTTGGCAGAACAGGGCCTCTCTGCAGTCGCAGAGCAATACGCAAGGGCGCATTTGTTGAACGGCATATGGTACATTTTCTGCACCACTGGGTGTGAAGAATTTGGAAGGGAAGCAGACAGTTTTAACTTTCAACCAATTTTTCTCTGATTTAACTAAACAAATACAGATACGTGGTGCATACTTTCAGCCTCTGTATACGGCTGATCCATATTGCTAAGCCAGCCACTTCCAACTGCCAATATCCTTGCTGGCTGTCCATCCCCAGTGAAATGCCACGGGCCATAATTTTGCGCTGGCACAATTTTTTACTGACTTGATATCTAACCAGAGTTACATCCCAGAGGAATCTCCAGGGAGCTGACCTATAACTTAAGAAATGCATAAATAAAACTACAGTGAATGCCAAAAAGACAAATAATCATTGCAGCCAAATACTACACAGATTGACTAAACAATCTGAAACAGCATGGCTCAGTGGCAGAGCATCTGCTTTGCACGCAGAAGGTCTCAGGTTCAGTCCCCAGCATCTCCAGTGAAGAAGAAAAAGAAGAGTTGGTTTTTATAATCCACTTTTCTCTACCAAAAGGAGTTTCAAAGTGCCTTACGATCACCTTTCCTTCCCCCCCCCCCCCACACACATACAACAGGCACCTTGTGAGATAAAAGAAAAAGAAGTAGTAGTAATAGAAGAACATATATGGTTTTTATATGCTGACTTTCTCTACCACTTAAGGAAGAATCAAACTGGCTTACAATTACCTTCCCCTCCCCACAACAGACACCCTGTGAGGTGGGGGTGGGGGCTGAAAGAGTGTGACTAGCCCAAGGTCACCCAGCTGGCTTTGTGTGGAGGAGTGGGGAAACAAATCCAGTTCACCAGATTAGCCTCTGCCGCTCATGTAGAAGAGTGGGGAATCAAACCTGGTTCTCCAGATCAGAATCCACTGCTCCAAACCACCCCTCTTAACCACTACACCATGCTGGTGAGACTGAGAAAGTTCTGAGAAGCAGAGTGGGGATTCGAACTTGGATCTCCCAGATCCTACTTTGACACGGTAACGACTACACCACACTGGCTCTCTTATCAACTGGCAGAGCTGTGGCTCCGTTGAAGAACATTGGCTTTACACAAAGAAGGTTTAAGGTTTAATCTTTGGCATCTCCAGTTAAAAGCTCAGTCAATAAGTGATGTGAAAGACCTCTACTTGAGACCCTGGAGAGCCACTGCCACTCACAGTAGACAATACCGATCTTGATAGGCCGGTAGTCTGAATCGCTGTAAGAACATAAGAAAAGCCATGCTGGATCAGACCAAGGTCCATCAAGTCCAGCGATCTGTTCGCACAGTGGCCAACCAGGTGCCTCCAGGAAGCCCACAAACAAGACGACTGCAGCAGCATTATCCATCCTGTGTTCCACAGCACCTCACATAATAGGTATTCTCCTCTGATCCTGGACAGAATAGGTGTGCATCATGACTAGTATCCATTTTGACTAGTAGTCATGAATGCCCCTCTCCTCCATGAACATGTCCACTCCCCTCTTCAAGCCTTCCAAGTTGACAGCCATCACCACATCCTGGGGCAGGAAGTTCCACAATTTTTCATGTGTTCATTTGACCACACCCAGAGATCTAGGTATGAGATGAAGGCAATTTTTATTTACTTAGGCTTTTCCTTAAATGATTTTTTAAAAATACCTTGCTATGTTGCTGCTGTTGTTGTTTTTGGTACTTTGCTGTTGGATTATTATTGTTGTTCTTACCCAATGATCTGTTTTTAAATGTTGCTTTGTAAGCTCCTGTGTACACAAAGGTGGGGTCATGTTATTTTCCTGTAAGTCAAGTTGTTTCACCATCTAACAGGCAAGTTGCTCAAAGTGCTGTTTCTCCTAGGCCTTTTACGCACTGCTGTTTCCCTCGATGTCACCCCTCCGACGACTTCGGGGTCTTTGTTTGGATTGTGCATGCCGTTTCCAACAGAGGTCGCCTCACTCTCCCCCTGCGTTTCCCCATGTTTTCAAATTCGAGATAAAACAGGTCTCTGAAAATGTGGGCGAAATGAAGGGAAACGCAGAGGGAGAGCAAGGCAAACCTTGGTCCTTAGGATGGGAGTTTTTTGCTGAGAGACGGTGGTGGGAAGGAGATCTGGTATGTTTGTGGGGGGGGTTGTAGCTTGTGCAGAGACTGTGTCTGCAGGGGGGGGTGGCTTCATGGGAAGCAGGAGACCAATTCCTAGGTCTGCATGCCAAGCTGGGCAACCTGTGTTAGATGTGGCCTGCATTGGTCAGCAAAGGTTGGGGGGCTGACAAGGGGCAGATCGGTGGGCACTGGTTGTGGAGAAAGGGCTGTAACTCAGTGGTAGAGCATCTTCTTGGCATGCAGATGGTCCCAGGTTGAATCCCCGGCATTTCCAGTTAAAGAGACCAGGCAAGTAGGTGATGTGAAAGACCTCTGCTTGAGACCCTGGAGAGCCACTGCCGGTTTGAGCAGACAATACTGACTTTGATGGATCAAGGGTCTGATTCAGTATAAAGCAACTTCGTGTGTTCATGTGTTCATATGATCTCTGATGGCTGGAAACGGCATGCATAATCAAAACAAAGACCCAAAGTCATCAGAGGGGTGACCGTGAGGGAAAAAGCCATGTATAAAAGGCCACAGGTAAAGGTAGAGGGCCCTGACATGGATGGCCCAGGCTAGCCTGATCTTGTCAGATCTCAGAAGCTAAGCAGGGTCAGCCCTGGTTAGTATTTGGATGGGAGACCACCAAGGAATACCAGGGTTGCTGTGCAGAGGAAGGCACTGGCAAACCACCTCTGTTAGTCTCTTGCCATGAAAACCCCAAAAAGGGGTTGCCATAAGTCAGCTGCGACTTGAAGGCACTTTACACAGGTAATCCCCTGTGCAAGCGCCGGGTCATTACTGACCCATGGGGTGACGTCACATCACACCAATAAAATGTTACCATAAACAGGTTTGACCCTGGTGCTGTTGAGCCAATAATCACACACCACGGGGGTGAAAGGAACAAAATTTATTTATGTGCACACAAATAAGGTGCCCCCCCCCTCAGCTCAAGGGGCTGTTGGAGAGAGAAGCACACCGCCACTCCCAATCACAGACAATATATAGCATCTCATTTCCTCCTTCCGTTATATATATTTGGAAAGCACGTTGCCAAATGGCACATCTTCTCACGATTGTTCAAGCATGCGCACAGCTTACTATCTTATATAATTAAACCCCCGCTGCGATTGCACAGCCATCCTTGGAGGAAGACCGCTTCCTAACAAGAGGTGTGTCCCGACCAACTTTATGTCACTAAGTAACTCCCGGTCACTTTGTACGAGGTCAACCTGAGCTTGTTGTGATCTTAGCAGTGTTTATGAAACGCCAGCTGTTCCTTGTTATCTATTATTCCCTACCAAAGCTGTGAACGCTAGACACATCTAACTTATGCCTCCGTCAGACCTTGAGCTATGCATGTTTGAGCCTAATGACATCTTCATCCAGTATGGGGGTCTGAATCTTTATTTAGAACCTGGGTCTTTCTGGCCTGGGTATCATAGTACATAGACTATGTTTATGGGGTGGAGAGCCAGCATGGTGTAGCGGTTAAGAGCGGTGGTTTGGAGTGGTGGACTCTGATCTGGAGAATTGGGTTTGATTCCCCACTCAGCCACATGAGTGGCGGACACTAATCTGGTGAACTGGGTTGCTTTCCTCACTCCTACACATGAAGCCAGCTGGGTGACCTTGGGCTAGTTCTCTTAGAGCTCTCTCAGCCCCACCGTGAGGGGCAGTGGCTCAGTGGCAGAGCCTTTGCTTGGCATGCAGAAGGTCCCAGGTTCAATCCCCGGCATCTCCAGTTAAAGGGACTAGTCAAGTCGGTGATGGGAAAGACCTCAGGTTCAATCCCCGGCATCTCCAGTTAAAGGGACTAGTCAAGTCAGTGATGGGAAAGACCTCTGCCTGAGGCCCTGGAGAGCCGCTGCCGGTCTGAGTAGACAATACTGACTCTGATGGACCGAGGGCCTGATTCAGTATAAGGCAGCTTCATGTGTTCATGTGTGTACCTCACAGGGTGTCTGTTGTGGGGAGGGGAAGGGAAGGCGATTGTAAGTCGGTTTGATTCTGCCTTAAGTGGTAGAGAAAGTCAGCATATAAAAACCAACTTTTCTTCTTCTTCTTCCCCCCAGTCATCTACGCTTTACCTCCAGCAAGCTGGGTACTCATTTCTTTGTGCTTGCTCTTTGTACTGCCATTAACCAAATGAACCATTGTAAAATGAAGAAGTAAACCAGTTGACGGGGAGTGAAATAGAACGCTTTTCTCGTTGCATTGATGGGTTGTTTTTAATTTTCTTTCTGCTTTTTTTTTTTTTTTTGCTTTGCATCAAACACCTACAGTGTATAACAGGCACACAGCAAGTTGGATCCATGTTCAGATGTTTTAGCTCTGGCGTTTCCAAAATGATGTAGGCGTGCAGATATAAGTGCCTCGAGTTTAAAAGGTTCAACAGAACGGAGCTGTTCTTGTTTGGCTTCTTCTTTAAGCGCCTCAGGAAGCATTTGTCAGAATCAGCATCTAGATGTGTTATTGTTCCAACGAAATAAGGGTGAGACTGATTGGACGTTTTACTGTGTTTTGTGCCATTTTGAAATATGCCCCAAAGCAGCTTCTACAGTGTGTAAATAGCACTGCGGTGAATACGCTGGGCACGATCCAGCCATTCAAGTACTTTGAAGTCCAGTTGATTCCAGTAGAGAGACTGAGCCCATGTGTTTCACTCTCCCATTCATTGTTCAGTGTATTGAAAACTGGTGACTTCAATGCCATAGAGTCCAGTTGCCAAAGTGGCCATTTTCTCCAGGTGAACTGATTGATCTCTATCGGTTGGAGATCAGTTGTAATAACAGGAGATCTCCAGCTAGTACCTGGAGGTTGGCAACCCTAGACTCAACCCTTGAGCTTCTATGGAAGAGTGACAACTCCAGTCAGATCCTAATCTGGCATCCTATTTTCATTTCTTTTATTTGTTTATTTCAATTTCTTCCCCACTTCTCTTTGGTTAAGACCTCAGAGCAGTTTACAGCAATGTACGATTACATCAATTGAAACAGGTACCAAAATAGTGCAGTAAATTTCCAATAAAATCCTAAATAATACAAGGGCATAAAACCAATCTGATCCCAACTCTGAAACTGTAGGAACCCTACAAATGACATCAAATATTACAATACCCACAAGTCAACTGTGCCTTACAATATAGAGATATTTCTGCCTTGCAGAGGCTCCAAAACGTCATCAGCCCCTGTTGCGCACAGTTTTCTTCTGACCGTGCATTCCAGAGAGAGGGTGCCACAATCGTGAAGACTCTTCCCCTGGTGGAAGAAAGTCAGGCTACCCAAACTGCTGTGGTGGAAAGTGTCATAGATTCATAGCTGACTTATGGCAACCCGTAGGGTTTTCAAGGCAAGAGATGTTCAGAGGTGGTTTGCCATTGCCTGCCTCTGCATAGCAACCCTGGTATTCCTCAGAGGTCTCCCATCCAAATACTGGCCAGGGCTGACCCTGCTTAGCTTCCAAGATCTGGTGCGATTGGGCTAGCGTGGGCACCCTAACTGCATGGCTAAGATGAAAGGTGTAGCCTGGATGATCCAGTCTGGGGTTTATAGATGGCAAGGATACCTGAGTAGCAGAGCTAAGAAGTGGGGATAAATGGGAACCAGAGAATCTTATCATGAAGTCGCATCTGAGAATACGCTGCCACCATTTATGGCAGATCCATTTTAAACACCTGTGTTTACACAGAATAATGGAAAGTGTGACTCATATGGTATTTGCTGCGAGAGATTTGGTTTCTGGAGCTTTAGGGATCCTCAAGCAAATGTAGACAATTTTAGGTTGGCTAGATAACACAATGTCTTTTATTGTACCCGGAATAATTAATATAATCTTTTTACACGGTATCATAATGAGGGGGAAAGCAGCACAGGACTCTGATGATTCGCAGTTTCAAAATTATTTTTCCAATAAAAAATATCCTATTGTCTACTTCGTCTAATTACCCATATGTTAAACGCAATGCATTAAGGAGAGATAGATGAGATCCTTTTTATGGCATCTGTAACTTGGGCCTTTTAAAATATATTACACAAGCACTTTCATCATTATAAAAACGTGGGACTACAGGCAGGGGTGAATTTAAACTTTGCCTTTTTTAAAACACTGGGAAGCCTAAGTAAACTGAGGATTTAATTGAGGTTTGCTGGGAGAGGGTTGTGATTGTTGTGCCAGTGGGTGATCAAGGTTGATTGCTGCCTGAAAGCTTGATTGTTCCCTTGTTAAGTGGGGTTGTTGTGATTGGAGCTTGTGTCTGTGGGGGCTGTGAGCATTTAAATTCCAAGGCTCCTGCTCGCCAGAGCAACTTGAATATCTATGTGAATTAGCAGCAGATAGCTGCAGGGCAAGGAACTTCGGCACTCAGTTCTTATTTGGTACAGGAAGAGTGCAAGAGAGTAAAGGGCAGGGTTACAACACCAAAGAATAATATAATATAATTAAATAAATAACAGTTATGAAGGTAGAAAGCCAGCAGGGGTAGGGGGGGCTATCCAGTGTGCTGCGTGAGTCTCAATGTGTGAATGAGGTGGTGGTGCAGGGAAGAGGGCTTTAGATTTGTAATGAACTGGGCAACATTTTGGGACAAGCCGGGCCTATACAAAAGGGATGGGCTCCACTTGAACCAGGATGGAACCAGACTGCTGGCGCGTAATATAAAAAAGGTGGCAGAGCAGCTTTTAAACTGAACCCTAGGGGGAAAGCCGACAGGAGCTGAGAAGCATCTGGTTCGGGCAAACTCAGTGCACATGGACAAAGGGAAAATTGCTTCAGATTGCCCACATGGGAATTACTTGGACATGAAAGAGAATGGGAAAAAAATGATGGATAGCCACTTAAAGATGCCCAAAGGCACATGCCAGGCAAGTCAAAAGAGAGAAACAGTGTGGAGGTGTTTCTATGCTAATGCTAGAAGCCTCCAAGCAAAAATGGGGGAATTAGAGTGCATAGTTTTAAGAGAAAACATAGTGAGCATTACAAAAACCTGGTGGAGGGGAGAGAACCAGTGGTTTACAGTCATGCCTGGTTACAAACTGTATAGAAATGACAGGGAAGGCCGTATTGGAGGGGGTGTTGCTATGTATATCAAGGAAGGCATAGTGTCAAGTAAGCTAGAGACCATAAAAAGGGCAGACTTGTCCACAGAATCCTTATGGGTGACGATTCCGGGCCCCAAAGGAGATTTAGTACTGGGGACGTTCTATCGGCCCCCTGACCAAATGGCTCAGGGTGATCTTGAGATGGAGAATGAAATTAGGGAAGCATGTAAAGGTAATCAAGTAGTAATAATTGGAGATTTCAACTTCCCTCATATTGACTAGATAAATGTATGCTCCAGTCAAGCCAAAGGGATAAATTTTTAGACATCCTAAATGACTGTGCCCTCGAACAGTTGGTCATAGACCCAACCAGAGGGGAGGTGATCCTGGATTTAATACTCTGTGGTGCTGCCAGTGATTTAGTGCGGGATGTGGATGTAGTTGAGCCAGTTGGCAATAGTGATCACAATGGCATCAAATTTAATTTATATGCAAGTGAGAAAGTGACTGGGAAATCTCACACAATTACCTTTGACTTTAAAAGAGGGAACTTCTCTAAAATGAAAAAACTGGTAAAGAGGAAGTTGAAAGGAACAGTTAGGAGGGTTAAATCTCTGGAAAAGGCTTGGGGGTTGCTCAAGTCCACATTACTAGAGGCTCAGCTAGCTTGTATACAGCAGGTCAGGAAAGGTAGTAATAAGTCCAAGAGGTCACCACCATGGCTAACGGGTAAGGTGAAGGAAGCAATTAGAGAAAAAAAGTCTTCCTTCAGAGACTGGAAGGTTTGCCCAAACTAGGCGAACAGAAGCAAACACAAACTTGCACAAAGGAAATGCAAGCAGATAATTAGAGATGCAAAAAAAGATTTTGAGGGGCATATTGCTAAACACATCAAAACAAACAATAAGAAATTGTTTAAGTATATTAGGAGTAGGAAACCAGCTAGGGAAGCAGTGGGACCATTGGATGACAATGGGAGTAAAGGAACTCTAAGGGAGGATAAAGCGATTGCTGAAAAACTAAATGAATTCTTCTCATCTGTCTTCACTGTTGAAGATACAGGGCAGATTCCTTCTCCTGAACAGAGATTTTGGAGAGGGGAAAATGAGGAACTGAGGCAAATAGTGGTAACAAGGCAGGAAGTCCTAGAACGTCTAGACAAACTGCAAACTAACAAGTCACAGGGACCAGACGGTATTCATCCTAGAGTTCTTCAAGAACTCAAATGGGAAATTGCTGAACTTCTAACAAAGCTATGTAATATGTCCCTTCCATCAGCCTCTGTACCAGAGGACTGGAGAATGGCCAATGTAACACCCATTTATAAAACAGGTTCCAGGGGGGACCCAGGAAATTACAGGCCAGTTAGCTTAACGTCTGTTCCGGGTAAATTAGTGGAAAGCATTATTAAAGATAAAATTGTCAAGCATATAGAAGGGAAAGGTCTGCTGGGCAAAACCCAACATGGCTTCTGTAAGGGTAGGTCCTGTCTCACTAACCTATTAGAGTTTTTTGAAAGCGTCAGTAAGCATGTGGACATGAATGAGCCTGTGGATATTGTGTATTCGGATTTCCAAAAAGCTTTTGACAAAGTCCCCCACCAAAGACTGCTAAGCAAACTTCATAGTCACGGGATAAGAGGACAAGTCCTCTTATGGATTGAGAGCTGGCTGAAAAATAGGAAGCAGAGAGTAGGAATCAATGGTCAGTTCTCCCAATGGCGGGATGTGAGCAGTGGGGTGCCTCAGGGATCTGTGTTGGGACCGGTGCTTTTCAACCTGTTCATCAATGACCTGGAGTTGGGGTTAGTTAGAATGGATACTAGTCATGCTGCATACCTATTCTCTCTAGTATCAGAGGAGCATGCCTATTATTTTGGGTGCGGTGGAACACAGGCAGGATGGTGCTGTTGCACTCGTCTTGTTAGTGGCTTCCTGGTTGGCTACTGTGTGAACAGACTGCTGGACTTGATGAGCCTTGGTCTGATCCAGCAGGGCCTTTCTTGTGTTCTTATGCTTTGTCTGACGAACTCTGAATTTAAGGAGTTTTTTTTCTGCTGCTGCTTTTCCCAGTTACATCGAAATAAATTTTGCTCAGTGTTGTGCCACGTCTTGAAGAAGCGGTTCTGTTTTTTAAAGATTGTTACGTATATAAAGTAGAATGTTGTAAGCCACTTAGAGTTCAAACAGATTTTGTCTGTGGTTGTTGTTTGTATTGTTTTATCAAAATTTGTTATTTTAAGGTAGATTATCTTATTGTAATTCCAATTTTATAGCTTGATTTTATTATGCATATTTATGTTATAATGCATCGATATTTGTTGATGGTGTTTTTTTAACGGCCTATATATAATGCCAAGAGCCCCGTGGCACAGAGTGGTAAGCTGCAGTACTGCAGTCCAAGCTCTGCTCACGACCTGAGTTTGATCCCGACGGAAGTCGGTTTCAGGTAGCCGGCTCAAGGTTGGCTCAGCGTTCCACCCTTCCGAGGTCGGTAAAATGAGTACCCAGCTTGCTGGGGGTAAAGGGAAGATGACTGGGGAAGGCACTGGCAAACCACCCCGTAAACAAAGTCTGCCTAGTAAACGATGGGATGTGACATCACCCCATGGGTCAGGAATGACCCGGTGCTTGCACAGGGGACCTTTACTTTTATAGCCCTATACAATACATTTATTCTTTCTGCTGCTCTTCTCATCTCTCTGTGACCCAATTCCTCCTCTCCCCCAATTTGCCTTGCAAATAAATTTTTGGCACTCATAATCAAGGACGCAAGTAAATATGCAAAGCGGGGGCTTTGACTAAGCAAGCAAATGCCCTTGCTTCAAATTCTGTGGCCAGATGAATGGGGAAGCGGCAGCCCTGATGAATAAACAGTGGCGGGGACCCAGCACTTGAGACTGTAAACAAAGCCCTCCCAAAAACACATGGGTTTGTTTAAAGTCATGCCCTGCTTCATTCAAGTTATGCTAATGAGGCCACCTCATTCTCTCTCTCTCTCTTTTTTGTATTCGATGATTCCCTCATGCAGAGAGAGGCAGGGAGTGATGGGGTGGGGGGTGAACTTCACCCTCCCCAGACAGCACTAGCTACTACAGTAACTGTGGATGGCAGTTTATCCTGGACCTTAACAAAAAGGTGTTGTTGAAAACTAGAGTTGCTAACCTCCAGGTAGGGGCTGGAGATCGCCTGCTATTACAACTGACCTTCAGCCGATAGAGATCGGTTCACCTGGAGAAAATGGCCGCTTTGGCAATTGGACTCTATGGCATTGAAGTCCCTCCCTTCCCCAAACCCCGCCTCCTCAGGCTGTGCCCCAAAAATCTCCCACTGGTTGCAAAGAGGGGCCTGGCAACCCTACCAAAAACTGGGGTTCTTGGAATCTGAAGAGAATCTTCACACAAAGGCCATTTATGCAGGGGCATTTAGTTCGCAGTCCCCGCTGGACTGCTTTGAGGCTTCCTTTGCATTATTCATAATTTTACCGACCTTCATAATTTTACCGACGTGACTTAGCTCTGGCCTCATTCTTCCCCCGCAGTTCTAGGATCCTGTTTTAGAACGAATTTAAATACCGCTTTAAGGCAAGAGGGACACAAATTCCCCCTATTTCCATGCATATCTCTTAACTTCGGGTTTCTCTCCCCATGCCCATTTTGGCTTCTCCCTCCCATGTTTCTGTCCTTCCAACCCCTTCCCTCAAAGCAAAGCACAAAAGAAGGAGTTAAACCTGCAGGAAGACACTGAAGAAGGCTGCAAAGGTTGGAAGGCAGCTCCTGGCAGGGAGCTGTTGAAGAAAGGTGGGGAGGAATACCCAGCAAAAGCACATGCAGCCCCTTTAAGAGCTGACCTGCCCCTCCAAGTAAAGTGCAACAAGGCTGCATAATCAGGGGGAGGGACTCACTCTGCGATTCACTGGGGATGCAACCCTTGACTTCCCTGGCAGTCTTCCATCTGGGGCCAACCCTGCGTAGCAGCCAAGATCTGATGTGATCGGGCTAGCCTGGGCCATCCAGGTCAGGGTGCCTCCATCTTACAGATCCTTAATACAGTTTAACACTTGTTCAGTTCTCACCAGAGGATCACATACGTGACTACACAAAAAGGGTTTGAAGTTTCATTTCTGACATATCTTTCTTACAACTGCCATCATGTTTGTGGTTTGCGCCATCCATGATGTGTATGAGGAAGGCCAGTGTGGTGTAGTGGTTAAGAGTGGTGAACTCTAATCTGGAGAACCGGGTTTGATTCCTCCCTCCTCTACATGAGCGGTGGACTCTAATCTGGGGAACCAGGTTGGTTTCCCCACTCCTACACATGAAGACATCTGGGTGACCTTGGGCTAGTCACAGTTCTCTCTGAACTCTCCCCGCCCCACCTACCTCACAAAGGTGCTTGCAGGCTCAAAAACGATGGGGACCCCTGCATTACAGTATTCAACATCCTTGACTAATCTGATAAAAATCATGTGCCTAACTAGGTCATATGTATGTGAACCATGCAATGACCTAACTGCTGGGGTGCACCAAGTGTAAATCAATATGTCCTCATGTGATCTTTTATTTATTTGTTTATTTTTAAAATTTATACCCAGTCCTCATTCCCAGTCAGACCAGGCTCAACGTCTAAAATCACATAAAACCATAACACTTCAACATTAGAATACCACAATCATAACAGCCATTATTCCAGTTCAGTCTCAAGGGCAGCCCTATGTTGAGCGAGTTACAGTAGTCCAGCCTAGAGGTGACCGTCACATGGATCACTGTGGCTAGGTTGGGGCAGGAGAGGTAAGGCACCAGCTGCCTGGCCCAGCAGAGATGGTAAAAGGCCGTGACCTGAGCCTTCGTTGTTAAGGAGGTATCAAGGATCGCACCCAGACTCTTGACAGCAGGTAAAGATGTTAGTTGCACGCGTCAGGATCTGGGAGCCAGCACCCCATCCCAGAGCTGCCCAGAGATCCACCGCATTCAATGGATTCCGTTTGCAACCTGTGAACATAAATGAAGAAGAAGAGGAGGAGGAGTTGGTTTTTATATGCCGACTTTCTCTACCAATTAAGGGAGACTCAAACTGGCTTACAATTGCCTTCCCTCCCCCTCCCCACAACGGACACCCTTGAGGTAGGTGAGGCTGAGAGAGCTCTAACAGAGCTGTAACTTGCCCAAGGTCACACAGCTGGCTTCGTGTGTAGGAGTGGGGAAACAAATCCAGTTCACCAGATTAGCCTCCACTGCTCATGAGGAGGAGTGGGGAATCAAACCTGGTTCTCCAGATCAGACTCCACCGCTCCAAACCACCGCTCTTAACCACTACACCACGCTGGCTCTCAAGGAGGAATAGCACCCCATGATGCATCGGCGACTGGAAGAAATCTCTGTTATCTGAGTGTTACCACACTAACATCATTCTTTTCATGCCCCACAAGTGATAAGAACATAAGAAAGGCCATGCTGGGTCAGACCAAGATCCATTAAGTCCAGCAGTCTGTTCATACAGTGGACAACCAGGTGCCTCTAGGAAGCCCACAAAGAAGACTACTGCAGCAGCACCATCCTGCCTGTGTTTCACAGCACCTAATATAATAGGCAGCCTGACCTGGACGGCCCAGGCTAGCCTGATCTCGTCAGATCTCAGAAGCTAAGCTGGGTCAGCCCCGGTTAGTATTTGGATGGGAGACCACCAAGGAATACCAGGGTTGCTGTGCAGAGGAAGGCACTGGCAAACCACCTCTGTTAGTCTCTTGCCATGAAAACCCCAAAAAGGGGTTGCCATAAGTCTGCTGCGACTTGAAGGCACTTGAACCACACAATATAATAGGCATGCTCCTCTGATCCTGGAGAGAATACGGATGCATCCTGACTAGTATCCATTTTGACAAGTAGCCACGAATAGTACTCTCCTCCATGAACATGTCCGCTCCTCTCTTAAAGCCGTCCAAGTTGGCAGCCATCACCACATCCTGGGGCAGGGAGTTTCACAATTGAACTATGCATTGTGCGAAGAAATACTTCCTTTTATCTGTTTTGAATCTCTCACCCTCCAGCTTCAGCAGATGACCCGTGTTCTGGTATTATGAAAGAGGGAGAACTGGTGGTTTCTTGCAGGAGAGAGCTGGGAAGCTTGGAGTCTAGAGGTGAGCCAGGATACTGAATGGGTTGTAATGGTCTCCTCAGTTTTATAGGAAGCGTCACACAGGTGGGCAAGGCGAATACAGGTACACATTCTGCCATCCACCATTTGTCAAGGAACTTTGTGTTCAGAGACAGTTATGGCACCAAAATGAAGGGAGAGATGAAATAAAATATTAGCTCAGTGGAGAAATAAACCAGGAATCTACTTTTTCCTAGGGACAGTAAGTCATAGCAGGAAATCAAATAACAGTTGAAATTGTGTGAAGGCAGAGTAAATACATCTACTGCAAACACGCAGTGCCTCTCAGTGTGTCTAGCCTTTTCAAACCTTGGCTAAATAATACGAGTATGTATTCTGTTTGCTGTTGTTCTGGTGCAAAGACTGTATCTAATCCCTGAATGACTGTAATCTGGACATCATTGGAATGGTAAATTACAAACGGGATCGGCCAACAGTGGAGTGTGGGCGAACGTCGTGAAAGCATTTCCGTAAGTCGGACAGAGTACTAACATTGCAGCTGGAGGGATTTATACCCATGCCATCTTGTACCATCAGAAATTTGAAGATCAGAAGGATGCTTGGCCATCCTATATCTAATATCTACTCGCAATAATGGGTTTAAATTATGGACGGAAAGGTACCGGCTGGATATTGTGGGTTTTTTTAAAATAGTAAGAGTTGTTCAACAGTGGGATCAACTACCTAGGGAGGTGGTGAGCTCCCCCTCACTGGCAGTCTTTAAGCAGAGGCTGGACAAACACTTGTCAGGGATTCTGTAGGCCGATCCTGCATTAAGCAGGGGGTTGGACTAGATCGCCTCCATGGCCCCTTCTGACACTATGATTCTACGATTCTTTGATTCTGCAATGGGACCTTGGTGTGTGGACTGTTAAATCTACACACTAGAGTCAGGTACAGACTGGGAGGATGTTTGTACAAACCATTTGCACAAAAATCCAAGATAGACAGAAGATAGAGAGACAGAGAGAGACAGACAGACGGACGGACGGATAATACAGGGGCAAAATCTCATGAGATCTTGGCTGCCATTTTGAGGGAACAAAAGGACAAAGAGCTGCCAGGTATTTTCCAACCCAGAGCTAGCAACTCTAGTTCTGGGAGAGTTTCAAGTCAAAGGGACAGCAAAGGACAGTAGGAAGATTCATCCCAGAGAGGCATGCGGATGGTATATACATTTTTGACGTAGTATTATCACCAAAATGGAACTTGGCCGTGACTGTTTAGTTTGAATTGCAAGTTTCTCCAGAGAGAACAAATAAAATAATTCCATGATGAGCCTGACATTGTTCCACCCTGGCCTTGTGGTTACTCTTTCCTGTCAGAAGTCTGTGAGAATTAGGTGAAAGATGAGGTACGCTCTAAGGAAGGCTGACACCTTGGAATGTATGACATCAAACTTTCCATAAGTAATGGAATAAAGATGTACAGCAAAGAGCAGTATGGGACTTTGTTCGACACTGAAAGAGAGGTGGGGGTGGCTTTTATTAAGAACTAGGATTTTGTGTGCCAAGAGTATGTTCCTAGGAGTCTGAAGGTTGCCTCTTCTGGAATATTCTGGAATGATGTACATTTCTTATTCACTGTACTTGATCTTTGCGCTTCCTCACAGGCATAACAAATGTTGAGGGGTACAACGATTAATGGCACAGGGACCATTTCCTCATCAAACTCCAGCGTGAGAACAATTGCTGTAGAAAAACATAATGGGTATTGATGATTGTTTCACTAAACAAAGGTAATCAAAGACACAAAGAGAGACAAAAGAAATAATCATTTCCACAATTTTGGCTAAAGGAAATTGTTGACGTGACCAAGGGTGGGGAACTTTTTTCTGTTTGTTTTGGGTCGACAGTGTATGTATCTCTAAATGTCCCGTAAAATTAAGTATAGCTGACATTTGTTTAGTTGGGTGCAGAATTTGCTCCCACTTACCTGGATCACTGTTTATAAAAAGTTAACTCTCTGCCTAAATGTCAGACCAAAGCCATAGTTAAACAAACAGCAGGTACTTCGCAAATCACTCCGTCAAAAGGTTGCAGCCACAAATGGATCCTCGGGTTTTGTTCCCACAAACTCTATCGTAGCTGTGGTTCATACGCTCAGTGTTTGCCTCTGTGGGATGACTGTTTGTTCAGTAGCTGTCAAAAGAAGGGATTACTCTCATTGGTAAATATTGATTAACTTCATTTAGTAGTGACTGTGCCCCAGGTTAATCCCTCTAGAGCTCTTATTAAGGCCAGGATATTTTTGACAAGGCAATTATTTCTTCTTCTTCTTCTCCTCCTCCCCCTCCTTCACCTTCTCCTCCTCCCCCTCCTCCTCCTCCTCCCCCTCCTTCTCCTCCTCCTCCCCCTCCTTCTTCTCCTTCTCCTTCTCCTCCTCCTCCTCCTCCTCCTCTTCCTCAAAACAGCTGTATGCTGCAAGATTCCATTCCTCTTTCAAATCCCTCCTCAGAACTCATTTTACTAAACAGCACCTTCAATGGTACTTATACAATGAATGTATCATATGTATAACAGAACAGTGCTGTACAATGTGTAATGTACCAATGGGTGCCTCAAGCCAGGATCCAGGGTTACCATCTGCCTTACAGACAATCTATAACTGCCACAAGCCTGACAGGCTGGACACTACACTTCTGTTGATACAGCCCAAAATCGCATTTGCCTTTTTAGCTACCGCATCATACTGCTGACTCATGTTCAGTGTGAAAGTATACGGGCCGCCTAAAACTCCCGGACGGGACCTGGGAACCCGATATGCAGGCACACGACTACTGTTCCAGCCGCGCGCCCGCTCCAAACGCTACTGGACAGCCGCTGCGCGCTCCGTTGAAACTGACACGGCCGCTCCTGCGAGCTCCGTGCAGCCAGCAGCTAGGAAACAGAAGCAAGGGCCACCTCCAGTGAACCTGAGAAACTCCATGTTCCTGTGCAAACTCTGTTCCAGCTGCAGCCATGTCGTGGAAAGCAGACAGTCACGTAGTCAGTGCCAACACCCCCTTTTCCATTGCAACATCAGCAGCTTAATGGGCAATCAGCAGTGATCCTGATATCAGTGAGGAGTCATTCTTCCAGCTATGCAGCAGCGATCCCCAGGCGTTAGCAGAGATCAAGATTATTGTTTCAGAACGTTAATCACTTCAGCAGAGATCTCCCGGTTCCTCCCGGGTTGCAAAAGCCATTGGAATCAGAATAGATTTCCAAATTCTCACCGTCCCCACCCCGGTAGCCACAGATTAACCCTTTTGTCACCTTTTGTCACCTGGGAACCTAGGAGGGGTAAAACCCCTCTCCCTGCCCCCAGAAAAACAGTATATCTGGGGTGCCCCCAGCCCATTATGTTACCTTAGGTCTTTCCTGGCATCTTTGCCGTTACTCTGTCGGTTTGGTTTTGCGCAGCCTGACCACGCTCCCTCCCGCCTTGCTGGCCAAGTCTACGGGAACCCCTTGCCCCTGCCTTTGTTCTTAATTTCTTCTGTCTTAGCCTACGTGAACTTGGACAACACCTCTTCAAGAATGGTAAATATCGCCCCATCAACCATCCCTGCCATGTTGGCATCTGTGCTTGTACTACTCTCTTTGAATTTCTTAGATTTCTCTGTATGTGTGTATGCATCACTGATTTGAACAGAAAATAACATAAACTCTCTTAATTCAGAATTCCCTTGTCTGTCTTGATTCTTAAGGTCACAGTTAATGGGCTCTGGTATAGTTGGTTGATCTTGCTATATAAATATTAAAGTTTGCCATCTTGCTTGCTAATTCCCCAAGTTAAAGAGCAATTTAGCTAACAAGTGTGTGATCTACTAAGACTCCTAGGTCCTTTTCACACATACTAGTGCCAAGACAAGTCTCCCCCATCATATAATTATGCATTTGATTTTTCCTATCTAAATGCAGAACTTTACATTTATCTCTATTGAAATTCATTTTGTTAGTTTTAGCCCAGTTTTCCAGCCTGTCAAAAACATCTTGGATCTTCGACTGCATTTGCTATTCCCCCTTCCCCCAATTTAGTATCATCTGGAAATGTAATAATCATCCCTTCTATTCCTTCATCCAAGTCATTTGTAAAGATGTTGAACAACACAGGGCCCGGGACTGATCCCTGAGGTCCTCAACTTGTCCCTCCTCTCCAAGAGGATGAGGAACCATTAACAAGCACTCTTTGGGTACAGTCTGTCAACCAATTACAGATCCACCTAACAGTGATAGGATCCAAACCACATTTTAGCACTTGTCAACATGTGAAACCTTATCAAAAGCCTTACTGAAATCAAGATAAACTATATCCACAGCATTCCCCTGATCCAACAAAGTAGTAACTCTCTCAAAAAGGGAGATAAGCTTACTCTGACATGACTTGTTCTTAAGGAACCCGTGATGGCTCTTAGTAATCACAGCAACCATTTTTAAATGTTCAAGGACTGGTTGTTTGATGATTTGTTCTAAAACCTTACCAGGAATGTACATCAAGTTGACAGGTCAGTAGTTACTTGGATCATCCTTTCCCCCTTCTTGAAGATGGAGAAAACATTTGCCCACTTCCAATTTTCTGATAACCTCACTTGTTTCCAAGAATTCCCAAAAATGATGGGCAAGAGGCTACGAAATAGCATCAGCAAGTTCCTTTAATACCCTTGGATGCAAGTCATCTGGCCCAGAGGACTTAATTTCATTTAAAGAAGCTAGGTGTTTACACACCACCCCTATGCCTATCCTAGACCTCAGCTCCCTTCCTTCATCATGTGTTCTCCTTTTCCCAGGTTGAGTACCATTTCCCTTGCAAGAGAAGACCAAGGCAAAGTAGGAATTGAGTAGTTCTGCCTTCTCTTCATCAACTGTTAAAACTCCACTTTCCTCTCTCCTCTGTGGGTCTAACACTTCCTTGTTCTCTTTCTTGCTCCAAATATAACTAAATAATCCTTTTTTGTGGTGTTTAGCATCTCTCACTAGCCTAAGCTCACTAAGCTCACTAGCCTAAGCCACTACTTTCACCTCATCAACCAGTTCTTCCCTGTTGGTGAGAATCAAGTCCAAGATAGCAAACCCCCTTGTTTCCTTCTCTATGTTCTGGAAAATGGAGTTGTCAGTGTGGTGTAATGGTTAAGAACAGTGGTTTGGAGTGGTGGAGTCTGATCTGGAGAACCAGATTCCCCACTCCTCTACATGAGCGGCAGAGGCTAATCTGGTGAACTGGATTTGTTTCCCCACTCCTACACACGAAGACAGCTGGGTGACCTTGGGCAAGTAACAGTTCTATTAAGAGCTCTCTCCGCCCCATCTACCTCACAGGGTGTCTGTTGTGGGCAGGGGAAGGGAAGGTGATTGTAAGCTGGTTTGAGTCTCCCTTAAGTGGTTGAGAAAGTCGGCATATAAAAACCAACTCTTCTTCTCAGCTCATACTGAACTTTAGTTTTGCTAACACTCCCCCTACAAGCATTGACTATTTGTTTCTATTCATTCATGGTTATATAGCCCTCCTTCCATTTCCTAAATGTGTCTTTTAAAATTCTCATATCTTTAGACAGCTATTCATGGAGCCACACTTGGTTCTTTAGGTCCTTCCTGTTTTTCCTTCTCATTGGAATCATTTGTGATTGGGCCTTCAATATCTCACTTTTAAGAAACTCCTACCCCTCTTAAACTCCCTTCTTCTTGAGTATTTCTTTTTTAAAAAAATAATTTTTATTGTTTTTCTAACTCCATTATACATATATGTTTCTACATTTGTTAACAACCATACATTATATTGTTATTGAAAGTATATCCAATATAAAAAGAAAAAGAAAAAAGAAGAAAAAGACTTCCCCTACATCTTCCTCCATCAATTAATAAACCTATATACTCTTTAGTATAGGTAATTCTAATCCTAATATTTTTAATTTTATTCATTAAACTAAATCTCTAAATTAAACTAAATCTCATACAATTTTGAAGATAGAGTATTGAATATATTCATTCAGAAATTTAATTAATACTAACACAAAAAAGAAAAAAAGAAATTTTTTTAACATAATAAGTCTCCTTGATAGTAGATAGATTAAAATAATAGGTAACATTTAATACCTCCTATAAAAGTCAATTTCTATATAAACCCTCCATGTCTCCCAATCACCCATAACTACAAATCATCTTTCTGAAATATTAGTATAAAAATTATTCCATTTTCCCCAAAGCTAAACCTTTTGACCAGATCCTTTCTTATTCCAGAAAAGCTAAACTCTTTTAACCAGTCCCTTTGTCCGGAATTTCCAGCGTCTTCCACTTTTCCTCTTTAAGACCAAACTTCGAGTAGCATCCTTGGAAATTGTTGGCAAAGTTCCCTCTGCAGACATTGGGTTCTCATAGTAAATCTGCATCACATTTTCTTCCATCCCAAAGTCGCAGAGAGAAATCCCAGTAATTCCAGCCTTTCCACCCTTCAAGTCCTCCAAGCTGACATTAAAGAGTTCTTCAGGCAGATTGTAAAGACTAAAATCAAAGTCACTCACATTTAGATACGTTGTAGCCAGATAATCCATTGCTATTTTTTCTTGAAGGTATACAGCTTCTGGTTGTTCATCATGGCTTTCCAATTCCTTTATAGGGTTTTCCTGTTCTTCAGCTGTCTTTTCAGTTGGAAAATCCACTGCTCTCACATCTGGCTTCATTGTAGTAGCTTGATTATTTGTGTCTTTAAGTACGTCTAAGGTGATGTCCAATTTCTGGTCGATAAGTTGAAATTGAGAGTTCAACAGAGCAATTAGATGATCAAGCTGATTCATTGCACGTTCCATGATTGCTGCTTTTTAGGAATTCTGTTAAAACTCAGTCGGTAAGGTCCAGACAAATACACCAAAAAGGTAAAAAAAGAAAAAAATGTAGATAATTTGGCAGGATTCTTGTATTTTGAGTAGTACTTTAAAATTAAAATACCATCGAGTTGAAGACACTCTAGCATGGAGATATTGCTAGATATTGATAGTGTGCTCAAGGAGTTTCAGTCATGGACCTTCCGTTACCTCCTCTTGGTATCCAGGAACTTGGAAGAAATTTTCCAGTTACACAAGGAGACACTCTTCCGGCCCTATGATCAATGATGCTACGATGGTATTCAACGCCTTAAGAAACAACAAATCTACTGTCTTCCGGTTCTCCAAGACAAGTCACTTCCAGGGAAAACGTGGCTGGGGGACCTACTTAAGTCGGAAAGACGTCACCTCTGGGGTGGGGTATCTCCTCCTCCCTCCCCTTGCTACGTTGCGGTATCTGATTGGTAGTTGTAGCGTCTTTCAAAAGATCCTGTTTGTTGTGTCTACCCAACGATCAAATTGATAAGGTTCCTGCTGGTTTATCAGATATTTTCTTGTTTTCAAAGTGTCATTTATATATTGGGTGGGGAGACGTGGATTTAACAGATGTTTTTAACAATCCTTCAAAGCTTCCAAATCCAGGTAAAACGAAAGAGATCTTGTAACTTACTCAGATTTTAGAAGAGTAGGTATTCTGGCTTTCATATAGTTGCTTAGATGGTAATAGATAGAGGAGATCAGTACCTAATTCAAGAAAACGTTCACTGCGAAGTATTTCCCCTGTGCCGGCGGGACCGCACCCAATGTTCCCGAGAGACTTCTTCTCTCAGAAAAAATGGGGGTCAAACCGCTCTTCATGGCTGCAGAGGAGTTCCTGCTTCCCAGTCCACTATTTAGGAACTTGGGAGAGGGGTGCTGGGTGCACCCCAAATTCGAACATTTCTTGGGTCCCCTGGGAGCCCCCGAGGAACGTGGCACTCAGATCAGCATCTCTACCGGAAGTCCTCCTTGAGTATTTATGACCATGGGATTCTACCCAGCATAACTCTGAGCTTTTCTAAAGTTCAGCCTATATGTCTGACTATGTAAAGCTTTGCCCTTCCCCATGATCTTAAATTCCAAAACTACATGGTCACTGCTACCCAGGGAAACCACTACTTTCACCTCATCAACCACTTCTTCCCTGTTGGTGAGAATCAAGTCCAAGACAGCAAACCCTCTTGTTTCCTTCTCCACGTTCTGGAAAATGAAATTGTCAGCAAGACAAGTCAGGAATCTATTTGACCTTTATTAGACCCAGAATCCTAGAATCATAGAGTTGGAAGGGACCACCAGGGTCAACTAGTCCAGCCCCCTTCACAATGCAGGAAATTCACAACTACCTTCCCCACACCCCCAGGTGACTCCATGGCCAGAAGATGGCCAAGATGCCCTCCCTCTCATCCTCTGCTTAAAGTAGTAGAATCAGCATTGCTGACAGATGGCCATCTAACCTTAAAAACCTCCAGGGAAGGAGCACTTACCACCTCCCGAGGAAGCCTGTTCCACTGAGGAACCGCTCTAACGGTTAGAAAGTTCTTCCTAATGTCTAGATGGAATCTTTTGATTTAATTTCAACCCGTTGGTTCTGGTCCGACATAACATCAGGGTTCAAGGAGTTACTAAACTTGTTTTATTTTCCCCTCATCCTTAATAACAGCTTCAAACATTACACTAGAGTAACAGCATCAGAAGCTCCAAAACTGATAATCTTATGTGAAAGCAGAAATTTGAGTCACGGTGTTCTACAGGCAATTAACAGGTAACACGTTTTTCTTTCTGTTCCCAAACCTCCTAATGATGAATACTCTTTGTCAAAATCCTAATGTAAACACATTGTGACTATTATGCTTGTTGATTCTGACTAAAATAACATTCCCAAGGAGCGTTTAGGGATTACGCGGATGCAAACATATCTAATGAAAAAATTGGCTTGCTGTCCTAGAGCAGAACTATAGTATCATCAAACCCAGCCAAAATATCAATTGTAAGGCTTAATCTTGATTAAACACACCCAAGGTCCCATCCTACGGGTCAATGCACTAGCAAAGAAAAAAATAGTTGGATGTTAGCAAGTGTAATTTGGCTCAGGGCCTCTTGCGCCAGTGCAAGCCTCCGGTATTGATGCAACACAAAACAATCCATTCGGACAGTGCCGTTTTTAAACTGACACCATTGTCAGGATGGTATTATATTAAACTATTAAGCAGACATACAATGGAGGTTTTTAAGAAGTAGGTGGCCATCTGTCAGCAATGCTGATTCTATGACCTTAAACAGACCATGAGAGGGAGGGCATCTTGGCCATCGTCTCGGAATGGAGTAGGGGTCACTGGGGGTGTGTACGGGAGGTAGTTGTGAATTTCCTGCATTTTGCAGGGGGTTGGACTGGATGACCCTGGTGGTCCCTTCCAACTCTGATTCTATTCTATGATTCTATGAAAGGGGGGTGATCCCTTCCAACTCTGATTCTATTCTATGATTCTATGAAAGCATTTTGGCCAGGGATTACGAGAGTCAGCAAGGTGTAGTAGTTAGAGTGTTAGGCTAAGGTGTGGGAGACCCAGGTTCGAATCCCCACTTGTCCATTCCAGCTCGGGGCTAGTCACACGCTCTCAGCCTAAGCTATCTCACAGGGCTGCTGTGAAGGTAAAATTGAGGAGAGAAGAAAGCTGTGAGCTGCTTGGGTCTACATTGGGGAGAAAGGCAGATTATAAATGGAGTAAATAAAACTTGGATGCAAATATGACTGCTAGTCAAACTGACCTCAATCCTTGCTTCTACATAAGCCCTTGAACACATGAACACATGAAGCTGTCTTCTACTGAATCAGACCCTCGGTCCATCAAAGTCAGTATTGTCTACTCAGACTGGCAGCGGCTCTCCAGGGTCTCAGGCGGAGGTCTTTTCCATCACCTACTTGCCTGGTCCCTTTAACTGGAGATGCCGGGGATTGAACCTGGGACCTTCTGCATGCCAAGCAGATGCTCTACCACTGAGCCACAGGCACTATGATGCTGTTTAGCATTCATCTCGAATGCAGTGTCGAACATCTTTGTGCTTGCTCAGTAGCTGTGTGTGCCACAGAGCAATGGCTCAGTCATGCTTTAGAAGTTTCATTTATTTTATTTAGATATTTATACTCTGCTTTTCACCCCAGCAAGGCCCCAAAGCAGCTTACAACGCCGTTCTTCTTTTCTCCGCTTTTCTCTTCCCAACAACAATCCTGTGAGGTATTTTAGACTGAGAGAGAGTGGCTGGTCCTAGATAATCCAGCGAGCGTTCCATGGAAGAGTGGGGATCGGAACTTGGGTCTCCTAGATCATAGTCAAACACTCTAACCATTACACTATGAATTCTGTGTTATAGTTGGCTCCTCTTTTCGCACCTGTGAAGTCAGCAAACTCCATCTTCTTGATCGACAGAGAAGATGACAGGTATCCCACAGGGTCATTGTCAAGTCATTAAGGTGACCTACTTTTCAAGCACATTTTGTTAAGCTTGCATGGAATAAATGTGTTTAGTCTCGATGGTGCCACTGGACTCCTGCTTATTTTGCAAGGCCAGGGTGTATGGCAGGGCTGGTTCCAGGATTTGGAGGGGAGCGGGCTGCAAAGAAAGTTCCCAGGGCTCCCTCCCCTCCTCTGCCCACAACTAGCCCCTTTTATTCATACCCTCCTTCCTTCCCACTCACCTGCACATGTGGTCCCTCTTCACCACTGGCGGAAGGTTTTTGGGGTGGAGCCTGAGGAGGGCAGGGTTTGGGGAGAGGAGGGACTTCAATGCTATAGAGTCCAGTTGCCAAAGCGGCCATTTGCTCCAGGTGAACAGATCTCTATCGACTCCTGCATGGAGTACCAGACTCATGATACGGAGGCAGGCAATGGCAAACCACCTCTGTAAGTCTTTGGCCTTGAAAACCCTCCGGGGTTGCCATAGGTAGGGTTGCCAACCTCCAGGAAGTTGCTGGCGCTCTCCTGCTATTACAACTGATCTCCAGCCAATAGAGATATAGTCACCTGGAGAAAATGGCTGCTTTGGCAATTGGACTCTATGGCATTGAAGTCCCTCCCCTCCTCAAACCCCACCCTCCTCAGACTCTGCCCCAAAAACGCCGGTGAAGAAGAGGGACCTGGCAGCCCTATCTGTACCCTACACCTTTTATCTAAGGCACTCTCTGCAATCGTCTGGGGTCAAGGTTTTTCAGGGGCTGCCTATGTCCATGGGACAGCCCCCAGAAAAGGTTGGGGGGCTTCAACCCTCCTGGTTTCCCAGTGAGGTGACCATAGTACAATAGCTTCAGTTTAGGCATTCCACATCTATTCTGTTCTGTTCTGTTCTATTTACTATTACAGTTTCTTATAATGGGATCTAAACTGTTAGGCACCAGAGTAGGGCAGAATGTTCATCATGCCAGGCATTGGCGGGTAGGGTTGCCAATTCTGGGTTGGGAAATTCCAGGAGATTTGGAGGGTGGACCCTGAAGAGGATAGGGTTTGGGGGAGGGGAGGGACCTCAGCAGGGCATAATGCCATAGACTCCTCCTCCAAATACAGCCACAGCCTACAGGGAAACTGATCTCTGGAGATCAGTTGTAACTTGGGAGGATCTCCAGGCCCCATCTGGAGGGTGGCAACCCTACTGAAGGCCTCCGTGCATGTGTTTTCTAGGTGCCGTTTTGGAATCCAGGATGCTCAAGTTCAACAACTTTGAGAACTTCCTTCTATCATATGCTACAGTGAGAAATAATACCCAGCCCAATCCACAGCTGAAATTCCACATCAACAACCATATCAGCTCAAATCCAATTATTTAAATTTTTCTGGGTTGTGGACGGGTTTGTTGAAAGCTAATACTCTGCCACTCTTTTATCAAAGAACTGAATTAATTTTAAAAAAATTAAAAGGAGGAAAAGATAAGGCTTGATAATTTCCCAACTGACTTCTTTTTAATTTGCAAAGGGAATCCTAGTTCCAAAGTTATTAAACATTTTGCAGATGAATAATGCATAAATCTAATAAATAAATCTTCACAACATTTACTAGGAATATGTAATGGCAAGAACCATCAGCTGTTCTATTCAGGAAAAGTGTAGCTAATACAACCAATCTATCCTAAGATAAATGCACACAATAGTAATTTGACCATGATAAAAAAAGATCATGTAATTTATATTTCCTCATTTGCCTAAATGAAGTACAATAACATGTGGAATTTATGGACAATATACAGTTCTCTTGAAAAAATTTTAAAAATTAATTGCTACTGCCTCCATTGCTGAGAGACATTGGGCAAAAACGCACGGTCGCTTTAGCCTCCTTTATTCCCTGTTTCAGCCAGGATTCAGCCAGGATCGACCGCTTGCGTTTTCACCGAACTGCGCTCGATCCTGGCTGAATCTGGGATGAAACAGGGAATAAAGGAGGCTAAAGCGACCACATGTTTTCGCCCATTGTGAACTGAATCAGCAGTTTGCGTGCTGATGGTTCCTTCTTTTGTTTGAGATGCTATACATTTTGCAGATATTTGCCAAACTCTCTGTTCTGCCAAACTCAAAATGAAAAAAAAAATTAAATTTGAATTATGAATATGAAATGTCATTAGAGAATTCAATATGTGGGGGCTAGGAGATTGTCGTCTGTTGCTTAGTTGGACTTCAGCAGTGGTCACAAGAAATCTAGGTTCGAATATACACACACACATGATGTTCACTGGGACCTGCAGTTTATTTCTAAAGGGGACGTTGTAGGAAAAAAGGGAAAACCATCTTGGATGAAGGAGTATTCTCGATAGCACTGGCATTGAGACAAACCGTGTGGTTTATTTACTCATATAGCATCTTCAGTGTGTATTGTGGTAAGCTCTCATGCAAAGAGCTTACCGTTTTTAGTATTTTATTTTTATCCCTCCCTTCCTCCAAGTTATTGGAGTTATTCAGAGTCATGTACATGGCCAACATCCTCCACCCGACCCTTTAATATTATTCTCAAAGCACATGCTGTGAGATCAGTTAGGCTGAGAGAAAGTCACTGGACCGATGATCTTCACGACACAGTAGGATTTCGAACTCAGGTCTTCACAATCACTACGTACAACACTGAGGATTTTGAGGAAA
This sequence comes from Euleptes europaea, assembly GCF_029931775.1. Taxonomy (NCBI): domain Eukaryota; kingdom Metazoa; phylum Chordata; class Lepidosauria; order Squamata; family Sphaerodactylidae; genus Euleptes; species Euleptes europaea. The sequence continues at coordinate 111,246,689 of NC_079314.1, forward strand.
CAACAGAGTAAAAGAAGAGAGGGAAGCAACAAGGATAATGGGGATAAATGGTTGAAAATTGAAAATGCAGTTGTATGTTCTTCATTCCCTATTACTGTGTATAGGTGTGAAAGTCGGACAAAGAAGAAAGCTGACAGGAAGAAAGTGGAAAGGAGAGCCAGTGTGGTGTAGTGGTTAAGAGTAGTGGTCTCTAATTTGGAGAACCAGGTTTGATTCCATATGAGTGGCAGACTCTAATCTGGTGAACCGTGTTTGTTTCCCCACTCCTCCCCATGAAGCCTGCTGGTAACCTTGGGCTAGTCACAGCTCTCTCTGAAATCTCTCAGCCCCAGCTACCTCACAAAGTGTCTGTTGTGCATAGAGGAAGGGAAGATGATTGTAAGCAGCTCCGAGACTCCTTTCGGTGAGATAAGCAGGGTATAAAAACTAACTCTTCTTCTCCTAGTTTCCTTCGAAACATGGTGTTGGAGGAGTTTTACAGATACCACGGACCACCAAAAAGACAAATAAGTAAGTTCTCGATCAAATCAAGCCTGAAGTGTCCCTAGAAGCTGAAATGACTAAACTGAGTCTATCGTACTTTGGTTACATTATGAGAAGACAAGAGTCACTGGAAAAGACAATCATGCTAGGAAAAGTGGGAGGCAGCAGGAAAAGAGGAAAACCCAACAAGAGATGGATTGACTCAATCAAGGAAGGCCTGGCCCTCAGTTTGCAAGACCTGAGCAAGGCTGTTAATGATAGGACATTTTGGAGGACATTGAATCATAGGGTTGCCATGAGTCGGAAGCAATTTGACGGCACTTAACACACACACACACACACACAAGCTCTTAGGACCAGTTTCCTTGAGAGGCGAGGGCATAAAATAACAGCAGGTCTATGCCATGATGTCAGTGGAGCAAAACAAAAATATCCTCGTGGGCCAAAACGAAGGAATCAAGGTTTCTGCCAAGACAAATGATTCTGCTCCAATATATCATCAATACGTTGTAGTTTCTTTCCTCCTGCCCCATTATACTTTGCTGATTCATGAAGCTTTGCTGTGATCTACGGAACAAATTTTCCACTCTGAGTTCATAACCCACTGTCTGATCTGATCTGTTTGCCAAGAGATATGTACAAAGGAACATGCTGTGTTGGCCTTTAATGCATGCTTCAAATTTGGCTTTAATAGTATTTGTTCAGGCACTAATATGGTCTGGGAATTTGATCCTGGCATATATTTTGAGCCAGTAAAAAAGAAAAGAAAAAAAGGAACAGTAGATGGGCATATGAAATAACTGGCATAGGTTCCTCTTATCTTATCTCAAATGCCATTCTTGGGCTTTCACTGGGACCTTCTGAATCCTATTAGACTTTGCAAAACATCTCTCAATTGTTATCACTGGCGGGTGTTCAGCGAAGATAGTGGGGGTGGGGAAGAGGCAGGATGTTTTTGTTTCAAAATAGACTAGGCCCAGTTTAGTTCGTGGTCCATTCTCCCTCAACTCTATAACAAAGGTCGTTTATGCATGGGAGTTTTACCTGAGGTTCGTTGCTCGCTGGACCCACACTTTCCTGTTGGGAGTCTATGCACCAGCAGTCTCCAAGCTCAAATCAGGAAGTATTTGAATCCCTGCCCTTTGAAATGCTGCTTTATAATTGGCTGTAGTGAGAGAAAAGTCCTCCCTGAAACTCAATTGCTGCATAAAAAAGCATGTTACGAGCATTTTAAAAATGCTCTTAAGAACAAAAACAAAAATGGAGCTATTTGAAAGGAAGAGGGGGGGAAACCCAAGGCTCGTTTCTGCTCAGAAAAACTCTCTGAGGAAGCAGGAAGTATTTGAATCCCCGCCCCTTGACATGCTGCTTTGTAATTGGCTGTCTGCGTGCTGTGAGAAAAACCAAGCTTCTGTGTCCCGCACTTTGCCTTATGCATGGGGATTTCAAGCGAGCTGAGCTCAGGGGAGAGGGAAGAATTGGGTTAACAGAGGAACAAGAAGTCCCAGGATTTGTGAGTGCCGGCAGCGAGGTCATCTCTAATGGAGGGAAAACTCATGCATAACTCTAAGGAACAACCAAGACAGATTGGGGGCAAACATGAGTGAAAGTACCCAGGCATAAATGAACAAAGTCTGTTGAAAAAATGTGGGTTGGGTTTAGGTCTCCTTGAAAATTATGCATGGCATGGCAAAAAAGTGTGTGTGTGTGTCCCGTCAAGTCCCAGCTGATTTATGGTGACTCTGTAGGGTTTCCAAGGCAAGAGACATTCGGAGGTGGTTTTCCATTGCTCGCCTTCGTGTGGACTGAGAGAATTCTGCGAGAACTGTGATTGGCCCAAGGTCACCCAGCAGGCTTCATGTGGAGAGTGGGAATTGAACCCAGTTCTCTAGACCAGAGTCCGCCACTCTTAACCACTATACCACGCTGGCCGCTCTTAACCACTACACCTTAGTTGGCTCTCTTGCCCAAAGCTCTAGTACTGAGGGGGTATCCAATCAAGCTGCTGGTCGACCGATTTGATGTATAGCTAGATTTGAGTCCATCAGCATTTTAGAGACGAACAAGATTTTTGGATCCCTTTGTCAGAGCTTTGACTCTCAAAAGCTTATAGCCCAATAATCTTGTCTGCCTGAGGTGCTACTGGACTCCAAAGGTTAGTTGTAATAGCAGGAGATCTCCAGCTAGTACCTGGAGGTTGGCAACCCTAATGGGGAGGCCTTGGCTTCTGTAGGCCCTAATTGTTGGCCTTCCTGGACACCTGGCTGGCCTCTGTGTGCAACAGGATGCTCGATTAGATGGACCACTGTTCTTATCCAGGAGGGCACCTCTCGCATTCTTATATTCTTCATACCAACTAATGAGCAAACCGTAGATTTCTTACCTACAAGTCAATGTATTTAAAGACAAAGTCAGTACTGTAACCAAATACACATTCCGGTGTATATACTAGATAGCCAAGGAGCTAACAGTGCACTCCTGTGCAGAGTTACTCCAGTCTAAGCCCATTGCAATTAAGGCCTCAGAATGGAGTAACTCCACGTAGGATTGCATTGCAAGCCCCTCTTTATTAGTCCGCAGAAACCTCAGTGTCTTTATGAGATAAACTTCCTTCAGTAGTGGGAAGAAGTTGAAGTATCCCCCCTTCCTTTGGAACACCAGAATATAAAAACCCTGTCACAAAATAATAAAACGTGTCAGAACATAACCGCATACAAACACAATGCACAAAATAGAACACCAGTAGGGTTGCCAACCTCCAGGTGGTTACTGGAGAAAGAGGCACTTGGTACTAGAAGGAAGTTGAGAAAAAATAAGTACCAAACTTATTAGAATTTGTATTAGAATTTTTTAACAGCAATGATAACTTATTCATAGTATTTATTATATTCACATAGGAGCTTGTCTCGCGATAATTTGAACGGTGTGCTGACGAAGCCGCTGACGCGGCGGTGAAAACGTCAAGTTAATCCGGACTGCATTTCACAACCTGAATTGACCATTCTCTTTTGAGTGGATCATTCCCACCGCTTCTCTGAACTACTTACAAGAAGCCTTTTGGGACTCAAAAATATTGTTTAGAAGGCGTTCTTGAAGACTCCTTGGGAGCCACGTATTTATCGTCTTGTTGTTTAGTAGTTATTGTTGTTTGTTTGCACTATTCCACTGTACTAAATTGTGTCTGTGTTTTGCATACATGCGTTGTTTTGGTACTTATTTTTTCTCAGCCTCCAGGTGGTGGCTGGAGATCTCCTGCTATGACAATTGATCTCCAGCCGATAGAGATCAGTTCCCCTGGAGATAATGGCTGCTTTGACAATTGCACTCTATGGCATTGAAGTCCCTCCCCTCCCCAACCCCGCCCTCCTCAGGCCCCGCCCCAAAAATCTCCAGGTATTTCCCAACCCAGAGCTGGCAACCTTAAATACTGGTGATCCCTCAGATTCTCTATTGACCTGTATCAAACAGTTCAGGGGCCTGTTAGAGCCCCACAGAGGTCTGTCAGCGGTTTACCTCAGAAGGAAGAACCTATGGGGCACCATGCAGTTTCATTGCCCTTCCCCATTTCCCTGCTTGTTGTTTTTGAGGGCTAAACTCTATTAGCTCCTGGGATTGGCAGCCAGAATGAAGCCCGAGAGCTGGCATGAAGAGCGAAATCCTGGCCTTCTGCCTTGGCATTGCTTACTGCCTGCTGTAACTATGGACCCTGGGGAGACGGGGTTGGCAAACGTGCCCTCAATGTCTAGTTGGGCTTTGAGATGGAGGAGAGGAGAGGCTTTGAAGTTGCCAGGGAACTGGAAAGAACAACTTTTCTTCTTCTGCCAGAACCAACAACATGGAGGAGATGAATCCGTGGGGAGGGAGGGGGTTCACTATGTTAGTCCGTAGCAGAATTAAACGTGAATCCAGTGCCATCTTGAAGACTAACAAAATTTATGCCAGCAGGTGGAAAATTTATTCCGGCAGATGGCGGAGATTTAGTGGCTCTCGTTCTAAAGGGTACGGCGTTGGACAGAAGAGCAAAAACTCTCAGAACTTGTCTAGATCAGGTGTTTGAACATAAGAACGGCCATGCTGGATCAGACCGAGGCCCATTAAGTCCAGCAGTCTGTTCACACAGTGGCCAACCAGGTGCCTCTAGGAAGCCCCCAAACAAGACGACTGCAGCAGCACCGTCCTGCCTGTGTTCCACCGCACCCAAAATAATAGGCATGCTCCTCTGATTCTGGAGAGAACAGGCATGCATACTGGCTAGCATCCATTTTGACTAGTAGCCATGGCTAGCCCTCTCCTCCATGAACATGTCCACTCCCCTCTTAAAGCCTTCCCAGTTGGCAGCCATCACCACATCCTGGGGCAGGGAGTTCCACAATTTAACTATGTGTTGTGCGAAGAAATACTTCCTTTTATCAGTTTTGAATCTCTCACCCTCCTTAGCAGAGTTTCCCCCCTCCGGAGCAGGTCTCCAGAGCAGCATCATATACATTTTCTAAATAAATGATCGCATGTGGTGTAGTGGTTTGAGCATAGGACTAGAATGTAGGAGACCCAGGTTCGAATTCCTGTTCAGCCTTGGAAGCTCTCTAGGTAACTGTTGGGACAATCGGCCCCTCTCAGCCCAATCTACCTCATAGGGTTGTTGTGAGGATAAAATGGAAGGAGAATGATGTTTTCAGCTGTTTTGGGTCTCCGCTAGGGTTGCCAGGTCCCTCTTCGCAACCGGCAGGAGATTTTAGGGGTGGAGCCTGAAGAGGGCAGGGTTTGGGGAGGGGAGGGACTTCAATGCCATAGAGTTTAATTGTCAAAGCGGCCATTTTTCTCCAGGTGATCTGATCTCTATCGGCTGGAGATCAGTTGAATTAGTAGGAGATCTCCAGCTACTACCTGGCAGTTGACAACCCTAGTCTCCGCTGGGAAGAAAAGTAGGACATCAACAGCGAAATAAATAATGGCGTGGTGTAGTGGTTAAGCGTGGTGGTTTGGAGCAGTGGACTCTGATCTGGAGAGCTGGGTTTGATTCCCCACTCCTCCACATGAGCAGCGGAGGCTAATCTGGTGAACTGGATTTGTTTCCCCACTCCTGTACACGAAGCCAGCTGGGTGACCTTGGGCTAGTCACAGCTCTCTTAGAGCTCTCTCAGCCCCACCTACCTCACAGGGTGTCTGTTGTGGGGAGGGGAAGGGAAGGTGATTGTAAGCCAGTTTGAGTCTCCCTTATGTGATAAAGTCAGCATATAAAAACCAACTCTTCTTCTTCTTTCTTCTTTATCTTTAATTTGTCAACATTTGTAAAACAAATCTCTGCTTGTATCTGGAACAAACACTGTTCCTACATCAATAAACATTTATAAACGTATGCAAAAACTGAGTTCAACCAAATTTTTTAACGAACACATTATTTACAAAACTGTTCAACATTTACCACCCTTCCCTTTCTTGACTCCGTTTGCTGTAGCGCCTTTTCTCACTGTACATCTAAACTATTTACATCTTTATTTTGGAAATGTTTAAGTCTTTATGCCCGGAGTCGGATAGCCCAGGCTAGCCCGATCTCATCAGCTCTCTGAAGCTAAGTAGGGTTGGCCCTTGTTAGCACTTGGATGGGAGACCATCAAGGAAGTCCAGGGTCTCTGTGCAGAGCCAGACAATGGTAAACCACCTCTGAATGTTTCTTGCCTTGAAAACCCCAACAGGGGTTGCCATAAGTCAGCTGTAACTTGATGGGGGGAAAAAAGTCTGAAGAGTGGTTTATAAACTTCCTTAATTTTCTCTAACCACTCTTCTTTGGTAAAAAAAAAAAATCCCCTGAAACTTTAGCAAACACCACTCTGGCTTCAGTTAACACATTTCATGTAATAGTTACATCCTGCAGTTTACAATTTTCATGACATGAAAATTAACCCAGTGTTGAAAGGATCACTGGTTTTGAAGCCTCTTTGGATTAAGGAACTACGTTACCTCCTACGGGACGCCAACCCTCTTTCCCTGTGTTTTTTACGAAGTAAACACAAACGAACAAACCTAAAAAACAAGTTACTTTCCCCCCATACTTTTACCTTTACATCCTAGAACTCAATTGCAATCCCATGCCGCAGCCTGTACAAACCTAAATAAACTAAATAACTGTACAATCCTTAGCAGAGTTATGACTTCCTTCTTCACACAACGCATAAATTAAATTGTGGAACTCCCTGCCCCAGGATGTGGTGATGGCTGCCAATTTGGAAGGCTTTAAGAGGGGAGTGAACATGTGCATGAAGGAGAGGGCTATTCATGGCTACTAGTAAAAATGGATACTAGTCATGATGCATACCTATTCTCTCCAGGATCAGCGGAGCATGCCTATTGTACATTAGGTGCTGTGGAACACAGGCAAGCTGGTGCTGCTGCAGTCGTCTTGTTTGTGGGCTTCCTAGAGGCACCTGGTTGGCCAGTGGACTTGATGGGCCTTGGTCTAATTCAACATGGCCTTTCTTATGTTCTTATGTCCATTGAAGTCAATGGGCTTAAAAGGGTGTAACTCTGCTTAGGATAGTTTCAGGTGGGTAGCTGCGTCAGTCTGCAGTAGAAGAGCAAGGCTGGAATCCAGTAGCACTTTAGAGATCAACAAGATCTCCATGGTATGACCTTTTGAGAGTCAAAGCTCCCTTTCATCAGATGCTTGTCTTAGGATCATTTCAGAGGGTAGCTGTGTTGGTCTGCAGAAGCAGAGCTGGATTCACGTCCAACAGCAACCTGGAGACCAGCACTGTTTGGGGGGGTATACATTTTTGCGAGTCAAAGCTCTGACGTAGGGAGCTGTGACTTTCAAAAGCTTATACTCCAGAAATCTGAAATCTGGCATCGGAAGCTGTGGCTCACGAAAGCTCATACATACCCTGCCAGACATTTACTTAGTCTTTCAGGTGCTACTGGACTTTTTTTCTGCTGCTATTGACAGGAGAACACGGCTGCCCATGGTGATCTATCTCCAGAAAACTTGTTGGACTGCTTCGGATGGCACTGTGAATCACAACCCGCCCCCTGCTTATTTTGTCACACCACGCAGAAATGAAGCTATTTGTGGACCATACTGCATGGAAGGTCAGAAGGAGAGAAGATGTGTTGCAAGGCAAGCCCGAGCCATGGATTTCTTGTGGGCAACCCCACTATCAGAGTGGGGATGACTGGCCAGCGGAAGAAGGGAAAGTGAAGTGCCTAACATGGGATGCTGTCAAATCTTGTGGCACCACAGGGGGATCCATGTGGAATCATATGATCATAGAGTTGGAAGGGTCCATAGAGGGCATCTAGTCCAACCGCCTGCTCTATGCAGGATCAGTCTACAGCATCCCCTGACAAGTGCTTGTCCAGCCGCTGCTTAAAGACTGCCAGTGAGGGGGAGCTCACCACCTCCCTAGGTAGCTGATTCCACTGTCAAACAACTCTTATTGTAAAGATTCCCCCCCCCCCCCAATATCCAGCTGGTACCTTTCCACCCTTAATGTAAACCCATTATTGCGAGTCCTATCTTCTGCTGACAACAGGAACAGCTCCCTGCCCTTCTCTAAGTGACAGCCCTTCAAATATTTAAAGAGAGCAATCACATCCCCCCTCAACCTCCTCTTCTCCAGACTGAACATTACCAACTTCCTCCACCTTTCCTCCTAGGGCTTGGTCTCCAGGCCCCTGATCGTTCCTGTCGCTCTCCTCTGCACCCCCTCCATTTTGTCCACATCCTTTTTGAAGTGAGGCCTCCAGAACTGCACACAGTACTCGATGTGCAGCCTGACCAATGCAGTGTATAGCGGAACTATGACATCTTGTGATTTGAATGTTATTCCTCTGTTGATGCACCCCAAAATCGCATTAGTTTTTGTTGCTGCATCACACCGGCTGCTCATATTTAACTTACGGTCCACCTCCCAAGATCTTGTTCACACACACTGCTGTCCAGAAGTGTATCCCCCATCCAGTATGCATGTCGCTCTGGTTTCCACAGAACCCTGGTTGGAAATCTCTGTTCTTGATTTAATGGGCTTACAAGATTAAAGAAGGCTGTGTAGCATAGCCGTGACATGGAGGGCCCAGGCTAGCCTGACCTCGTCAGATCTGGGAAGCTAAGCAGGGTCAGCCCTGGTTAGTACTTGGATGGGAGACCACCAAGGAATGTGCAGAGGCAGACCATGGCAAATTACCTCTGAACGTCTCTTGCCCTGAAAATCCTAAGGGGTCACCATGTCACCTGCGACTTGATGGCACTTTCCACCACCACCACCAGTGTAGCATAGCAGCTGATTGCCCAGAGTTTGAAATTCAACACTGCTGTGAACTCACTGTGTAGCTTTAGACACGTTCTACTCTCAGCCTCAAGCCTCTATATATCAAACTTTGCAATTGCTGCACAGAATATGACAATATAGGGGATGCAAAGAGCTTTGAAAGCGTTATATACATTCTAAGTATTATTTATCATTAAAGGGTCTTCTTTAGCTGCAAAGGGGGTTTGCAATGTTCTGAATGTTTCATATTTGTTTCCACCTAGTGGCCAAAAGGCAGAAAGGAGGACCGACCAGCTCCAGGAATTGGTGTTCTTATTCCAAGGTGGATGCCAAGCAGAAGCCTTTAACCAACACCAGAATTAATCCTGGTTAACTGCTTTGCAAGACATTGCACGGATTCACGCAGTTACCTGCTCTCCTACTACAGAGTCAAAATTGAGTGTGGAAAATGGGACTATCATCTTAAGACCGGCAGGTGTACACAATATTCAGGAGAGGCTGAAGGCCAGGGAACTAAGGAACAAGAGGAGGAAGAACTAATGAGAGAAACTTATATAGCACCTTTTTATCCTGCCTGTCCTTGTAGGAACTGATTGATATTCGTAGTTCTCCCTCACTGTATCCTCACAACAACCTTGTGAGGTAGAGAGTGTGAGAGAGGCCCAAGCTCACCTCATGAGCTATCTGGCAGAGTGTGAATTTAAACTGAGGTCTCCCACATCTTAGTCCAACACTTTAACCACTCTACTCTACTACCTCTACCCTGAGTCTCTACGCGAGGAAGAATTGTGTGCTGTTGGTAAGAAGGAGAAAGGCGTACACTTCGGGCTGGGGAGCTCTGGTTTAACTTTATAACAATTTCCTAATTTTAGGGTTTTTTTCTGTTTCAAAAATCAGCTGGCTTGACTCATCCCCCAAGGAAGCAGGCAGACAAACCAACAGGGGAAGACTGGGCTGCGTGTAGGTATGTGAACAATTGGGTTGCCAGGCTCCTCTGTGCCGCTGGTGGGAGGTTTTAGGGGTGGAGCCTGAAGGGGGCAGGGTTTGGGGAGGGACTTCAATGCTATAGAGTCCAATTGCCAAAGTGGCCATTTTCTCCAGGGGAACTGATTTCTGTCGGCTGGAGATTAGCTGTAATAGCAGGAAGTCTGCAGCTAGTACCTGGTGGTTGGCAACCGTAGTGAACAAAAAGTCATGTACACTCACCAGAAATTCACAGTATGGGTTGAGTATCCCTCATCTGGACATCTGATATCCAGATTATTATCTCACAGTAAGCACTACAGCCAATTACAAAGCACCGTTTCAAGGGGCGAAGACTCAAATGCTTCCCGATTTGAGCTTGGAGACTGCTGGTGCATAGATTAGCAACAGGAAAGTGTGGGTCCAGCGAGCAACGAACCTCAGGCAAGACTCCCATGCATAAACGACTTTAGTTGCTACCACTGGCTGCCAAAGGTTAGAATGTTTTATTTTTTTAAAGGTAAAGGTAAAGGTCCCCTGTGCAAGCACCGGGTCATTCCTGACCTATTGGGTGATGTCACATCCTGATGTTTACTAGGCAAACTTTTGTTTATGGGGTGGTTTGCCAGTGCCTTCCCCAGTCATCTTCCCTTTACCCCCAGCAAGCTGGGTCCTCATTTTACCAACCTCAGAAGGATGGAAGGCTGAGTCCACCTTGAGCCGGCTACCTGAAACCAACTTCCGTCGGAATCGAACTCAGGTCGTGAGCAGAGCTTGGAATGCAGTACTGCAGCTTACCACTCTGCGCCACGGGGCTCTTATTAAGTAAACCATTCACTCCCTCCATCGGCAGGGGACTCCTGGTGGGAACGTAACACATGGAGCTGCCTTATATCATCAGATCCTTAAGTCCTTCAAGGTCAGTCTTGATTTCTCTGACTAGTAGCAGCTCTAAGCCGACGCTCTATCTCTGAGCCATGGCTCCACTCTTCAACTGGGCAGCCTCTGAAGTCGTGGCTGCTCGATTATCCCTTCCCTGAAAAGGAGGTGCAGAAAGGTGAGGTGGACTGAATTTCATGGGTGTTTTTTTTTGTAAGCAACAAGCCCACATTTGCCATGGGCATGTATGTATTATATATAAAGGAAAATGCAGCGCAAAGTGCAAAGCAAATGGCTCTTCACCCACATTTCATTTTAATTTATTCAAAGAAACAGGGCATGAGTAATGCTGTGTGACACTCTCCCACTGATGTCATCTGCGTACACCACACCAAAAGAGGTCATTTGAACATCAGAGAAACACAGAATTGCAAGCTCCACTCACAACACATTTCTTCTTCAAAACACCCTGTGTAGACCCCTGTTAGAAGACACACAAACACACACACAAGAGAGCCAGCATGGCGTAGTGGTTAAGAGCGGCAGTTTGGAGCGGTGGAGCCTGATCTGGAGAACCGGGTTTGATTCCCCACTCCTCCACGTGAGCGGCGGAGGCTACTCTGGTGAACTGGATTTGTTCCCCCTGCTCCTACACACGGAGCCAGTTGGGTGACCTTGGGCAAGTTGCAGTTCTGTTAGAGCTCTCTCAGCCCCACCTACCTCACAGGGTGTCTGTTGTGGGGAGGGGAAGGGAAGGTGATTGTAAGCCGGTTTGATTCGCCCTTAAGTGGTAGAGAAAGTCGGCATATAAAAACCAACTCTTCTTCCTCTTCTAAGTGGAAGAAGTGACTTCATCTTCTCCATATGCTTATGTTAGGCTTCCTTTAAACGCACAGGAGTGGGATGTGGAATGGTATAGTATAGCCCAATCTCGTCAGAAGCTAAATGGGGATGGTAGGATGGGAGCCCACCAAGGAAGACTTTGCAGAGGAAGCCAATGGCAAACCACCTCTGCTTACTCAGTGGTCTTGAAAACTCTATTGTGATCACCGTTAAGTCAGCTGCGACTTGACAGCACTTTAACACACATACACAAAGCCACACAAGCAGTACCCATAAAATAAAAAAGTGGCCACCCTAAGAATTGGTAATTGAAGAAGAAAAAGAAGAGTTGGTTTTTGTATGCTGACTTTCTCTACCACTTAAGGAAGAATCAAACTGGCTTATAATCACCTTCCCTTCCCCTCCACACACCAGACATTCTGTGAGGTAGGTGGGGCTGAGAGTTCGGAGAGAGCTGTGACTAGCCCAAGGTCACCCAGCTGGCTTCATATGTAGAAGTGGCGAACCCAACCCGGTTCATTAGATTACCATCTGCCGCTCATGGTGAGGAGTGGGGAATCAAACCCGGTTCTCCCGATCAGAGTCCACCTCTCCTAACCACTGCTCTTAATCACTACACCACACTGAAGTGGGGACAAAAGCCAACAACTCTAAAATAGATATGGGTCTCTGGCCTTTGATCTCTCTTCTTCCAAGAGTGGGATGACTGGTGACACAATTTGGGGGTCATTATTTCTAACGGGTGAAGTTCCCAGTTCCCTAGAACCATGCAGTGACCTGGGAGTGACCCCAGCTCAGAGGTAGGGATATAATTCCCTTAATTCCTTGTAGGCAGGAGGAGTTATATGCAATGTGCTTATGTAAACCCACAACACGATCCAGGTTTCTAACAACTGCTCTGAGACCAAGACAAGAACATTGTTAAGTACACGAGAGGCTGTGTGCAGCAAGGATTTCTATATTGCAAGCCAAGGTGTTCCAAGATGGAAGAAATTTCACCTTTGACTGACTAGCCTGCTGGAACAGAAGAGAGGGGAGAGGAAACGACCGTGTTCGAGCTGGCACCCGGCAGGCCGCCCTCGGCCAGCGTGAACTGAGTCCCTTTTACTGGAAACCAGCAGCTGTGAAGTTTGTCTGTGGTTGCTACCACCAGCTAACCCAAGCACATGGACAACGACGAAAAGAAGAAGGGAAGTTCAAAAGTATTTTGGGAAAGAGGGTGATCCGAAAGGAATGTGCGTAAATCAGTGGAGATGGCCTCTTATGAAACATAGCGACTGACTTCATGCCTGACTTCAAGCTCCACTCTGGGGGGAAAAGAGATTAAAAGAATTGCTAAAGTTTTAGTCATTTGGATCATCACTTACAACTATTACATAGAAGCCGTACTTAAAATAGCATCGGCAACAAGAAAAAAAATGCAATACATTATTTTTAAAAAGGGTATATTGTTATTTCTTTTTTTCCTGGAAAAGGAGTATCTTCTTATTTAAGGAAACAAGGTTCTTTTTAAAGGTTAGACTATGTTTATTACAAGATCAAAGCTCTGATTTCTTTTTTTAACTTGCTGGAAACATCACCTTTAATTTCCGTTCTCCGGCTGAAGGAACACAAGGGAACCATCTTACCTCCATCAGCAAAATTCTCAGGGTTTTAAAACCTCGTTCTAAATCGGCATCCTTCTCACAAGAGTGGTTTTAAAGTGTTCCAAACTCGGCCTCAGCGCTGACCTGGATAGCCCCAGGCTAAACTGATCTAATCGAATCTCAGAAGTTAAGCATGGTCGGCCCTGATGAGTATTTGGATGGGCAACCTCCAAGGAACACCAGGGTCGTGACGTGGAGGGCTGTAGTTCAGTGGTAGAGCATCTGCTTGGCATGCAGAAGGTCCCAGGTTCAATCCCCAGCATCTCCAGTTAAAGGGGCAGGTAGGTGATGTGAAAGACCCCTGCCTGAGACCCTGGAGTGCTGCTGCCAGTCTGAGTAGACAATACTGACTTTGATGGACCAAGGGCCTGATTCAGTATAAGGCAGCTTCATATGTTCAATGGCAAACCACATCTGAACGTCTCTTGCCTTGAAAACACTATGGGGTCATTGTAGGTTGGATGCGACTTGACCATACTTTTCACTAGAGTTGCCAGCTCTGGATTGGGAAATACCTGGAGATTTGGGGAGGTGGATCCTAGGAAGGGTGAGGTTTGGAGAGGGGAGGGACCTCAGTAGGGGGCGGTTCCATAAGAGTCCACCCTCCAAAGCAGCCATTTTCTCAGGTCTTCAGCCAATCTTGTCTCTCTGCTGGTCACCAAGATGATAAAGGTTTTAACAAGAGCAGTGTGGCTCTGGAGCAGCTCACAATCACCTTCCCTTCCTCTCCCCACAACAGACACCCTGTGAGGTAGGTGAGGCTGAGACAGTGTGACTAGCCCAAGGTCACCCAGCTTGCTTCATGTGTAGGAGTGGGAAAGCAAATCCAGTTAACCAGATTAGCCTTCACCACTCATGTGGAGGTGTGGGGAATCAAACCTAGTTCTTCAGATCTGAGTCCACCGCTCCAAGCCACCACTCTTAACCACTACACCACGCAGGTTAAAGGGACTAGGCAAGTAGGTGATGTGTAAGACCTCTACCTGAGACCCTGGAGAAGCTGCTGCCAGTCTGAGTAGACAATACCAACTTTGATGGACCAAATGATTCAGTATAAGGCAGCTTCATGTGCTCAGGGGAGGACTGGAGATCTCCCAGAATGACAACAGAGACCAGTCCCCCCGGAGATATTGGCTGCTTTGGAGGGTGGACTCTATGGCATTATACCCTGCTGAGGTCCCTCCTGAAATCCTGCCCTCCCCAACCTCTACCCTGAAATCTCCAGGAATTTCCCAGCCCAGAGTTGGCATCCCTAGCAAGAGCCCTCCTCTTCCTTTTCCAGCTGCTCTGTGATTGGGTGGTGAGAAGGAGAGGGGGCTTTGTTTTGTGTGCTGTGGGGCTGGGAACATTTCGTAGCTGCTGGTGTAATTCTGCTCATTCAGTTTGCAATTTAGAATCGGCTTGCTCAGGTTACACCTGTCAGTACATTAGCTGCATATTTGCCAAGTATTAACTCGTTGTATAAAAGCACAATCTGAGATAATATGTGGTTTTCTTTTCACTTTTTATTTATTTTGCTGATTAGTAGGGTAGGATTCTTCTGCTCTTATAAGCCCAGCGGGTTCCAGCTTCCACTTGTCACAGTATGAAGGAGATTACATACCCGGAGAGTGAAACCAGGAGCTCTTCCGAGCAGCAGAAGTGAATATTTGAAAATATTTTGAAACTTTCATAAGATTCTGCTCATGAAACTGGGCTTGACAACAATAGATAAATAGGTTAATAACTGCCCATTGCCCATGATTTGCATTCTGCCCCAGCTCAACTTCTGCTACGTATGGAACATTCACAAATATTCAAACTGCTGAGGGTGAAGCTATAAACAAGAGAACATGAGCAAAAAGTTCAGCTTCTGCAATGGAAGGGAAAGGTCACTTTCCGCGCATTCCTGAGCTGCGCCGGCGGCCAGGATGAAAGTCCTCTGTGGCCCCAACGGCGGCATGAAGACCCGGACACCAGATGCTGCTGCAGCAGCACAAGGCCGGGATGCCGACGGAGCCTTCCGCCGGCGTCTGGACGCCGGCAAAGGCTGCGTCGGTGTCCCGGGAGGCGTTTCTGGGGTGTCATGGCGCCGGCCTAGGGGCGGGGCTGCCATTAGGCGGCCTTCTAAGCCGTTACGGCTCGGGAATGCCCCCCCTTTTAGGCCGAGATACGCCACGTTATCTCTTGTGCAACCCTATGAGGATTGCACGTATTTTTGGCAGGGCTGAAACCTCCAACCGCTGCGTTGCCTCCTAAGCCAGGCATTCCCCTCCTAAGCCCGGTTTGGCTGGAAGAAACCTCTCAAAGGTTTTGAGAGCAAGGAAATAGTTCCGTTTGCGCCCGCAGGGGATGTTCAAACAAAAACCGTCTTGTGGTTTGATGGACTTATGAACCTGGAGCCAATAGGGGGATAGTGACGCCGATTCAAAAGAGGAGGGATGAGAAATGTGCATTTTGATTTTAACTCACAGCACATTTGACTGGAGGCCTCAGGTGCCAGCAGAGGACACCCTGTGCCTTGGAATATTTGAGATAGCTTCTTCCGGACACGGGGTCACCCACTGTTGCCTTCCACGTGTTTGACCAAAGCTGGCTCAGGCTGTAGCTGTGATCATATTCCTGTAATAATCGCACACATACCAAACAGGCATCCCTTTTCTAAGGTGTCCTGGCAAGAGGCTGATAGCACTTATAAATAGCCGTGCATAGCAAACAAGTTATAAAACCTAATGTAGATATGCAAATATTTAAAAACAATTGAAGCCGCCTGATAACATTGCTTTCAAGTGTGATCATCATAACATGCGATAAGAAGGAACTGGCAATGAATTCCTGCTCGGCACGCTGGCAAACATCACAAGGGTTTTCAGAGTCAATTCCCGGCACGAAGGCACAATCTGCTGTGTGAATGCACCCATTGGGGACTTTGCTTGGAACCTCCTGCCAATATCCATCTGATGAAGGGAGCTTTGACTCTTGAAAGCTTCTACCCCCAAAATCTTGCTGGTCTCTAAGGTGCGGCTGGACTTGACTCTTCCTCTTCTGCTGCAGACCAATATGGCTCTTCTTCCAATGTTCAGAGAGCCAGCATGGTGTAGTGGTTAAAAACGGTGGTTTGGAGCGGTGGACTCTGATCTGGAGAACTGGGTTTGATTCCCCACTCCTCCACGGCTAATCTGGTGAACTGGATTAGTTTCCCCACTCCTACTCATGAAGCCAGCTGGGTGACCTTGGGCTAGTCACACTCTCTCAGCCCCACGTACCTCACAGGGTGTCTGTTGTGGGGGAAGATGATTGTAAGTTGGTTTGATTTTTCCTTATGTGGTGGAGAAAGTCGGCATATAAAAACCAACTCTTCTTCAATAAAGAAAATGATCTTGTTTTTGTGTTTGCCTACAGTATCATAAAGATAAGTTTAAAAGGGCTTGCACAGGGCATGGGTGAATGTTTGGTTACCTTCGTTTATGTTCGCATGCGGAATAGATAGCTACTGAGTATGATTTTTAAGTATGCTGATGTCCAGGCTTGGCAGGAATGTAAGGAAGTAATTGTTGTGGGATCTCGGGAAAGCCATTGCTCCGCGCAGTCATTTTGAATACCTTGTTTACTGATGCCTCTGCTGAAATCCATCACGGCCTGCGTACACCTCTCCCATTATTTCCTCTAGCAGCTCTGCTCAGTTGGGGCAGACCCAATAAGGATCCTGCAGGTGGGTGAAAACAGGTATTGCTCATTCCAGATCCTTTGTAGTTGCTGCTTTATGTCAGGACGACTCTTGTGCTGCTGGTCTTCAGAACTCTCCGCAAAGTCGAGTTATTTAGACAAGCATTTTTATGAATATCTGAATCTCTGCCGCAGCCGTTTTGATAGCTTACGCTGTTGTTTTATTAGTGATGTTTCTGGCTGATGCTTTTCTACTGTTACTGTGGTTTAATTGGGTTAAAAATTGGTGAAATGACAAGAAGCAGAGTAGGAATACATGTACAGTTCTCACAATGGAGGGAAGTACGCCGTGGGGTCCCACAAGGATTGATATTGGGGCCAGTACTATTTAATTTGTTCATAAATGATCTAGAACAAAGGGTGAGTAATGTAGTGGCCAAGTTTGCACACGACACAAAATTAAAACCAAGAAGGACCGTGAAGAGCTCCCGGAGGATGTCCACAAACTGGGCGAGCAGGCAACAATGTGGTAAATGAATGGTAAGTGGAAGGTAATGCACACTGGGACATATGACTACAGGCCATATATTGTGACATACATCCATTATTACAAATACGATCAATAATACTCCAAATTAGCTAATATAACATTCTTATCCAGTGCCTGCTCTCTAGTTTTAAAGTGCAAGCACATGAAAGTCCAAGATGAAGTTACGGCCCTTGATTGAAGACAATGAAGCTGTAATTCAGTCAGTCCTCCAAGATAGCTAATATGACCCCGCCAAAACCTCCTCCCGGTGTCAAAAATCCGTGATATGCCACCTAAAAGGTGACGTATCTCGCCAAAAATAAAAAGGGGTGTGGGTGAAAACAGGTACTGCTCATTCCAGATCCTTTCTAGTTACTGGTTTATGTCAGGAGGACTCTTGCGCTGCTGCTCTTCAGAACTCTAAAGGTGGCCCTGCCCCCAGCCAGGTGCTGTAATGCCCCAGGAATGCGTCCCAAGATGCTGGCATGGCCTTTGATGGCGTTCTGACGCCGGCAGAAGACCCTGTCGGTGTCCTGGGCCAGCACTGCTGTGGCAGTGCCCTGCGACCAGCGTCCGGGGCTTCCTGCTGGCGTTCAGGCCACTAACGCCGGTGTTAGTTGCCCGGACGCCGGTGCGGGGGGCCTGCACACTGTCTCGGCGCCTTCCTGACCAATGCTTATTCTCTTTAAAGTGCAATCACATGAAGGTCCAGAATGAAGCTGTGACCATTAATTGGAGATAATGAAGCTGTAAATCAGTAATCAGACGGGCTGCCGGCTCTTGGTCCCGTTTCGTACAAGCCTTCATCAGAGCTTTCACAAATATCTGTAAAACCTTCTTACAGGACTAATACATGGTCTCATGAATTCCTTCCATTAACTATCTTATCCACGGGGTTTTTTAAACCACATCCAATGTATCCTAAGTTCTCACAGTAGATAACAGCAGAGCTTGATAAATAGGATTGCCACTGATCCTCATCATTGCCCACCACCGCTCCAAGTAGCAGCAGGAGAAAAATGAAACCACCACCAGCCTCTGTGCTGATACGCCACTTCTGGGTACAACCTGGAAGTGACAATGGGTTGCTCTAGGAATCACCGAGAAGTATGGTTTTAACATCAAGTTTCCAGCAATTCCTAGAGCTGGTACGTCACTTCTGGATACAACCTGGAAGTGACAATGGGTAAAACTAGTTTTACCATAGAGTTTCCAGCGATTCCTAGACCTACCCCGTCACTTCTGGTTTTTACCCAGAAGTGATGTAGTGATGTCAGTAATATTGCTGATGTCTTCCCCCCATTAATAATCTTCTTAAAACACCAAAATATCAGAATTTGAACTTTTATAAAACCACTTCTACCTGTTTACCCTGTCTTGAAAGCCTATCTAAATGGAAACCTCTTCCAGTGCTTCAGAGATTGATTTCAATGGGTGCCAGGGTTAGCGGTGGAAGGACTTTCCCCGACCCTTCATGTTGTTGCTCCAGTTGGGAAGATACAAGAGTAATAATAAAACATAAAGGGAAAATAACACTTTTCTAAGGCTTGTAAATGCTAAACACTTCTAGTGGCATTACCGTCAGCCAACACTCGATCCTCAATGGGCCTCTTTACACATTTGTCATGTTTGTTGAACGAGTGATGACCTGAGGACTGTAAAGTAGACATTCAAGGTGAGTTTGTGTCTCCTGGGTCACATTACACACAGGTTCTTTGCCCCAGCTTGGATGTTGTGAAGCAGGGTTTTTTTTAAACATGGCACTTCTGCGCCTCTCCCGGATTTTTGTCTTTACTGCAATCTTTCCCAAACTTCCTTTGCTGTGATGTTTGGGGAAAGACCAATCCGGAGCGGCACTTATGCGGATGGGAACGTCTGGATGTTCCCAGTTCTGCCCTCTTCCATGCTTTTTTTCCTGTACCCTAGTTCTCCACTGTGACCAGTTCCCTAGGAGGGATTTCCTAAACATTAGCAATTGTAGTGTTTTAACAGTGTTATAATGTTAAAAATGTTATAAAAATCTGTCAGAGTCTCTGAATTCCAGCTTTATGTATGTATGTATGTGTGTGTTTATGTATTTATAAGTCTTATCTCTTTTCATTGCAGAGATACAAGGGAAAAGGCATACCTTTCCTCATTTAAAAAAGCCAAGAATTCAGAGGATTTGATAAATTGTGATATTTCATTGCAGATTTAAAAGGGAAAAAAATCTGGAAAAGCCCCCCGGTGGTGAGGAGGGGGGTGAGAATAACATGGGGAAACCTGCCATGGGGAAGCCTGCTTGCCGCTGTGCCTGTTGATACGGTACAGCAGCAATGGGAAGAGCCAGTGTGGTGTAGTGGTTAGCGTGTCACACAAGGACCTAGATCCCGATGGATAGGTGTGTTAGTCTGTCTGTAGAAGTAGAAAAGAGCAAGAGTCCAACAGAATTTCTGGCAAGGTATGAGCTTTCGTGAGTCGCACAGCTCACTTCTTCAGTTGACTTCTTTGGCTGAATTGTGAAATTGGACACACGTATAGATAATGAACAAGCAATCTGTTAGGTATATTGATCTAGATATAAAAGCAAGAATGTCACCAAACCCCAGGTCAGAATGCAGGGTGAGAAATGGAGTGGGGTGGGACGGGCCATTTTGATCTCCCAGTCTGGCCCTGCCAGTATTTGCAGACTTTGCCATTCATGGTGATCCTGGGAACAGATCCCCCGCAAACAGCAAAAGTCAGCGGTACTCTTTACATAAAGACATAAGAAAGGCCATGCTGGATCAGACCAAGGTCCGTTAAGTCCAGCAGTCTGTTCACACAGTGGCCAACCAGGTGCCTCTAAAGCCCTCAAACAAGACAACTGCAGCAACGTTATCCTGCCTATGATCTACAGCACCTAATATAATAGGCCTGCTCCTCTGATCCTGGAGAGAATAGGTAAGCATCATGACTAGTATCCATTTTGACTAGTAGCCATGAATAGCCCTATCTGCCATGACCATGTCCACTCCCCTCTTCAAGTCTTCCAAGTTGGCAGCCATCACCACATCCTGGAGCATGGAGTTCCACAACTGAACAATGCATTGTGTGAAGAAATATTTCCTTTTATCTCTTTTGAATCTGTTACCCTCCAGCTTTAGCAGATGACCCCGCATTCTACTATTATGAGAGGGAGAAAAATCTTCTCCCTGTCCACTCTCTCCATACCATGCATAATTTTATAGACCTCTATCATGTCTCCACTTAACCACCTTCTTTCCAAGCTAAACAGCCCTAAGGGTTTTAACTGCTCCCTGATCATTTTGGTTGCTCTTTTCTGCACCTTCTCAAGCTCTGCAATATCCTTTTTCAGGTGTGGTCTTTCTTCATAATACTTGTGTGGATCTGTCACAGTCCTAGATGTCAAAATTTTCACTTTATAGACAGAGCTGTAGCTCTCTACAAATCAGGGGGTGGGGGTTCCCGATCCTGCATGAACTCTTTTCAAGACCCCCTCCCAAAGAGGTCCTGAGAGCCTGAAAGTTCATTGACTGCAGAGGGGCTGAGAAGTCTATGAGGTCTCTTGTTGTCTGGAAAATTATGACTTCAAACCCTACACTCCCAACGGCACATACCTCCTGCCCTTTTAACCCACTAAGGTCAGACAGTGAACAAGGCATAAAACCCCAGACAGACACAAATAAATATTAAGACACCGAAACTGCCCTGGAACCTTAAAAACTGGTGATTTATTTTGTGGGAGGGAAGGGCAGGAAATTTCCCACCTTGAATTGGCTGTTTTAGTGAGCATTCAGTGTTCCCGAGCTGGTGGATACGTTTCTGCTGTGGTTTTGTGCTAAATATATTGCTAACATGCTGCTGACCCGCAACCATGCCCGCGAGAACGAAGTCATCTAAGGCCTGCAAATGACAAATGCCGGTGTGCCTTGACTTGCAGGACGGGTCTCTCATGCATACCGGTGTCCCAATCCTTTAAGGGAGGGGGAGAACGTGATGCATCCTCAACAAACATTTCGCAAAAAGGAGCTCTTTAAAAGGAATAGGGTGAGGGGGGAAACCCAAGCATCATTTTAAAACCCATTGTGAGGCAAATGTCTGCTCAGAAAGAACTCCAGGTGGGAGACAAAAAGCAGGAAGCATTTGAGTCCCCACCCCTTGAAACGCTGCTTTGTAATTGGCTGAAGTGCTTACTGTGAAAATCACACACACCCCAGCTCTCCTGTCCTGAGCTTTGGATGGAGATGAGGACAATTTGACCTGGGCTGATCTCAGGGGAGGTTGAGGAATTGGGTTATAACAGCGTTGCGAAGACCCAGAATTTGCGAGGACTGGCCACGAGGTCATCTCTAATGGACGGAAAACTCATGCATAACTCCAAGGAACAACCAAGTCAGTCCGGAGGCGAACGTGAGTCAAAGCACCCATGCATAAAGGACTACAGAAGGTTCTTTGAGGCACCAATTCCCCATATGTAACCCCCTTGCCTCTGCTCCTATGGAGCCTGCTTTCATGGAAGCACTGGAGATCACAGACTTAAGGTGTGTTTGTATATGGTAGGGAAAAGGAAATAAATATCTTCCATTGGGCACACAGAGAGCCAGTGTGGTGTAGTGGTTAAGGTGTCGGACTAGGACCTGGGAAACGCTGGTTCAAATCCCCACTCGCGCCATGGAAGCTTACTGGGTGACCTTGGGCTGGTCACACACTCTCAGCCTGGAACCTGGATAGTATTTGGATGGGAGGCCTCCAAGAAATGCCAGGGTTGTGGCGTGGAGGCAGGCAATGGCAAACCACCTCTTAATGTCCCATGCCTTGAAAACCCTACGGGGTCGCCATAAATCAGCAGTGACTTGACGGCAAAAAAATAAATAAATTGGGCACAGAGGAATATCTTTGGATACAAGATATAGAGACCCAGAGAGGTATAGTGGTTAAAGTGTTGGAATAGGATCTGGGAGACCCAGGTTGGAATCCCCGCTCTGCCAATGAAGCTTGCTGGGTGAGCTCGGGCCAATTACACGCTCTCGGACTCACCAACCTCACAGGGTTGTTGTGAAGAAAAAATGGAGGAGAGTGATGTAAGCCGCTCTGGGTCCTGAATGGGGAGAAAGGGAGGCTATAAATAATCAAATTAAATAATAAATATAGTCTGCTATCTTTAGAATACCAGCTGGGGTGTTTTCGTCATGGTCCCCCCCCCCCCCATAGGAAATAGCCCTTTGAGGAGTGCACTACATTTTAATACAGGCAGGCTCTGACATCACCGTGTAGATGTGGGAAATTCAAATCGCAACCCTGGACTTTCCAAGGTCGCAGCAGATATCTGACTCCATGGGCTTCCTCTCTGGTCTGACGCTGTAAAAAGAAAAAAGCTAAATGTCCCACCGAGGCTACAATCTAGTACAGATTTCCTTGGGAGTCATGAAGCTGCCTTCTACTGAATCAGACCCTCGGTCCATCAAAGTCAGTATTGTCTACTCAGACTGGCAGCGGCTCTCCAGGGTCTCGGGCAGAGGTCTTTCGCATCACCTACTTGCCTAGTCTCTTTAACTGGAGATGCCGGGGATTGAACCTGGGACCTTCTGCATGCCAAGCAGATGCTGTACCACTGAGCCAAAGCCCATCTCCAAGGCTCGCCAGGGTCTCAGGAAGAGGCCTTTCCCATCACCTACTTGCCTAGTCCCTTTAACTAGAGATGCCGGGGATTGAACCTGGGACCTTTTGCATGCCAAGCAGATGCTCTACCACTGAGCCACAGCCCCTCCCAAATCAACTGAAGTTAATTGGCCTAATTTCCACTAAACATTCCTAGGGCATTTTATATACTTCCTCCTGCTTTCTTGCAGCCCGGTCTTGAGCACTATTAGGTGTGTCAAAGCCCATGGCTATCAGAGGGGAGCAGGATAAGCCCTCCATTCCAGCCCCAGGAGAGCCAGTGTGGTGTAGTGGTTAAGAGTGTCAGACTAGTGTCTGGGAGACCTGGGTTCAAATCCTGCCTCATGCCATGGAAGCTCGCTGGGTAACTTTGGGCCAGTCGCACTCTCTCTCTCTCTCAACCTAACCAACCTCGCAGGGTTGTTAGATCATGACGGGTAGCCATGTTCGTCTGTCAATAGCAATAGAAAAGAGCAAGAGTCCAGTAGCACCTTAAAGACTAACAAAATTTCTGGCAGGGTTGTTGCGAGGATAAAATGTTGGAAAGGAGAATGACGTAAGTCGCTTCGGCTCCCTACTAAGGAGAAAGGTGGGGTACAATTGAATGGGGAGGAGCTGTGGCTCAGTGGTAGAGCCTCTGCTTGGCATGCAGAAGGTCCTAAATTCAAATCCCCCGGCATCTCCAGTTAAAGGGACTAGGCAGGGAGGTGATGTGAAAGACCTCTGCCTGAGACCCTGGAGAGCCGCTGCCAGTCCGAGTAGACAATACTGACTTTGATGGACCAAGGGTCTGACTCAGTAGAAGGCAGCTTCATGTGTGCATGAGTAAGTCAAAAAATAATAAGCAAGGGAAAATAGAGCTGTGGAATATAACTTCTAAAGAACAGAACAGAGAACAGAATCATAGAGTTGGAAGGGACCACCAGGGTAATCTAATCCAACCCCCTGCACAATGCAGGAAATTCACATCTACCTCCTCCCCACACCCCGTGACCCCTACTCCATGCCCAGATGATGGCCAAGATGCCCTCCCTCTCGTGATCTATGCCCACTTCCCGGAGAATGAACCCCACTGAAGCAAGGGGGAATTACTTCTGGGCAAGCCCCCTTAGCCCCGGGGGTTCCTTCCACATAAGCCTTCTCCGACCCCCGCTGTGATGCCATCTGACCCCGCTTACTACCCTAATACCCCCCTCCCCAACTTCCCGCCTGCAGCTGGAGGCGGAGGTGCCAACCCACGGGGAGCCCCATTCACTATCTTCTCTCTCTCCCCCGCCCCGGTCCGAAAAGCATCGTTTCCACCCACCACGGTGTGCAGAGCAGAGGGAAGCGCCAACGCAGCCGGATCCCCCCCCCCCGTGCATACATGCATGCATGCATGCTTGCACAAAGTTGATTTTTTTGTTGTTGCAAGCTCTGGCTCCCATCTCCCCACACTTGACCCCCCTCCTTGAAGAAGGGCAGCTTCTCCCAGCTCTCCCCCCACCCCTCCAGCAGTAGGGGGACTTTTCGCCGTGCAAAAAAAAAAAAGTCATCTGCAGAGAAGAGACTTTTTTTTTTGTGCAACGCCGGCGCTCGAGCAAGAAACTCCGCAACTTTGGCTGCCCATCCCCCCTTTGCACTTTTCCGCGCCGCGCCTTCGGACGGCCTCCCGCCCCCCCCCCCGGCTCCGGCCCCGCGATGAGCGGCCCCCCACCCCCCACCCGCGGGCCGGCCTCGGGGGCTCCCGGCCCGGGCAGCGGCCGGCGGGATGGCCCGAGCCGGCAGGCGGACTGAGCCGGACGCGAGAAGGAGCGCCGGGAGGCGGGGAAGACCCGGAGGAGCCTCGCCGGAGCGACCCCCGCCCCAGATCCGCCGGCGCCGCTTCTCCGAGACTTACGGCATTGGGTCGCCTCTCCCCTGCCCACCTGGAGCGATACTGGACGGGGAGGATCCCCCGGAGCCTTTGTTTCGGCGAGCCCCGATTAACCCTCTCCTTCCCGGGCCGTGGGGGGGGGGGCGCGCAAAGTACCGTATTTGCCGCTCGCAAAGGCAACCGCCCCCTTCCCCCTCTCGCACGCCATCCCGAAACCCCTTTTTTTAAAATCATTTTGAGCACCCCATTGATTCTCCCGGAGACTGATTTTTTAACAATCCTTTGGGGTAACCAAGACCCCCACCCACCCAACTGAGTCTACCGCATCTCCCCCCTCCCTGGGGCTGCTTGGAGGAGGAGGAAGAAGAAGAAAAGAAGAAGAAGAAGAAGAAAAGAAGAAGAAGAAGAAAAGAAGAAGAGAAGAAGAAAAAAAGAAGAGAAGAAGAAGAAGAAAAGAAGAAGAAAAGAAGAAGAAAAGAAGAAGAGGAGGAGAAGAAGAGGAGAAGAAGAGGAGAAGGAGAAGAAGAAAAGAAGAAGAGAAGAAGAAGAAGAAAAGAAAAGAAGAAGAGGAGAAGAAGAGAAGAAGTAGACAACCGCGCGCAAGATTTAACTTTGGCATCTTTTCATCTTGGGAGTTGCAAAAAAAAACAATTGATTTTGCCCCGCCGGAGGGGCGTTGGAGGGACGGGCGAAGACCCCCCGCCCCATCCCTCGCTATGGCTGGGAGCGGGGCGGCGAGCCCGGGCCGGTGGGGCTGCGGCGAGGCCAAAAGCCCCGCGGCGTCCGGGGCCGGCGGGGGCCGGCTGGGGGCCCGCTGCCCCCTCGGCTGGGCGCTGGGGGCGAGCGCCGTGGCGCTGCTGTGGGCGCTGCGGCCGGCGCCGGGGTGCGGAGAGGCGGCGGCGGCGGGTCCGGCTTGGCTGTGCTGCTGCTGCTGCTGCCTGCTGGCGGCCGTGGGCTCGGGGCGGCTCCGCCTGCGCGCCGCCGCCTGGGCGCTGGCCGCCTGCTGCGCGGGGGGAGCGCTGGCCGCCCAGCCGCCGCTGCCCGGCAGCCCCTACCTGGCTCCCCTCCTGGCCGCCGGGGGGCTCCTCTGGGCCGCCGGGCCGGGACGCCGCCCGGAGCAGGAGCAGCAGGAGGAGGAGGAGGAGGAGGAGGCAGGCGGAGGGGCGGAAGGAGCGGGGCCGGCCGCCGATGCCCCCTCGCCGGCCCAGGACGCGGGGCCGCGCTGGAAGCGGAGGAGGCGCTCCAGTGCCGGGATCGCCGCCGCCGAGATGGCCGGCTGCGGGGGCAAGTCCCACCGCAGGACCTCGCTGCCCTGCATCCCTCGCGAGCAGGTAAGGCGCGGCCGGGGGCGGACCCCGGCGGGGTAGCCAAGCTCCTTCCAGGAGGGGGACCCAGTGCGCCGCCAACTTCCCCCCCCCCCCTGCGAAACTTTGCGCGCCCGAGGTTGGGCCGGGATGCCGCCGCTTTCCAGAGGTTTTCAAAACTCTGCATGGGGGCTCGCTGTTGGGTTCGGAGCATTGGGATGGGGAAGAGGGCGCCCCTGGGACCTTTATGCCCCGGGCGGTTTGGCCTTGGGGTTGCCACTCTCTAGAGGCGCGTTTCCCCCATCCGAGTTCTCAAAACTCAACCGTAAGTCCCCCTATGAGCCATTTAGGCATGGGAAATTTTGCCTTGGATTTGCCCCTCTTTAGATGCACCCCCTCCATCCATAGTCTCAAAACTCAACAATGAGCCCCCCATGCAGAGATTTGAGAATTCGGGTGGGGGAGATGTGCATCTATAGAGTGGCGAACCCAAGGCGAAACCTTCCATGAATAAATGGCCACAGAGATTTGAGATTTCGGGTGGGGGAGATGGGCATCTATAGAGTGGCGAACCCAAGGCGAAACCTTCCATGAATAAATGGCCACAGAGATTTGAGATTTCGGGTGGGGGAGATGGGCATCTAAAGACAGGCAAACCCAAGGCGAAACCGGCCAGGGCATAAAGGGCCATA
This sequence comes from Euleptes europaea, assembly GCF_029931775.1. Taxonomy (NCBI): domain Eukaryota; kingdom Metazoa; phylum Chordata; class Lepidosauria; order Squamata; family Sphaerodactylidae; genus Euleptes; species Euleptes europaea. Next base: position 111,273,429 of record NC_079314.1, read on the forward strand.
GGCTTTGCCTTGCATTTGCCGCTCTCTAGATGCGCATTTTCGCCATCTGAATTCTCAAAACTCGGCATGGGGGCTTATTTTTGAGTTTTGAGGATTTGGTTTGGGGGGGATGTGCATCTAGAGAGAGGCAAACCCAAGGCGAAACATCCCATGCATAAAGAGAAAACAACCCCCCCCCCCCAAACCGGTCCCTTCTATCTGGGACAGGAGGAACTGCGTTTCTAGGGCCGCATCAAAAACCCCTTTGCCCTTTTTATCCTCCCCCCTATATATTTTGGTGATGTGGACCAGAGCTTTCTCTTGTGTCTAGCTGCAGCCTGAAAAATACTAGTTTGGCTGATCTTTTTCCAAAAAGCCTTCTGTTGACTCACCAGGTTTCCATCTCCCATCCAGTAGGCCCTTCCACTCAGTGGCTATTTATGCAGGGGAGGCTTTGCCGCTCTCGAGATGCACATTTTCCCCATCCAAATCCTCAAAACTCAAAAATCAGCCCCCGTGTAGAGTTTTGAGAGTTCGGATGGGGGAAATGTGCATTTCGAGGCACATCCAAGGCAAAACCTCCCATGCATAAATGGCCTATAGATAGTTGTTTTGGAGTAAGGGCAGGCTTTTTAGGGGAGTGGGGGGCATGGATAACTTTAAGTAAGCCTTGTTTAGATGCTATTATGGGGGGAGTCATCTGTTTGTAGCTCAGCTGGGGGTTGGGATAGATGTTTGCACGCATTATTTTTTCTTCTGAAGTAAAGGGCAGAAAAGCATTGGCTTATAAATCTGCTGTCCGCTGATTTGGGACAGGAGTTTGCGAAGTTTGTTTCTTTGTGGGAGCGATAGAGGTGTTGCGTTTAATGTCCAGTTCTTGTTTATGAAGCTTTTTGGCTCCCAAGTGAGTAGATGTTTGGTCCTGTTATGTGCCTCTTGCTGAAAGGCTTGCGTGCATCCTTTGAATCCGGGAAGGCTTTGACCGGCTCAGTTGTCACTTGTGCACTTAGCCGTTTGGCAACGGTGTGGGTTTTATCCCGTTCAGCGAGAAGAGTCTCCCTTTCGCCCTGGATGTTTGGCTTTTGTTTATCCGATTTTGGCGGCCGGAATAAAAAGAAGAAGATAGGGCATTGTGGGAATCAGAAGGATAGGATCTCTCGGGAAAGTTTTTCCATGACTTCAGAAATTGGTGTGGAAACGGAGTCTCGGTGTGGCACAAGGTCAAACCCTGTGGAACCACAACTTTACAACTTAATATCCTGAATTCCTTTTAAAACATTTAGGGTGCCGTTTAGTAATGCAGTTAAGCCAAAATATTAGCATTTAGTGGTGGTTTTCAGCATGAACTGAGCTTTTGCCACCAGGGTCCTGACTCTAAGTAGATATCCACTGAACGTCTAAGAGTGCGATCCTAACCATACTTACTCTGTTTTTTTAAAGTCGGTGGGCCTTCCACAGAATATGTTTGGTATCAGTTTGATAATCACAGATCTGAATAATGTTGGGTTTACATGAACTGTGTGTTAATTAACCCTGGACTTCAGTTTGGAGCAACATTTTAATGGATTGGTTCTCGTAGGTTATCCGGGCTGTGTAACCGTGGTCTTGGTATTTTCTTTTCTGATGTTTCGCCAGCAGCTGTGGCAGGCATCTTCAGAGGAGTAACACTGAAGGACAGTGTCTCATGGATTGTTCCATAGTGACAATTTTTTTCAGTGGCGGCATAAACTTTTCAAAAGATAACATTTACGCTCGGGCCCTAGCCATGTAGTGGAGAAAGTAGTCCCCCCCCCTACTGATTTTAATGGTGTTTTACCACAGTCTTTGCTTTTAGGATTGCGGGGGGGGGGAGTCTAACGGTGCAATCCTAAAGAGAGTTACTCCACTCTAAGCCCATTCATCTCCGTGGGCTTACACTGGAGTAACCCTGTGTAGGATTGTGCTGTATGCATTCTTAGAAGTCAGATCTGCTAAACCTGTTGGGCCTTTTTCAAGTAAATGTATTTGGGATCAGGTGGCAGTGAACTCTGGTCAAATTAAGTTTGGGATTTATCTCCTCAGAAGATATGTCTCTCTCTCTCTTTCTCAGCGACGATGTATATTTTTCAAGCTGTGAAATCTAACCGTATGGTGTGGGTGGTATAGTATCTTTTTCTTTTCTTCTGGAAATGTTTAGATGACATTGTTTTGCGGCTACTTATTTTGTTTGCTCAAAGCCCCATGAACCAGATATTCTTGAGGTTGCGTTTGCCGCAAGTGCGCTTGGTTACATTTTTGAGGGGATAAAAATACGTATTTTGCCATGCTTTTATAAGCCCAAACGAGACGAAGGGAAATGTTTAAAACTAGCTTGATTTCAGATTACAGGCTACGTAAGAGGACTACTGTAATGTAAAGTCCCCTTTTTCTATACAATATTTAAGGGAGTGAAAAAAACACGATAATATAAGAGGGATATTTGAATCGGAGAACAGTTTTTAAAAGTGGCAACTTGGAATTACCAGAACTTTTGCTCTGTTTTCTGTAGATAAGTGACTTTAGACAAAACATGCTTATTTAATCACTTTAATGTGGTCTGCAAAACTTGATTCTGGCTGCTGTCCTTTGCTTGCAGCAGCTTCTCGGAGCTCCTTAATTTATGGTGATGGACAAATTAGACCCTTAATTGAGTTTTTATTCGGCTGTTCAGGGTTTATTGTGCACCAGGCATGAGATCTGAGGTGTCAGACGACAGTGTCGTTCAGTCATGTCGCATCTGAGGTAAAGGTGGGGTATCTCAAGCCAATGCGCAGAACGTGGAATGACTTTTCTTTGGATCTTGGAGACTTCTAGGGGTATCTGTCCCCCTTCCGCTTGTTGGCAGCTTGTTGTTCTGAAGGAGAAAAATGGATCGGCATGGCTTAAAATAGTCTTCTGCTAAATATTACATTGAAAGTGTAGTATACACTTTGTTTGGCTGAGGAGTTTTAAACCAACTTCCCAAATGAGCTCTTTGGCAGTGTGGCTCTAAAATCATAAAAGTCACTCGTTGAACATCAGTAGCTTCTTTTAACTACTTTTAATATACTGACGACAGTAGTCAGATACCACAGCACGTGGCTCTGCTGATTCTTGTAAAACAGTGTGTCTCATATGTAACAGAAGATGCACTTTTTAAAACACAGGTTTCTCCTAAAACTTGTAACGAAAGTCCGTACATCTTGCCTGAACAGCTAATGTCATGTGCGAGGCGCAATTGGGAAAGCTTTAAGGTTGTGAGAACTGGATTTTATGCCACTGAAACATAGAGACAGCTCTGAACTGAAATTTGGTCAGCTGTGAACAGTCCATTGATGTGAAGTGTTGGATATATCAGTGACTGCAGGATTGCAATTTTGCAAATTTCTTCTCTGTATTTTGAACTGGGATGTCCTCAGCTAGCTTAGCTTTCATTTCTAAAGAGGAAATCTAGATGGTTGTGCTAGCCAGACAGACACTATAAAGTTATTTCTGAGAAATTATGATTATTAATTTGTTTTTGAATACTCCAGACAATTGAGTTTTAAGTGCTTGTTTTGTTGTTGTTTTTTGCAATGTTAGGTTTATTTATGCATGCATTATTGGGGAGGGCAGAGACTTTATAGGCATGTAGTCACCAAAGGAGGCATGAAGATCTTGTGGATCGCTGCAGCATTCAGAACCCAATTTCATGCAAGGCTTCTGCGAAATATTTTAAACAGTTGGAAGAGCAGAACTTTCACGAACGACTGTCATTAAATGCGAACGTGTTTGGATTTACAATCCATGTTGAGTGGATTCAGCGGAGGTGACGCGCTCTCTGTGTTTTGCAGCTGGGGCTTGGAGCGTGTTTCTATTTTTATTACTATTTAGATAGCGCTATCAACATATTTGGTATTTTGCTGCGAAGGCACAGAAGACTGGTCCCTGCCTAAAGGAATTTATTGACTAAAGTGGGCCTGCCCGATTTGTGACCCAACACCAGCTATGTTAGGTCGCCTCTCCCAGGTTTGTATGTGCTACTCCCTGGGGCTACAAGTGATGCTCAGATGGGGTGTGTGTGCAGGGTGTTAAGTACTCGGCAGGCCACAGTTGTGTGGCTGGCCAGCTACATTCAGCTTGGTGGATCACATGAACACATGAAGCTGCCTTATACTGAATCAGACTCTTGGTCCATCAAAGTCAGTATTGGTCACACAAAGCTGCCTTCTACTGAATCAGACCCTTGCTCCATCGAAGTCAGTATTGTCTACTAAGACCGGCAGTGACTCTCCAGGGTCTCAGGCAGAGAAAGGTCTTTCACATCACCTACTTGCCTAGTCCCTTTAACTGGAGATGCCGGGGATTGAACCTAGGAGCTTCTGCATGCCAAGTAGATGCTCTACCACTGAGCCACGGCCCCTCCCCGAATCACAAGCTGTGCAGGCCTGATCTACATTATGGCAATGGACAAAACAGCAGGAGAAGGGAGAGACGGTAAGAGTTCAGGGTAGCAATGGAAGGAGGTACACAGAGCATATGCAGTTATGCTTAGACATGGTTGCAGACGAGGACGTGGATGACCACTTGAAAACTCTCCAGTTTAAGGTCCGCGTCACAGGATGGTACTACACTTACAAGCATACTGATCGGAAGCCATGTTGAGGCAGAGATCTGCGTGAAACCTGTTCATGTGAATTGATTCCTTTTTGTGTCCTGCTCCTTGGTACCTAGCAGAGCTCTCTTGTAACCCAAGCCCTTTCTCCAGGAAGACCATAAAGCCTCTCTCCAAGAAGCAGAGAGTCAAAAGTTCTCTTTTTCATATCTCAGATTCTTTACCCTAGTAGGCCTCTCCTTCTTCTGTTTGAGGTTCTTCTGGAAACTCCTTGTTAAAACGTCTCTATGGTTGCTCATAAAATGTCAGTAGCAGTAGCATGGTCTTATAAAACGCATTATTAGTTTGGTTTATTTTTGCCCCCTTGAACCCTGGTTGGTGAAAAGGAGAAAGCCTGTGTGTTCTTCAATATTGGGAAAGTATGAGGAGGTTCTTCCAAGTGGAGATGTTGAGTCATACCTTTAGTGTTGTCCACCTTGTGACCTGCATGGAGTGAGGTTTTCCTAGCCTTCCTCTTTCAGTCGTTTAATTGGGAACTGAAGCAGAACCCATTCCATTGTGGTCCACTGTGCCATTGGTTCTCTCAGGTAGTTCTGTATACCTTTACCTCTTCTGTTGGCTCTTAGTGAGCATCACTTCCACGGTCGGCGCCATGTTGCTCATCATGCTGTCTTCCATCAGTTGCATAGCTAGATACTTTAATAATCTGACGGCGGGATACGCTTCCATATTTGTACAGGTTGAGTATCCCTTATCTAGATTGCTTGGGACCAGAAGTGGTCCGTATTTTGGATCTTTCCATATTTTGGAATTTTTGCATAGACATAATGAGATATCTTGGGGATGGGACACAAATATAAACACAAAATTCATTTATGTTTTATATATGTTTTGTATATTCTTTATACACATAGCCTGAATGTAATTTTAAACAATATTTTAAAATAATTTTGTGTACATTGAACCATCAGTGGCACTGCTGAGGGCCTGTAATGCCTGCATGCTGGCTCAAAAGGTCCAGTTTTTGGATCAGTCCGGATATCGGATGTCCGGATAAGGGATACTCAACGTGTACATCGCTGCTTGTCTGACCGCTCATGATGAATAAATAGCTCCTGTGAAGAAGAGAGCTTTTTTAATTTCAGGGTTTATTCAAGGGCCAACAAAAAAACAAAATCAAAATCCCTGTCTGAGCTGCGCGTGGACATGTTAGTTCTTTTAAAAAAGGAAGGGCTAATAAATTCTGGTCTCATTTGTAAGCCCAGAATATGATAGGAGTATTGACTGTGACGGTTGCACTGTTGGTTGCAGTTAGATGTTCATGTTTAATCTAAGTTAATGCTTGCTGGAAAAGTCACTGGAAAAGACTACCATGCTAGGAAAAGTTGAGGGCAGCAGGAAAAGAGGAAGACCCAACAAGAGATGGATTGACTCTATAAAGATCTGAGCAAGGCTGTTAAAAGTAGGACGTTTTGGAGGACATTGATCCATAGCGTCGCCATGAGTCAGAAGTGACTTGACGGCACTTAACACACACACAATGCTTACTGCAGCAGCTTGGTTCTTGCATTCTTTAGGTTAATTTGCAGTGCGTGTTATAATATTAGCAGCTGTTTGCAGAACCGTGTCTGACCCCCACCCCGTGTGAATTTCTTTTATCTTCTGCAACTTTTCTTCCTTCTGCTCTTTACCAGCAGCAGAGGGGTAAACCTGAACCGATGGATCCCTTTAGAGTCCATCACTCTTGACAGGGCCGAAAACAGCCGCTTTAAAACTTAACATGATTTTGCCACTGGTATGCGGCTTTGTTGAAGAAAAGTTATGGATGCTGTATCTATTCCAACTGTCTGCTTTGTTTTGCTTCTTCTTTCCTTTAAATCACAGTTATCATTCCTTTCCATTTTTCCAACTCCCTGACCTCTCACCCGTCTTCTCTCCTTTCATGATATTAAGCTATAAAAATGACAGTCGCAGCCATAATCTTATTGTTAAAGCAGCTCATATGAGATATATCGTAGTACAAAATATGTTAGCCTGAGCACAGGTAATTTTTTTTTTCCAGACTGTTGGAGGAATTTCTTTTCTTTTGCATAATTATTAATAGAGTATTTATAACTGAGAACTACCACGAGTAGGTAAAATATGATTACTTAAATGCCAATTGTTACTCCCAAATACCTCTCTACCCAGGATCTAAATACATTTTCTGGGTTTGCTTAACCTGTCTTGATTAAAAATAATTTTTTTTGTTAAATTTTGAATTTGGAAGGTGTTGGGGTAACCCCCGCGATTGACAAAATAGTTTGTGTTAAAACTGTTAAACAAAGAAATGTTTTTTTGAAGAAAACTCGCCAAAGGGAGAGAAGTGGAAATACAGTAGAAGCTTTGAGCGGTTTCTCAATGGTCTGTAAAGTGTAAGCCCCCTCCGCCAGACTCAGAGATGCCGAGCTGAAAGAAACACAGTGTACGCTGGGGGGTTGTCGTGTTCATTGAATAAACAACCAGAACAGTGATCCACTGATGGAGCGTGGACTGCAATTTTGTGTGTCGAGTGCACGGCAGGGGTTAGGTGACCCACCACATTTATGGTGTTGCTTGTGCCATGTACACAGATTTGTCTGCCTAGGTTGGTTTTCAGAGTTGCCTTTGCGGGGAAAGTGCTTTTTTAAAACGTTTGCGTGCGCATTGTGCTGGAGCAAGGAATCGGACCGTTTCTCCCTCGAGATAATTTGATTAAAAGGTTTGGAAACTGGCGTCAGCTTGTTTAAACACACCTCCCTGAAAAGGTAGCTGTATGAAACCCCACTTAAAATAGGGTGCTAGGTTCTGAAAAATGGGTTTCCGTTAGAATCCCGAAATGCTTAATCTGGCATTAACTGTTTAGATGCGCTCAGCAGTCTGACTGATAAATAGAAGGAATGGCCTCAATTATGTTGTCATTTCATAAGATTAAAGCGGTAACTGACACTTCATTTCCTTACAGACCCTGTTGTCTGGGATTGTATGTAAAGTAGGACTGCCACCCTTATTTAGTGGATCAGTTTTTCTCCCTAAGAAAGGAGTCCAGTGGTACCTTAAAGACTATTCCAGTGTAATCTTCTCTGAATCATAGCTCACTTCATCTGACACTCTGAAATGTGCATCCTTTAGGGCTAGTTTGTCACGTTTTGGAAGGGATTTGTCATATTTCCGTCCTGTTCTCCTTCCAAGGAGCTCAAGAGTGGCTTACGTGGTTCTCATAAAGGCCAATGGCCAAAGTGGCCATTTTCTCCAGGTGAACTGATCTCTATTGTCTGGAGATCAGTTGTAATAGCAGGAGATCTCCAGCTACTACCTGGAGGTTGGCAACCCTACGGAATATTCCTAGTCCATTCCTCTGCCTCTGCATTAGAGATTAGTAGTGGGAACACGCTTGCTTTTGGAAAACTGTAATTTTCTCATTGTGAAACCTCTGATAAGCTTCCAAGAATCACCCAGAGTTCCCTAGAGAACAATCCTCTTCACTTCTGCAGCTTTCTTTCTCAGAAGTAAATCCCACCGATTTCGCTGGAACTTAATACAAAGTAAATGTCCAAAGGGTTATAGCGGGGACCTCCAAACTTTTTGAGCCTACCGGCACCTTCTGAATTTTGACATAGTGTGGTGGCCGCAGCCACAAAAATAACTGCCACATCGGACTTTCAGTCGCACAGGAAAGATCTTTGGCCCGTGGTGGCAGCTGCTGCCCAAAGCAACATTTTAAAAAGTCTGCACAGCCAATCAGAAGCCTTGCTGGGCAGAAGCCCTACCTGGCCCTGGCCACTTTCTAAAAATGGTAGGCATCAGGAAGGGTGTCGGTGGGTGTCAAGGTGCCCATGGGCACCACAGTGGGGATCCCTGGGTTTGAGTCTCTGGCTGTCTCTGTACAGGGATTTTTCCATGCACGGACAGCAGGATGCTGCCACACTAAGCTCAATCGTCTAGGTGATGCCCTCCCAATCTGGGCATGTCTGGTTTGTTTTTCTTTTTTACTCTGGAGAAAATATAAATTTTATTTCCTTCGGAGTGAAGGGGAAATCTGTAGAGCAGCTATGGATGGGAGCATCTATCTGGATGCCCCCTCAGGGCAGAGGGAAGCTCAGGCTGCACCTGGAGTATTGTGTGCAGTTCTGGAGGCCTCACTTCAAAAAGGGTGTGGACAGGATGGAGCGGGTGCCGAGGAGAGCGACGAGGATGATCAGGGGCCTGGAGACCAAGCCCGACAAGGAAAGGCTGGGGGAGTTGGGAATGTTTAGTCTGGAGAAGAGGAGGTTGAGGGGGGACATGATTGCTCTCTTTAAGTATTTGAAGGGCTGTCACTTAGAGGAGGGAAGGGAGCTGTTCCTGTTGGCAGCAGAGGATAGGACTAGCAATAATGGGTATAAATTGCAGGCAGAAAGGTACCGACTGCATATTAGGATTTATTTATTTTTTACAGTAAGAGCTGTTCAACAGTGGGATCAACTACCTGGGGAGGCGGTGAGCTCTCCCTCACTGGCAGTCTTTAAGCAGAGGCTGGACAAGCACTTGTCAGGGGATGCTCTAGGCTGATCCTGGATTAAGCAGGGGGTTGGACTAGATGACCTGTGTGGCTCTCTATGGTGCATTCTCCCACGTTTCAGCCCTTTGTACGGCTTTCCCCCTGTTTCCCTAATAAGGCATGTGGTAGCGTTACAGCATGGCTCGGTAAGGAAACAGAACGTGAGGAGGGGATGCTGGGCTATGGGCTCAGGGTCCTGCCATCAGGAAAATGGGAGAATGGAAAAAGGGGGGAGTGGGGTGCAACAGCGGGGGGCTCAAACATGTATGTGGTCGCCATTTCTGTGCCACCTGCTGCTGTGGTGGGGGCACATTTTGCGCCCCAGTGTGGGTGGAGCTGAATCGCAGGTTCAAGGAGAGGAGGGTGGGTTGCCACTAGTGGGGTTGTGAACAAAAAGACTAGCAAAAGGCAGGCTGGTCCCCCTCTCCTTGGGTCAAATTTTCTGATATCCAAGCTCCTGTTTCCTTCTTGTTTGTAGCCTTAGTTACCCAATATGCTGCCTTTTGTTGTGAATTACCAGGCTGTTTCTTTTGCCAATAAGAATCGTGGGCAAAAGAAGCGGAGTCAGTTTGGTTGGAAAAGCCACAGTCCAGATTCTCTTATAGCAGCGCATGATTGATGGTATAGTCTTGGATTTCCGTGCATTTGCTTTTTTTAAAATGTATTTATTAATTAATATCCCACCTTTCCTGGGGCTCAAGTGCACACGCTCACTGCCAAATAAAATCTGCATTGTTGGATCCAAGATAACTTTTTCAAAAATCCCATCAGCGGGACTTCAGGACTCTTCAGTTTCTCATAGTCCAGAATATCTTTAATCCATGTGCATAGGTTCCCAGTAGGTTACAATAGCTCGGAGCTCTTCCAAAAGTTGTGTGTTATATTTGAGTTCTCAGCTTGTTGTTGTTGTTTTTTGTCTCATTAATATGCGGCCTGTGAGATATTAATGGGCAAGCAATATAAGGCCAGTAGGAGGGAGAGGCTGTGGCTCAGTAGTAGAGCATCTGCTTGGCATGCAGAAGGTCCCATGTTCAATCCCCGGCATCTCCAGTTAAAGGGACTAGGCAAGTAGGCATATGAAAGATTTCTGCCTGAGACCCTGGAGAGCCACTGCCGGTCTGAGTAGACAATACTGACTTTGATGGACAAGGGTCTGACTCAGTATAAGGCAGCTTCATGTGTTCGTGTGCATTGCCGTCCTGTATAGGGTTGCCTGGTGGGTGGTTTTGGCGGACAATTGCCCGCCAAACCACCCAGCCGCTTGCAGAGCGGCGATCGTGCATGCGAGCGATGACATTACTTCTGGTTTTACTTCCGGAAGCGCCACATGGCCACGGCCGTTTTAACACTCAAACCTTGGTTTGAGTGTTAAATCTGCCGTGGCCATGTGGCGCTTCCGGAAGTAAAACCGGAAGTGATGTCATCATGTGCATGTGCCCGCAGCAGCCCCAGCCCCCTAAAAGTCCCGCCGATCGGGAGGGGGGACCTGGCAACCCTAGTCCTGTGCCACATCTTGGGATGTGGCTGCTCTGTCTTTAGTAGGCTGGTTATTCGGTGGGGAGCAGCCATGGAGACTCTTCCAGGTGGAAAACATTGTAACTCCCGTTGGCCTGGGGCCTACATCAATATAGGCAGAATACGATGTTTTTATTTCAAAGCCTATTCAGCGTCTGTGACAGTATAAACCTTTCGACTGAGTCAAAAATACCTTTAGATGGGTTCTCCTCAAAGCCCCCCGTGCTCTCTTATAACAAAATGTTCCAAACTAAAATCCCTTGTTTACATAAATCATGTTCTACCCATGTCCATGTTTGGTTTTTCTACACTTTAGTTAGTGTGTATGTGTTTAAAATATTTTTTTTTATTTTTTAAAAATAAGATGTTTCTCTGAAGGTATTTCCTCCCCCCTTCTCTCTACCAGCAGTGGGTTGATGAGTTTTCCAAATCCCCACGGACGAACTGTTTTAATTTTTCGAGTGAAAATTTCAGCTATGGTTCACAAAGGAAAGCTGATAGGGTTCTGTTAAAGATTAGTATCCTCTCTACCACATTTCCAAAGTCTTTTAATGCAGATTTATTATTAAGCGTGTTGTACTGATTCACTAGCCTCATATTAATTTGCTTAATAAAAACTGCAGTGGAAAAGTCAGGTTTTTAAGTGTGTACTGAACTTGTCCCCCCCCCACCTGACTTTTCCTTTTAATTTATGTACCAATAAAAGATGGACCAGTCAGGGGTTAGCTTTTCTGTGGGCGCAATGAGCTGCGGTGATTTTCGCTGTTTATTCCCTCCCATGGATGGCCCAAGTACCCCCGGCACATGGGAGACCACCGGAAATAGGTTGGGGGAAATTGGAGGTCTGCTCGGTGGGGGGGGGGGTCTGCAAAAATCAACCCCCCTCCGGCACACACAGACATTCTAAGCAAGATGCAAGTCAGAGTATAATTGTCCTTTTCTTTTTTTTAATTTTTTTTAAAATTAAATTTAATATTAATGCAAAAACAAAAGCTACCACCACAGCAGCAATTTTCAAAATTGTCCTTTTCCGTAATGGCACTTTGAAAAAGAAGAACTAAGGACAGGAGCCTTTGTGTGGCATATTCCTACCCGACCACTGCAGGCAGCTTTGGAAGCCCTGCTTTGGGTGAGATAAGGTGTGTGGCAACCCGGGAGAAGGCCTTCTCAGTAGTGGCACCAAAATTCTGGAACTCTCTCCCCAGTGAGATTCTTAGGGTTGCCAACCTCCAGGTGGTGTCTGGAGATCTCCCGCTATTACGACTGATCTCCAGGTGACACAGATCAGTTCCCCTGAAGAAAATGGACTCTATGGCATTAAAGTCCCTCCCCTCTCCAAACCCCACCCTCCTCAGACTCCACCCCCAAAACCTCCAAGTACTTCCCAACCTGGAGCTGGTAACCCTAGAGATTCGCCTGACCCCTTCTGTTGCTGTCTTCCGCCAGGGGATGAAGACTTTTTTTTTTGCTTCGCTTGGCATTCCTTCAGTGACCCCCACCCAATGTTTTAACTGTTGTTTTTATCTTTTGTGCTTATTTTAAGCTTTGGTTTGAAACGTTTCTAATGATGTTATTTGTGCTCTGGTTTTAATGGCTTTTAAGATGAGCTTTTAATTTTTTATGCTTAACCTGTTAGCCACGTTGGTGGCCCTCGGAAGGCAGAAAGGCAGGGTAAAAATCTTGTTAATAAATAAAATAAAATTCTTCACAGAGGTATATTTTCTCCCTGAGGGTTAAGAGGATGAGTCTCAGAGCGCGGAACCCCTGTATCTTTTAAGAGCAGTGTAGGATTTACGGCAGGGGCGGCTATATCTGCTGAAATGTCTTACTTTGCACAGTAAGTAAATGCCTTGGTTTGTAAAAAAAAAAAAAAAAAAGAAATACATGTGCCAGTATTCACATATAAGGTTGCCCCAATTTCCACCTCTTCCCCTTTGCAGATCCCAATCATGCTATCTCCGAGGGTCTATTTCCTTTCTCTGGCTGAGTGGGGCCGGCTTGCATCTGAGGGTCAGATCTTCAGAAACCCCCAGGAAAAAAGTGTGCTGGTACTCAGTACCGGTGAGTTCCAAGACACAAAAAATGCTGTGCACAGCTGTTAAACATTAATAACAGTGAATAGCATTGTATACAGCTTTGAGTGTTCAAAGTGCATTATTACCTTGGAATCTTTTACCTACACTGTGGATGGGGTTGCCATGAGTCGGTTGTGACTTGGAGGCTCGGACTTCTTTGCAGGTGCAAAGACACGAGGCCGAGAGAATGGCTTGCCGAAAGCCATTTAGAGGTTTTTGGGGCAAGGGCAAGATTTGGATTGGTGGCCTCACAGACCACAGCTTATTCTCTTAACCGCTGCACCAGCTCCAAAGGTATTGCTATTGCCTCTGGGGAAGGGCTGTGGTTCAGTGGTGGAGCTCCTGCTTAGCATGCAGAAGGTCCCAGGTTCAATCCCTGACATCTCCAGTTGAAAGGAGCAGGTGGTAGGTGATGTGAAAGACCTTATCCCGAGACCCTGTTGAGCTGCTGCCATTCTGAGTGGACAATATTGACTTTGATGGACCAAGGGTCTGATACCAGGTTGGGAAACACCTGGACATTTGGAGGGAGGAGCCTGAGAAGGGTGGGGTTTAGTGAGGGGAGGGACTTTAATGGGGTATAATGCCATAGAGTCCACCCTCCAAAGCTGCTGTTTCTGTTTTCTCCCGGTGAATTGATCTCTGTCACCTGGAGATCAGTTGTTATAGCAGGAGATCTCCAGCCACCACCTGGAGGTTGGCAACACTATCTGAATCAGTAGAAGGTAGCTTCATATGCCCATATTTGCAACCTACTGGGCATTCTTGCTAGGTGTAGTCACCTGTGTATAGTCCTACAAATGAGTCTCTGTAGTCTAGGCGAATCGGTACCCAGCCCTGTATCACTTTAAGGGATGGTTCATTTGGTTCTTTGTGCCAGGTATATTGCTGGGTCATTTCTATGTATGTGCTTGTCAGCGTCATGAAGGTATTCCTTCAAAGGTAAAATACCTGTGGAGAGCACTCAGGCCTATATGTATGGTGAGGTTTCATACCTATGATTCCTACAGTGTTTGCTCCATTTCCAAACCTTAAAGTCTGCCACGGTGTTTTTTAAAATCCAGATTTCATCCATCCTCTTGACAGTTTCAGCAGTTAAAATAGTTTGCGGCGGTGCGCAGACTGACAGGTTGTGTAACGCAGTGTGCATTGTTGCCCACACGCATGACTTTATATCAGCCTCAAGGTATAGCTTTTCCTCACATTTAACTGCTGGAGGGCAGAAGAGGAGGCCGAACCCTGACCCATGACAATCTGTGTGACCGTTCTTTTAATCTCCTGTGTGGAATGATTATTGTTTTACGGCTCCCGTGAAAAAATCCGGCTACTGTTTTTTAGGCCGGGATGATGCTAGTGTACTGAATTTGCTTCTATGCTGAGGTTTTACGATTCTCTGCTGGTTAACTACCTGGGATGCCTGAGATGGGCAGAAACAGATTACTTATTTATTTAGTCCATTTATATGAATTGCCGCCTAACATATATAAAGCTATGTAGTTGGGGACAGAGATTTATCCCGCACAAGAACTAGAAAATAGGGGACTGCCCTTGGTAAATAGAGACAGTCAGAGCATCCCGTGTGCGGATTTTTGTTCCGAATCTAAGGCGTTTGCCAATAAATACAGGGACTTTTGAAATGCAGGAGCCCTCTCGTTTTGGAATTCGGAAAACGACAGCCGCAAACCCAGATTCATTTAAATATCCATGCGCGACATTTTCTACTGTTCACAAGACAGTTGACGTCGTTTTACAACCGAAAATAAAACCGGACAGGTAGCAATAAAAGAAGAACAGCTCTGCATTAACAATCGTAAAACAGCCAGCTAAAAATTCCATAGCAGAAACCAGTGCGGCCGTTAGAAACAACACAAGACCAGCCTGCAGGAAAAGCTTTCTGAAAAAGGTAGATTTTTTTTAAAAAAACCTGGCCATAAATATCTAAATTAAAAAATAAATCAATGTGGCAGGGTGGGGCGGTTGCCTTGGGTGGATGCCCATCTCAGTCTCCACTGTATTTCCCAGTTCAGAGCTAGCAACCCTAACCGCCAGCCCTGCCTCGTCCTATTCTTCCGTCTCGGTTCCCACCTCTGCCCGGGAAGCGGAACAGCTAATGAAGAAGAAGAAGGGTTGGTTTTTATATGCCGACTTTCTCTACCACTTAAGGGAGAATCAAACCGGCTTACGATCGCCTTCCCTTCCCCTCAACAGGCACCCAGTGGGGCTGAGAGAGCTCTAAGAGAGCCGTGACAAGCCCAAGGTCACCCAGCTGGCTTCAAATGTAGGAGTGGGGAAACCAACCCGGTTCACCAGATTGGAGGCTGCCGCTCATGGGGAGGAGTGGGGAATCAGACCTGCTTCACCAGGTTAGAGGCCACTGCTCCAAACCACGGCTCGCAACCATGACACCACGCTGATGCTTTGCGCCTTGCGCCTTCAAACATGGAGGGGTAAATTTCACAGGGCGGGAAGCTTATTGGGCACGCACAGCTCTCAGGATGTCTCGGGAATGAGGAGAGAAGGCACATTAGGTGTTGTGAGGAGAGAGGGGTTAGGCAGGGCCCTTTATTGAAGCACCACGGGGTACCCAATGTGCTCCATTAGTCTGTTTAGTGCACTGGTTCCCAACCAGGGGTCCATGGACCCCCAGGGGTCCGCGAGAACTAAATTAAGGTCCGCGAAACAAAGTTATAAACCCATAATAAATTAATATTTTCAATTAAAAGTTCTCTATTATAAAATATATATATTCAAATATAATTCTAAGTTTAATGTTTAACTAACAGTTATGATTAAAGTTTATTTTCAAATTGTTGGAATTTTTTATTTTGAACCTTGGGGTCCCTGCACCGAACAAAAAAGTCCTAGTGGTCCCTGGTCAAAAAAAGGTTGGGAACCACTGGTTTAGTGACAGGTGGCCTTGGGACCGTGGGATTTCAGTCCTTTCCTCTGTAAAGGGCAGAATGCAGAGCTAAGCTTTTTGCACAGATGGCAAGTCCTGGCAGGCGCCCGTGAGAGAAAGAGCAATCGTTTATGACATTTCTAATCCCCAAATAGGACCCGAATGGACAGCTAGTCCAACGGGAACAAAACGCTATAGCTCTAACCATTGCTGCAGTGTGAGGCAGCGTGGTGCAGTGGTTAGAGTGTTGGGGTAGGATCTGGAAGACCCAGGTTCGAATCCCCACTCTGCCATGGAAGCTCGCTGGGTGACCTTAGGCCAGTCACACACTCGCAGCCTAACCTACCTCGCGGGATCGTTGTGAGGGTAAGACACTCTTCAACCTAGAGGAAGAATGGTTTTTTCTATGTGAATTTTCTCTACCTTTTTTTAAAAGGAGAATCAAACCAGCTCACAGTCGCCTTCCCTTCCTCTCCCCACAACAGACACCTTGTGAGGTAGGTGAGGTTGAGAGAGCTTGAAGAGAACTGTGACTAGCCCAAGGTCACCCAGCTGGCTTCATGCGTAGGAGTGGAGAAACCAACCCAGTTTATTACATTAGAGTCTGTCGCTCATGTGGAGGAGTGGGGAATCAAACCCGGTTCTCCAGATTAGAGTCCACCCCTCTTAACCACTAGTCTGTGCTGGCTCTCAAATGGACATACTTCTTGATGAAATGCTAGAGTCCGGAAGTTTGGGTTGGCCTTTGGAGTATAATCCATAAGTTTGGGGTATTTTGTTAGTGGGATGGTGCTAGCTACGTATTTTAACAGTTTAATATTTTTATTTTAATGTTTTATATTTGTTATCTGTTTTTATGTTGTTTTTAATTCATTTGTGCTGTTTTTATGATTCATAGGGTTGCCATGAGTCGGAAGCGACTTGACGGCACTTAGCACACACACACACAGCTGCAAGACCCTTTGAATGAGCAGCATTTTTTTAAAAAAAATCTAGTAAATAAATAAATAAAATTACTTCAAAATGGCGGCAGGGTCCTCGTGGCGGCCACAAGGGCCCTGTCGCGTTTTGTTTAGCCCTTCGATAAGTAAGCAAAGCTGAGTAAAAGTACTTCGTATAGGTTGATATTGCGCTGTGCAGATACAGCATACGCTTTCTGCCAGAGCCAGAAGCAATTGTACGGACAGATCTGATCAGGAGAATGGATTCATGAAAGCATACTTGATGTGGTTTAATGTGTAAATTGTTTGTCTTATTTCTGTGGAAGTCGCCCGGCACAACGAATTACGACTTTGGAACGTCCCCTTTTTGCTGCTGCTGCTGCATCCACTCCTTATGTTGTTTGTTAATGTTTTGAAACAATGCCTTTTTTTAGAAACGGAAAATAAGAGTAGCGCACAGTTTTCTGCAAAACATCTAATGGAACATTTTCTGAGCCAACTCACTGCTGGCTTGCCAGTCTTCTTCCTCTTCCCCCCTTCCCCAAGGGCAATTGTACCATGGGCTGGTTTTGGATTTCTGCACCCATCGGGAAGCATAATTTATTTCTGCGCAGGCGTACAAGTGGTGAGGGGCTGTGGCTCAGTGGTAGAGCATTTGCTTGGCGTGCAGAAGGTCGCAGGTTCCATCCCCGGCATCTCCAGTTAAAGGGACTAGGCAGATAGGTGATGTGAAAGACCTCAGCCTGAGACCCTGGAGAGCCGCTGCCATTCTGAGTGGACAATACTGACTGATGGAACAAGGGTCCGATTCAATATATGGCAGCTTCATGTGTTCATGATTGTAAATGTGTTCAAGTGGACTTATAGCTAGTTGAGCCACCATATTGGCTTCCTAACTCTTCATTATTATCTGTTGTGGCTGTTGTTGTTTTTTCTGCTGGTCAGTGACCGTATTAATAAATTATTATTATAACTCTTCATTTTAAAAAAAGGCAGATGGGGCTTTTTATAAGCCAAACTAAATACAGTTTTAAAAGAGTTGGGTTCGGGTTCTCCAGACTCAGCTCATGTTCCCTGCAGCTAAACAGCAGCTGTAGGGAATGGTTTCTAAAACAAAACAAAACAAAACAAAAACAGGATTTCAAAGAGGCTCAGAACAGCATCATTTAGTTTAGTGGGGTGAAGAAGGTCTTCTGCCTCCCCCCAAGCCGTTTTCCCACATGAAAACTGCACGGGGTAAGGTTTTTCCTTGGATCAGCGGAATTGGGGACACCCCCCTGGACAATTTTTGCATGGGAAAATGGCTGTGGGGGGGGAAGGAGGAGGAGCCTTTGCTTCCCCTGAAGTGCCATTCTGAGCCCGCTTGGCCTTTCCTTTCTTTGCCTTGCCTTGCCTTGCCTTTCCTTTCCTTGCCTTTCCCTTCCTTTCCTTTCCAACAAGCCATTCCCCACAGCTGCTGTGTGGCTGCGAGAGAACACAGATTGAATCCAAAGAATCCGGACCCAACTCTTTTAAAATTGTAATGTTAAGTTTGGCCCTATATTACATAGGTGGTTATGGTCACACATGTGAATGCCCATGAACACACATGAAGCTGCTTTATACTGAATCAGACCCTTGGTCCATCAAAGTCAGTATTGATTACTCAGACCAGCAGCGGCTCTCCAGGGTCTCAGGCAGGGGTCTTTCACATCACCTGCTTGCCTAGTCCCTTTTAACTGGAGATGCCGGGGATTGAACCTGGGACCTTCTGCACGCCAAGCAAATGCTCTACCACTGAGCCACAGTCCCTCCCCAAGGAATCATGGGATAGGGATAATCATGGGACAGGGACAATCATTGAGGAAATCCTCCTTCCCTCTGCCATAATACAACAGTGCAAGATTGCCAATTTACATCTCTAACTGTGCCGTGATGTTTGCTACTTGAGGGAGGAAACTAGGGCTCCCAAATACAACCGCAGAAGGGGCGACAATGTGGAAATCAAGCCCCAACCCCCAAATTTCCCACTTCCAGGTTCCATATGTTTTCAAGGACTGTTTAGCCCGCCAGTGAAAACCTGCCTTCAAAACTCTGCTGTCTTTTCGAGAATCTGCAGGGATGAAGAGGGTAGCGACTAGAGACGGAGGATTTTCCTGTAGTGGCACCTGGTGTTTGGAATGGCCTCACCATTGAGGCTTGCCTGACACCCAGCTTACTGTCTTTTAGGTGCCTGGCCAAAACAGTTCTTGTTGCCCAGGCTTTTCCCTTTCCTATCCTGGAAAGGCAGTCCAGAAGGATACCATGATTGATGGCACTGAAAGCCGCTGAGATGTCTGGGAGAAACAATGGAGTCACATTCACTATGTCCATCTCCCAGGGCAGGTCATCCATCTGGGCGACCAAGACTGTTTCAGTCCCACAACCAGGTCTAAAACCAGATTGGAAAGGATCTAAACAATCTGCTTCATCCAGGAAAGCTTGAAGTTGTCCTTCCACTCTTCGATCACATAAGAACATAAGAAAGGCCATGGTGGATCAGACCATAGTCCGTCAAGTCCAGCAGTCTGTTCACACAGTGGCTAACCAGGTGCCTCCAGGAAGCCCACAAACAAGACAACTGCAGCAGCATTGTCCTGTCTGTGTTCCAAAGCACCTAATATAATAGGCATGCATCATGACTAGTATCCATTTTTACTAGTAACCAAACCACATCCTGGGGCAGGGAGTTCCACAATTTAGCTATGCGTTGCTCAAAAATGGAATATTTGAGGTAATATTTATATATTTATTTAGTTTTCATCCTATATCAACTCTTACATTGGCCGCATTGATCATATCAGGTCCTGCTTCCAACATTCCGGGAATGGGAACCCCAGCTACTAGGAGCGGGGCCTTTACAGTGGTGACCTTTAGTATGCAGAATTACTTTCCCTGCTGTGGTTTGAGGTTGTAGTAGTTTGGCAGGTATTAGGAAGGGTTGCTCCATGGTTCTGTCCCAGTGAGCCTTCTGGCCCATCTGGTTAAGGGCTGTGCGAGCATGTTGGAAGTTAGAGGATGCTGCTACCTTATTTTATGTTTTTATTGGTCTTGTGGTATGTGTATCTTTGGTCATTTATGCATAGGAGTTTACCTGTGGTTTGTTGCTTGCTGGACCCACACTTTCCTGTTGGGAATTTATGCACCAGCAGTCTCCAAGCTCAAATCAAGTCCTGCCCCTTTAAATGCTGCTTTGTAATTGGCTTACTTGTAGTGCTTACTGTAAGAGACAATCCCCCCAACCCAACTGCTGAATAAAAAAGCATTTTAAGAACAAAAATGGAGCAATCTGAAAGGGGCGGGGGGAGAAATCCAAGTCTTGGTTTCAAAAAGCCTTTCTTCTGCTCAGAAAGAGCTCAGAGGAAGCAGGAAGTATTTGAATCCCCGCCTTTTTACACTCTGCTTTGTAATTGGCTGTGAGCAAAACCAAGCTTGTGTGCCCCGCACTTTTCCTTCTGCATGGGGATTTCACCCGGGCTTTGTTCAAGGGAGAGGGAAGAATCAGACTAACAGAGAAATGGGAAGGTCCGGGATTTGTGAGGGCTGGCAGCGAGGCCATCTCTAATGGAGGGAAAACTCATGGATAACTCCAAGGAACAACCGAGACAGACGGGGCGAACGCGAGTTAAAGTACGCATGCATAAACGACCTTTATTTCTTGTACGCCACTTCATGCTTGTGGGAAAAAAGCCTATAAACATTTTAAAATAAATAAATCCATTTTGAAATGTGCAGCACGATCTTGCCTGTGTTTACGTGGGTATAATTTCTGCCAAATTACATGGGACTTACTTTCAAGTAACTGTAGCCTTGGCTTGCAGCCCCCGATGAGCCAAACGTGCTGCCTCCAAAGCATTAGACTGGCAATTATTTCAATTTTATTCTAAACGATGATGCGTTTTAGCTGTAACTGTGAAGTGCTGCCATATGTGATTCATATTCAGCTCTTGATTTAAGCACATTTTGGGGACCAATTTAAAAACACCGGTAATTAAACGTCTTAAATACAGCCCTTATTACTGATTGATTTGCATAAAGCTGCAAATGAATAAACATTTTTTTAAATTAATGGGCTGAATACCATATTATTCCCAGTCTTTGAAAGACGGTTGGTTACTGAGCTGAATGATTTTTTTTTTTAAAAAAACGGATGAAATTCTTAAATTGCTGCTGCTGTGAGGGTTTGCAGATGTGCTTCAGACGCGTCTGCATCGTTGGAAAGTGAGCTGTTTGCAGGTCTGGTCCCCGTAATGAATAAAACGGATCTGGTGTGGCTGTTTTTCTGGTTAATAGACTGCTTCTGATAACTGTTGTAAATCCCGGGCCCAATTTAGGGCAAGCAACGCCACGAACACATAAACAACAAAGGCTGTCGTTCGATTGAAGAAACCCCCGTCGATAAATCGTATGAGTCTGTATATGAACTTCACAGAACGTCTAAGAACACTTCATTTGTTGCCTTAAATTTTTTATTTTATCCTGCCTTTCAGGCTTGCAAAGTTGGCTCACCAAAACGAAACGCCAGTATAAATCGCAATTGAAACTCAATACAGGGTTCTCGGGGAGCAGTTTTTTAGCTGGAGTTGGATCTCGGGGTGTCGGTTCTGTTTCCTTCTCTGACCTCATCAGGAAGGGGCTGTGGCTCGGCGGTAGAGCATGCAGTTGGCATGCAGAAAGCCCCAAGTTCCAATCTTTGGCATCTCCCGTCTCTAAAAAAGGCAGTAGGTGACGAGAAAGACCTCAACCTAAGATCCTGGAGAGCTGCTGCCAGTTTGAGTAAACAGGGCTGACCTTGATAGACTTAAGGTCTCAATCAGATGAGACAGCTTCATGTTCTTGACAGTTGAATAATAGTGCCTGCTGGGTATTCTCTTGTGTGGGCAAGACGGTGAGAAACGAATTCATCTCCTAACATGTTTTTTTGTACTATGTAGGTGCTTAAAAATAAGCATTTTTTTTTTAAAAAAATGTTACCTTTTTAATCAACCCAATTTTAAAAAATCAATTTCTGGAATATCAATTAAATTCTGAAGCCTTATTTTATAGATATACTGAAGCCTTATTTTATAGATATACTGAAGCCTTATTTTTATATATAAAAATCAATTTATTTTTTATATAAATCAATTTCTGGAATATCAAATACTGAAGCCTTATTTTATATATATGTGAAAGCTGGACATTGAAGAAAGCTGATAGGAAGAAAGTAGATTCCTTTGAAATGTGGTGTCGGAAGTGAGTGTTATAGATACCCTGGCCCGCCAACTTCCCCCCCCCCCAAAAAAACCCCAGTGGGTTCTAGATCAAATCAAGCCTGAACTGACCCTTGAAGCTAAAATGACTAAACTGAGGCTATCGTATTTTGGTTACATCATGAGAAGACAAGAGTCACTGGAAAAGACAATCTTGCTAGGAAAAGTTGAGGGCAGCAGGAAAAGAGGAAGACCCAACAAGAGATGGATGGACTCAATAAAGGAAGCCACAGCCCTCCATTTGCAAGACCTGAGCAAGGCTGTCAAAGATAGGAAATTTTGGAGGACTTTGATTCATAGGGTCACCATGAGTCAGAAGCAACTTAACGGCACTTAACACACATAACACACACACACACACGTCTTGACGTGTCCTGCTGATGGATTCTCTCCCTGCTAGGGAGTGTCTCTTTTCAGACCACTGGCTTCTCACTTCAGCAGAGATCTTTGTGAGCCATCTTGATTGCAAACACGGCTTATGCCCAAGCGGTTCTCATCTCCAAGCCTGCCAAACGCTTGGCCAAACCGTCTGCTTGAAGGATCCAGCGGGAGATTCCCCAGAGGACGAGACGCACAAGCAGATGTGTTTAATTATTTATTTTATGACGTGTGTGTTGGACAAAACAGATGTGCCGTCTGTTCACGATGCGGTCTCCCCCCCACCGCTGCAAAGTTACCGTACACATTCCTTTCAAAAATTATTACAGTTGTGTGGGAATAATAAGGATGTGTATTTTTTTTTAAACACAGGCAACCAGATTGCCTTGGCGTGATACAATTGCTAGAGAAGCAAGACCTCTTAGATAGCCAGTTCACAACTTGCCCCGTCTTTGTGGAGTGATCATGAGAATGATCTCATGTCAACCAGTTCATTTTGACAGGTGTTCTGACTGGGGGACACATGGCCAAGTAACATACCTGCTCAGTTACTGTGCCACCTGTCTTCTGAGTCTTTTGGAAGCGAGAATTCTCCTGGAGGCCAAAAAGATGTGATGCCAAGCTTATGGCAATAGCTAGAACAAACCCTGGGCAACTTGTGACTCACCGAACAGATTGCAGGCCGCCAGCCATGCATTTTCATCTTCCAAGCACCAGGAAACCTGCTTCCTTTACAGGTGAGGCATGTTTAGGCCCCTGACGTTCATGTACAGTGGGGCTTGGCCAAGTGTGGGCCTGCACAACTCTGAACCTTTCAGGTTGTGTGCAATGTACATTTTACACACACATTACACACACACACACACACACACACACACACAGAGAGATATCCATTGATCATAATCCCACAATGTTAAAAGGATCAAAATCAAACCAACCAGCCGTTTGTGAGTAGGGGTGGGGGATGTCACATGAACACATGGAATTGTAGTGGTCGTGATGCATGGGAGTTTTACCTGAGGTTCGTTGCTGGCTGGACCCACACTTTCCTGTTGGGAACCTTTGCACCAGCAGTCTCCAAGCTCAAATCAAGTCCCGCCCCTTTAAATGCTGCTTTGTAATTGGCTTACTTTGCAGCGCTTACTGTAAGAGAAACAATTTAAGAACAAAAAACGGAGCAATCTGAAAGGGGAGGGGAGAAATCCAAGCCTCGGTTTTAAAAGCCTTTCTTCTGCTCAGAAAGAGCTCCCTGGAAGCAGGAAGAATCCCCGCCTCTGGACACGCTACTTTGTAATTGGCTGTGAGCGAAACCAAGCTTGTCTGGTTGAGGAGTGATACAGGAAATCCCCCATGAACTGTGTGTGTGTGTGTAAATTTTTTCTAGCCATGGCAATTGTGGAAACAGTTGTAACTGTCCATATATTGCTTCTAGATTTTGTGTCCCGTAAGTTGCTTTGGAAGTCCGTTTTTGGTTAAAAAATGGGGAATATGCTGCATTCATCAGGATTGGTCCTTATTCTAGAGTATGGATATGAAGGCAATTGTAAACCACTTTGAGACTCCTTAAAGAGTAGATGACTGGGGAAGGCACTGGTAAACCACCCCGTAAACACAGTCTGCCTAGTAAACGTCGGGATGTGATGTCACCCCATGGGTCAGGAATGACCCGGTGCTCGTACAGGGGACTACCTTTACCGTTTTAAAGGTAGAGAAAATCGGGATAGAAAAACAAACTCTTCTTCTTCTTCTAGTACAGGGTTGGCCTGAATTCAGTCCTGTGTGGTTTATGTATCTCCCCCATCTGTCCCACCCCAAGATCCACTAATGAGTTTCTATTTTACGTCGCAGCGATGGAAGCAAATGTAATGCGATGTAATGGTTCAGCTTAGGAGGTGACTTTTGTTGAGGATAAAGCCTTTTCCTACAGTGATTGTCTTGTTGCCTTATTAATCTTGTTCAGTTGATTTCCTCTTTTCTACGATCCCCGCCCAACTGTATTATTTTATCTTACTGGGAATCTTTGCTGTAAGATTAAAATGTTATCTGTTTACTGATTCTCTGCGGTTATCATATTTTGTAATCTGCCTACTGATTGACTGAAAAGGTTTTTCGTCATTCTTCTAATCCACCTGGGGTGCCAGTGAGAAAATCCTGCCTATAAATGAATACAAAAACAGCAATAATAATACTTAATACCTTTTAAAAGTGAAGGCAACGGTAATGGGTTTAAATTACGAGCAGAAAGGTCACCGGCTGGATATTCGGAATTTTTTTTTTTTGCAGTAAGAAGAGTTGGTTTTTATATGCCGACTTTCTCTCCCTTTTAAGGAGAATCAAACTGGTTTACCAATCTCCTTCCCTTCCCCTCCCCACAAAAAACACCTTGTGAGGTTGGTGGGGCTGAGAGAGTTCGGAGAGAACTGTGACTAGCCCAAGGTCACCCAAATGGCTTCATGTGTAGGAGTGGGGAAACCAACCCGGTTCACCGGATTAACATCCGCCGATCATGTGGAGAAGTGATTAGAGTCCACCATTCTTAACCATTACACCACGCTGGCTCTCAACAGTGGAATCGGCAAGTTAAGGAGGTGGTAAGCAGTCTTTAAGCAGCAGCTGGACAAACAGTTGTCAGCGATGCTCTAGGCCAGTGATTCCCAAAGTGGGCAGTACCACTCCCTAGGGGGCGGTGGATTACCTAGGGGGACACTAAGAGGCAAGGGGGCAGCAGAGGGGCGCTAGAGGTGGGCCCCTTCAACTGTGTTGTTCACTAATTTACAATAAATCAAGCTATGGCACCATGCTGGCAAATTTGATGGAAACTATCAGAATTGTTTTCCAGACTTTGAAGAGCTGGTACCGCTGGATCAAGTTCATCAGTTCTGCTGAATAAATTTCAACTAAAAAGTTTTAATGATGTACAATAATTGCTACTGTTTTGAAATTTTATTGTTATTATTTTCTTCAGTGAGTCATGCAAACCCCTATTTTGAATAATGCTTTTTATAGGATAGGGTAGGGGGCGCTGGGGTTGAGTTTGTGGAACCAAGGGGGCTGTGGCACGAAAGGTTTGGGAACCACTGCTGTAGGCTGATCCTGCATTGGTCAGGGGTTGGACTAGATGGCCTGGATGACCCCTTCCAACTCTATGGTTTTATGATTCTATTGTGATTAGTCTTTGTTTGAAGGGAGGCTTTTATCTCACTTTGAGAATAGAACGGGGGTCCCCAATCTTTTTGAGCCTGGAGTCTCCTTTGAAATTCTGACACAGGATGGTGGGCACAACCGCAAACTCTCCGTGGCATGAATTTCGTGGAGTGATATCATGCATAACTCGAATCATAGCATTTCAGGCTGAAGTTCTGCTTAACAGGATGTCTTTTATAATGAACATATTATTTGAAAATATTTTCTTGCGCGCACACAGGTTACTTTAAGTCACTCAAGTGAAGGCCGTGCTGTGGTGACAGCTACTGCCATAGACACTTTTAAAATATTGGCACGGCCCATCTTAGCTCCATTGGCCAGTCAGGAGCCCTGCTGGTCAACAGCCCCTCCTGGCCCTGCCCACTTTCTAAAAACACTTGGTGGGTGCCGGAAAAAGTATCGGCGGGCACCATGTTGGGGACCCCTGGAATAGAAGAAAATAAGAACATTAGGAAAGCCATGCTGGATCAGACCAAGTCCCATCAAGTCCAGCAGTCTGTTAAGAACATAAGAAAAGCCATGCTGGATCAGACCAAGGCCCATCAAGTCCAGCAGGTGGTTAGGAACATAAGAAAAGCCATGCTGGATCAGACCAAGGTCCATCAAGTCCAGCAGGCTGTTAAGAACATAAGAAAAGCCATGCTGGATCAGACCAAGGCCCATCACCTCCCTGCAGTCTGTTCACACAGTGGCCAACCAGGTGCCTCTAGAAAGCCCCCAAACAAGACAATTGCAGCAGCAGCATCCTGGCTGTGTTCCACAGCACCTAATATATTCAGCATGCTCCTCTGATCCTGGAGAGGAGAGGTATGCATCATGACTAGTATCTATTTTAACTAGTAGCCATGAATACTCCTCTCCTCCATGAACATGTCCCCTCCCCTCTTAAAGCCTTCCAAGTTGGCAGCCATCCTGGGGCAGGGAGTTCCACCATTTAACTATGTGGGTTCAGACCAAGTCTGGAGTTCTTTGCAAGGATCTCTTATCAGTCCAGTAGAGGACCATGATCTACTTTTTGCTCTCTCAGACTTCTGGGCTGTTGATGGAATGGTGATGGGAGGCTGGTTGCTACCTGGAAACAGATGCTACCCGGAGTATTATCAAATCAAAGACCACTTGGTTCTTCCTGGTGCATAGCTGCCCTCTATAAAACTGTCCAAGGTTTCAGAGGCATCCAAAGGGTGGCTAAACTATTCCACGACCACGTGCTGGTGTGTTATCTGAGGAACGAGTCTTTGTGGGGAGGGGGGCGGGTTTTCACGGCAGGTAGCAAGCCGGTCAAAGACCCAAGGGTAACCGCCTGCAGGCCCCTGCAGTTTTGTAGCCTTAATGCAGAGCTAATGCACAAACACCGACATAAACATTATGTAAACATGTATATAAATTTGCCCCGTAAAACGTCCATAAATATCAATTTTATGTGTCTTTGGAGGGTTTACAGATGGCAGTTTATGGTCACGGATACAGAGGGCAATACAAGACAGCCGGGCTTTGGAAGCTCTGAAATATCAAGATTGACACGCAAACAAATATTATTTTAGTAAGCAGAGGAAATTCTTTGTAAGGCATGTACAAGAAAGGTATTTTAACCCACCTCAGCCATTTCCTGCCCAACTACATCCAAACAAAATCTTTTTTCTTTGTTTTCTTTCTCTCTTTTTTTCCTAAAAAACCCCAGAGTGAATAGGGTTATTTTTTAAAAAATGAGGGTTTAATTTTTTTTTTTTAAGGATAACTTGAAGGATCAACCCTATTCGGTTCCCTCCTTTGTGTTTTTCTGCTGCTGCTTTTAACCTCATGCCTCCTGTTTTTAGGAAACAGCCAGTTTGGAGTGGGGGACAGACTTCGGCGAGCCGTTAAAATACAAAAATCTGATGAGTCGGTTAAAGAAAAGCCTTTTGGAAGACAGGGTTTGTGTAATTAGTTTTTCGGCTCAACCTGCCAGTTTGTGGTACTCCCCGAAGGACACGAGAGGTTTTTTAAAACGTACTTGACGTACGCATTTTAGAGTTTTTGGGTAACATTCGCTTCAGGTTTATTCAGAAGGGAGTCCCGGAGATTTGAAAGTAATTTTCTTCCATGTAAACACTCTTAGGCTTCGGCTGAAGAGAGGGAGAAGAAGAAGAGTTGGTATTTATATGCCGACTTTCTCTGCCACTTAAGGGTGATTAAAACTGGTTTACAATCTCCTTCTCTTCCCCTCCCCACAACAGACACCTTGTGAGGTAGGTGGGGCTGAGAGAGCTCGAAAAGAACTGTGACTAGCCCAAGGTCACCCAGCTGGCCTCATGTGGAGGAGTGAAGAATCAAACCCGTGGCTCAGTGTTAAAAAAAAAGTAAAGGTAAAGGTCCCCTGTGCAAGCACTGGATCATTCCTGACCCATGGGGTGACGTGACATCCCGACGTTTCCTAGGCAGACTTCGTTTATGGGGTGGTTTGCCAGTGCCTTCCCCAGTCATCTTCCCTTTACCCCCAGCAAGCTGGGTACTCGTTTTACCGACCTCGGAAGGATGGAAGGCTGAGTCAACCTTGAGCTGGCTACCTGAAACCGACTTCTGTTGGGTTCGAACTCAGGTTGTGAGCAGAGCTTGGACTGCAGGACGGCAACTTACCACTCTGCACCACGGGGCTCCTTGGCTCAGTGGCAGAACTCTTTAAAAAACATCAATTTGAAAGCCCTAAAAAACAAAATCGAAATATGGTGGACAAAAATGTCCGATGGCTCCACCTTTCTCTCCAGTGGGGACTCAAAACAGTTTCTCCCACACATGAAGCTGCCGTATATACTGAATCAGACCCTTGGTCCATCAAAGTCAGTATTTTCTACTCAGACCAGCAGCGGCTCTCCAAGGTCTCAGGCAGAGGTCTTTCACATCACCTACTTGCCTAGTCCCTTTAACTGGAGATGCTGGGGATGGAACCTGGGACCTTCTGCATGCCAAGCAGAAGCTCTGCCACCGAGCCACGGTCCCAGTTGGGCCTCAGAGCATCTATCTCCTCTGGGGCAGGTTAGTCTGAGAGTGAGTGACTGGCCCGAGGTCACCCAGTTAATTTTGCGTGGCAGAGATGGGGATTCAGACCCGCCTCTCCCACATCCTAGACGGGCACTGAGACCGCTGTGTATCTAAACTGCGCTTCTGGCTATTTGCTGACCTTTGCAACCTCTCTGTTTGCATAGTGACAAGGGGCGCTTCGTTGTGGTCTCCGGAGGAGGAGTTTGTTTGGCAGGCTAAACATTTCTTTTCCGGTGCGTCCTTATGGATCTTAATGGAACGTTCTCATGAAGACTTGGTGAGAAGGGCCCCAAAGATTTCGAAGGGCCCCAAAGATTTCTTTTAAAAATCCCCCTTTCTGCAAGTGTTAGCTGCTGTTTGCAATCCCAGCCAACCAATGGGTGTTTCAGCGCCTTTCCGATTTATGGTTGCTTTTCGGTTTCCCTAACGACAGTAACGTGATCACGCAGGGGCAGTGCAGTTCATCTACCCAATGACATCACTGCAAGCCAGCGAAGCTCATTCAGAGCGAGGGCACTGCAAAGTCAGGGAGCTGCGCCCTCGCTCTGAATGCGCTTTCTCTTGCCTTCTGTGAGACAGCTGGAACGCGGTTAGGCATCAAGCGATTCGCTTTTCAGTATTTTGGTTCAGTTTAATCGTATTCCAGGACAGAATGAACATACTTAATGGAGGAAAATCCAGCTTGAAAGGTCGGATTTTGGACAGATTGCTGACAGAGTGGATTGATTTAAATCACGCTGATCTAAATCTGATGGAAAGCATGTTTCCAGGCTTCTAATTCATACATTTACTGAACAAGCATCCATACTAATTGGTTGCTGTAGCAATTTAAGGATGCCTCTTTCCAACTCAGTGGAGTCTTCATGCCACTTAGGAGTATAACCCAAAACCTCTGGTGACGCAGCCGTGTAGTATGCATATTTGTTTAGGGAGCCATTGTAGAAATAAGGAGATCTGTTTGGCTTTCTCTATACATACATGAAAGGACAAAGCACTTGCCTGGAGATTTAAGGGCCCAGAATTTTCCAGAAGCCAGGACTGGTAATTTATTGGGAAGTACAGGTAGAGTATCCCTTATCCGGACATCCCATATTTGGACTGATCCGAAAACCTGACCTATCGAGCCGGCATGCGGGCAGATCCGTGCTGCTGGCTTTCAATGTTTCCTCTCGCCTAAAAAAATGAAATACAGTGTACACTGCGTCATAGGTGGAGACTGAAAGCCTGCCATTGTTAGTTATTTTGTTGTTGCTCTTGTTTAACAGGTATTCTGGTGAGATGGTTACATCTTTGCTTTCAAATGGTTCAATGTGTACAAAATTATTAATAATATTGTTTAAGATTACATTCTGGTATATAAAACATAAATGAATTTGGGTCCCATCCCCATGATATCTCATTGGGTATATGCAAAAATTCCAAAATTTTCCAGTATATGGAAAAATCCGAAATACGGACCACTTAACATAAGAAGGAGAGAAGTTGGTTTTTATATGCCGACTTTCTCTACCACTTAAGGGAGACTCAAACCGGCTTGCAATCACCCTCCCTTCCTCTCCCCACAACAGATACCCTGTGAGGTAGGTGGGGCTGAGAGAGCTCTAAGAGAGCTGTGACTAGCCCAAGGTCACCCAGCAGGAGTGGGGAAACAAATCCAGTCCACCAGATTAGCCTCCGCCACTCATGTGGAGGAGAGGGGAATCAAACCCGGTTCTACAGATCAGAGTCCACCGCTCCAAACCACCGCTCTTAACCACTACACCACACTGAACATAAGAAAAGCCGTGCTGGATCAGACGAAGGCCCATCAAGTCCAGCAGTCTGTTCACACAGTGGCCTGTTCACACCGTCTGTTCACACAGTGACCACTTCTGGTCCCAAGCAGTCCAGATAAGGGATACTCAACCTGTACCGTATTTCTCAGAAAGTTAATGTCAATGAGGTTTGACAGTGTCTTTTTGGGCCTGCAGGCACCAATGGGATCTTGAGCGGGAGTGGAGAGTGGAGCCCCACTCCAAAACGGCTGCCACGGGAGTCAGAGCCAAATACTAAAATGGCTGCTGCAGGAGTCAAAAGAGTTTCCGTCTAGACGTTTGGACGCCTTTTCCAACAGTTAGAGCGGTTCCTCAGTGGAACAGGCTTCCTCGGGAGGTGGTGAGCTCTCCTTCCCTGGAGGATTTTAAGCAGAGGCTAGATGGCCATCTGTCAGCAATGCTGATTTGATGACCTTAGGCAGATCATGAGAGGGGGGGCATCTTGGCCATCTTCTGGGCATGGAGTAGGGGTCACTAGGGGTGAGCGGGGGTGGTAGTTGTGAATTTCCTGCATTGTGCAGGGGGTTGGACTAGATGACCCTGGTGGTCCCTTCCAACTCTATGATTCTATGAAATACTAAAATGGCTGCCGCAGGAGATGGAGCCAAATGCAACTCTCCTTTCCCCACTTTGCAGACACGGGAAACCCTTTCATTTCAATGAGCCATTCACAAGGCCTGCCTGACAATGGCGCTGGCCACTTTCTGAAAAGCTTGGTGGGCACCAAGGGAAGTATTGGCAGGGGCTGTGGCACCCCTGGTCTCAATGTCCGAAATATGCACAGTACGTCACATTTATTATTTTTAATTATAATTTTTTTATTTTTATAATATAAAACAAAATAAACAAATACAATAACAAAAAAATAAAAAGAAAATACAAAAGAGTATCAATTATAATTATACAAAGTTATAAAGTTCAACAAAGCAAAAATACCCTTTTGACCCTCCACCCACCTTAAAAAGTGACCCATCACCTGACTTCTGCAGGTGTCTAAACAGAAAATTATTAATAGTAATAATAAAAAAGTAAGTAAACTTGTTTCTCTAACTCACTAACTAAAATAGTAAAATCCATTTTTGCCAGTTTATCCCAATATGTGATGGCCTTTGCCCAAGTTTTTTTGAATTCTTCCATATCATTTCCATGTAGGAATTCTGTTAATTTGGCCATCCTCATATACATCCATAATCTCCCTCTCCAGTCACGAACTGAAGGTCACATTTATTATCGTGTTGTATTTCTAACGTTTGGCCGCAGCGGTGACGAATTGCAAAAGGGAGGGCCAGATTTTAAAAAAAAATAGTAACGTGTTACTTGCGTTAATTACAGAAACAAAACCCTTGTGGGAAAAGGATGCAAAATGGTAATGAAATTGTTCTGACGTCTTGATCCGGGTTAGGAAAGTTTTCTAAAAGGAACGGTTTGTGTGACGGTTCTTCTGGATCTCTGAAGTTAGACAAAGCGGACTTTAAAGAGAAAGAGACCACAATAATTAAAATTGAAACCGCAAAAGGCTGCTGTGCTTAACAGTTCTTTCTGCTTTAAGTTATAGGGGGTATCTTTGCTGTATTTCTACCTTTGCGTTGAATGCTACAGCATCCATGATACCATAATGAAATTATTTAAAAGGCCAGCTGCCCTCTACGAAGCAGCATTCTTGGCTTCAGGGGATATTTGACCACTGTCAGATGAAAGGCAGTCAGCTGACAATATTTGACGGGCTGATGGCCTGGAATACCATTTCTGAGCCTCAAAAGCTAATGTAGCTGAGCGTGGAGGGTAGATGCGGTTCAAAGAATCAAATAATACAGGGAGGGCACCCAAAGGGCTATGTCCTTGGCTGCTGACCTTCGACAGCTGCCTTCATCAGCTGCTCGCTTTAATAACCTGGAGAAAACCACCCAGTTTCTTCGACCAGGTAGGGCTGATCTTGTTTGCACCAAAAAAGACACCAGCAAGATGATCTGTGTTTGGAAGCATGGCGTAATGAAACACAGTTGGCTACCAGCTGTGGTTGGGTTTTGCTGGTACTTAACTGGAACTCTTTAGGGCAAGGTAATTTATTTCCTAGAGAGCCAGCATGTTGTAGTGGTTAAAGGTGGCAGACCCTAATCTGGAGAACTGGGTTCGATTCCCAACTCCTCCACATGAAGCTTGCTGGGTGACCTTGGGCCAGTCACAGTTCTCGCAGAACTTTCTCAGCCCACGCAGGCAACGGCAAACCACCTCTGAACGTCTTTGGCCTTGAAAACTCTATGGGGTCACCATACGTTAGCTGTGACTTGACGGCACACACACCATTTATTTCCTGGATGACCACCGTTGTTTCCAGGTGGACTTTTAACAATATGGCTTGTGACATTGGCTTCCAAAACTGTCTTGGTATGGTGGTTCTGTGGCTAACAGTACTGAATTTCAACAGCCTTCTCAGTTAGACAAATGACCTGTGCGGCTAGAATGAAATCAGTCTCAT
Source organism: Euleptes europaea (assembly GCF_029931775.1). Classification (NCBI taxonomy): domain Eukaryota; kingdom Metazoa; phylum Chordata; class Lepidosauria; order Squamata; family Sphaerodactylidae; genus Euleptes; species Euleptes europaea. The sequence continues at coordinate 111,306,144 of NC_079314.1, forward strand.
GGAGAGAGTGGAAGTACTGATGTTCCCAAAGGTGTGGTGTAGTGGTTAAGAGCGGTGGTTTGGAGCAGTAGACTTTAATCTGGAGAACCAGGTTTGATCCCCCACTCCTCCACATGAGTGGCGGAGGCTAATCTGATGAACTGGATTTGTTACCCCACCCCTACGCAGGAGTTCAGCTGGGTGTCCTTGGGCTAGTCACAGCTCTTAGAGCTCTCTCAGCCCCACCTACCTCACAGGGTGTCTGTTGTGGGGAGGGGAAGGGAAGATGATTGTAAGCCGGTTTGAGTCTCCATTAAGTGGCAGAGAAAGTGGGCATATAAAAACAAACTCTTTTTCTTCTTCTTCTTAATGGTAAGAGCTTTGCTTTTTGCGTGTGTCTTGTTCGGGCGGATCAGCCTGTGAAACATTAAGTGCCTTCTGTGGTTAGATCCGAGTTTTGTGTTTGCGGTTTTAAATTAGAATTTTTCACATTGTTTGAGCCTAATGTTTTGGCTTGGTTTTCCTTTTTTTTTTTTTTTTAACTATGGTAACTATATTCTTCTGAATTGTGCAATTTAGTTGAGATAATAGCTCCGGCTGGATCAGTTGGGAATCATTACGGCCTTTCTCAGATAAATAGAACTTCAGACTTGACAGCTTTAAAACCAGTTTATTTCCTTCCCATTCTTCTCTCTCCCAAAGCGGGAACCAAAAAAAGATCTCGCTGCCAAAAGAGGAGAGCGACAACTCCGTGGAGTGTGGAAGCTGCACAAAACGAACGCTTTGCTCTCCCCGCCCCGGAGTTGTTGTTTATATTTCTCGTGCTTCCCTCTTCCAAGCAGTTATGTTTTGTGGTTGAGATAATAGCCTGCAAATTATCCCTTAACTGTAGTTCTTGAAGCGCGAGGGTGTGGGGGGCTTCCCTTGGGAAGTGCAGACAGTTAGCCGAGCAAGTGAAACGAAAAGAGGGAGGACCACGCAGTGAGCCTGCCCAACGGGTGAGGATCCAACAGCAAGCAAAAATACTTGCACAGCTGTAAATACCAGAACATGGAACGGCGCGCATTCTGGAAGAGGGAAATCGGCAGGGCAGGTTAAGAGAGCTGTGGCTCAGTGGTAGAGCATGTGCTTGGCATGCAGAAGGTCCCAGGTTCAATCCCCGGCATCTCCAGTTAAAGGGACTAGGCAAGTGGGTGATGTGAAAGACCTCCGCCTGAGACCCTGGAGAGCCGCTGCCGGTCTGAGTAGACAATGCTGACTTGGATGGACCAAGAGTCTGGTTTGGTATAAGGCAGCTTTATGTGTTCATGATTTTCTGAGAGCAGCAGTGGTTTGGAGTGGTGGAGTCTGACCTGGAGAACCGGGTTTGATTCCCCACTCCTACACATGAAGCCAGCTGGGCAGCCTTGGGCTAGTTACACTCTCTCAGCCCCACCTACCTCACAGGGTGTCTGTTGTGAAGAGGGGAATGGAGGGTGATTATAAGCTGGTTTGATTCTTCCTTAACGGTTAGAGAAAGTCGGCATATAAAAACCAACTCTCCTCCTCCTGCTGCTGCTGACACCGCTGTGGTTGCTTGCCTGCAAAGGAAACTTCTGGCTTGCTTCTCACTGCAGTTCAGTGCGTGTTGGCTCAACAGAGGTCATGTGATATAAAGAACAGAAAGGATCCTACCTTGCCCTGACTTGGATAGCTCAGGCTAGCCAGATCTCGTCAGATCTTGGAAGCTAAGCAGGATCGATCCTGGCAAGACCAGCTGTCTGCTCACACAGTGGCCAACCAGATGCCTCTAGGAAGCCCACAAGCAAGACAGCTGCAGCAGCATTATCCTGCCTGTGTTCCACTGCACCTACTATAATAGGAATGCCCCTCTGATCCTGGAGAGAACAGGTATGCATCATGACTTGTATCCATTTTTACTAGTAACCATGAATACCCCTCTCCTCCATGAACATGTCCACTCCCCTCTTAACGCCTTCCAAGTTGGAAGCCACCATCACATCCTGGGGCATGGAGTTCCACAATTTAACAATGTCTTCTTAAGCAATGGCTTCCTGAGGAGTTACCCAGCCTTGGCATGCTCAGTGCACTTCAGCGATCCTTTGCCAAGTACTTTTTCCTCTTTCACACAGTAAAATCCAGTTGCAGAGTGCATTGAAAGTAGATTGAAAGTGCAGAACTCAGCCTGTGTGAAAGCTCCCTACGAGGGAGACCAAGAAGCAGTCGCAGCTCTGCAATCCATCGCTTCCTGTCGAAGCAGGATTTATGCACGGGTCTGTGAGAGCATTCACATCGGGACATGGGACGAAGAGCAGAAATAAGTAAGCTAGCAATTCTTGCTTGCTGACAGGCAGATTGGACGCCTTTGTGCTCAATCAGACGTGTTGGATCTCTGCTGCAATACCGGTCGGCAATACCAAGGAGGAAAGGGAGCAAAATACTTCCTAGAGATTAATGGAGGATCTGTCTGCGGATTTGTCCCGTTCTGTACTAATGCCTCTCCTGCCTGAGAGCTTTAAAGCTAGACTTCAGACTTCTTGGAACTGGAGCAGAAACCTATTATTTTTCGGAGAGTTTTTGAGCCTGACACATTCCACAGAGTTAGAGGATGTAAATCAAAGCCTTTCTTGAAGGTGCTTGTCCGGACTCGGCCATTCCACATCGCTCCATGCGTGCTGAGGTTTTCCTGGTCTCTTGCATGCGGTGAGGAATCCTTTGCATTCGCTGTGCGGAATCCGAACCTGTTTTATGCAGCATTTTTTGTGTGTGCTGTCAAGTCACAGCTGACGTACGGTGACCCCGTAGGGTTTTCAAGGCAAGAGACGTTGGGGAGACGTTTGCCATTGCCTGCCTCCGTGTCATGACTCTGGTGTTTCTTAGAGGTTGCCCATCCAAATACTAACTAGGGCCCACCCAGCGTGGTACAGGGGTTAAGAGCGGTGGTTTGGAGCGATGGACTCTGATCTGGAGAACTGGATTTGATTCCCCACTCCTCCACATGAGTAGCGGACACTAATCTGGAGAACTGGATCTGTTTCCCCACTGCTCTACATGAAGCCAGCTGGGGGACCTAGGGCTAGTCACACTCTCTCAGCCTCACTTACCTCACAGGGTTCCTGTTGTGTGGAGGAGAAGGTGATTGTAAGCCAGTTTGATTCTTCCTTAAGTGGTAGAGAAAGTCGGCATATAAAGTCGGCATACCAACTCTTCTTCTTCTTCCTCTTCCTCTTCCTCTTCCTCTTCCTGCTGATGTATTTGTGGGAATACATGGGAATTCCTGCTGCTGTAGTTGTGATACATCATATTTGAATGGAGAAAAACGTCAGCCCTGGAATGTGGGATCCAGCCCTTAAACATTGAGAATAGAGGCTGAAATGTAGGGTCTTGATTTGAAGTCACTGCATCATTGCAGTTCTACCTTTTAATCCGTTTATAGTGTGAACTGTTTGTCTGCTTAGCCGCTCCTCTCCTGGAAACAGTGAATAAAAACACTTGAGCCATTTATGCAGGGTCAATGCTGATGCTTGTTCAAAGCTCTTTTTAAAAATACGACCTTTAAAATGCCTGTTCACGGTCCTAATGCAAAAAGGAGAAATTCTACCCGCCCACTCACCTGTTCCTTCTTTCACATAGCCATTAGCAACTGCCTAACGCACAGCTGTGATTTTGCATGCTTCATTAAGGGGATTCTTCGTGGCGGGGAACGGAGCAAACAAAAGGTAGCGTTAAAAAAAAAACTTAAGAAATGCGAAGCAGGTCTGCACCGGGTTTGCAGTCACTTTCTGAATGACGGTTCAGCGTGAAAAACTAAAAAAAAAAAAATGCGGGGCACTTTAGCCTTGAATGTGCTGCTAATTGCCAAGCATAAATGGCCTATGTCTTTCTGTTTTCAGAATTTGAAATTTACATCTTTGCGTTTCCATAGCGTGGTTGGATTTTCACCAGTTTGATGGTTGTGCTAAGGGTGGGTGTGGAGTCGTAGGCTGGATTTGTTTTCTACTCTGGTTTTCATTGAGTGATGCCTCGAGCGAGTTATGCCATTCAGCAAGTTGAAATCTACTAGACTGACTTCATGTGCTTCCAAGTAGAGTGTTTTTCGGTGCAAAACCCCTTTGAATCGAACGGGACCCTATACTAAAGCATCCACCGGACCCCTACAAACCCATAGCAGATAATTAAACAATGTTTGCATAGACGAGTCTATGGTGTTGAAAAGGTTTGCCTAGCACCCCTTCGGAAGAATCTGGATTTTTAACGTTTGGGATTTGAGTGCATTGCAGACGAAATGCATGCCTCTAGGAAAACACAAACACGCACAAACCAATTTGGAATACAATGCCAAACACAGAACGCTTGGAACTGTAGTTGCAGAAAAGAGCCAAGGACTCTCGATCAGACTTCTCTTTCATGGCTTGTCGCTGTTTTCCCCTAAGGGTTTTTTTTGGGGGGTGGGGGGGTGAGGAGAATACGATAGTTACATCATTTTCATACTGGCTTAAATATGTAATTCTGGCGTATTGTCTTTCATTCTTTTCCCTCCTCCCTTAAAACAGACCGTTCCATTGCATCATGTTTGAAAACAAATTGTAAGGAAAGCATCTGAATTCCCCCCAGCAAGTTTATTGAAGTGATGTAGGCAGTTTTTTGTGTATTTTGAAACCCACTGCTTTTAGACAAACGTGGTTGCCATTTCCTAGGGGGGAGATTAGGGATGCCAACCTCCAGGTGGGCCCTGGAGATCTCCAGGCGTTACACCTGCTCTCTCCAGACTAGAGAGAAGACTTCCAAACATGGTGGATTCTAGTCTGGAGAACCGGTTTGATTCCCCACTCCTCCACATGAGCGACGGACTCTAATCTGGTGAACCGCGTTGGTTTCCCAACTCCTCCACATGAAGCTGGCTGGGTGACCTTGGGCTAGTCACACTCTCTCAGCCCCACCCACCTCACAGGGTGTCTGTTGTGAAGAGGGGAAGGGAAGGTGATTGTAAGCCGGTTTGCTTCTTCCTTAAATGGTAGAGAAAGTCGGCATATAAAAACAACAACTCTTCTTCATCTCTTCTTCTTTGGAGAAATGGCTGTTTTGAGGAGTGGACTGTATGGCATTATACTCCAGTGAAGTCCCTCTCCTCCCCCAACTTTGTTCTTCCTGTCCCCCACCCCCAAATCTCCAGGAATTTCCCAACCAGGAGTTGGCAACCCAAGGGGAATATGTGCAAGGGATGAGGAATATCTTCCCAAGCTTTGCTAAAAAACACACACACAACTTGTAAAGATCTGGCTGTGGCTTATCTTGTCTCTGTGAAATTGTGACCTCTCATTCCACCCCAGGGGCACTTTTGGGATTCATTTTGGGTCCTTGCCACATATCAGAGAGAAGACACTTTCCCCCCCCTTGAAGATGGCATTGGAGGCTGATCCCCCTCCCCATGGTGAAACACAACATTGATTGGATTTTGAAAATTAAAACCCAATGCAAATTATGATGTACGTTCTCTCGAAGGTTGTTTTCAAGCCCTGCCCCCCATTCCTGCTGTTGTCTCTTGAGCCCCTCATTTGATTTATTCTTCACCACCAGCGGGAGGTTTTTGGGGGAGGTTTTTGGGGCGGAGCCTGAGGAAGGCGGGGTTTGGGGAGGGGAGGGACTTCGATGCCATAGAGCCCAGTGGAGATCAGTTGTAACAGCAGGAGATCTCCAGCTAGTACCTGGAGGTTGGCAACCCTACACAGAAAGGAGAACGAAGTCATAAGCTGTTTTGGGTCCCCATTGGTGAGAAAAGCGAGGTATAAATAAATAAACAGTATAAATGTTGGTTCTTGTGGGTTATCCGGGCTGTGTAACCGTGGTCTTGGTATTTTCTTTCCTGACGTTTCGCCAGCAGCTGTGGCAGGCATCTCCAGAGGAGTCACACTGAAGGACAGTGTCTCTCAGCGTCAAGTGTGTAGGAAGAGTAATATATAGTCAGAAAGGGGTTGGGTTTGAGCTGAGTCATTGTCCTGCAAAAAGATAATGTGCTAACCATTGTCCTGTAAGTATCCAGATAATGTGCTAATGAGGGTGTGGTATGTTAATATGGAACCATTGTATCCTGAAGTGATCTGTTAATGTGTGAAATCCAAAGCTAATCCGCATGGCTATTGTGGACTGTAGTCTTTGTTAGTCTGGAGGTTTTCAGGACAGGAAGCCAAGCCTTGTGTCTGATTTGGCCCAGCCCTCTCTGAATAAGGTGTGAGAGAAAGAGCCAGGGATTGAGAGGGGAGATCACTTGTTGGTAGAGCAGGTAGGCGAGGCCTGGAGATCTCCAGGAATTACAGCTGATTTCCAGACTACAGGGATCAGATCCCCTGGAGAAAATGGCCACTTTGGAGGATGGACTATATGGCATTATACCCTGCTGAGGTCCATCCCCCAAACCTGCCCACCCTAGGCTGTACCCTGAAATCTACAGGAATTTCCCAGCCCAGAGATGGCATCCCTCAAGACAGCGAGGAAAATATTGTGGGAAGCATAGGGAAGAGACTTATAGGGGAGGGGGCTGTGGCTCAGTGGTAGAGCATCTGCTTGGCATGCAGAAGGTCCCAGGTTCAATCCCCGGCATCTCCAGCTAAAGGAACCTGGCAAGTAGGTGATGTGAAAGACCTCTGCCTGAGACCCTGGAGAGTCGCTGAGTAGACAAATGACACATGTGTTTTTACTGGCTAATGCTGTATCAATAAATCTGAATCTGAGTAGACAGTACTGAGTTGGATGGACCAAGGGTCTGATTCAGTATAAGGCAGCTTCATGTGCTCATGTGAACGTGTCCAGAGGTAGGGTGGATAGGAATGTGGTCATAGGCTGGGCCCTCCTTTCATTCCCCTCCTGTCCGTGAACGCCATGGCTTTCTTCCTCATCATAAATAACCCCCAGAGATAATGTGTCTTCCCACAGTTCTGCTTAGTCGGTAACTTCTGTAAGCTCCAGCCGCATTCAGAGCGAGGAAGTGAGCGAAACTGCACGGCTGATCTCTGTTTGATCGGGTCTTACGTCAGAGAGAAGTTCTCTTTCTTGTTTCCTAAGCCTCTGTACACTATGTGCTCTCTTTGTAGAGCGGTTTCCTACATGTGCTACAGGAGAGGGTCTGTGTAGATATGGGAATAGCTGAAACCTCCTCTCCCCCCCCCCACCTCCTCCTTCCCAGTGGTACTTTTCCACAGGAAGATATTTGGCAAAGAAAGTTAAGAATGCAAAGACGGGAGAGAGGCGTGTGGGTGTACGTGTGTGGGAGACCTGATAAAATAGAGGTTGAAAAATGACTTTCAGCTTCAAAATATTGTGCCAAATGAGCATTAAGGATACATGGGCAGAGGATTTCTTGGGGTTGTTGTTGATTTCCATTTAGGGTTGCCAACCTCCAGGTACTAGCTGGAGATCTGCTATTACAACTGATCTCCAGCCGATAGAAATCAGTTCCACTGGAGAAAATGGCCGCTTTGGCAATCGGACTCTATGGCATTGAAGTACCTCCCCAAACCCCACCCTCCTCAGGCTCCACCCCAAAAACGTCCCGCCGGAGGCGAAGAGGGACCTGGTAGCCCTGTTTCCATTATAGGTGCCTGAGCAGGGACTTGGTGGAGGTGGGGAAAAGGGGGGCAGAGGTCCCCTTCTTCGCCCATTTATGTTGCCCCAAAGAGCTCGTAAAGCCCAGAGAATTATCAAGACCCTCATGGCTAGAGGGGAACCACCAATGCCGGCCATAGTACTGATGACCAGCCCTGGCAAGCGTTCGTAGGCAGTGAAGCTGGGGCCATTTGACTGGTCAAGAAGGATTTGAATTCAAGCTATTCATATATTGGTCAAGAATATCTAATGCATTACCTTTGTTAGAACAGCAGGATGCTTTAACCGCTGACAGGCGTGTGCTACTCATGTGAACTAAAGAAAAGGCCAACAAATTAGTTCACTTCAATTTGCTCACGTAATTCTTTTCTTGTTTTTTTTTTTAGCAGGGGGATGTTTGAATTATTATCGTAATCCGCCTTGAACCAAGAGGAAAGGCGGGGTGTCAGTGTTTTCAGAAATAAGTAACATTAAATAAATAAATTCACTAGGTTTTCCCCCTTTCTCCCCCAAATATGGAAAATATGTGTGTGTTAATTTTCAGACATTCACATACCTGTATTTATGACTTGCAGAATTCACCCTGCGTCGCTGGCGTCCACATGCGAACACCTCTATTCCCCCAATTTGGACAGAATCTTTATTGGCATTGACGCTTCTGAGTTCTTGTTCCCTCCCGCGGTGGGCAGCCGGGGCCTCGGCTGTTGTCATGCTTCTATTGATGACCTCCGCTGGCGGCCTCCCAGCAGGGCAGCCTCCGGCTTCTGAACGACCGCGGGCGGAAACAAAAGGCTCTTCTGGCCTTCCATTTGCCGACCCCCCCCCCCGCCTCTCTGATGTGAACAGCGGAGCGAGACCTCCATTCAATGGTAACAGTAGGCGATGGCTCCTGCGGTGTGGCTAATTGGCCTGCATCAGTCATGAAACTGATTCAGCTTTAAATTGATGCGCCATGCTCCATTTCCTCCTAATGTGGAGAGTGCAAGTCCCTTTTTTAAAAAAATACCTCCTGGTTACCTGCTCTCTTCGGTGCGCCCGCATGGTTGCCAGCGTCTCTCCCCATCCATTCTGCTGCGAAACGGGAACCCCCTTAGAAGTAGACTTTCCACACTGTTACTGGATAGAGCCCTTAGCTGGTGTGAATGGAAATAGCCCCATCGTACCTGTGCTAATTTACCCGGGTGGTGAATGTGGTCTATATTACATTGATCCCCAAGGGGGAAGAAAATGCATTCACGTAGGAATTAGGTGTTCTATCACCCATGCGTTCCCATTTTTAAATCCTCGCTTAGTTTGGGCTGGTGGAAATCACGATTTCTATGATGTGTTCCCAAGTAAATGGATAAATATATTGTTGGATTTCTTGTTAGTCCACTCTGAAGACTTAGAACATAAGAAAAGCCATGCTGGATCAGACTGAGGCCCATCAAGTCCAGCAGTCTGTTCACACAGAGGCCAACAAGGTGCCTCTAGGAAGCCCCCAAACAAGACGACTGCAGCAGCATTATCCTGCCTGCGTTCCACAGCACCTAATATAATAGGCACGCTCCTCTGATCCTGGAGAGAATAGGTATGCATCATAACTAGTCTTTATTTTGACTAGTAGTCATGGGTAGCCCTCTCTTACATAAACATGTCCACTCCCCTCTTCAAGCCTTCCATGTTGGCAGCCATCACCGCATCCTGGGGCAGGGAGTTCCACAATTGAACTATGTGTTGCGTGAAGAAATACTTCCTTTTCTTTGTTTTGAATCTCTTGCCCTCCAGCTTCAGCAGATGACCTCGCATTCTAGTATTATGAGAGAGGGAGAAAAACTTCTCCCTGTCCACTCTCTCCATCCCATGCATAATTTTATAGACCTCTATCATGTCTCCCCTTGACCTCCTTCTTTCCAAGCTAAACAGCCCTAAGCGTTTTAACCGCTCCTCCGTTCCATATGGGTTATCTGCGCCAGGTTTGGTGTTGTTAGGAAGTGGGGTGCCCCCCCCACTTCCCCACAGCATCATGGTGCATTTGTGCATGTTCTGGGATTTCCCAGATTTTCTGCAGTATTTCTTAAACCTGCATTGTTGGGGGAGATCACAGTAAAGTTAGGATGGCAGCTGGGTAGGTGGGGAAGTTTGGGTTTTCCTGCCCACGTGGCAATGATTTCCCATGACCCTATCCCCATGGTGGACAGGTTTTGAAAGAGTACTGGCAGGTTTTTATGTTGTTATATCGATGTACCATTATAACAATAAGTGTAACAGGCTTTGTGAATTCCCTGCTTTCATTAAAGAAAATGAAGCCTCCTTCCCTGTCTGTTGCAGAGATGAAGAAGAAGAGTTGGTTTTTATGTGCCGACTTTCTCTACCACTTAAGGGAGAATCAAACCGGCTTACAATCACCTTCCCTTCCCCTCCCCACAACAGACACCCTGTGAGGTAGGTGGGGCTGAGAGAGCTCTAAGAGAACTGTGACTAGCCCAAAGCCACCCAGCTGGCTTCATGTGTAGGTGTGGGGAAACCAACCCGGTCCGCCAGATTAGGGTCCGCTGCTCATGTGGAGGAGCGGGGAATCAAACCCGTTTCTCCAGATTAGAGTCCACCACTCCAAACCACCGCTCTTAACCACCGCTATACCACGCTGGCTCTATAAGAGAAAAGGCATATCTCTGCAATGGGAGGGACGTGTAAGGGCCTCTTACACTTGAAATTTGTGTGCATTTTTCAGCTGTATTTTTTCCCCAGTTTGTACAGAGGCAGCCTAAAAAATGAAAAATAAGCAAAATTTACCAGTGGGAAATGAAGGTGCAAGTCGGAATCACAGTTACAGGGGACACATAGCCATCTGTGTAGACCAGTGGTTCTCAACCTTTTTTGCTCCATTCCCCCCTTTCACCATTGTTCAGAATATAATTCCCCCCTTCCCAAGATAGCCCAACTCAAAAAAACAAACTACAATTTTCTAGATTGTACATAATCTACAGGTCATCGCACTTGGCTGGATAGTGGTCCCAATTCCCCCTTGGAACCCTAAAATCCCCCCCCCGGGGGGGGAATTCCCCCCTTGTTGAGAACCCCTGGTGTAGACTCTTCCTTTTTGAAAAAAAACAAAGCCGTTCTCTTTCAAAAAACTGCACTTTGCAGTAAATTCCTGGTGCCACAGATTCCTGATTTAAGATATCGGGGTTGGGGGGGAATCTTTGTGCTTCTTATCTTTCTCAATTGTCTGCCTTTGCAAAGAGCTCCCCTCTCGCTTTGCGTGAGACTTGAGTATTACGATAGACGCCCAATCCTGCAAACTTGTGCCAAAGCTGGAGTGACTCCAGTTCATTCAAGGAAGTATTATTCTTTTATCCCTTCCCCGAGGGCAAAAGTCCTTCCTGGTCCATTTAATTACGGCAGGTTATTGTAATTGAAATTTCCACTGGAGTAGTCCAGGCCAAGAATCGGAGCGAAGCTGCTTTAGAAAGGCACCCTATGCTTCTGGGTTTTCTTTCTTCTTATTTTAGATGGGGTGCCTAATTTTCAGATCATTCACATTCTGGTCTGAAATGTGATGGTTGAATCTAGCACAGGGCAATTAGAAAAGCCAATCTCTCCTGAGTTTTTTTCTTTTTTTAAAAATAGTCAGCATGAAATTCTTGTGCGATCTTGGGCTGTATCAACAGAAGTATAGTGTCCAGATCACGTGAAGTAATGGTATCGCTTTACTCTGCTCTGGTTAGACCTCACCTAGAGTACTGTGTTCAGTTTTGGGCACCTCAGTTTAAGAAAGATGTAGACAAGCTGGAACGTGTCCAGAGGAGGGCAACAAAGATGGTGAGGGGTCTGGATACCAAGTCCTATGAGGAAAGGCAGAAGGAGCTGAGTATGTTTAGCCTGAAGAGGAGAAGACTGAGAGGGGATATGATAACCATCTTCAAGTACCTGAAGGGCTGTCATGTAGAGGAGGATGCCGAGTTGTTTTCTGTCGCCCCAGAAGGTCGGACCAGAACCAATGGGTTGAAATTAAATCAAAAGAGTTTCTCTAGACATTAGGAAGAATTTTCTAACAGTTAGAGCAGTTCCTCAGTGGAACAGGCTTCCTTGGGAGGTGATAAGGTCTCCTTCCCTGGAGGTTTTTAAGAAGAGGCTAGATGGCCATCTGTCAACAATGCTGATTCTATAACCTCAGGCAGATAATGAGAGGGAGGGCACCTTGGCCATCTTCTGGGCATGAAGTATGGGTCACTGGGGGTGTGGGGGAGGAGGTAGTTGTGAATTTCCTGCATTGTGCAGAGGGTTGGACTAGATGACCCTGGTGGTCCCTTCCAACTCTATGATTCTCTGATTCTATTCTATGACTGCTCAGTAGAGAGGAATCATACTTATCACACTTGAAAGTGTGTAAATGGGCTCCTAATGTGCCAGGAAAAGAGGGAGACCCAACAAGAGATGGATGGACTCTATAAAGGAAGCCACGGCCCTCAGTTTGCAAGACCTGAGCAAGGCTGTTAACGATAGGACATTTTGGAGGACATGGATTCATAGGGTCGCCATGAGTCGGAAGCGACTTGATGGCACTTAAGACACACAATGGGTTTGTTTGCATTGCAAAGATTTTGGCTGCTCATTTCATGATTCTAGCCCTCATGGTGGCAGGGATGAAATATTTGTTAAATGGTGGCCATTGCCGATTATATTAGGTGCCGTGGAACACAAGCAGGATAATGCTGCTCAAGTCGTCTTGTTGGTGGGTTTATTAGAGGCACCTGGTTGGCCACTGTGTGAACAGACTGCTGGTGCTGGACTTGATGGGCCTTGGTCTGATCCAGCATGGCCTTTCTTATATTCTTATGGAGTATGGTGTGGCAGTGCTGCTGATATCGCTCCCTCTTCCTTCCCATATAGACAAATTTCATATTTCCAAGAGTTCAGGTCCCTGACAAAATAATCCCAAATTCTTGCAGAACAATCCTATTCTGCGATCCAGTGTGATTTTCTTAAGGAGAATATATGTAAATCTTTCCTGCATGCTGAATTTATTTCCGTAGAAGAGCTTGTTCCCATGATATCCTAGTTTTTCTGTGAGCTCTCTGTGTGTTTTAAAGAGTAATTTTCAAATAAATGTACTGTACTGGGTACAGTCCAGGAAAAACTTGCCATTGGATTTGTGCTGTCCCCTGAAGGGATTTTAGTGAAAAATTCCAGGCACCTGGCTGTGGTTCCAGGTGTAATTGGGGCTTTTCTTTAGTTGCCTGTAGCTGTTCCCAGAACGGAGCAGCGTGGTCGAACTGACTCTGAGCGCACTATTTGCGGAGCTGTTGCTGGAAGAGAAAAAACTCAAGAACTTTAAGCGCAGTTATTGCGGGTAATTCACCAGCAGCATGAGCTTGGATCTGCGGCTTGCAGTAGAGATGTATGTACGAAGAACTCAGCATAAGCTCTGCCACTCACATGAGGTAGAGTGTCTTATCCCCCCACCCCCAGCGGTACACATGCATGAGAAAAACCCGTTCAGCTTTCTCCTTATCCTTCCTGCTTCACAAAAAAGTATACAACCCAGACACATCCTCCTGAAGAAGGGAGTTTAGGTGATGATGGAACATGCGCTAGCCAATAGGTGCCATCCACAGCTGGTTTTTCTTCATTTGTGCCAAGTCTCTGCGAAAACCTTTCAAATTGGCTGTGGGAGAGAGGAGGATACGTTAGTTTAAACTTTAAAGAATAGCAGTCGTGGAAACTGCCGCAGCTGTTCTCAAAATGTTTCATCTCACTTCCCCTCTTAGAAAGCAAAGGTGTGAATAGATACGACATGTTGGCCTGGAAATTGTACTTTCTGGCTATAATTTGGTCTCTGATGGTAAAAAAAATTAGATTGTGAGACTGTGAGTAGGGAATTTTTATTTTTTTTTAAGTCCTGTAGGATGTGATGTTGCATCTTTTTATTTGTCTCGTATACTCCTGTGATTTTCATTTCAGGAATTGGCTGCTTATATTTTCAGTTTCCTCCCTTCCCTTCTTAATGGGCCTTCCAGGGGGAAAAAAATAATAAAAAGGACTTTTCAAATTAAAAAAACAAAACATTATGAAATCTTAATCTACCGCTCTTTGCAAGAGATCCCCCTTTTCTGCCGAGTATACCTTGACAAAGTCCAGAAAATGCAATACAAATGGTGAAATACTCTCTCATTGGTGTGCGATGGTTAAATTTAAACCATCTGACTTGAATGTCTGTTTCATAGTCTGGGCCGCAACAATTTGATTCTCAGTCCTCTATTGACGTCAGCTTAATGGGAAATTTCAAATAGAACCTGTATTAGATTTTCACTATTAAGTTAACAATACAAAGTTTTTACAGATGCCTAACATAGAGTAGGCTGTTAACAGAAATATTACATTAATAAAAGTCAGGCCTGCAGACGTACACACAAGCTGGTTTTTCTCCTCTCCCCCCCCCTTTTGGGAGGGGTTACTTTTTCCTGTATTTTAATCAACACACTATTCATGTTTTTGGGAGTATAATCTGCCCTTTACTATGTTTTGATGGCCCGGGAAACCGAGTTTTTCAGCCACTTACAGCCACTTACAAAATTAGCAGAGCTTTATAAAACCGATGCCGGTTTTAACATCAGGCTACTTTCACATTCGAACCCGCAACGAACCGGATTTTGTAGCCCCCTGGTGTGGCGCTTACTGTGAAATCTTCGTTCGAGTGAACAAATTTTTGTTTTATAGATGTTTTGAAAACTTGCCTGTTTAAAGTCATCACAGTTTACTTAAATTTGTTGAGTCATATTGTTCCTCCCACCCAAGAACCGAAGAAATTGATCCATCTATAAGACTGTTGAAGCGAGTGGGGCAGGAAGGGTTATAGTTTATCTCTGTAAACAGGCAAAGTTCTCAAGCCTCTTAGCCAAAGTTGAACATAGAAGTTTCCTATTGCGATACAAATGTAGGCTTGTCTCCAGTAAGACTTCCTGAAAGCTTCTTGAAGGGCTGTGATTTGTCCACAGGGGACTGTTACTGCCTCTTTCCCTTCGGGGAGGGGACCCAAAACCTTCTCCTACTACCCTGGCAGGGATGGCCCAGGCTAACATGATCTCTTGATCTCAAAAGCTAAGCAGGTTTGGCCCTGCTTAGTATTGGGACAGGAGCTGTGGCTCAGTGGTAAGAGTATCTGCTTGGCATGCAGAAGGTCCCAGGTTCTTTCCCCGGCATCTCCAGTTAAAAGGAAGTAGGCAAGTAGGTGATGGGAAAGACCTCTGCCTGAGACCCTGGAGAGCTGCTGCCAGTCTGAGTAGACAATACTGGCTTTGATGGACCAAGGGTCTCATTCAGTATAAGGCAGCTTCATGTGTTCATGTGTTCATCCCATGCTGTCATCCCATTAGGGGAGGGGCCATGGCTCAGTGGTAGAGTATCTGCTTGGCATGCAGAAGGTCCCAGGTTCTTTCCCCGGCATCTCCAGTTAAAAGGAAGTAGGCAAGTAGGTGATGGGAAAGACCTCTGCCTGAGACACTAGAGAGCTGCTGCCAGTCTGAGTAGACAATACTGGCTTTGATGGACCAAGGGTCTCATTCAGTATAAGGCAGCTTCATGTGTTCATGTGTTCATCCCATGCTGTCATCCCATTAGGGGAGGGGCCATGGCTCAGTGGTAGAGTATCTGCTTGGCATGCAGAAGGTCCCAGGTTCAATCCCTGGCATCTCCAGTTAAAGGGACTAGGCAAGTAGGTGATGTGAAAGACCTCAGCCTGAGACCCTGGAGAGCTGCTGCCAGTCTGAGTAGACAATACTGGCTTTGATTGACCAAGGGTCTGATTCAGTATAAGGCAGCTTCATGTGTTCATGTGAGACCACCAAGGAAGTCTGGGGTTGTGTCATAGCAGCAGGCAATGGCAAACCACCTCTGGTTCTCTCTTGCCTTGAAAACCGTATGGGATCGCCAAAAGTTGGCTGTCACTTGATGGTACTTTACACATACACACCTCAAACTAGGCTACAGGACTTGGAAGGTGGAAGGAACCTAGAACCAGTACAGTCATTCTATAGACACCAGCTTTGTTTTAAGTGTATCATCATCCGTAAATTATGTGTAAGACCACCACCTAACCTGTCCTCTAGCTGGGGTGTGCAATTCAAAAGCTGTTATTTTATTCTGTATTGGAAAGTCAGGAAGGGCATGATTATCATTTTCATTATGTATTCGGAGTACTTATTGGGGTGCACACAATCGATACAGAGTTCTACATTTCGGCTTAGACCGTGGGGTCGACCTCTCCCAGTTCCTGAAAGAGTGGAGGGAATGTGCAAAATGTTACGTAATAGGGCAATAAGAAAAGACCTGCCGGATCTGACCAGGGGTCCATCTGCTCCAGGATCCTGTCCCACACAGTGGCTACCCAGTTGCCCTGGAGGTTCAACGACAGGGTGTAGAGGCGAAGGTCTTCTCCCAGTGTTGCCTCCGTGCACTGATATTCACAGGTTTTCTTTAGTCACCATGGCTACTAGCTCCTGATGGATCCTATCCTCCATGAACTTTCCCAAATCCCCTTTTAAGGCCATCTGTACTTTTGACCGTCACTACATCCTCTAGCAGTGAATTCCTCAATCATCTTTCTTTCTTTCTTTGCCTAAACTGGAAAGTACCAGAGTCTTTAGCCTTTCATTTTGGCAACCAAAAAGGACATTGCGGAGCTGGAAAAAGCTCCGTAACACGATCTTTCCCTTGAGTATCAAGGGTTCACAATGAAACTTGTTTTGTTAAGCGAGGTCTCTCAGAAATGGGTGATTTTCATCCGTCTGTCGCGCATAATGTCTCTGATGTGGAATATCATTATTATTGTTTATGCACTTTATTTGGACCCTGCCCTTCTCCCCAGTGGCGAATCAAAGCAGCTTACATCTTCTCCTAGCCCCAGTTTCATCTTCACAACAGCCCTGCGGGGTAGGTTCTCCCGTGGATGCATTCGCCGGTGTATTCTTTTGTCCCTGAGCCAGTCTTGTCCCAGCTACTGTCAGAGCGATAAATTTCCTTAACAGCACTCTTCTTATAAAAAAAGCCTAGAGGATTTGAGAAAAGCTTAGGCATTTGGAAGCATTCCAAAAAAACGGGACTCAAGCCGTAGCTCAGTAACTCGGAAACCCGACATCCCCTACCTTAGCGATATATCAGTATGAGAGCTGGAAGCTGAACGCTGGCCTCTTGCCACTTTGGAAAGGGGAGGATGCTCTCCGTTGCTTCCACCTGTCTCACAGCTGGGCCTAGGCATACGTACTAGAGCTGCTCCGCTCAGCAATGTTGTTTCTATTAGCATTAAATGCTGCGTAATACTGCTGCGTGGTCTCCTAAATGCAGTGCATTTCACCGAAAGCATGGCGAGCCCCAGACTGCATATTGTCCCCTCTAGAATCAAAGAATCATAAAGTTGGAAGGGACCACAAGGGTCATCTAGTCCAACCCCCTGCACAATGCAGGAAATTCACAACTTCCTCCCCCCACCCCCACCCCCAGTGACCCCTACACCATGCCCAGAAGATGGCCAAGATGCCCTCCCTCTCATCATCTGCCTAAGGTCATAGAATCAGCATTGCTGACAGATGGCCATTTAGCCTCTGCTTGAAAACCTCCATGAAGAAGAGCCCACCACCTCCCAAGGAAGCCTGTTCCACTGAGGAACCGCTCTTTAGTCTGGAGAAGAGGAGATTGAAGTGGGGATAGGATTGCTCTCTTGAAGTATTTGAAGGGCTGTCACTTAGAGGAGGGTGGGGAGCTTTTCCTGTTTGCAGCAGAGGATAGGACTTGCAATAATGGGTTTAAATTATGGGCCGAAAAGTACCAGCTGGATATTAAGGGGAAAAAATTAACAGTAACAGTGCATTCCTGGGCGGGGGCGAAACCTCTTAGGAGGCGGCGTGACCCTGCCGCCAGCGTTAAGTTTGTGTAAAACCGTGATTACATGCACTTAGGCTGGCGGGGAGGCCAGTCCTGCCGGTGGCCAAGCGCTGTAGGACTGCGCCTCGCCCCTCCACCAGCGTGGCCTCTCCGTGGTGCAGGCCATGGCGTAGAGAGGCTGTGCCGGCGCAGGGGGCATTCTGGGGGCGGGCCGGAGGGAGGAGTCGCCGGTTAGGCGGCTTCCTATCCCGGCTCGGCCGGTAATGCCGGCGCCGGGAACGGCGTTGCTGTGCCTGTTTTTAGCCGGCGCAGCCTCGCTGTTCCCTATGGGGCAAAAGGCCCCAGTTAAACAAACAAACAAAAAAAGCCGCTGCGCCTCTTCCCAGCCATCCCCGTATGCCGGCAGCTCAGGAATGGGCTGTAAGAGTTGTTCGACAGTGGAATCAGCTTCCTAGGGAGGTGGTGCGCTCCCCCTCACTGGCAGTCTTTAAGCAGAGGCTGGACAAGCACTTGTCAGGGATGCTCTAGGCTGGTCGTGCATTAAGCAGGGGGTTGGTCTAGATGGCCTCTATGGCCCCTTCCCACCCTATGATTCCCCCCCTTTCTCTTTTCGTAAAAAAGCAAGGCTTCGTTGGGTATGTCGTGTTGGACGAATACAGACCTGGAAAAGCGCAGTCGTTTTGCTTGTCTTGATCATTTTGAGTTGACAGTATTCTGCTGAAATGTTTGACAGCTACTCAACTTGTGTGGCATTTATCTCAGCGGTACGCTATGTGGAACCGTAGAAGGGGCGCTGCTATTTAATGGGAATCTGCCTGTTCCTCTGGTAGCCTGTAGTATCTAAAAATGCCGTCAGGTTTGAGAACTCAAACAGAGTGTCTCTCTCTTCTTTCTTCTCTCCTTAAAAGCCAATTATGTGCAGCGTGCCACCTCGAGTCCCCGGGGGGGAAAGTATATGTAAAAATATGCTACTAACTCTAGGATCAGGGTTTCACATGCTATTAAAGCTCAATGCAGGTTCTATTGCCATTCAGCTTTGGCGGCTGTTTCAGTTTATATGTTTACGGTGTTTGTTTCGCATGAAGACTGTTAGTGGGGGTTAATTTCTAGTGCCTGCAGATTCCAGGGATTTGCTGAACACCCACGTCTGGTTAGCTGTCACGTAAAGCTTTAAAAATATAAACAAATATTTCGTTTTTAAAAAAAACTTGGCAGGTTTAAGCAAAAGTCAACGCCGTTCAGCCTATGGTACGTTCACGCTAGATCAGGGTCCCCAAGGTGGTGGCCATGGGCGTAGGGTCACCAACCTCCAGGTAGTAGCTGGAGATCTCCTACCGTTACAACTGATCTCCAGCCGACAGAGGTCAGTTCCCTGGGAAAAAATGGCCGCTTTGCCAATTGGACTCTATGGTGGCAAAGAAGGGCCTGACAACCCTACATGGGCGCCACGGCGACCTCCCACGCTTTTTCCTGCCAAGGGTTTATAGAAAGCATGTAGGGTCAGATGGGGCTTTTGCCCAGCAGGGTTTCTGATTGGCCACTGGAGTTGATTTTTTAAAAAAATGATCTGGCAACAGCTGCTACTCCTCCTCGAGGATCTTTCCTGGGTGACAGAAGGTAAGCTGTGGGTATGCAAGAAAATGTTTTACACCACTATGATCATTTTAAAAGGTATCCTGTTAAATACAGCTTCTGCCTGAAATGCTGAAGATTTACTATTGGGTGTATAACCTCCCTCCCTGGCAATTTGCGGTTGGCTCGACCTCCTGGGGCCGCTATGCTGTGCCCACCACCCTGTGGCAGAACTCAGGGAGCTAGAGTTAAAACGCTTGGGGCTGCTTAGCTTGGAAAGAAGGTTGTTAAGGGGAGACACGGCAGAGGTCTATAAAATGATGCATGGCGTGGAGAGAGTGGACAGGGAGAAGCGTTTCTTCCTCTCTTGTAATGCCAGAATGCAGGGTCATCTGCTGAAGCTGGAGGGTGAGAGATTCAAAACAGAGAAAAGGAAGTATTTCTTCACACAACGGATGGTTACATTGTGGAACTCCCTGCCCCAGGATGTGGTGATGGCTGCCAACTTGGAAGCCTTGAAGAGGGGAGTGGACAGATCCATGGAGGAGAGGGATATTCAAGGCTATTAGTCAAAATGGATACTCGCCATGATGCATACCTATTCTCTCCAGGATCAGAGGAGCATGCCGAATATATTAGGTACTGTGGAGCACAGGCAGGACGATGCTGCTGCAGTCATCTTGTTTGGGGGCTTCCTAGAGGCACCTGGTTGGCCGCCGTGTGAACAGACTGATGGACTTGATGGACCTTGGTCTGATCCAGCATGGCCTTTCTGATGTTCTTATGTTCTAACTCTTAAGGGACTTGCTGGCTCTAAAAGGTTGGGGACGCCTACACTAGGGGCCTCTGCACCCCTCCAACAATGGAATGTGAGACCCTGTTGCTATAGAAGTGGGGTGGGTGAGTGGGTGGGAGCAGACCCAAAGACACAGTGAGAGTAGAGTGACACAGAAGACGAGCCCCATCCTATTTGCTGAGGCCAGAAAGCAGCAAGGCTTGGATTTATGTATGCTTATTTAATTCATTTGTGCCCCACCTTTTCTCCCCAATGGGGAGGAAAGGGGAGGGTCTGTGGCTCAATGGTAGAGCATCTGCTTGGCATGCAGAAGGTCCCAGGTTTGATCCCTGGCTTCTCCAGTTAAAGGGACGAGGCAAGTAGGTGATGTGAAAGACCTCTCTGCTTGAGACTCTGGAGAGCTGCTGCCGGTCTGAGTAGACAATACTGTCTTTGATGGACCAACGGTCTGATTCAGTAGAAGGTAGCTCCGTGGGTTCATGTGTCCCAAAATGGCTTGCATCAATCTCTTTTCCTCCATTTTATCTTGACAACAACCCTGTGCACATTGAACACACGAAGCTGCTTTATCTGAATCAGACCCTTCGTCCATCAAGGTCAGTATTGTCTACTCAGACTGGCAGCGGCTCTCCCAGGTCTTAAGCAAAGGTCTTTCACATCGCCTAATGCCTGATCCTTTAACTGGAAAAGCTAGGGATTGAACCTGGGACTTTCTGCATGCCAAGCAGATGCTCTACCACTGAAGTATGTTAGGCTGAGAGAGGGTGACTTGCCCAAGGTCACCCAGCAAGCTTCCATGGCATGAAGGGGGGATTTGAACCCAGATACTAATACGACACTCTTAACCGCTACACCACACTGGCACCTCACATCAGATGCCTTCACAACAGAGGTTAGTGCTGTTGGGCCAGCGTGGTGTAGCGGTTAAGAGCAGTGGTTTGGAGCGGCGGACTCTGATCTGGAGAACCGGGTTTGATTCCCCACTCCCCCACATGAGCGACAGATGCCAATCTGGTGAACTGGATTTGTTTCCCCACTCCTCCACATGAAACCAGCTGAGCGGCCTTGGGCTAGTCACACTCTCTCAGCCCCATCTACCTCACAGGGTGTCTGATGTGGGGAGGGGAAGGTGATTGTAAGCCGGTTTGATTCTGCCTTAACTGGTAGAGAAAGTTGGCATATAAAAACCACCTCTTCCTCCTCCTCCTCCTCCTCCTCCTCCTCTTCTTCTTCTTCTTCTCTTCCTCTTCCTCCTCCTCCTCCTCCTCCTCCTCCTCTTGTTGTTGTTGTCAGGTCCCAGTGCCAATTGCTGAAGCTCTTCCGCTTTGCACCTTGTGTTTCAGTTTCAAGTGTTGTTTATCTGATTATATCAATTTTTATCGCACCTTTGTCCCCAGTAGGGACCCAAAGCAGCTTTTGTTGCTCTCCTGTCCTCCATTTTATCCTCACAACAGCCCTGTGAGGTAGGTTAGGCTAAGAATGTGACCTGCCCAAGGTCAACCAGCAAGCTTCCGTGGCAAATTGGGGATTCAAACCTGGGTCTTTCAGATCCTACCGCTACACCACACCGATGCCAATTTGTCAGTGGTATTTTCCCTTCACGTGGTGAGAACTCTTGGTTGTACATAGTATTGATTAATAAAATGTCAGTTGTTATACAAGGTAGAGAAAAGAAAAGTCTTGTATAGAAGTGAGAATTAAGATTTTGAAGTTTTCTACTTTTTGAGATACTTAGGAGACTTTGTTTCTGGTCTTACCACTTCTCATTATTATTAATATAAACATTTCAATCGGTAATTTTCGTACGGGTGTTTCTTCCTCATCCACATTTAATCCTCTGCTTGCTACTTTCCTCCTGGTTCAATGTTGCCCTGACCTTTTCAAATTTCTGCAGAATCCCCTCTCTACTTTAAAGGTGTCTTTACAGTTTCGGAGGCCATGATTAATGAAGAGCAGTGTGTGAAGTTTGGTAGCAGGAGAGGGGGAAAAATTGGATTCCCAGGCAAATAGGCATCAAATTCCTAGACCTGAAGGGAGCCCAAAAATATTTTGAATTCCTGGGTCCCAGCATGAAATTACTAGGTATCTCTGCAAAAAGGCCAAGGTATTTTTCCAGCCATATTTAGCAGCATCTTTTGGGGTAATACTTAACCACAGCTCAAAAATTTATTCCGTAGCTGCTTGGAGATTTTGGTTGTTAGGAGCATCTTCAGATGAGTCTCACTTTCTTCCTCTGATGTAAGATTTCCTGACAGAAAGCATAGGGGGCTTCCTAGGGGAAAAGTACATGTTACTTTTTAGTGTGTGTGTGCGCTGTCAAGTCACAGCTGACTCGGTGACCCCGTAGGGTTTTCAGGCCAAGAGATATTCAGAGGTGGTTTGCCATCGCCTGCCTCTGCGTGGGCTGAGAGAGTTCTGAGAGAACTGTGACTGGCCCAAGGTCACTCAGCAAGCTTCATGTGGAGGAGTGGGGAATCAAACCCGGGTCTCCAGGTTAGAATCTGCCGCTTTTAACCGCTACACTTCACTGGCTTTTATTACAGGGGATGAACTGTGGTGAGGCAGGAGATCTCTTTCTAGTGAGCTTCATGGTCTAGCTAATCTTGGATCTCAACAGTCTAGGGTTGCCAGGTCCTTTCTGGCCGCTGGTGAGAGGTGAGACGGGTAGAGTTGCAAACTCCAGGCTGGAAAACACCTGGAGATTTGGGGGTGGAGCATGGGGAGGACAGGGACCTCAATGGAATACAATGCCATAGAGTCTACCCTCCAAAGCAGCCATTTTCTCCGAGGGAATTTACCTAAGTAGTCTGGAGTTAAACTGTAATTCTGGGGGATCCCCAGGTCCCACCTGGAGATAGACAGCCCAAAACTGAGTTTAGTGCGCCTACTCCCAATCTAGATGTGGGTTCAGTTGCCCATGGTCATGTCCTGACTTTGGCATCAACAGCTTATGGACTGTGATGACCCTGAACACATGAAGCTGCCTTGGTCCATCCAAGTCAGTATTGTCTACTCAGAGAAACTCGGCATATAAAAACCAACTCTTCTTCTAGTATCCAAGGTGTAATGGTTAAGAGCGGCGGACTCTAATCTGGGAAACCGGGTTCGATTCCCCACTCCTCCACATGAAGCCTGCTAGGTGACCTGGGGCCAGTCACAGTTCTCTCCAAACTCTCTCAGCCTCACCTACCTCACAAGGTGTCTGTTGTGGGGAGAGGAAGGGAAGGCGATAGTAAGCCGCTTTGAGACTCCTTAATAGTTGAGGAAAGCAGGGTAGAAAAACCAACTCTTCTTCTTTAATGAACTGGATAAGCCGTGTCCCAAAGAGACGAATCTTAGTGATGTCGTCTTCACCCTGCCTAATGCCTTCCCTTCTGAGCTTTCTTAGATGAGTTTGCTTAATGTCAGGTGCGCACGTAATGCAAATCTGATCCTGCAGATGGGTGTAATAGTCCTGAACCGTGCATATGTGTGTGTGCTAGGTATGATTGAGAGCATGAGGGAACAGCGTATCGCATCTGGCTGGCAAAGGAACCGATGCAGTTTGGCAGG
Source organism: Euleptes europaea (assembly GCF_029931775.1). Classification (NCBI taxonomy): domain Eukaryota; kingdom Metazoa; phylum Chordata; class Lepidosauria; order Squamata; family Sphaerodactylidae; genus Euleptes; species Euleptes europaea. Next base: position 111,329,503 of record NC_079314.1, read on the forward strand.
AAAGTTAGTGAAACTGATTTAATTAAATCCTCTCACAACCCTTATAATGACTCCATTCAAGAGGAGAATGAGGAATGTGACTTCATTAAAGCCTTTGTTGGGAGCCGGCCGCGAGGGATTTACCCATCTCTCCCTGTCAGGCACGGCCTGGAAGCATGCCTCATGTTTCTGTACCTTCCTGCTTATGTGTTTTAATGCTGCTTTTGACTGAACTTATTTATTCTTATTTTGTATTTTTTATTAATCTCGTTTGTAGTCTGCCTTTCTCACTTGGACTCAAGGCGGATTACACAGAGTGAGTCAATACAATCGACAGGATGGGTAGGGTTGCCAGCCTCCAGGTAGTTGAGAAAAAAATATGCACTAGTACTAAATAGTCTGGCTGAATCAATGATGTTCATGAAGCTGACGGCTGAAGAAGCTGCCACATGGCAGTGAAAATGTGAAAGCACATCCGGACGGCGTTACCACCTTTTCTCAAGCTTCATTTGAATTCCTGAAAGAAATAGTGACATTAACAATACTTACCCAAAAAGAACTATTTATGCTATATATCTGAACTTTGATATTTCTGTAGCATTGCCAATAGCTACAATTTTGTCTGTTTTTGTCTTGCACAGGGTTTGTTACATTATATTTCTACTTGTTGTTGGTGTTTGAGAACTCACAGAGCTTTTGATACATCGGTTCTTGTAGGTTATCCAGGCTGTGTAACCGTGGTCTTGGTATTTTCTTTCCTGATGTTTCGCCAGCAACTGTGGCAGGCATGCCACAGTTGCTGGCAAAACGTCAGGAAAGAAAATACCAAGACCACGGTTACACAGCCTGGATAACCTACAAGAACCGATGAACTCCGACCGTGAAAGCCTTCGACAATCTTTTGATACATGTTTTGCAACTGAAAGAATATATGTTGTTTAGCTTTGAGAGCCTTGTACTACTCTTTGATTCAGCCTCCAGGTAGTAGCTGGAGATCTTCCACTATTACAGCTGATCTCCAGCCGATAGAGATCAGTTCCCCTGGAGAAAATGGCCGGTTTGGCAATTGGACTCTATGGTATTGAAGTCCCTCCCTTCCCCAAACCCCACCTACACTGGCTCCACACCAAAAACCTCCCGCAGGTGGCAAAGAGGGACCTGGCAACCCTAAGCAGAGACAACAGTCCCTAAAACTTTTCTAAGTAACTTTGTGACTCATTTATTACAGCTCAACTCTATTGCCTGCATAGAAAGGCTCTCTTGACTAATTCAGTTTTGCATAGTTTACATAATGCCTGGCGAAGGGGGCCTTCCTGACCTCCTCAGGCAGGCCATTTCACAAGGTGGGGGCCACAATGGAAAAGGCCCTGATTTGGCGAATTTGCAGGTGGGAACCTGCAGAAAGCCGTGTTCAGATGAGCGAAGGTGTCATGGCGGAGCGCAGGGGGAGAGGCAGTCCCACAGATATTAAGGACAAGGGCCATGGAGGGCTTTGTCTGTGACAGCCAATACTTTAAATTGAGCCCGGCGGGCATCCAGGAAAGGGAACGAGGAAGGAGTGGGGAAGGGGGAAATGAGATGCCTCCTGCAAGTCCTTGCGGGCTCCCACTTGTTATCATCTGATGCCGTAGACCAGGGTTGTTGAACTCAATTGTTACGAAGGCCGGATATGACATAAATGTCACTTGATCAGGCTGGGCCATGCCTCTCCGGCCAAGATCAGGACTGGGGCGTGTGAGTGGCTGCCTCGGCTGCCTCGCGGGCCGGATAAGAGGTCTCCAGGGGGCCGGATGAGGCCCGCGGGCCTTACGTTTGACACCCCTGCTGTAGATGTTTCTGATGTAAAAATCTTCACTCTGCGTATTTTGAGTTAGTAAAACCTGGTCTTAAAAAGAATGGCACCCATTCCGAGAGAGTAAGGATTTCATTAGAGGGGTTTTTTTTTTTTCTAGCGCTCCCCCAAATTTCCAGGGGGTTTTCTGCTTGGCAGCATAAGAGATACTAACTTTTTTTGTGTGCATGGTATAACCCTCCTTGTCTCCAGGCGTTCTCCTCAATGTAGCTGTTTTGTAAAGTTCTGTATTAAGACAGGCACTTAACCGTTGCCCCCAGGATCAGGATGTGTGTCCTGATAAGTGCTCATCTGCCGCTTTCCAAGGGACTTCTCAGTTACCCTAATTAAGATAAATAATGACCCTGTGTCCCCACATCCACTCCTCATAAAGAACCATGTCCCTCTCACGCATTTTCCCTGCTGTTACTGGGGAAGAGGAGAGAATTAGTAGGCACTGTCTGTGAGAATTAGCAGCGGATGTGTTTTCTCCTGTAGCAGTCTGCCTGTTCAATAGGGTTGCCAATCTCCAGGTGGGGCCTGGATATCTCCTGGAATTACAATGGATCTCCAGACTACAAAAATCAGTTCCTCTGGAGAAAATGGCTGCTTTGAAAATGGCTGCTGGATTCTATGGCATTATAGGGGTATTATACTATGTATGGGTGTGAAAGCTAGACAATGAAGAAAGCTGATAGGAAGAAAGTAGATTTTGTTGGAATGTGGTGTTGGAGGAGAGTGTTATGGATACCCTGGACCACCAAAAAAACAAATCAGTGGGTTTTAGATCAAATCAAGCCTGAACTGACACTTGAAGCTAAAATGACTAAACCGAGGCTATTGTACTTTGGCCACATTATGAGAAGACAAGAGTCACTGGAAAAGACAATCATGCTAGGAAAAGTTGAGGGCATCAGGAAAAGAGGAAGACCCAACAAGAGATGGGTTGACTCTATAAAGGAAGCCATGGCCCTCAGTTTGCAAGATCTGAGCAAGGCTGTTAAGGATAGGATGTTTTGTAGGACATTGATTCATAGGGTCGCCATGAGTCGGAAGCAACTTGATGGCACTTAACACACACACACAGGGTATAAACTTGAGACCCCTTCCCAACCCCTGCCCACCCCAGGCTCGACCCACAAATCTCCAGGAATTTCCCAACCCAGAGTTGCACCCCAGCTGTCCATAAAGATCAGCTGCAGGGGTGCAGTTCTGCATTTCTACACTTCTTAAGGAGATGGGGCCATCTTTGTGGTATTAATTTATAGAATTCCCACCTCAGAGGAATTTGCCTCATGCCAAGCTCTTGAGTTTTAGGCACCAAACGACAACATTTTTCTTTTCCCTGGCAGAAGCAGTGTCAAAAATAACAAAGAATAAAGGTCTGGAATTTGGAGTTTTCTGGGTCATCAGTAGGTGCTGTCTGGGCCTAGAGTTTCCAACTCCAGGTTGGGAAATTCCTGGATATGGGGGGGGGGGTAGAACCTGGGAAGGGTGGGGTTTGGGGTGGGGAGAGACCTACTCAGGGTGTAATGCCATAAAGTCTATCTTCCCAATTAGCCATTTTCTCCAGGAGAATGGATCTCTGTAGTCTGGAGATCAGTTGTAATACCAGAAAATCTCCAGGCTGTACATGGGATTATGTGGCACCATTCAATAAGATGGTTATCGCTCTCTGTGTGTGTACATTGAACTGCAAAAAACATTTGCATGACTGAACATGGACTATTTCTCTCCTGTGCATAACTGTCATTGTGATGGTTTTAAATTGTTGGCTTCCACCTCTTGGGACATGGCAGGGCCTTCTCAGTTGTGTCACCCGTTTTGCTGAAGTCTTTTCAGGGAAGTTGCCTGGCAAAAATGCTGATGTCTGTATAAACATTCCCCTTGAAGTCAAATGAGCATGACAACCGAGTTCCTCCTGCTTGCCACTCCTCCAACATAACCACAGCCGAGCGCAGAATATCGACTGGTTTCACCAATCACAAAAGTGTCCAACTATTAATTTCCATGAACATATCTCAGCTTGGACCCTATAGGCACATCACATGGTCACACAAGCTGCCTTATACTGAATTAGACTATTGGTCCATCTAATGGTCCTTTTAACTGGAGATGCCAGGGATTGACCATGGGACCTTCTGCATATCAAGCTCTACCACTGAGCTATGGCCCCTGAACTGAACGGTACTGTTGGAAGTAGCTACCTTCTGCTGAGCCAGACTACTGGCCCATCAAGGTCAGCATTGTCTACTCAGACTGGCAGTGTCTCCATAGGGTCTCAACTGGAAATCTCCCGCGTCACCTACTGCCTGGTCCTTTTAGCTAGAGATGCCAGGGATCGAACCTGGGAACTTCTGCATGCAAAGCAGAGGTTTTCCCACTGACCCACAACTCCTCCTGTGTTTGGTCGCACTTTATTCCCCTCCTCACTGTGTTCCACATTGTTTTAGTCCATGATGGCCCACGATCCCTAGTGTAGCCTATTGGTGGTCAAGAAGGGCCCTTCCTCCTCCTTTTCTTAGTGGAAAAGCTAGTAAGATCCTACTGACTATGGACTGTGATGGGATCTCAGAAGTGTTAGATTGCTTTTTTTTTTTTTTTTAAATGTGACCAATATATAATTCTGGGCAATGGAGTGTGTAGGATAGCCAGCGTGGTGTAGTGGTTAAGAGCGGTGGTTTGGAGTGGTGGATTCTAATCTGGAGGACCGGGTTTGATTCTCCACTCCTCCACATGAGTGGCGGAGGCTAATCTGGTGAATCAAATTGGTTTCCCCATTCCTATACATGAAGCCTGCTGGGTGACCTTGGGCTAGTCACAGCTCTCTCAGAAATCTCTCAGCCCCACCTACCCCACAAGGTGTCTGTTGTGGGGAGATGAAGGGAAGGTGATCGTAGATTGGTTTGATTCTCCTTAAAAGGTAGAGAAAATCGGCATATGAAAAACAACTCTCCTCCTCCTCCTCCTAGCAGGGCAAAGGGAAACTGAAAATTTCACTTCTCCATTCAGTAGACTTGTTGATTCCCTCTACACACAGAAACGTTTAGTTTGTTTTCTGCCCGGTTTTGGAGTTATCGGGTTTGGCATTATCACACTGAGGACACGGGAGCTCGAGGTTTTCTTCTGAGGCCAGGATGCCAAGTAGCTTTGTAACAACGGCAAAAAGAGAGAGCCAGAACCAGAACTGGCACAGCCGATTAAAGGCTGGATTGGCGCCTGGTGGGGGGAAGCGATTAAAAGGAACTCAGCTCTTGTTGCAACTCCTGTTGGCTTTTTTGGCTTTCCCGGAGCTACGTCATATCATTTATCTTGGACTGCACAGGGTCCGCCTGCATCTTTCCTTTTGTTTTCCTCTGCGGCAGCTGCATCTTTTCCTCGGGAAAACATTCCCCGCTGACTGTGTGAGGAAGATACATTTTTATCTGGCTCGTGGGTAGTCCAAGGGTGGCTTCGTGTGCCGAGTGTATCAAGGCACATCTTTCGTGTTTGTTGCTGTTGGAAAAGTCCAGGTTCCCCCCCTTTCCCTGTGATTATAAAGCACCCCCCCCATGGGAGCCTTACTCTAGAAGCGCTTCACATGCCTTATCTAGCTCTAGCAAGATCTTTGCAGCCTCAAAATGATGGAGGTTCATCTTAGCCAGATTGGGGTCTAAGAGATGGTCCTGATACCCAAATTGGGGTTCAGGTTCATCTGCCTGGTGCTGTTTTGAGTCCAATTACAACACACAGTGGAAGGAAAATAAAGTTTATTCGTGGCCACGAACAGACTGATGCAAGGGAGTCATCTCCAACGCTTGCGTAAAGAGACAATAGATGTGCATTATCTTTTATACCTTGATAAGAACATCAGAAAGGCCATGCTGGATCAGACCAAGGTCCATCAAGTCCAGTAGTCCGTTCACACGGTGGCCAACCAGGTGCCTCTAGGAAGCCCACAAGCAAGACGACTGCAGCAGCACCATCCTGCCTGTGTTCCACAACACCCAATATATTCGGCATGCTCCTCTGATCCTGGAGAGAATAGGTATGCATCATGACTAGTATCCATTTTTACTAGTAGCCATGAATAGCCCTCTCCTTCATAAACATGTCCACTCCCCTCTTAAAGCCTTCCAAGTTGCCAGCCATCACCACATCCTGGGGCAGGGAGTTCCACAATTTAACTATGCGATCTGTGAAGAAATACTTCCTATTATCTGTTTTGAATCTCTCACCCTCCATCTTCAGCAGATGACTCGGCGTTCTAGTATTTTAAGAGAGGGAGAAAAGCTTCTCAGTTTGCCATTTCATTGGTTTGACAACACATAATGTAACATGTTAACATCTCATTTCCAACTCACCTGTTATATAATCCTGAAAAGAGGAAGACCCAACAAGAGATGGATTCTGTAAAGGAAGCCACAGCCCTCAGTCTGCAAAACCTGAGCAAGGCTGTTAAAGATAGAACGTTTTGGAGAACATGGATTCATAGTAGTCAAAAAGGGCAAGAGTCCAGTAGCACCTTAAAGACTTACAAAAATATTTTCTGGTAGGGTATGAGCTTTCGTGAGCCACAGCTCACTTCTTCAGATACCAGAAAGCTCATACCCTACCAGAAAATATTTTTGTTAGTCTTTAAGGTGCTACTGGACTCTTGCCCTTTTTGACTACTGCAAACAGACTAACACGGCTACCCACTGTGAATTATCTTCATGGATTCATAGGGTTGCCATGAGTCGGAAGTGACTTGACGGCACTTAACACACACACACACACACACACTCCTGAACTAGTGAAATACTTCTGCTTAAGACCCTGGAGAGCTGCTGCCAGCCTGAGTAGACAATACTGGCCTTGATGGACTGATGGTCTGATTCAGTATAAAGCAGTTTCATGGGTTTTCTTGCAAACCTTCATGCTGTGAGTCTGGCAGTGTGCCATGGAATACCACTTGCCGGAGAAGAACATTGGAGAGGGCCTTAAGCTGTCTCATCTTGCTCCTGGCCTTCCTGTGCGGGGAGGGGGGCGACTCTGGTTGGTCGCCAAGGGACACAAATTGGAGCATTAGATGGACCTTTTGCTGCAATCCTGCTCTTAGGTCCTGCTGGTTAGCAGAACCAGTGTGGTGTAGCAGTTAAGAGCAGTGGTTCGGAGCAGTGGACTCTGATCTGGAGAACCGGGTTTGAGTCCCCACTCCTCCACATGAGCGGCGGAGGCTAATCTGGTGAACCGGGTTGGTTTCCCCTCTCCTCCACATGAAGCCAGCTGGGTGACCTTGGGCTAGTCACAGCTCCCTTAGTGCTCTCTCAGGAAAGGTGATTGTAAGCCGGTTTGATTCTTCCTTAAGTGGTAGAGAAAGTTGGCATATAAAAACCAACTCTTCTTCTTCTTCTCCTTCTCCTTCTTCTACTTCTCCTCCTCCTCCTCCTCCTTGTTGTCTGGCAATGTGCCGTGAAATACCAGTTGCTGGAGAAGAACAGTGGAGAGGGTCTTAAGCTTTTTCATCTTGCTCCTGGCCTTCCTGGGTGGGTGGGGGGCTCTGATTGGTTGCCAAGGGACACAAGTTGAAGGATTAGATGGACCTTTTGCTCCGATCCTGCTCTTAGGTCTGTTCAAGGATTGGTGTTTGCAGGCCAATTGGTGCTTGTGGGGGGGTGGCATTCCACCTTCAACCAGATAGAATACCACCTGGGCTATTGCCTGCATTCCCTTTTGTGCAGCGAAAGATTTCACGCAATGACCCCCCCCCATTCTAAATTAACTGAGCAGCCTACAGTTCAGTAATTGGATTTTGAGTGAAAAATTAATTTTGCTGCAAACATGTGCTTGTGCATGGCTCGGGACAATAAGAGGCACACATGCCTTGCCGTGCGCTCTCGTTTAATGACTTTAGCTTGGTAACCTGACGCTCATAAAGATGGATCCTGGTCCCCTCCCCAAACACATGGCATTCTACCTTCCCACTACTTTAGTGAAAATACAAACATTCTTCTGCCGTACAAAGTAAATGTCAGCTTCTTTCATTAGAGCCCAGAAGAAAATGCCATCCGGCTGTCAGCTCCGCCACTCTGATGAAATGGGCAACGGCTGGGTGTGTTGCTAGAGCCGTGCAGTGCTGTTCCTAGATTTATTTTGTAATTCACTTCTGAGGACTGCAAATTCAGAAGAAGAGTTGGTTTTTATATGCCGACTTTCTCTACCACTTAAGGAAGAATCAAACCGGCTTACAGTCACCTTCCCTTCCCCTCCCCACAACAGACACCCTGTGAGGTAGGTGGGGCTGAGAGAGTGTGACTAGCCCAAGGCCATTCTTCTCCTTCTCCTCCTCCTCCACCTCCGCCACCACTTCCGCCACCACCACCACCACTTTGGTGGCTCTCCAGCCAGGGTCTAGGGTTGCCAACCTCCATCTGAGGCCTGCAGATCTCCTGAAATTACAACTGATCTTCAGACTACAGAGATCAATTTCCTTGGAGAACAGGGCTGCTTTGGAGGGTGGGCTGTCTGGCATTACACACCACTGAGGTCCCTCCCCTCCTCAGACCCCACCCTCCCCAGGCCCCATCCCCCCCAGGCCCCATCCCCAAATTTTCAGGAATTTCCCAGCCCAGAGGCAGCTGTAGTCTTTGGGTGCCCAGATGTGAAGGAGGACAGACTCAAAATTAGGGTTGCCAGGTCCCTCTTCGCCACCGGCGGGAGGTTTTTGGGGCAGAGCCTGAGGAGGGTGGGGTTTGGGGAGGGGAGGGACTTCAATGCTATGGAGTCCAATTGCCAAAGCGGCCATTTTCTCCAGGTGAACTGATCTCTATTGGCTGCAGATCAATTGTAATAGCAGGAGATCTCCAGCCACCATCTGAAGGTTGGCAACCCTATCCCAAATGTTCCAGGGAGAAAGCTGTGCTAAGCCTTTCATGGTGACAGGTTAATTCATTACATTTTTGTCAGGTGTGGGGAGCTTTGGGAAACATAAGTCCTCCTTTCAATCAAAAGGCCACAGCCTCCGTCTTCAGCATAAGGGTTGGGAAATACCTGGAGATTTTGGGGGCGGAGCCTGAGGAGGGCCAGGTTTGGGGAGGGGAGGGACTTCAATGCCACAGAGTCCAGTGGCCAAAGCGGCCATTTTCTCCAGGGGAACTGATCTCTGTTGGCTGGAAATCAGTTTTAATAGTGGGAGATCTCCAGTTAATCCCTGGAGGTTGGCAACCCCAAGCATAATTATTCAGCATAATGTGCTTCCTAATTGTGCTTTCACATTTTCCAAGTTATAGTGGTTCCTCAGTGGAACAGGCTTCCTCAGGAGGTGGTGAGCTCTCCTTCCCTGGAGGTTTTTAAGAAGAGGCTAGATGGCCCTCTGTCAGCAATGCTGATTCTATGACCTTAGGCAGATCATGAGAGGGAGAGCACCTTGGCCATTTTCTGGGCATGAAGTATGGGTCACTGGGGGTGTGTGGGGGGAGGTAGTTTGGCATTTCCTGCATTGTGCAGGGGGTTGGACTAGTAGACCCTGGTGGTCCTTTCCAGCTCTATGATTCTATGATCCCAGGAGGGTGAGGGATGGTTCATAGGGTTGCCAGGTCCTTCTTCAACACTGGCAGGACGTTTTGGGGGCGGAGCTTAGGGAGGGCAGGGTTTGTGGAGGGGAGGGACTTCAATGCCACAGAGTCCTATTGCCAAAGCGGCCATTTTCTCCAGGGGAACCGATCTCTGTCGGCTGGACATCAATTGTAATAACGGGAGATCCCCAGCTACCACCTGGAGGTTGGCAACCCTAATGATTCAGCCGCCTGAGTTGGCTGCGTCCCTCTCTGCCTGCCTTTCTTTAACCCGGGGAGGAGGCCCCCGAGGAGGAGGAGCGACTCTGCCTTGTAGACAGGAAACATAAAACGATTAAGGTGGACATCAGTTTCCTCTGGCCCGCAAAGTACATTAGGCTGGGGGGGGGGGGTTAAACAGCGGGCACGCCGATTAGCAGATCTCATTAACCCTCTTTGCTGCTCTTTGGATTTGAAAGACGTTTTCTTTCAAACAAAAAATCACACCGCTTCGTGCCAGTAAGTGGCACTTAGCCGGGTTCCAAAGTCTCTGACCCTCGGTCTCCTTCGCGGGGCAACAGATGGCTGCCACGGCAAAGAGGGCAGCCCTTGGGTTGTGTTTTGAACACCCCTTGCCGTTGCAATTGGTGGCCTAGGATCTGCAAAAGAGAGAAAAAGGCAGGAAATAATTGGGGGGGGGGGGAAGGCTACGGGCTACGCGGAGCAGTAGGAGGGCTGGGGTTTTGAGAACAGGATAGTGTTCGGAAGGGTAATAGGCTTTGCCTTGGCACTCGTGGAGGAGCTGTGACTAATGACGTCTGGCGCGGCGGCCGCCTGGCCCTCTCCGCCGCCTGAATTCAGGGCGAGCCGTACCGCTATGCCTTGCTGCTCTCTATGGCCTGGCCTTTCCCCTGATATCGAGCCACAGTAAGAAAAGGTTTGTGCAAGCACCGTGAAAAATGTGCAAGCAGCGGCTCAGTGGTAGAGCCACCTGCTAACTGGAGATACGGGTGTATTCGCTCTCTGAGGTCTGAGGACATCTTCATCAGTTCTCCTCCTGCCGCAGAGGGAGAAGCCGTGTGAGATTAGCTCTAGAGCTATTTCTTCCTTTCTTACCTTTCGTTCACTGATTACCTTTCCATATACTCCTCCTTTTACCTTCGAACCATTACCTCCTCTCCACCGGACTGGGCTTGGAGTCATTGTTTACTCTGTTTGTCCCCAATATCACACGGCTTCTCCCTCTGAGGCAGGAGGAGAACTGATGAAGATGTCCTCCTCCAAGAGAGTGGCCGTCTTGTGTGCCAGACTGGTGAACGCTCCCCTTCCAATCTTCCCTTTAAATGCTGTCCATAAAGCACATATTTGTTTGAATATATTAGTATTTGGTGCTAACGCGACTGCATTCCATTGGAAAGGGTAAAGCACATGCTCTGCATGCAGAAAATCCCAGTTTCACTGCTTGGCAGCTCTAAGGAAAGGTATTCCTCCACACTTAAGAAAAAATCCTTAATTCCGTCCCAATTAAGGAAGAGGTCTTTCACATCACCTACTTGCCTAGTCCATTTAACTGGAGATGCTGGGGATTGAACCTGAGACCTTCTGCATGCCAAGCAGAGGCTCTACCACTGAGCCACAGTCCTCTCTCTCTCTCCCCCCTTCCCCTTCCCCTTCCCCTTCCCCTCCTCTCCCCTCCTCTCCTCTCCTCTCCTCTCCTCTCCTCTCCTCTCCTCTTTTTGCATGAAGGAACATTCAGTTGAGTGGAGCTCTACCTGTGGAGTCTGACATAGCACAGGCCAGGCATCATTATAAATGCTTAGTTTTCTAACAAGGATAAAAGAACATGAAAGATACTGCAGACTTGGCCAACCTGAGAAATCAGCAGCGGCTGAACATGGACTGACACAAACAGGACACAGGGTCTTATTCCAAGACACTGAAAGACTGGACAATTCTACCAACTATTTTGTCAGATTGCACAGAGAAGCCATTGAAATTCATAAACATCAGCACAACTTTAACAGAAAAGAGGAGAGTTTAAAAATGAATAAGGCTTGGCTTCCTGCCCTGAAAAACCTCCAGACAAAGACAACATTCAACAATAGCCATACAGATTAGTTTTGGATTACACACATTAACAGATCACTTCAGGATACAATGGTTCCATATTAACATACCATACCCTCATTAGCACATTATCTTGATACTTACAGGACAATACTTTTGCAGGACAATACTCAGCTCAAACCCAACCCCTTTCTGACTATATATTACTCTTCCTACACCCTTGACACTGAGAGACACTGTCCTTCAGTGTTACTACTCTGAAGATGCCTGCCACAGTTGCTGGCGAAACGTCAGGAAAGAAAATTCCAAGACCACGGTTACACAGCCCGGATAACCTACAAGAGCTTAGTTTTCTGTTTGTGAGAGCTGGGGCAGAAAGTTGAATTTGGATTGTAGAGAGCTGTGTTTTGGACCTTGCAGTGCCATTAAAAAAAAATATCAGTGGGTTGTTTTGGGGAAGTCCTTGCCACTCAGCCTCAACTGCCCTGTGACTTGTTGAGTCAATAAAGAGCTGAGACCCCAAACACACTACTCTCAGTTTAGAAGAAGAACGTTATGCAAATGTAAGGTAGAAATGAGTGTTTTAGGATCATTTGGCGGAGGGCCGTATACGGGCTCGGCGGTTGATGCCTGAAGTTCGTCATTGGGATCCTTTTCTCTCCCCATCTGCATCATCTTTCTGCAGCACATGGGTAACCGCGACCACATCCTGCTTTTGGGTTCTCTCTGTAGGTTTTCCTGTGTCACTGGCTCCGACAGACTGCGCCGCTTGCGCGAAGCGTCCTTGGGGAAGATGTGAAGAACCTTATTTTGCCCGGAGGCCAGACTTCCAGTTTTGACTAGTCGGCTACGTTCAGGAAGATACATACAGGTGCATGGTTTCACAGTGTTGTGAAAACATGCATGCATCTTCTTTTCCTAGAAAACTAGACTGAGTGCTGTGTACACAGAGACACAGACACAGACACACACGAAGCCTTCACTCCAGTATCACTGTCTGCCTGGATATGAGCTTTGCAAGAACTCAAGTGACCCCTTTCTCTCCTCATCTCTCAGAAGCTAAGCAGGGTTGGTCATGGCTAGAACTTGGATGGGAGATATAAGAGCATCAGAAAGGCCCTGCTGGATCAGACCAAGGCCCATTGAGTCCAGCAGTCTGTTCACACAGTGGCCCACCAGGTGCCTCCAGCAAGCCCCCAAACAAGACGGCTGCAGCAGCATTGTCCCGCCTGTGTTCCACAGCACCTAAGATAATAGGCCTACTCCTATGATCCTGGAGAGACCACCAAGGAAGTCAAGGGTCACTATGCGGAAGAAGGCAGTGGCAACCCACCTCTGTTAGTTTCTTGCCTTGAAAACCCTACTGCGTTGCCATAAGTTGGCTGCGACTTGACGGCACTTCACACACCCACACACAGAAGCTGTTTCTCCCTCTGTTCCTTTAAGAATTTGTGGGCTTTCTTTTTGTGTGCTTGTGTATCTCCTTCAACTATGCAAGGAAAGCTGCCAGAGGGATTTTTTTTTTCATGAGAGCCCATGGTGGCTCTTGGCAGTCTGAAGGAAGCCAACAGATGTAGTGGAAGCTTTCTATCTGACGGGGACACTGGATTGGCCTTCTGGTGTCGTCTGGACAAAAAGGATTCAGGACTGAGGAAAAAGTGTCAGAGGTTGAAGCACCTAGATCATAGAATCATAGAACAGAATAATAGATCAGCCTAGAGCATCCCTGGCAAGTGCTTGTCCAGCCTCTGCTTAAAGATTGCCAGCGAGGGGGAGCTCACCACCTCCCTAGGTAGCTGATTCCACTGTTGAACAACTCTTACTGTAAAAAAAAATTCCCTTAATATCCAGCCGGTACCTTTCCTCCTGCAATTTAAACTCATTATTGCGAGTCCTAACTTCTGCTGCCAACAGGAACAGCTCCCTGCCTTCCTCTAAGTGACAGCCCTTCAAATTCTTAAACAGAGCAATCATCCCCCCTCAACCTCCTCTTCTCCAGGCTAAACATTCCCAACTCCCTCAGCCTTTCCTCATAGGGCTTGGTCTCCAGGCCCCTGATCATCCTCGTCGCTCTCCTCTGCATTCGCTTCATCCTGTCCACATCCTTTTAAAGCAGTGGTTCCCAACCTTTTTTTGACCAGGGACCACTAGGACTTTTTTGTTCGGTGCAGGGACCCCAAGGTTCAAAATAAAAATTCTGAGAATTTGAAAATAAACTTTAATCATAACTGTTAGTTAAACATTAAACTTAGAATAATATTTGAATATATATATATTTATAATAGAGAACTCTTAATTGAAAATATTAATTTATTATGGGTTTATAACTTTGTTTCGCGGACCTTAATTTAGTTCTCGTGGACCCCTGGGGGTCCATGGACCCCTGGTTGGGAACCAGTGTTTTAAAAGGAGGCCTCCAGAACTGCATGCAATACTCGAGGTGCGGCCTGGTCAATGTGGTGTACAGCGGGACGATGACCTGTAGTTCATACCTCTGTCCAGCAGTTCCTGGTGACCAAAGACTCATGGATCGAGTCCTGTGGCACGTGACAAGAAGGGGAAGTTTGTGGGGGCCTAATTTCTGGTAACGGTCTCTGGTAAAATGATGATCCCTGTTCTTGCTTTTGGGGGAATTTCAGGGACCTGTTTCTGAATTTTTGCTGGTGTGTATTGTCCTTCCTTCACTGCATGTTTGGAAGCTGAATCTTGTGAACGGGAGGTGGGATACGTTTTGTGTCTAGCGCGGGAACATTTAGCTTGTTGAAGTTGGAGAAGCTCTCTGTGTTTAATATACTGTCGGGAAAGTTTGTTTTTCCTAGTAGATTGTTAACCGAAAGAACAAAGTTGCCTCTTCAGATTTAAATAAGGTAGAGGCAGTGAATACACTATACAGCAGGGAGAGAGCAACAAACCTAACTTAGCACTGCGGACAGAGGTAATGCCAGGGGCCAGACCAAAAGTGGGTGGGGAGAAGAAGATTAATCATGGGCTCTGGGAACCGCCATAGAACAGGGATCCCCGACGTGGTGCCCTTGGATGCCATGACACCCACCAACACCTGTTCTGGCGTCCGCCAAGTGTTTTGAGGGAGCAGGTGGGGCCAGGTGGGGCCCCACAAGTCTTCTGTTTGACTGCTGGAGATTTGATGGGCTGCGCCCGTTTTGTACAATGCTGCTTTGGCAGCAGCTGCCACCGCAGCACAAGAATCTGCACTGTGTTACTGAAGTTAAGCTGTGGCGGCCATTTTGTGGCTGGCTCCGCCTCCTGTGGCGGCCATTTTGTGGCAGCCCATTTTGTTGCTGCCACCATTCCAAATCTTCATGCAGGCTCAAAAAGGTTGCGGACCCCTGCCAGAGAAGGCGAGAGGGGGCCCAACTCATCTCGCGGGCATAATGTTGTCTACCGTCTCTCCAGTTTTCTATGAGGGCCCGCTTGCCGCTGGTCATCGGTGGCAAATAAGGATCTCTCCAAGGTGACCAGGCAGAGAAGCTTTACAACATGAAACTCCTCTTGCAACCGCTAACTAACTGAGTAAGTTAGTTAGCAGTTGCAAGAGGTGAGAGGGGCGGTAGCTCAGTAGTACAGGGTCTGTTTGGCCTGCCGAAGGTCCCAGGTTCAGTCCCCGGTATCTGCAGTTCAAATGGTTGAGTTGCAGGTGATGAGAAAGATCTCGTCTTTGAGGCCCTGGAGAGCTGCTGCCAGTCTGAGTAGACAATGCCGATTTTGATGGACCGAGAGTCTGATTCAGTATAAGGGGATGTCATGCGAGTTAAAGTTCTTCTGGATGCTTTCTTCCTCTCTAAGGAGAAAAGAAGTAAAAGGAGACCTCAAAATGCCAGAGAGACAAAGATAGGCAGTACCAGAGGTCAACAACGTGAATTCAAAGAGTTTAGCAAAAAAATATCACTTATTACGGATGCTGTTTTTGATGTGTGACCTTGTAAATAGTTTTTTCGCACATTTGATACTGGGGTACTGATGAACCGTCTGTCATATTGTGACACAAATTTAATTATTTTTTGTATTTCACTTTTCACAAATTTTGAACACACGTGAACACATGAAGCTGCCTTTTACTGAATCAGACCCTCGGACCATCAAAGTCAGTATTGTCTACTCAGACCGGCAGCGGCTCTCCAGGGTCTCAGGGAGAGGTCTTTCACATCCCCTACCTGCCTAGTCCCTTTAACTGGAGATGCCGGGGATTGAACCTGGGACCTTCTGCATGCCAGGCAGAGGCTCTACCACTGAGCCACGGCCTCTCCCACACAAGTTCTTCCTCTCTAAGGCACCATTCAAACCAGTGCAGAATTATATGCAGTTGAAGCATCTTAGGTTAATAAAGGAATTCAACCCTGGCCTTCTTTTCTGACGGCGGGGAAGTTATGTTCAATGGAGAAACGAATGCTTGTCTAATTTATAACATCTTTCTGGTTGACCTTTGCTAGGTCAGGTCAAGAACAAGGCAAGAAGTGTTTGAGCTCTTTGTTTTAGGTAGTGTTTTGGGTCACCTTTCTTATTATTTAATATTAGCCTAGAGTTGCACACAGACAATCTGAAGTAATCCTTCTTTTGAGTGAATGTTTAACTTTTGATGAATACTCTATTGTTTAGAATAGGCGGTAGTACAAAAACATCCCTATTCAAAAAATTTAACAAACCAGTCACCTTGTCCTCTGTACTGTGTTGCTTCTGTACAGAAATTCCTATACAGTGAGTACATCTTTTGGAAGGTTCTTTTAACAACTTTGCAGGATTTAACCCATTCTGGAAGACCTTACTTAGTGCTTTCAGGGCCGTGTACGGTAAGTAAGGTTCTTTGAGCGGGAAAGGCCCTGTTCTGTAGTATTTTGATTGCAAGGGAGTAGAAGAAGACGAACTAAAGATGTCTTTCATGGCTACATGAACCCAGCCTATCGTGTTGATAGGTATACTGTCTCCATCATCGGTATATCTAACTCTCAATGTGGCCAAATCTGTGGATACATAAATCTGGAGATTAGAGCCATGAACAGAGAAGACGGATCTTTCTACAAACCTGAAAAAAGTCCCAGGTTTGCTGAACAATCTGAAATCTAAACAAAAATTTTGTGTGTGGAGAGGGTTAACCTCCCATAATAGAAGCAATGCACGTAGCTTTAAAAAACAAGTGCCCTCAGTGGCAGTTGCTAGGCATCCACAACAGCATCACCAGTATTCATGGTGCTCACTGGGTGACCTTGGGCTAGTCACTCATTCTCAGCCTAGCCTACCTCACAGGGTTGTTGTGAAGATGACATGGGGCAGAAGTGAAGGATGTAAGCCTCTTTTGGTCCCCATTATGGTGAAAAGTGGGGTATATAGCTCAAGATGAGGGACAGATAAAAGGTAGATTGGTTGGTGGCTGGGAAGGAGAGAAGCAGGAAAGGAGAGGATTTGGAGGTTGCCAGGCAGAGGGAAGGAGGAAAGAGTGTGGGGAAGGGAATACAGGGGAAAATAAGGCCCCTCCCAGCTTTTTTTGCCCCTGTTTTCAAATTCAAGATAAAACAGGTCAAACGTGGGCAAAACACGGGGAAAGGCAGAGGAGAGCAAGGCGACCTCTGACGGTCAGAAACCGCTTGCGTAATCAGCCCAAAGGCCCAAAGTCATTGGTGGGGTGACGGCGAGTGAAACAGCCATGCAAAAAAGTCTTTAGCAGGTTTCTTGAAGGAGAGTGCTGTGTTGAACCTGAGGCTGGAATTTCAGGAGACGCTGTGTACCATCCCCACTACGGGGATGGTGCAGGGAGATTTCAGCCAACCTTGGTTCATGTAGAGGAACAGCCAACCCCGCTCTGCTTTCAAGCCCGGAGCGCCTTGCAGTTAGGCTGAAGACCAGCCTAGGCCTCCGGGTAACTACCCAACTCTAGTAAAAATGGATACTACTAGTCATGATGCATACCTGTTCTCTCCAGGATCAGAAGAGCATGCCTATTATATCAGGTGCTGTGGAACGCAGGCAGGACAATGCTGCTGCTGTGGTCTTGTTTGTGGACTTCCTAGAGGCACCTGGTTGGCCATTGCGTGAGCAGACTGCTGGACTTGATGGGCCTTGTTCTGATCCAGCATGGCCTTTCTTATGTTCTTAAGTTCTGCATCGGAGAACCTGAAGGAAACCATAGGCTGACCCTGCGGGGGGGTGTGGGAGGGAGAAAACGAAGGGATCTTGGGGCTGTTGACCCAGCGTCGCTTCTGGTTTGCTGTTTGCAAAATGAGGAAATTTGGCTTTCCCTGTTGTGTGCTGATAACTTTCTTTTCCCCACCTCTAGTTTACACAGTTTGTGTTAAATAGCAAAGGAAAAATGTCATTAGCTACTTAACAATCAGCTGACACTTGGGGAATAATAATCTTGAACACTTGAACTTTTTTGTCAGCTTATTTTTGAAAAGTTGCAAGTAATTGCTCATTGGAAACGGTAAACACTTAAAAAAAATCTATTGTTAGGCTTTTGTTGTTTTAGGGAATCTAGAAACAGGGAAATATGGAATATACTGAACTTGTAAAAAAATAGGCGTATCAGTAACAGTTGAGCGTTTGGTGTTGTGTTATTTCCTGAATATACAAAACACGTCATTTTTCGGTCAGGATTCTGTTTTTTTAAGGACAGCTCTTCTTTTTTTTGTTTTACTGACAAACTTACCTACTTACTTCATTTATACCCCACCTTTCTGCCCAGCGGGGACCCAAAGTAGCTTACATTGCGCAGCATTTGATGATCACGCCAACCCTGTGGGGTAGGTTAGGCTGAGACTGTGTGACAGGCCCAAGGTCACCCAACAGGCTTCCCCAACTGAGACTGATACTCTAACCCAGGGGTGTCAAACTCAATTGTTACGAGTGCTGGATATGACATAAATGTCGGGCCGGGCCATGCCTTGCCAACCCAGATTGAGAGAGGTGGTGGCTGCCTCAGGTGGTTCGCGGGCCGGATAAGAGCTCTCAAGGAACCTTAGTTCAAAGAATCAGCATTGCTGACAGATGGCCATCTAGTCTCTTCTTAAAAACCTCCAGGGAAGGAGAGCCCACCACCTCCTAAGGAAGCCTGTTCTACCGTTGAACCGCCCTAACTGTTAGAAAGTTCTTCCTAATGTTGGAAACTCTTTTGATTTAATTTCAACCCGTTGGTTCTGGTCTGACCTTCTGGGGCAACAGAAAACAACTCCACACCATCCTCTATAAGACAGCCCTTCAAGTACTTGAAGATGGTTATTGTATCACCTCTCAGTCTTCTCCTCTCCAGGCTAAACATGCCCAGCTCCTTCAGCCTTTCCTCATGTGACTTGGTCTCCAGACCCCTCACCATCTTTGTTGCCCTCCTCCGGACAAGTTGCAGCTTGTCTACATCCTTCTTAAATTGTGGTGCCCAAAACTGTACACATTACTCTAGGTGAGGTCTAACCAGTCAGTGTCAAGCGATACCGTCACTTCACGTGATCTGGACACTATACTTCTGTTGATGCAGCCCAAGATCGCATTTGCCTTTTTAGCTACCGTTTCACACTGCTGACTCATGTTCAGTGTTTGGTCTTATTCTGAATCAGACCGCAGGTCCACTTAGGTCAGTATTGTGCATTATGATGGGCATAGGCTCTCCACAGTTTTCCCTAGCCCTGCTCATTGAGGTGCTTTAACTGGAAATGGCTAGGATTGAACTGCACCCAAGCAGCACACCACCAACCCCTGAGCTGAGAGGGACAATTTTCCTGCAGATCTTAACCGTGCATTGATCTTTTGCGGGATGTGCTATGCTAATAATATGCAATATTAATCCAAACCCGAAACCTCTGGGCCGGGGATAAACACCGCTTGGAAAGAGCCCTTGCTTTTAAGTTTGAGAGGAAAAGGGCGTCTTCTCGTCGCCCTTTGACAGATCGCATAAACCAAGCTTCAGCCTTTATAATTTAATCAGCGTTAATAAAGTGGCTGTGGGTAGCTGATACGATAGCGCGGCGAACCATTACCGCGCCCGTTTTTAGTTCCATTAACAGCCGGAGCGGGCTTCTAAAATAAGCGGGGAACTTGTAGGCTGAAGTGCTTTGGCAGCGGGGGTTTGAGCTGACAATTGTGCGAAAGCCTTTGTGGCGAACGAACGGTTCCTTGCTTGAGTCCTCAGCCACATTCCCGGTATTAAGGTGACACGGTTTTCTATCTCAGACTGGCGATAGCTTAAAAGGATCCTTGACTATCAGTGTTTCTGTTGAGCAGTCTAAGGCAGAAAATTTGCTTATGTCTAAGAACATGAGAACATAAGAAAAGCCATGCTGGATCAGACCAAAGCCCGTCAAGTCTGTAGTGGATCGTCCCCACCTCCCACCATTTAGTATATTTGTAGGGTTGCCAGGTCCCTCTTCGCCACCGGTGGGAAGTTTTTGGGGTGGAGCCTGAGGAGGGCGGGGTTTGGGGAGGGGAGGGACTTCAATGCCATAGATTCCAATTTTCTCCAGGTGATCTGATCTCTATTGGCTGGAGATCAGTTGTAATAGCAGGAGATCTCCAGGTAGTATTTGGAGGTTGGCATCCCTATTGCCAGGCCAGATCGAGAGTTGGGAGTGGCTGCCTCGGCTGGCTTGTGGGCCAGATAAGAGCTGTCAAGGGGCTGGATCCGGCCCTCGGGCCTTATGTTTGACACCCCTGCCCTACGGGGGATGCCATGAGTCAGTTGTGACTCGACAGCACTTTTCACCACCACAATATATAATACAAATGCATATCTCAAAGTTGATGGTATACAATCAACACCATAGTAAACCAGACTCAATTATTATTTTTGTTTAATTCCTTTTTCTATTGTTTTGTTCAAACTTTGTGGTACCTAATTCAATTTTAGGGTTGGGGTCCACCCTTTTTTGGGGGGGGTATTCTATGATGAAAGATAAGAGAGCTATTAATGTATAAACAAGGACCTGTTTATTTGTAGAGTTTCCAACCGCCAGGCACTAGCTGGAGATCTGCTATTACAACTGATCTCCAGCCGATAGAGATCAGTTTCCCTGGAGAAAACGGACGCTTTGGCCATTGGACTCTATGGCATTGAAGTCCCTCCTTTCCCCAACCCCCGCCCTCCTCAGGCTCCGCCCCAAAAACCTCCCGCTGGGGGCAAAGAGGGACCTGGCAACCCTAGTTTTTTTGCCATAAGAACAAAGAAGCAGAGTATTAACGGGTTCAGCTTCCAAAACCCTCTCTTCTGTGCCCTCCACAATTTTTTCATGGGCCCGTCACTTAATAAAACCCTCCAAATTTCTTTCAAGGCTGTGTTTCAGTGTTGGACCCAACTGGTTCTGGCTCCTGTGGTTTTATTGCCTTTTCCCAGTTTCCTGTTTTAACAGTTTGGTTGCTGTGTAGCAGATGCTGTTGATATCACTGGCTGAGTCACCCAAATGTTGTTGTTTGCAGGATAATTAGTTTGTGTGCGCACGTTGGATAAGCTGCTGTAATTTGGAGAATGGTTTCATCAAGACATTTTCAACACCAAACCCAGTGTGGAAGGTTCCTCTCCCCCCACCCAGGATTCACATCATTAACCTGAGTCCATTAGCGTCTTACTTTCAGTTGCCAGTTAGCACTTGTTTTATGTTGCTGGAGGGTTCGGTCTGAGCCATCGCTAACAATCGGGAAGGATCCCGATGACGGAATCGAGATTTAATTCAAGCAATGGGCGGAAATTGCTGATGGGCCTGGACTGGACTAGGTAGCCCATGTCCCCAACTGAAAATACGGTTTTGACTTAAAAAAAAAATTAAAAAAAAAATACGTGGTTGGTAACCCCAACTATAATGAGAATGAGAATGTCAAACCCAGGAGAATTTTGACTTACCGGTATGTTATATCAGGCATATCTAGGTTTCTGTTCTGTTCTCTTTAAGGTCTAGGAAGGGACAATAGGCCAAAAGCCGCCTGTTTTTAGGGAAGGGGCTGTGGCTAAGCTGGAAGAGCCTCTGCTTGGCATGCATAAGGTCCCAGGTTCAATCCCCGGCATTTGCAGTTAAAAGGGCCAGGCAGGAGGTGATGTGAAAGACCTCCGCCCTAGACCCTGGAGAGCTGCTGCCGGTCTGAGTAGACAATACTGATATTGATGCATTGGTAGTTGGATTCAGTATAAGTCAGCTTTGTGTGTGTTGATAATGTGTTTTAAGCTTGAAAGCCACTGTAAGTAAATGGTAATCTAAAAAAAAAAATCTTACACATTTACTATCAAATGTTCTTATTTTTTTCCCAACCATGCTTCTAATATTTATTTATATTTATTGTATTTGTACCATGCTTCCCCCCTAAATGGGGGCCTGAAGTGGTCCTCCCAACAGCAACCCTGCGAGGTAGACTAATTTGACAGAGAGATTGACAAGCCCAAGGTCACCCAGTGAATTTCCGTGGCAGAGGGGCGATTTGAACTTGGGTCTCATCCAGTCTAAGCTCAATACTCCATCAGCCATTATTCCACTTTGGCTCTTAAAATTTACTGTTATGGGTTATGTTATGTAACAAATCCGACCTATGAGCTTCTGCTTTGTAAATCAAAACTGTAGATCCAACGATGAACGCACGTGAAGCTGCCTTATACTGAATCAGACCATCAAGGTCAGTATTATTTCTTTTGACAGGCAGTGGCTCTCCAGGGTCTTGGGTGGAGGTCGTTCACATCACCTACTTGCCTAGTCCCTTTAACTGGAGATGCCGAGGATTGAACCTGGGACCTTCAGCAGGCCAGGTAGTTGCTTTACTGCTGAGCCTCAGCCCTTCCCCAGCACTTATATTCTGAATTTGAACTGGACCACTTCCAGCGAGGTGTTCTAACCAGGCCTGAACTGGAATTGCTCCCACTGCAGCTGAACCTGAACCAAAAACAATTACCAGTTACTCTCCTTCCTCAAAAGTAAATAAGAGGATTAGGAACATGACATTAGTTAAATTTAATTACCCTAACTTTAGTCACTTATAGGCAGAAATGGCCAAGGCTTGTATTTTTCTTTTCTTTTTAAATTATTTTTATTTTTAAACTAGACCTACATGAGCAACACGACAATAATCACACAATAAACATACAGTATACAAGGCTTCTGGTTAGTATTTGGATGGGAGACCACCAAGGAATACCAGGGTTGCTGTGCAGAGGAAGGCACTGGCAAACCACCTCTGTTAGTCTCTTGCCATGAAAACCCCAAAAGGGGTCGCTGTAAGTCGGCTGCGACTTGACGGCACTTTACACACAGACACAAACACACACACACACACACACACACACACACACACACACACACACACAAGGCTTATATTTTTCTTGCTTGCAACTAGAACATTTTCTTAGAAATGAAGTTCTCGCCGTGGTCCTCCTATGGACGAGGAACCAGATGACCAAATTTCATCCCTGTCACCGTTTCCTCAGACTTTCCCCCTCGCGTCCTGCTGACATCTCGCTTCAGATACTTAAAAGTACTTTGGAGATGCCAAGTATTACATTTTGGCGTAAACAAATGCAAAGCTGAACCTGTGTGGTGTAATGGTTAAGAGCGGTGGGTTGGAGCGATGGAGTCTGATCTGGAGAACCGGGTTTAATTCCCCTCTCCTCCACATGAGCAGCGGAGGCTAATCTGGTGAACTGGATTTGTTTCCCCACTCCTCTACACAAAGCCAGCTGGGTGACCTTGGGCTAGTCACTGCTCTCTTAGAGCTATCTCAGCCCCACCTACCTCACAGGGTGTCTGTTGTGGGGAGGGGAAGGTGATTGTAAGCCAGTTTGATTCTTCCTTGAGTGGTAAAGAAAGTCAGCATATAAAAACCAACTCTTCTTCTTAGCGAAGCGCTTTGGAGAATCACAACTTGGTACACGTGCTCGGGAGCTGGAGTCGACCGTAGCCACCCAAGGGAAGGGGCTTTGTGGTGGAGGTTGCTGACGCAGCCCCGTTTCAGTGCAGAGCACGAAGCGGGCCTTTTGACAGGTGGAGGCTGGCAGCCCACACTTTCCAATGGACAGACAAATTTACGTCCCGTTTCCCCCCCCCCCCCGCTTGCCCCATTAGTTACTTGGAAATGAAAGCCCCCAAGAGGGTGAATTGGGTGTTCTGCAAATAACCGCCTTCAAAGCATAACACAGCTGAACCTAAATAATTCAGCCAAGACAGCCAGGAATTTGTAGCTTCCCAGCTGTAGGCTGCATGGGTCTCAACAGCTTCAAGTTGCAGCTGCTCTACTTTTCCCTCCCCATGCCCCCCTCTCCTCTTCTGTGACGCAAATCCGAGCAGCGTCCGCGTTGCCGAAGGGTAGAGGCAGAAAGCTTTTTGCTCGCTTCCATCCCCTTGCCGATAACTAATCAGAGCAGGGATGTAAAACTGGTTCAGGGGATTGACTCTGCGGAGTTCGAAATAGAGAGGTGGAGGTTTGGGAAGGGATTAAATATGAGCAAACTCTCGCTGGGACTAGGGAAAGCGAGACGCGGCGGCCAGCGTGTGCTCCAAGAGCAGGTACCCGCGGGTCACATAGTCTTGTAGCATGGGACAGCTCAGCGTATTGGGGAATGGATGTCAAAAACGTTAGCCCCGTTTGGTCACAGATACTCAAAGAGGCTTACAATAAATCAGGCATGACCATACACATGAAATTTCATAGCTGTGGTAAACGGACATCAGGTTCTTCTATAGATGCTTGAATTGCCTTTATGGCAATTTCAGAGGGGCCGCCTTGTCATCTGTTGTAGTAAAATAAAACAGAAGTTCAGCGCCACCTTATCTCTGATCTGGAGAACCGGGTTTGATTCCCCACTCTTCCACATGAGCAGCAGATGCTTATCTGGTGAACTGGATTTGTTTCCCCACTCCTACACATGAAGCCAGCTGGGTGACCTTTGGCTAGTCACAGCTCTCTTAGAGCTCTCTCAGTCCCACCTACTTCACAGGGCGTCTGTTGTGGGGAGCGGAAGGGAAGGTGATTGTAAGGTGGTGGTAGAGAGTCACATATAAAAACCAATTCTTCTTCTTCTTCTTCTTCTTCTTCTACTACTACTACTACTACTACTACTACTACTACTACTACTACTACTACTACTACTTTTATTTCAGAATGGGCTTTATCTGACAAAGAGCTCACTTCTCCAGATGCATTTTGGAAAGAAGATAAATAATAAATAAGGAAAACCTTTTGTACACTTGCAACAAAGAAAATTGTAGTAATGGGGAGAGACAGGGATACCAGGCCCCTGCCCCCAGCGAGTACTCCCTCGGCGGGAGGAAAAATGGTGTAAAATCATTATCAGCAGTGTCCTATCATTATCATTATCAGCAGTATCCTATCATGCTGATGTCACTCCCCATGTGCCCGGAAGTGACATCAGCACATCGGTGGTTAAACCATAGAGTTTTACCCATTTACCAGAGAGTCCTCAGCATTGCTGGTGGTGCACTCACATCACTTCCGGTGCATATAGGAAATGACATCAGTTTGTCACTGGCAAGGTCCCCCTGACCACCTAGAATCATAGAAGAATCATAGAATTATAGAGTTGGAAGGGACCACCAGGGCTATCTAGTCCAACCCCCTGCACAATGCAGGAAA
This sequence comes from Euleptes europaea, assembly GCF_029931775.1. Lineage (NCBI taxonomy): Eukaryota > Metazoa > Chordata > Lepidosauria > Squamata > Sphaerodactylidae > Euleptes > Euleptes europaea. The sequence continues at coordinate 111,354,454 of NC_079314.1, forward strand.
TTCACAACTACCTCCCCCCTCCACGCCCCTAGTGGCCAGAAGATGGCCAAGATGCCCTCCCTCTCATCATCTGCCTAAGGTCACAGAATCAGCATTGCTGACAGATGGCCATCTAACCTCTTCTTAAAAACCTCCAGGGAAGGAGAGCTTACCACCTCCCGAAGAAGCCTGTTCCACTGAGGAACCGCTCTAACTGTTAGAAAATTCTTCCTAATGTCTAGACGGATTTAATTTCAACCTGTTGGTTCTGGTCTGACCTTCTTGAGCAACAGAAAACAACTCGGCACCCTTCTCTATATGACAGCCCTTCAAGTACTTGAACATGGTTATCATATCCCCTCTCAGTCTTCTCCTCTTCAGGCTAAACATACCCAGTTCCTTCATCCTTTCCTCATAGGACTTGGTCTCCAGACCCCTCACCATCTTTGTTGCCCTTCTCTGGACACGTTCCAGCTTGTCTACATCCTTCTTAAATTGTGGTGCCCAAAACTGAACACAGAATTCTAGTTGAGGTCTAACCAGAGCAGAGTAAAGCGATACCATCACTTCGCGTGATCTGGACACTATATTTCTGTTGACGCAGCCCAAGACTGCATTTGCCTTTTTAGTTACAGCATCACACTGCTGACTCATGTTCAGTGTTTGGTCTACTAGGACTCCAAGATCCTTTTCACACACACTACTGCTCAAACAAGTCTTCCCCATCCTATAATTATGCATTTGATTTTTCCTACCTAAATGCAGAACTTTACATTTGTCTTTGTTGAAGTGCATTTTATTAGTTTTAGCCCATTTCTCCAGCCTGTCAAGATCATCCTGCATCTTGGCTCTGTCTTCTACCGTATTTGGTACCTGTTAAGATCCCCTGCCTGTTGCTGGTGGCGGGGGGGACACCTGGCAACTCTAGGAGGAGACAGAGTTAGGAGCAGAGAGAGGCTTGTTAGGTGTGATTTTCCATGTATGGGGGCCGGAATAGATTAGGTTGTTACACATAATGAATGAAGACAGAGCTTAGATTTCTATCCTCTCATGAGGTAAGGTAGTAGGATGAGCAATAACTAATCAAGGAAGAAAAAACCAAAGTCCAGGGGTACCTCAGAGACCAACAACATTTATTTCAGTATGAGTGTTTGAGTCAGAGCTCGCTTCTTCAGATTCAGTGTATCTCAGGTTCTCGCGTTCATTTTACATTTTTTACAGATTCTGCAGATCCATTGTCTCTATGGAAGTGGGCTCTGAGTCATGAATGCTCATACTGGAATAAGTGGCGTTAGTCTTTAACATAACCCTGGATTTCAGTTTTGTTTTGCTACCGTAGACTAACATGGCTACCTCACTGGAATAATCGAGGAGGAAGAAGAGTTGGTTTTTGTATGCCGACTTTCTCTACCACTTAAGGAAGACTCAAACCGGCTTACAATCACCTTCCCTTCCCCTCCCCACAACAGACACCCTGTGAGGTAGGTGGGGCTGAGAGAGTGTGACTAGCCCAACGTCACTCAGCTGGCTTCATGTGTAGGAGTGGGGAAACCAGCCCAGTTCACTAGATTAGCGTCCGCCGTTCATGTGGAGGAGTGGGGAATCAAACCCGGTTCTCCAGATCAGAATCCACCGCTCTTAACCACTACACCACGCTGGAGAGAGGAAATCTTTCTACAAGTGTTCTCATGGTTCCAATACCTTTGTTGTTGTTGTTGTTGCTTTGAGCAACTACCTAGATGGTTTTGCAAAAGCCAGATAGACTTTGTACCCACAGATCTCCCCCTACCCCCCAAAAAAACCTGGAGTAAAAAAAAATGCAAGATATACTTGTAATTAACGTTTGTTTTGACATACAAGAGACTAGCATGAGAGAAGAAAGTGCGCCTATTAGAAGACATTCCCGTTTTTATAAGGCTGGGCTTCAAGAATGTGCTTTTTAGATCTGGTTTTATTGCTTTAGTTAACAGCTCCGATAATTCGAAGGAGTCCACAATAACCATCAATCTTAACTTTTTTACAGCGCTTGGCTAAAATAAGCAAATCGCCAGGAATGCTTGTATCCCTGCGTTTCCAGCGATATTTTTATTGGAAAGAAAGGAAGGCTCTTGCTTGGGTCTCTTACTACAAACCAACGATCCTCGAAAAGGTCACAGGAATGGCGAGGGCCTTGTAAACCCCATCTTTTAACTCCCAGGCTTTAAGGCAATATTGGTGGGTTTTATTCCAGCCAAAAAAACAAACAAAAAAACAAACAAAAAAACTTGCTGTTTACAGAGGGTGACATTTTCCTCTTGCCATTCTTTGATCGTGTGCTCGCTTGGGGTGACATAAGGGAAAGCGGTTGTTTTTTTCAGCGACCACATTTTTCAGTTGGTGTCTTGTACTTACGTAGCGGATGCAGGGAGAGCGAGCAGCCACAGAAGAATGAGTGAGTCGGTGCGATGTAGCGGTTAGAGTGTCCGACTATCATCTGGGAGACCCAGGTTTGAATCCCCACTCTGCAGTGGAAGCTCGCTGGGTGACCTCGGGCCACTCACTTACTGTCAGCCCTAACCTCCCTCGCAGGGTTGTGAGTATAACATGTAGGAGAGGAGAATGATGTAAACCTCTTTGGGGTCCCCATTGGGGAGAAAGGCTGGAAATGAATTAATAAATCAATAATAGCAGGGAAATGGTTGACAAGGTGGCAGTGTTTCCTTGTAAAGAAAGGTGGTACAGTCACCATTAATCCCTTGAACACCATATGAATCTGGATGTTACATAGTACAGTCGGCTTTTTATGCTGGTCATTGTTAATAGTCATAGAATCAGGTTCAGATTTATTATTAATACAGCATAAGCCAGTAAAACACATATGACATTTATACAAAAGGTAATATATATATATATATATATATAGCAGTTCATCCAAAAACATTCCAAATTAAAATTTCCAAATAATTTATAATAGACTAAAATTGACCAAATTGTGATTCAATCTAATTGCAGTTGCCCAACATTAGGGGTTGAACTTTATATGCTATTGCACAAAATTTGGCTACCTGTTTTGCCATCTGGGCATTCCCTTCCCAGAGGAGACTCTTAATTCACCCTTAGTCATAGAATCATAGGGTTGGAAGGGGCCATACGGGCCGTCTAGTCCAACCCCCTTCTTAATGCAGTATCAGCCTTGAGCATCCCTGAGTTTGTCCAGCCTCTGCTTAAAGACTGCCAGTGAGGGGGAGCTCACCACCTCCCCTCGGTAGCTGATTCCACTGTCGGACAACTCTTGCTGTAAAATTTTTTTTTGCCTAATATCCAGCTGGTATCTTTCCTACCGCAGTTTAAACCCATTATTAGTATCTGGTTTGGAACTTTGGGAAGGAACCACTTAGCTTTGTATGCGACATGCAACTGATGTAAAGTTATTCAGTAAGTTCGTATGTATGGATTAGAAGCAGTCTTGAACTGATGAAGTCTATGATGAAATGGAACCCTTCTAGAAGACCGTCTTTCGATTTGGCATCCACGTTACACGGAGCAATCTGAAAGGGGGGTAGAAATCCAAGCTTTTCTTCTGCTCAGAAAGAGCTCCCAGGAAGCAGGAAGCGTTTGAATCCCCACCTCTTTACATGGTGCTTTGTAACTGGCTGTGAGAGAAACCAAGCTTGCGTGTCCCATGCTTTGCTGTATGCATGGGGATTTCACCTGGGCTGAGGTCAGGGGAGAGGAAAGAATCGGGTTAACAGAGGAACGGGATTTGTGAGGGCTGGCAGCAAGGTCATCTCTAATGGAGGGAAAACTCATGCATAACTCCAAGCTAAGACCCCAGGGCAAAACGCGAGTGAAAGTACCCATGCATAAACAATCTTAGTGCTTTTTTTCCTTACCCCCCACACAGGCGAAGGCCATAGCGAAGGATCTCTGTAAGAGATTTGTTCTTTTCACAATAGCATTTGGCCCAGCTTGCCTTGCAGTTAGGGTTGCCAACCTCCTGGTACTAGCTGGAGATCTCCCGCTATTACATCTTATCTCCAGCCAATAGAGATCAGTTCACCTGGAGAAAATGGCCACTTTGGCAATTGTACTCTATGGCATTGAAGTCCCCTCCCCAAACCCCGCCCTCCTCAGGCTCCGCCCCCAAAACCTCCCGCCGGTGGCGAAGAGGGACCTGGCAACCTTACTTGCAGTGCCGTCCTAAGTGGAGTTGTGCCTTTTTAAGTTTATTGAATTCGGTAGGCTGGGAGAAAGTGTAACTCTGTTTAGGATTGCACTGTAAACCCTGTGCTCACAGACGGCAAAGTTGCTACTGGATTATTTGCAAGGACTGAGATCTTTCCTCCCTTTAAACACCCCCTGTGCAGAATTGTTAGCAGAGCCCGATTTTAAAGATTCCTTTGGGCTGCTGGATGTTCCAGAATATTTCTCGGAATTGTGCTGGGGAGGCAACTTGGAAGGCAGCGTAAGCTTTTCTTCCTGATGGTGCCGGGGTGTAGCAGGGGAAGTTAATTGGGTGTTAAAGGCTTTCCAGGGAGTCCCATGCTGCGTTTTCTCCTTTATACTACTTCCTGTTGCTAATCTCCTTTTGGAAAGAGACTCCTAGCTACAGAGAATGCACAGTTATTTAATAGCAGGAGAATGTGATTCTGTTTGTAAGACTTCCAAGGGCTTAATATTGCTCGATAGGAGTTAGGGGGGTTCCCCTCTCTCTCTCTCTCTCTCTCTCTCTCTCTCTCTCTCTCTCTCTCTCTCTCTCTCTCTCTCTCTCTCTCTCTCTCTCTCTCTCTCTCACCATTCTGTATTGGGGCATTTATTTATTTACTGCAGTGAATATGAAAGACTAAATCCCAGCTTTTTTGAAAATATGAAAATGCAAAGCTGCCTTCTACAGATTTTTGGTCCATCTAACCCACTGGTTCCCAACCGGGGGTCCATGGACCCCCAGGGGTCCGCGAGAACTAAATTAAGGTCCGCGAAACAAAGTTATAAACCCATAATAAATTAATATTTTCTATTAAAAGTTTTCTATTATAAAATATATATATTCAAATATTATTCTAAGTTTAATGTTTAACTAACAGTTATGATTAAAGTTTATTTTCAAATTCTCTGAATTTTTGTTTTGAACCTTGGGGTCCCTGCACCGAACAAAGAAGTCCTAGTGGTCCCTGGTCAAAAAAAGGCTGGGAACCACTGATCTAACCCAATATGGTGTACTCGGACTGGGCACATTTTTCCAAAGTTTGAGTCCGAGGTTTTCTCTAGCGCAGCTAAAGATAATTGGGAATTGAACCTAAGGCCTTCTGTGTGGGAGGCATGTATTCTACCACACAGGCATGGATTTTACACGTAATTGTTCACTTAATTTATACCCCACTTGTCTTCCCAGCGGCAACCTAAACTGCCTTATTTCATTCTCCTCTTCTCCGTTTTACCATTACAACAACCTTCCAAGTTTGGGGCTGAGAGAAAAATGACTGATCCAAGGTCACCCAGCAAGCTTCCACGCCAGAGTGGGGTTCGAACCTGGGTCTCCTGGAATCGAGTCCAACACTTTATCTGCCGCACCACACTGGCTCACATAAAGGATATAGTTGCCTTATACAAAATCATAGTCTCTTGCTTGTCTAACTCAGTCCAGCAGGTGAGCCAGCGTGATGTAGTGGTTAAGAGTGGTTGTTTGGAGCGGTGGACTCTGATCTGGAGAACCAGATTCGATTCTTCACTCCTCCACATGAAGTCAGTTGGGTGACCTTGGGCTAGTCACATTCTCTCAGCCACCCTTACCTCACAGGGTGTCTGTTGTGGGGAAGGGAAGGTGATTGTAAGCCGATTTGAGCCTTCCTTAAGTGGCAGAGAAAGTCGGCATATGAAAACCAACTCTTCTTCCTCTTCTTCTTCTATTATTTGATCTAACTGTATCTGTGATGCATTTTGATCCTGCCCTTCCCCCTAGGAGCTTCTCTTTAAGATCTCAGGGAGGGATCTCCCTCAGACCTCAGAGAGATCCTTTCTCTGCGATCCTTTAACTGGAGATGTGGAAGGATGAACATGGGATCTTCAGTAACCATTTGTTTTGCTCCTGAGAGAAATTTTCTGGATGTACCAAGAAGACCAAGTCTTTTATGCAGGAACGCTGTCAAGAAAAGTAGGAGGTTACCTTAACTTCTCACATGAGTTACAGTTATGTACAGTAATAAAACCTTTTTGTGTGTAGCCTTTTTTTAAAAAGGGGGGTTGTTTTCTTTCTACAATATTGATGTATGTGAACACACTTGTCCTCTGTAGCAAGTGAAAATCTCCTCTTGGCAACTAGGATGAGAATCTTTCTCAGTAACCGTTCGTAAAGACCTAGATCTCTCATAATTTATCATTGGACAAGTGGCTGCATAGGCATGTGCGGCCAGGCTAGCTGGCACAAATTCATTTGAGCTAGTAATTTTTGTGGACCTTTCATGTAAGTACATAAGTACACGTGTCGCTGCCTTATACTGAATCGGACCCATCAAGGTCAGTATTTCTACTCAGACTGGCAGCGGCTTTCTAGAATATCAGGCTGTGGTCTTTCACATCACCTCCTAACTGATCTTTTTAACCGGAGATGCCAGGGGTTGAAAATGGGACCCTCTGCATGCCAAGTGGATGTTCTGCCACGGGGCCACCTCCTTTCCCCAACCTTTTTTGTAAAGGTTATGTAAACTACATAGAGCTCTGGAGCAAAGATGATTGCTAACATGGTTTTCAGAGGTAAACTCTAATAGGAGATTTGGTTGGACTTGTTAAGGGTATAACTTTCGAACTAAGGGCTGGAGATAGACAAGAAGTGTTGTACCGTGCCCTGCTCGTCGAAGGCTTCCATGACGTGTAGTCTTCAGGTATTTTTGCAGCAATCCTATACGAGGTCCATTTGAGTCTGTCAGCTTAGAGGGGTGCTTAGGGTTGCTTCATTGGGTAGCTGTGTCTGCTTGACTGCAGTTCTCTCCTGATGATGACATCTGACATTTTCATCAGATGGAGACCCACCATGAGATGGTCTTTTTTCAATCATCTGTCACTGCCTGGAGAAGCAAGCTTCCAGCTTCTCCTGAAAGCAGTAGGAGACCAGCATGGTATAGTGGTTAAGGGTGGTAGACTCTAGTCTGGAGAAATGGGTTTGATTCCCCACTCCTCCTCACCTTAGAGGGGTGCTTAAGGTAGCTTTGTTGGGTAGCTGTGTCTGCTTGACTGCCATTCTCTCCTGATGATGACATCTGACATTTTCATCAGATGGAGACCCACCATGAGATGGTCTTTTTTCAATCATCTGTCACTGCCTGAAGCAAGCTTCCAGCTTCTCCTGAAAGCAGTTGGAGACCAGCATGGTGTAGTGGTTAAGGGCAGCAGACTATAATCTGGAGAAACGGGTTTGTTTCCCCACTCCTCCACATGAGCTGTGGACTCTAATCTGGTGAATCAGGTTGGTTTCCCCACTCTGACACATGAAGCCAGCTGGGTGACCTTGAGCTAGTCATCGGGGTATAAAAAGCAACTCTTCTTCTTCTTCTTTGACTGGGGGATTTATTTTTTCCAAAATGGAGCTGACCAATGGAAGGAGAGCTCACATCCTATGGGACCAAGCACATATCATGGGTGTCTAACCAGATAGTCTGAAAGCAGATTAGCAGATTTCTAATATTTAAAAGGCTCAAGGCTGGATCTGCAAGATGACTGAAATGCCAGCTTCAAAATACATTTATGTGAGGATTCAAAATAGGTTGGCTTTGCATTTTTCTCTTTTTATGCAAACTTTTTTTTCCATTACTTGTAGCGTGTGGTATTTAGCTGTTTGCTATTATTAGTTCACAAACAATGTGCCTCTGAGATTCTGCAGGGGACGATGCCACTCTCTTATTAATTAGTCCCTTTTACGCATTCAGAGTGATTAGTAGATTAAAAGACAGTTGAAATTTACCAGCACCGTTTTTTTAATCCTTTGATTTTTAGCAGCAGTGACTTTGATTCCTAATGAGGCCGCCGTGTCTAGGCAGTGAGGTCGATTAACAAGGTGCCTCTGATTAATCAGAGCGCATATTTTAATTTTTTTTCTTATTTCCTTTTTTGTTAATTGCAAAAACTACAGGCAGCATCGTCTTGGAAGAGGCATGACAGTGTCAGGAATTCCTGACACTGTCATGCCTCTTCTGTGATGGTGCCTGCTGTGATATGTACCCTGCTGTGATATGTATCTGCTGTAGGTGCCATCTTAGTAAGAGGTATTCCCTCCTGGGTGTGAGAGAAGGTGGGATGCCTCTTCCAGGATAACACAGGAGGATGATATTGCTTCAGGCGCTGAGGTAACCTCTGTTTAATCATGAGCCCTCTTAGTAAGAGGTATTCCCTCCTGGGTGTGAGAGAAGGTGGGATGCCTCTTCCAGGATAACACAGGAGGATGATATTGCTTCAGTCGCTGAGGTAACCTCTGTTTAATCATGAGCCCTCTTAATAAGAGGTATTCCCTCCTGGGTGTGAGAGAAGGTGGGATGCCTCTTCCAGGATAACACAGGAGGATGATATTGCTTCAGGGGCTGAGGTAACTTCTATTTAATCATGAGCCCTCTTAGTAAGAGGTATTCTCTTCTGGGTGTGAGAGAAGGTGGGATGCCTCTTCCAGGATAACACAGGAGGATGATATTGCTTCAGGTGCTGAGGTAACTTTTGTTTAATCATGAACACTCCACCTCACCCATTTCACATGGGCAGATTCTCTGAGTGTGGAGGGTTTTTAAAAAAAACATATTTGCCTTCAAGTATCTGGACCTGCATAGCCCCAGGCTAGCCCAATCTCTTCAGATCTCAGAAGTTAAGCAGCCTCAGCCCTGGTTAGAATTTGGATAGGAGACCTCCAAGGATGACCAGGGTCACGATACGGAGGCAGGCAGTGGCAAACCACCTCTGAACATCTCTTGCCTTGAAAACCCTACAGGGTCGTCATAAGTCAGCTGTGACTTGACGGTGTGCGCGCACACACAATTAGCCTCTCTGAGCCTGGCTTCGGCCAGGATATTGAGTGGGATATAAGACTAATAATAAGTATCCGGTCCTTCCCTGCCTGATGAGAACATGGGTGTTTTTTTTTTTTTTTTTTGCAGGGGCTTCTGGGATATCTGTATTGCAGATAAATCTTAGGCAAAAAGCCCGGTGAGTGAGTTTGGACCCAGTGGTGTCTCAGGGTAATAAAACCGGGGAGTTATTGTAACCTGAACTGTTAAGTAACAGTAACTCGTAAACATTTTGTTTGTCTGTTGGCATCGCTTTGACGGTATCTTTTTTTAATTGCAGCTTTATTTGGAAAGAGAATTGCCGTGCCAGACTTTTTCCTCTAGCAGTAATGTGCATCAGATCAGAAGACACAATAAAGACAAATAATCGCCATGCAAAGGGGGGGATGATTAGGATAGCCTCATCTATTCTGCTTACTAACCCTTTAGTCATCCCACCGACTTCCCCTGAATTGAATCCTTGCTGAGATGAGTGGGCGCCCGTTCTGGCTTTTGATAACGTAACCGTGATGAACGAGCGGGCTGGCAGAGCTGGGATCGCTGCGGGAGCGGTGCGCGCCTTGCAAAGACCCCAAGGACATTTATGTTCTGTGTCAGTGGTGCATCTGAATACCATATGTCAGCAAGCGAGCGTTCCCAGCCGTCCCGTCCAACGGGGAAGGCAGACATCACATTCTTGGAAATTTCCGTGCCCGCCTTTGAGATCAACGGTAACAGGGCCGGCTTAATTGTCAAGCGGGTTAAGAATGTGATGTGGTTTCTAGATGCCGTGGTTTTCCTTTTAAAAAAATAATTCTTATACGCAAACACACACACTTTCAGTATCCCATGGCTAAACTCGTCTAAAAATAGGAGGCCTTTTTTACTCCCAGCAGACGATTCTGCCCTATTTTAAAACAGCATCTGTTCGGTTTGTGTTCCGCTTTTCAAAATTCTTTCGAGTTGAGGAGAATTTTTCCCTGAGAAATCTTGATGTTCCTGTATCGACTTTTGAAATGAGCCTCAGCGAGACCTTCTGAAACGTCAACTCGTATTTAGCTTTGAGCAAAATGTACTGGGAACTCGGCTTTCTAGCATCACTTACAGAATATTCAGTGCAATCCTAAGTCTGGTTGTTTGGAAGAAAGTCCCATTCGTTTCGAAGTTCCGTTAATTTTGACGAGAGTAAGGCCGAAGCCCGTGTTTCACTCTTAGGGTTGCCAACCTCCAGTGGGCCCTGAAGATCTCCCAGAATTACAAATGACCTCCAGGCTACAAAGATCGGTTCCCTTGGAGAGAATGGCTGCTTTGGAGGGCGAAGTTAATGGCAATAGATCCCACTGAAGTCCCGCCCCAAACCCCATTCTCCCCAGGTTCTACTCCCAAATCTCTAGGAATTTTGCAGCCTAGAGTTGGCAATCCCTACCTAGTGCTAATAGGGATGAGAACCATTTTGCAATCAAATCCATATATTTTCCAAATAGTGTAGGGTCTTTCGGGATACTCAAGCATACACATTCTCTTTGTTCCAAACCTTTGTTCACTCTTGGGGTGTGGTAGCAATCCTCGCTTTGGGAAACAGTTCCATTAGATCAGCCTTTTTTGTTTTAACAAGAAGAAACCATGCCTGACCTCTTAATCCTGTGTGATCTATTTGCCAGTTCCCAGCCTGTTTGCTTGTAGCTTTCTCCTGATTCAGCGACACCACTCTCATCCTGGTTTGTCCTCTGGCACCGAAAAGAGGAAGCAGGATTGCAGTCTAGCATCCAACAGACAGGCATGGCTTTGTGGAAAGGCACAGCGATAGCATACCTGAAGCCCCCTGGTTTCATTCCTACACAAAGAGAAACCTGGGGATGTCCAGCTGGACTCCTGAGAACAGCTGAAGTCTTCGTGGAAGTTCCAGCGTGCAGAAGGTCCTAGTTTCAATCCCTCGCTTCGGTATTTGAAATGATCCTGTAGTAGGTGATGTGGAAGGCCTCTCCCTGAGACCGCAGAGAGCCGTTGGTAGTCATAGACTCATAGAGTTGGAAGGGGCCATACAAGCTATCTGGTCCAACCCCCTGCTCAACGCAGGATCAGCCTAGAGCATCCCTGACAAGTGTTCGTCCAGCCGCTGTTTGAAGACTGCCAAAGAGGGGAAGCTCACCACCTCCCTAGGTAGCCGATTCCACTGTTGAACAACTCTTTGTACAAAATTTTCCCTAATATCCAGCCCGTAATTTAAACCCATTATTGCGAGTCCTATCCTCTGCTGCCAACAGGAACAGCTCCCCGCCCTCCTCTAAACGGCAGTCCTTCAAATACTTGATGAGAGGCATCATGCGCCTGACCCAAACTCCTCTTCTCCAGACTAGTCACAATAGATAAAGCTGCCCTTGATAGACCAGTGGTGTGACTTAGTGTAGGGCAGCTTTTTCTCCTGGTAGATTTTTACATAGCATTACCAACCATGTCCTGACTTGGATGGCCCAGGGTAGGCCGATGTTATAAAATATCTGCTGGTAAGCAGGGCTGGCCCTATTTAATACTTGGATGGGAGACCACCAAGGAAGTCCAGGGTTGCTATGCAGAGGCAGGCAATGGCAAACCACCTCTCTTTGCCTGTTGCCTTGCAAACCATATGCGGTCGCCATAAATCAGCTGCCACTTGACAGCACTTTCCACCACCGTGGCCCAACCATTCAGCCTACTGGAGGCTTCTGGCTGTATTTCCTTTTTTCCCATTCAGAGCTTCCCTGTTGGCCCTCTTGAAGAAGAAGAGTTGGTTTTACCTTTGAAGGAGAATCAGACCGGCTCATAATCTCCTTCCCTTCCTCTCCCCATGACAGACACCTTGTGAGGTAGGTGAGGCTGAGAGAGCTCTAAGAGAACTGTGTCTAACCCAAGGTCACCCAGCTGGCTTCATGTGGAGGAGTTGGGAAACCAACTTGGCTCACCATATGAGAGTCCGCCGCTCATGTGGAGGAGTGGGGAATCAAACCCGGTTCTCCAGATTAGAGTCCACCGCTCTTACCCACTACACCATGCTGTCTGAAACTCCATCTCCCCATATGCCACAATGTCAATCTGAATCAGGATTGTACATGCCTGCAATGAGGCAAAGAACTTGCAGTACCCGTTAGATCACATGGAGTCAGGTGGGACCTGGGGGGAAATGTAACATATAGGTAGGCCTTCTGACTCCTGAGAAGTTTGGGCTGTATTCAGGGGGGAAAGCTGGTTTGTGTGTCAGTAGGGGCTGTGGCTCAGTGGTAGAGCATCTGCTTGGCATACAGAAGGTCTTGGGTTCAATCCCTGGCATTTCCAGTTAAAGGGACTGGGCAAGTAGGTCATGTGTAAGACCTCTGCCTGAGACCCTGGAGAGCTTCCAGTCTGAGTAGACAATACTGACTTTGATGGACCGAGGGTCTGATTCAGTATAAGGCAGCTTCATGTGCGTTCATGTGTGTATAACAAGCAGGGCCTTGGAAAGGATTGGTCCCTGCAGCCTTCTGGTTTTAGCTGGCGCTGGTGTGCCTGCCAGCTTCTGAAGGGGGCCGTTCTTCTCTTTGTCCCTTCATTAAGCAGGGCTGAGTAATAGAGCTCATCTCAAGCGGAGCTGGTTAAAAAGTCAAGGTTCGCTCCAGCGTGAAACCCCTTAGAATGAGACCGACTTCCAAAGCAGGGTGCAGAAGGGTCATCCCTGCTAGCAGAGGTACGCAGCTTCCAGTCCTGCCTCTGTGCGGTATTGAGAAGGACGATTATCCACGCAAGTGCAGTAGGGGCTTTTAGACATACCGTTTCCTTGCGTCTGCATTGATTTTTGACTGCCTGGGACGGCTTTTTCATCTTCCGTGTCCGCTGGCGACGTACCACTGATAGCAGATGCTTTTCAAAGGCAGGCTAATTGAAGAGGGGCCGTTTTGGGTGATATTCTGTTTTTAGTACAGTAAAGTCTAGCCTTAGCAGTTTTGGTGCTTTTCTTTCCCCTAAAATCCATGTCCCAGAGCTGTGTCAAAGCTTATCCTTCAATAGCAATTTAAACAACAACAACAACAGGATTATATACAATTAGCACCTCATTATAACGACAGCCTGAACCCACATTAGAAGCATTAGGCAACTTTGTAATTAATTCTCAGACTGTGCCAGGATTAAAAACGGAAGGCTTCCCGCTGCATCTCTGCGTGATGTACTGCTCTGCTCCGGCCTCTTTCTAATCAGCCCGTCCTGGAGAGAACTAACTCTGCCTTGTCTGTGTGTTGGATATGATTTGAGCGTGCGGACATTCCTAATGCAGAGATGCACAGCTATGTGGTCTCCCAGCAGTCTCTCATAGAATCATAGAATAGAATCATAGAGTTGGAAGGGACCACCAGAGTCATCCAGTCCAACCCCCTGCACAATGCATGGGGTCAACCCCTTGCTTGACATGCAGAAGGTCCCAGGTTCAATCCCCAGCATCTCCAGTTAAAAAGGACCGGGCAGTAGGTGATGGGGAAGACCTGAGACTCTGGAGATCCGCTTTCAGTCTGAGTAAGCAATAGTGACCTAATTAGACCGAGTGTCTGATTCAGTATAAGGCAGCTTCCTGTTGTCTTGTGTCTCATCTGGTTTTCTAAAGCTGTGCAGGGTATTAATCGTTTGGTGCCCTTAAGGAGTTGCATTGCTTAGTCAGGATCACGATAGTTCTTCCAGCTTGAAGAAGACGAATAGTTGTTTTTTTATACCCCAATTTTCTCTGCCTTTAAGGAGTCTCAAACTGGCTTACAGTTGCCTTCCCTTCCTCTCTCCACAACAGACATCTTGTGACGTAGGTGGGGCTGAGAGAGTTTGGAGAGAAGTGTGACTAGCCCAAGGTTTCCCAGCAGGCTTCATGTGGAGGAGTGGGGAAACCAACCTGGTTCACCATATGAGAGTCCGCCGCTCATGTGGCGGAGTGGGGAATCAAACTCGGCTCTCCAGATTAGAGTCCACCGCTCTTAACCACTACATCACGCTTGCTCAATGGTATAGGGGTCATGGCTCAATGGTACAGCATCTGCTTTGCATGCAGAAGGTCCCAGGTTCAGTCCCAGGCATCTCCAGTTTAAAGGATCAGGCAGGAGGTGATGTGAGTGACCTCCACCTGAGACCCCAGCTGGTGGCTGGCCAAGGGCAACCCAGTGAGTTTTCACAACTGGTTGGGAATTAGAACCCAGGTCTCTTCAGTTTGATAGATGTCCTGCGCACCACACTGACCAACGTCCTATTGGAAGGCAGTGCCATGCACCCAAAAGCTCCTCGAAGAGTAGGCCATGGTATCCTGCGTGTAAGAAACAGGGTCTACAGAAAGCTGCCATTTTGGTCCAGGTGGATCCCTAACTGAGAGGTAAGGTAGTGGTAGAAAGTGCCATCAAGTCGCACCCAACTTGTAGCCAACTCCATAGGGTTTTCAAGCGACAACCAGTGGTGCTTTGTCATTGTCTGCATAGTGACCCTGGACTTCCTTGGTGGTCTCCCATCCTAGTACTAACCAGGACTGCCCCTGCTTAGCTTCCAAGATCTGTTGAGTTCAGGCTAGCCTGGGCCATCCAGATCAGGCAGAGGTCAGGTACACACTTAACAAAGATACACAAAGATAACTCAGGGTTGATCACCAATCTGATCTGAAGGAATATCGTGTCCCTGGAACATGAGGATCATTCAGGCTCCAAGGGCCTGTTGACATAATCTTTGGAACCCTTGACAGCCATGCTTTTCCCAGGCTTAGTCGGTTGCTGCTGCTCCGTTCTGGACTCTGCTCAATTTGACTGATTCTTGGCACTCGACTGCAATTGCTCAGCAAGTTGAATCAGGCACCACAATCTGTGATGTTCCATGGCCAGTCTGGCCTGAATCCCATTTGTCATGCAGACGGCCAACTCAGCTTGTGGCAGTGTGTCTGGTCCGTGCATATACATTGCTCGGTGCTCGAGGACCGGCAGCCGTCCATATGCAGTATCTTCATGGGGGGCCAAGGGGAAGCATTGTGTTTGAGCACAGATGGGGTGGTATGCAAGTTCTCTCTAAGGTGTAGTGGTTAAGACAGCATGGTGTGGTGGTTAAGAGTGGTGGTTTGGAGTGGTGGACTCTGATCTGGAGAACTGGGTTTGATTCCCCACTCCTCCACATGGCAGAGGCTAATCTGGTGAACTGGTTTTGTTTCCCCACTCCTGCATATGAAGCCAGCTGGGTGACCTTGGGCTAGTCACACTCTCTCAACCTCACCTACCTCACAGGGTGTCTGCTGTTGGGAGGGAAAGGGAAGGTAATTGTAAGGCAGTTTGATTCTTCCTTAAATGGTAGAGAAAGTTGGCATATAAAAATCAACTCCTCTTCCTCCTCCTGCTGCTGCTGTCTGGAACAACATATTCCCACATGCATGCTGACTGCACCATCAAGAGAAGACTTGTATGCCTGAACCTGCCTTTAGATGGGGCAAAATCAGTTGTGCCCCAAAGCTTGGAGTGTATTGTGGGGAAAGCAGTCCAAATAGCCCAAACTAGCCTGATATCATCAGAGCTCAGAAGATGAGCAGGATAGTAGTTGAAGAAGAAGAGTTGGTTTTTATAACCCACTTTTCTCTACCTTTAAGGAGTCTCAAAGTGGCTTACAATCATCTTCCCTTCCTCTCCCCACAACAGACACCTTGTGAGGTAGGTGGGGCTGAGAGAGTTCGGAGAGAACTGTGCCTGGCCCAAGGTCACCTAGCAGGCTTCATGTGGAGGAGGGGGGAATCAAACTTGGTTCTCCAGATTAAAGTCCACCACTTTTAACCACTGCACCACGCTGACTCTTAGATGGGAGACCACCAAGGAAGATTGCTGTGCAGAGGAAGGCGATGGCAGACCACCTCTGCTGATCTCTTACATTGAAAACCCCATGCAGTGGAATTTCATGGGTTGCCATGAGTTAGAACATAAGAACATAAGAAAGGCCATGCTGGATCAGACCAAGGTCCATCAAGTCCAGCAGTCTGTTCATATAGTGGCCAACCAGGTGCCTCCAGGAAGCCCACAAACAACATTACTGCAGCAGCATCCTGCTATTGTTCCACAACACCTATTTCCTCTATTATCTTAAGTTCTTAATCGACATATTCTTATTCGACATATCAGATCGACATATCATTGAGTCATTTTTTTCCTGATTTCCGTATGAAGTCCATCAGGGGATTCCAGCATTCGACGAATTGGTTTAGATTCTTTCCCCTAATTAACACAGTTAGTTTTGCCGTTCTGAGTTCCCTCAGAACTCTCTCGGCCCGCGCGGAGGTAGGTATCTTGCCTTGAACGTATCTTGCCTTGAAAACCTACAGGGTTGCCATAAGTCGGCTGTGATTTGAGGGTGCACACATACACACACATTGTTGTAATGGTGCAGTAACATCAGAGCTGGGGAGCCCTGCTTTAAAACCGCCGTTGTGTGCCCTCTGCGGCGTCAACCCTGGCGATAAACACATGGTGCCTGGATCCGCTCCCAGGGCTGCTTCATTATTTGATGTCTGTTGGTTAACAAGCCAAAGGACCCGAACAAAGTAAGTGTACATTACGCCCTTTGCAATATTTTTTTTGGGGAGGGGGTAAATGAAACCAACTTGCAGAGAGGGGATTAAACTCCGGCAGGCAGTTGCCTTTCAAGTGCAAATGAAGGAGAGCCTTTGCCCAATCGGTTTCGATGCTTACACAACACTCAAAGGAATGCTTATATGGTGGCAGAAATCAGCGCCCGATAGCGAAATATCAACAGACACTTCGTTTGTTTAGTGCCTCGGGCTTAACGGGAGAGAACAATATGTTTTGAGACATCATTGTCTACACAGAGGCCTTATCTTATCTCCGTGTGGGCCAACTTTATGGCTTTCCCATTGAAGTTGTGTCAACTGGAAGGAAGATTAGGAGGAGTCCGTCCCTTCCCTTTTTCACGTCGGAAGGTAGGGTGATGGCATCGACCTCCTGACTGAACGTTAGACCGAAGGGAAGGGAGCGATGCCTTTATTACACACCCTGCAGAGCGATCCCGGGCAAATGTGATTTGCCGACCAGGTTGTAATTTACCTCTCCAAGGCCAGATATGCAGCTCATAAACCCATGAAAACACTTCCCGCTTTTCTGTCCCGTCGTACTCGGCCTGCTTTCTGTGACTTGTGGATATTTCTGAAAGGGGACTCTATGGCGGGAGAGCTTTCAGGTACTTAGAAGACCAAGGCCTGTAACCTTCTTGCTTCAGGTGTCTGTCTCTGATCTGGTGGCTCGAGGTATGCAAGGTGCCACAGAGTATAGAGGACTCCCTCGTTTCTTGGGTCAGATGCCGCACAGGAGGAGGGCGAACTCCCAGGAAAGGCCTGTGTTCTTTGGAGCGAGGGAACTCTAGGAAATGCGAGTCAGCTGGTAGAAATACTTGGGGTGCAAGGCCTGCTGGGAAAGACCAGGCAGAAAGGCCTCCGGGGGGGGGGGGCTCACAAGACAGGAAAGGGACAAAGATGAGTCGAGTGCTGCCTGAAGGGGATGACCGAACCAGTCTTGTCAGTCTCAGCGACACGCGGAGCAAGCTGCACTTCTGTGAGGTCATCCAAGTTCTGCCAATCAAGTGGTTCGGAGAGATGGTCTGCTTTGTGAAGGGCTGTATCCTGCAGGTGAGTGTAGTAAGCTGCCCAATAGTGCCAGTCCCTCCTCAGTAGCCTGCGTGACTGGTAGGTAATTTGTAGCGGGAGCCGGTTGACCATTTTTGATTGCAAGTAATGCGTGGGTAAATTTTCAGGGAAACAAGGCCCGGTTGGCAGGATGTTTCTGAAACACTCACTGTGGGGAACTTGGCGTAAAGGAGGGCTCAATAGCCTGAAGAAGAGAAGACTGAGAGGTGATATGATAACCTCTCTTGAAGGGCTGTCATGTGGAGGAGGGTGCCGAGTTGTTTTCTGTTGCCCCAGAAGGTCGGACCAGAGCCAACGGGTTGAAATTAAATCAAAAGAGTTTCCGTCTAGACATTAGGAAGAATTTTCTAACAGTCAGAGCGGTTCCTCAGTGGAACAGGCTTCCTCGGGAGGTGGTAAGCTCTCCTTCCCTGGAGGTTTTTAAGAAGAGGCTAGATGGCCATCTGTCAGCAATGCTGATTCTGTGACCTTAGGCAGTTCATGAAAGAGAACTTTCTTGGCCATCTTCTGGCCATCTTCTGGCCATCTTCTGGCCATCTTCTGGGCATCTTGGCCATCTGCTGGGCATCTTGGCCATCTTCTGGGCATCTTGGCCATCTTCTGGGCATGGAGTAGGGGGTCACTGGGGGTGTGGGGGGTAGTTGTGAATTTCCTGCATTGTGCAGGGGGTTGGACTGGATGACCCTGGTGGTCCCTTCCAACTCTATGATTCTATGATGCTATAATATGGAGGGGTCCAGGGCGTGATTAAACAGGGTCCAAGAAGGGAGGAGGCATTTCCAAATGTGATTCCGCCATGACTAAGTGCTCGTTGCTCAGTTGAGCACCTGTTGTTCTGGCAGGGTTCCTGAGGCTTCAGTAGCGGCGCGATAGGCAGTAATTCAGCAAGTGAAGTCCCAGCCCTAACTGCACCTCCCCTCCAAGATGTATTTCTGTGACTTTTGAGAGTACAGGGAGTGCTGTTACCCCCCCCCCAAAAAAAGGGACGTAAAAAACCTACGCAACTCCCAACAGTGCCTTATTGTTCCGTTATAGGTTGGATGCTAAAATAAGTGCTAGCAATCTAATTGCTATTATCAGCACTGGAATTTTCCCCCGTTAAGGGCCCTAGCACACGTCAGAGGTTCTGGAGATGCTTTCTTTTGGGGAAAAAGTATATGATTAGAAGGTGGAACGTGCTATTTTGTGCTGGGTGGAAGTTGTAGCCCTTGTGGGGTCCTTCTGTGGTCGCACACAGTAGTGCTGATAGAATTATGGAACCATAGAGTTGGAAGGGGCCGTACAGGCCATCTAGTCCAACCCCCTGCTCAACGCAGGAGCAGCCTAGAGCATCCCTGATGAGTGTTTGTCCAGCCACTGCTTGAACACTGCCAGTGAGGGGAGCTCTCCACTTCCCTAGGCAGCCAATTCCACTGCTGAACTACCCTTACTGCAAAAAAAATATGTCTTCCTAATGTCCAGCAGGTACCTTTCCGCCCATAATTTATACCCGTTATTGCGAGTTCTGTCCTCTGCTGCTAACAGGAACAGCTCCCTGCCCTCCTCTAAGTGACAGTCCTTCAAATACTTAAAGAGAGCAATCATTCCAACCACCTTTTCTCCAGACTAAGCATTCCCAAGTCCCCCAGCATTTCCTCACAGGACTTGGCCATGATGTTGGATCAACATGGGCTATGGATTCTTTCCACAATGGCTTCCCACCTCCAGAAGAAGCCCCTTGTGGAAATAGGAATGCTGAGAACTTTGATAGAAGCATGATCGCCCTGCCGGCTTAACTTGATCAGCCGGCTTAACTTGACCAGAGAGCCAGCATGGTGTAGTGGTTAAGAACGGTGGTTTGGAGCGGTGGAGTCTGACCTGGAGAACCGGGTTTGATTCCCCACTCCTCCATGTGAGCGGCGGAGGCTAATCTGGTGAACTGGATTGGTTTCCCCACTCCTACACACGAAGCCAGATGGGTGACCTTGGGCAAGTCATTCTCTCTCAGCCTCACCCACCTCACAGGGTGTCTGTTGTGGGGAGGGGAAGGGAAGGTGATTGTAAGCCGGTTTGATTCTCCCTTAAGTGGCAGAGAAAGTCGGCATATAAAAACCAACTCCTCCTCCTCCTCTTCTTCTTCCTCTTCCTCTTCCTCCTCCTCCTCGTTCAAGGTGAGCCACTGATCAGATTGCATCAGTGGTTTTTGTCGAGATTAATCTCAAACGCTGTGCCTATGCAGTAGCCACTTGTACTAGATGGTCCTCCGGTTGTTCCATATTAATGTCAAAATAATATACTTGACTAAATCTTCTCAATTATCGGAGGAAGAGGCATGTGTCTTCCTGGTATCATGTCTGGGACATTAAATTGGCCTATATAAAGCACCGAATCACTTGCAGTTTGTCCCCTCTGTGCACCTGCCAAGGATTGGATGCATCCTTTTGCGTGTGTAGAGTCCTGTTAAGTTGCGGCTGAGGTCAGGTGACCCTTATGGAGTTTTCAAGGCAAGAGCTAACAGAGGTGGTTTGCCATTGCCTGCCTCTGCATAGCAACCCTGGAATTCCTTGGTGGTCTCCCGTCCAACTACTAACCAGGGCTGACCTTGCTTAGCTTCTGAGACCTGATGAGATCGGGCTAGTCTGGGCACGCAACCTTTTAGGTGACTGATATTGGAAACATGGAATTGCATGCTTTTCCCACCAGCTCACGTTTTGGTAATGATTGCAAGAACAGATTGCAGCGTTAGCTGGGTTCATGGGCAGACACTGAAGGCACACAGAGACAGCCTCACTAGCAGTAAGGCCAGCGTGGTGTAGTGATTAAGAGTGGTGGTTTGGAGCAGTAGACTCTGATCTGGAGAACCGGGTTTGATTCCCCACTCCTCCACATGAGCGGTGGAGGCTAATCTGGTGAACTGGATTTGTTTTCCCACTCCTACACATGTAGCCAGCTGGGTGACCTTGGGCTAGTCACAGCTCTTAGAGCTCTCTCAGCCCTACCTACCTCTCAGGGTGTCTTGTGGAGAGGGGAAGGGAAGGTGATTGTAAGCTGGTTTGATTCTTTCTGAAGTGGTAGAGAAAGTTGGCATATAAAAACCAACTCTCCTCCTCCTTTCCCCACCAAAGCGGTGCCCATAGATGGGTTCCCTGGTGCTCAATTACTTTTTCTCCAAAGCAAATAGCCTGGACTTTACCTCAATTTTAGCAAGAGGTACTTCAAAAGAATCCAGGAGGCATCACTTCTTTATTTTATTTATTTATTTGATTTATATCCCACCCCTCCCCAGCAGCGCATGGAACATTGCTGCCTCCGCCACAGGCGGATCCCGGGCTTGCAACGGTTTGTGATTCTCTCTGGTACCCCATAACTGCCATTTTATGGTGGGGTGTGTGTGTGTGTGTGTGTTAAGTGCCGTCAAGTCGCTGCCGACTCATGGCGACCCTATGAATCAGGGTCTTCCAAAATGTCCTATCTTTGACAGCCTTGCTCAGGTCTTGCAAATTGAGGGTACCCACTCCTTAACTCTCAAAATCCCAAAAGAGTTGAGTGAGATTGAGGGCCCCTGTTCAAGAACGTGGCCTGTATTCCTCTGTACCTCACAGCAGAACATTGGTAGTGGCAGACAAGTTGTTTTCTTTCTCTGACATCTTGTCGGCTGCTAGCGGGTTTTTTCCCCCCCTTCATTGAAGACACCGCAATAAACCTCCAAGGAACTCTGAGGTTCCTTAGAACACCGTCTGAAAAAAACCATTGCTTAAGGCCAGAGACGACATAAACTTAGGCATATGTGAGCAGATGGGCTAGTAGCATTATTTATGATCCAGCTACTGTAGCACACTGGTTTGCCAAGCTGCCACAAACAGTCATTCGTTTTTCAGTTTTTGGCTCTGTCTTTTAGTGATTTAGGAACAAGCATGAGAACTGCCTTGCAGGATCGGACCTGAACTGCTTCTCACCTAGTATCCTCTTTGACCTGGATTTTGAATGGATTTGGGAGGAGGGATGTTTTCTACGTAATGGAAACAGCGAATAAAAAAATAACGAGGTGGGTTGGAGAAGCCATGTCTGGCTTGAGGATGGGGTTGTTAATATTTTAAAATAAACTCAGGATCTGAATCTTGTTTCTCTCAAAGCAATAAAGATACCCGCGTTGTTAATTATTACAGAGGGCTCTGTAAGTTCCTCGAGAAGTTTCAGTGTTCCTCATAAAGTCTCTCGGTGACTGGCTTGGCACATTCTTCAGCTCACCCTCGGTAACGTGCGTTCGCTCGGAGGGTCCTGTCCTTGTAAAAAGGATCCTCGCTTTGAGGCGCAGGCGAGAGCGCAGAAGGCCAGGAGCCCCTTCTAGAGCTTCAGGCTTGCAAAAATGGGAAATGGTGGCCAGTATTGGGGGGTGGGGGAGCATCTTTATCTGTGTCAGTTCTTTGAAATCCACAGCCACAAAGACATTGAGCAGACTCTCCGGGACTTCGTGTTCTGGGAGCAGTCCTAAGTCGGTCTACTCAAAAGTAAGTCTTATTTTGTTCAATGGGGCTTACTTCCTGGACAGGTTGCAGCCTCTCTTTCCTTGTCCCCTCCTCTTGTGCAGGCAAATCCTTTCTACTCAGATTCATTATTACATGGGACTATCAAAGCCGAACTGAGGATATGATTGGGATTCCCAAAGTGAGTTTAAAACTTCCCACAGGTTGTCCTGAGTATGTTGGCGAATACGTCCCCCAGTGGGATCTCCCTCAAGCTGTCAAATCTGCAAATAAAAACGTGCCACCGGTCCTGTCCTTCCAGGAAGCGAGGCTGTCAGGAGCGGGGCCTTCTCTGTGGCGGCGGAAAGTGCCATCATGACTTAGGGTGACCCCCATAGGGTTTTCAAGGCAAGAGTGAGAGGCCTGCCTCTGCATAGAGACCCTGGACTTCCTTGGTGGTCTCCCATCCAGGTGCTAACCATGACTGACCCTGCTTAGCTTCCAAGATCCGATGAGATCAGGCTTGGCCATCCTTTCTTTCAACAAAAAATCAGAAGGGGAAAACCTCAAAATCCAGCAACTAAATAAAAGAGAAAAGAAGAAGAAGAAGAATGCCCCAGGATGTGGTGATGGCTGCCAGCTTGGAGGGCTTTAAGAGGGGAGTGGACATATTCATGGAGGAGAGGGGTATTCATGGCTATTAGTTAGAATGGATACTAGTCATGCTGCATACCTATTCTCTCTAGTATCAGAGGAGCATGCCTATTATTTTGGGTGCGGTGGAACACAGGCAGGATGGTGCTGCTGCAGTCGTCTTGTTAGTGGCTTCCTAGAGGCACCTGGTTGGCCACTGTGTGAACAGACTGCTGGACTTGATGGGCCTTGGTCTGATCCAGCAGGGCCTTTCTTATGTTCTTAAGAAAGTATATATAGAAATATAACAATAGAGGTGGCCAGTCTATGCACACATTTCTACAAAAGGTTTCCAAATATCTAAAAATAAGTCCATACTCAATAGTCATTTACATGCCATGCATTCAAATACTGATAAAGTTCTAAGGTCCTCAATCCATTGATTTACCAGAGCATTTATCTCAAACCTGGGTCTCCCAAGATCCGAATCCAACACTCTAACCACTACACCACGCTGGCAGTCAGCATTGTTGGGTAGGGGTGTGTGCATGCCGTCAAGTCATAACTGACTCATGGCAACCCTGTTGGGTTTTTATAGGCAAGAGAGTTCAGAGGTGGTTTGCCATTGCCTGCCTCCGCGTCATGACCCTAGTAGTCCTTGGAGGCCTCCCATCCAAATTCTAACCAGAGTCGACCCTGCTTAGCATCTGAGATCTCATGAGATCAGGCTAGCCTTGGGCTATCAGGGCTGGCGAGTCAAAAGGTATATGAGAAAGCCACTGCAGTGGACACAGGCCCATCAAGTCCAGCAGTCTGTTCACACAGCGGCCAACCAGATGCCTCTAGGAAGCCCACAAACATGACGACTGCAGCACCACCATCCTGCCTGTGTTCCACAGCACCTAATATATTCGGCATGCTCCTCTGATCCTGGAGAGAATAGGTATGCATCATGACTAGTATTCCTTTTAACTAGTAGCCATGAATAGCCCTCTCCGCCATGAACATGTCCACTCCCCTCTTAAAGCCTCCCAAGTTGGTACCACATTCGGGGGCAGGGAGTTCCACAATTTAACTATGCGTTGCGTGAAGAAATACTTCCTTTTCTCAGTTTTGAATCTCTCACCCTCCAGCTTCAGCAGATGACCCCGCGTTCTAGTATTATGAGAGAGGGAGAAAAGCTTCCATTCACAAACTTTCGGGGCTTCTGCCATGACTGACAATTCCTCCCTGATTGGCTGTTCAAATTTTACCGAATAACAAATATGCAAGAATGCTGTGCTAGTTAAGGCTTACTTTGAGTTAGGTCTTTCCAGATTCTTTGAGCTTGGCCATGGGATGTATGAAGATATTGCGTGCCCTTGTGCATCTTCAGAGTTTTTCTTGCACTGTCGGGATTATTACAAGAACTTTTAACTTCCCTCACAATTCCACATCTACTGTGCCTGTTCAAGAACCTGCAAACCCGACTTGAATTTTCCTGTAGGCAAAATCCTGAATCTTGAGAATGTCCCAAACCCTCTCTGAGAAATTTTTCCCACCCTTGGTAAAACGTTTTCTGTTTCCTTCTTCAGAAATTTGGCTTGACCAAGAACCTCCAAATTAGATTTGAGATTGCACTTCAATAATTTTTTTTTTTACTCCCTCTCTGCCTTACAGCCGTTAGATTCTCCGAGACCTACTGCAATCTTAAACCCCTCTTCGTATTGTCTGA
This sequence comes from Euleptes europaea, assembly GCF_029931775.1. Lineage (NCBI taxonomy): Eukaryota > Metazoa > Chordata > Lepidosauria > Squamata > Sphaerodactylidae > Euleptes > Euleptes europaea. Next base: position 111,378,877 of record NC_079314.1, read on the forward strand.
CCCAATAAAGAGTGCCTAGAAATGCCATGGGTCACTCCTGCTTTTCTTGCGCGTCTTGAAATACCTGAGAAGTACAGAAATGGTACAGCAAGCTGGACAATCAAGAAAGCTGATAGGAAGAAAGTAGATTCCTTTGAAATGTGGTGTTGGAGGAGAGTGTTAAGGATTCTGTGGACTGCCAAAAATACAAATCAGTGGGTTATAGATCAAATCAGGCCTGAACTGACCCTAGAAGCTAAAACGACTAAACTGAGGCCGTCGTACTTTGGTCACATTATGAGAAGACAAGAATCACTGGAAAAGACAATCATGCTAGGTAAAGTCGAAGGCAGCAGGAACAAGAGATGGATTGACTCTGTAAAGGAAGCCACAGCCCTCAGTTTGCAAGACCTGAGCAAGGCTGTTAAGGTTGGGAGGACATTGATTCATAGGGTCACCATGAGTTGGAATCGACTTGACGGCCCTTAACACACACACACACACACACACACACACATACACAGAGAAAGAAATGGTGGCGTGCCTCTTCTCTGTGCCACAGATTATAGTGCTTGCTAATCCTACAGTATCTGTGTCCATGTAACCAACGCTGCCGTTAAACGGAGTGTAAAGTTATTACCAACTCTGCGTTTTGCTTCGGCCCATAGGTATAAATAGCCCAGTGACGCTTTATGCCCTCCAGGCTCTGCACGTCTCATTCATGCAACGCATCTCCTTTCTAGGTCACAAAGCTTTGAAGATAATAAGTAAAGCAATTGCAGCCATGAGAGGCTGCGAGCAATTTAGAAAAAAAAAAGTCTGCTGCACATCCAAGTGAATCAGAGAACAACACACTTGTGCGGCTGCTGCTGCATACCTTGGAGCGGCAAGCCCCAAACGGTGGGTTGGGGCATATTAGTGTGTTATGGGAAATTGACTGACACATGACAGTTCCCTGTGAGCCCAAATCAGAGAGGACGCCTTTGCGCATGATTCGCTTTCTTTTTATTGCTGTCAAGTAGAAGCCAACTTATGGCGACCCCGTAGGGTTTTCAGGGAAAGAGATGTGCAGAGGTGGTTTGCCATTGCCTGCCTCTCCATAGCAATCCTGGACTTCCTTGGTGGTCTCCCATCCAAATACTAACCAGGGCCGATCCTGCTTAACTTCTGAGAGTTGATGAGTTTGGGCTAGTCTGGGCAGCCCAGGTCAGGGCCCAATTCACTTCCTTCCTTCCAATCACCCCACCAGCCTGGGTGGGGGTGATTTCATTTTATGGATTTATACGCGAATTCAATCACATCCTCTGCCCAGAGACATCTGGGGCAGTGTTTCTAGATTAAAATACATGATTCAAAAATGCTGAACGTATAAAATACAAATCCAAGAAAATCCTGTGCAAATCCATTAAAAACTATGGCGAGAGCCGAAGCAGCAGCAGTGGTAAGCAATACCACCTCCTCACAGCAGGCAAGTCTCTTAACAGAGTTTTCCCTGGAACAAACTTTTCTGAAAGCTCAGCATTTACCGAATGGTAAGCTGACTTTGTGTGTGTGTTAAGTGCCGTCAAGTCGCTTCCGACTCATGGCAACCCCATGAATCAATGTCCTCCAAAATGTCCTATCTTTAACAGCCTTGCTCAGGTCTTGCAGACTTGAGGGCCGTGGCTTCCTTTACAGAGTCAATCCATCTCTTGTTGGGTCTTCCTCTTTTCCCACTGCCTTCAACTTTTCCTAGCATGATTGGTAGACTTTGGGCTACTCACAGCTCTCTTAGAGCTCTCTCAGCCCCACCTACCTCACAGGGTGTCTGTTGTGGGGAGGGGAAGGGAATGTGATTGTAAGCTGGTTTGATTCTTCCTGAAGTGGTAGAGAAAGTCGGCATATAAAAACCAACTCCTCCTCCTCCTCCTCCTCCTCCTCCTCCTCCTCCTCCTCCTCCTCCTCCTCCTCCTCCTCCTCCTCCTCCTCCTCCTTCTTCTTCTTCTTCTTCTTCTTCTTCTTCTTCTTCTTCTTCCTTTTCCTCTTCCTCTTCCTCTTCCTCTTCCACCACCACCACCTCTGGATGTTTATGGCCTTTTGGCAAGAGTTCTGTGGCCTCCCTCCCCCCAGGCAATGCCCCTGCCCTCCCCATGCACACTGAACTAAGAAAAGATTAGAGGTAACCCATAGAAAAGAGCTTTAGATACAGTGGTTGTGGGCAAGCCAGCGGCAAACCGGAGGGAGTGCAGCTGCTTCAACTTTCCATCTTGGCAGTGATCTCTCTCTAGCATGCTGTCTGGGCCCAGAAGAATCTATCCCGTTTAAGCTGACTTTCCCTGGGAAGGGTCACGGTGGCTACAGCGCAGGCTGAGGTTCCCACCTTTCTTGACTCTGGGCTATAAATACCCTTTGTTCTTTTTAGCAAGAGGGCTTTGCCAGAGCCTCGAGTTTCCATTGACTGATGTTCCCTTAAAAGTCGTGGGGAGGGGGGGGGAGAGGGAAAGGCGAGGGCGGGGGTCTTGTTTAAAGCAGCGGGAAATTGGGCTAAGCCCCAGTCTAGTAATTCACTTGCGACGTTACCAGCTTAACAAATCGATGTTCTACTATTCTCTGTGGCTCAATGAATGTAGGAGGCGAAAAGAAGGGAGGAGGGGAAATCTTGTTTGCTACAGCAAGCATGAAAGCACAGATTTTCTAACATAACCTCAACATTGGTTCCATCTCCAATAATGCCCACTCCCAACCAGAAACTGACCAGTACTGAATACCAGCACCATTACAGGGGCTCTTCCCAGCCCTGAAGGGAGAACTGGTGGAGATCAGCACAGCAGTCTATATAGGGTTGCCAATTTCCAGGTGCTAACTGGAGATCTCCTCCAGCCAAGAGAGATCAGTTCACCTGGAGAAAATGGCCGCTTTGGCAATTGGACTCTATGGCGTTGAAGTCCCTTCCCTCCCCAAACCCTGCCCTCCTCAGGCTCCACCCCAATAATCTCCAGGTATTTCTCAACCTGGAGCTGGCAACCCTAGTTCTGAGCCATCACTAACAATTGGGATGGATCAGTAAAAGCCTAACAATATATAACTATTAGTTAGTTTTTTGTACAGTAGTAAACTTCCTGAACAGTCATAAGAATCACATGATGACATTTATTATTAGAATGAACCTATATTCATACTTGTATATTCGTATTAAGATAATAGCCAATTTAAAGAGATACAATAATCTTTAGGTAGCCTGCTCAGTTAATTTTTCGTATGAGCAAGAATGTATGTTTTTTTCTTTGTTTTGTCAATACCCTGCCTTTCCTTACCCTTTTTACCTTCTGTATCCCTAATAAAATAATTTTTTTTAAAAAAAACCTGCCCTCCTCAGGCTCCACCTCAAAAACCTCCTCCGGTGGCGAAGAGAGACCTGGCAACCCTAAATCCATAGGAGTTTCTAAACTTTCCCCCCTCCAAATAAAATCACTGTGTGTATGTGTGCACACATACCCACACCCACTTACCATATATTGTACAGATTTAAATCTTGGTCAAAGCAATCACATAAAGACACGTATCTTACTTACATGTCTGTAATCCACGGAACCAGTTGAGTAAATACTTCATAACACTTGTCCTGTTCCATTTCCAGCGAGATGAGCAAACGAGAAACAAAAGGTATTTTGCACAGCTTCATGCGACAAACGAAGTATAAATCATTATGTTTGATAAGTAGAGCATGTGCCTGTTGTCCGAATGTAGCACAATTACACAGTTTGATTAGCTTTCTGGGCCTTTCTCCTTGTATTCTTTTTTCTTAAAGCAGGTTTAAACCCTTCTGACGGGTGTCCGAATCAGATGGCCGGTAGTTGTGGGCCGCGCATCGCCCCTCCTCACACCTCCCCATGCCAAAAACACATTTGGCAGAATAAGAGAGACTTCACGTGCGTTTGCTCAGTGTGCATAATTTGAGCGTTGGGTTCTGCTTTTCGTGATGTGGAAGTTTAAGCGCTTAAAAAAAAAAACCCCGGTTAAAGTTAAATGTAAGGTTTAAATTCATACAGCCGGTCCTTGTGTGATTCGGACAGGTCATAGGAGGGGACCTGAGAGAGGGGGGGGAAAGTAGGCGTTCGGCCTGTGGAAAGGAAGTTGAAGGGTGGAGGCAGCGTGGACAGAGGTGATCTCCTTGGAATTCATGCCTACGGCCAGGAGCAACATAGGAGCAGCAGTCGCTCAGAAATAGCATGAAGTACAAGGTCTGGCAGCCGAAGGCCTCTAGGATGATGAAGAAGAGTTGGTTTTTAGACCCCACTTTTCTCTGCCTTTAAGGAGTCTCGAAGTGGCTTACAATCACCTTCTTATCCCTTCCCCACAACAGACACCTTGTGAGGTAGGTGGAGCTGAGAGAGCTCCAAGAGAGCTGTGACTAGCCCAAGGCCACCCAGCTGGCTTCACGTGTAGGAGTGGGGAAACAAATCCAGCTCACCAGGTTAGCCTCCGCCGCTCATGCGGAGGAGCGGGGAATCAAACCCGGTTATCCAAATTGGAGTCAGCCGCTCATGTGGACTTTGCTTGCATTTTCTGGATTTGTGTTTAGCCAGGATCCAGAAAACCCGGGCAAAACGTGCAAAAAATGCGTGGGGAGAGCAAGGCGAGGAGGAAACCGTGAGGAAACAGCCGAGCATAAATGGCCATGGTAGATTTTTATAAATTTCTCTTCAGGAGATATATTGGCCATGTACCGCTAGGGTTCCTGAATTTTTAACCTCATGTTATATTATAGCTTTTATACTGAGTTGAAGAGTTCCATACTTAGCCCCCTCTGACGCACATTTCAGGGTTACCCAGATGAAGAGTTTGGTTTTTATCTGACTGGAATCCTTATATTCCTAGTCCAATTGTAAGGTTTTCCTGGCTGGTCTCAGGATCTGTGGGTTGGTTGTGAATGATCACGAATAATTTTATCTCTGTTTTATGTACGTTCATGATCATTTATCCGTGTGCTTTCTGATCTGCATATTTGCGCTAACTGGTTATGTAGTATTTTAGATTGTTTAGTGTCTGCAACAAATGCCTAATAAAGGTTCTGCGTTATAAAAATTGAGAGAGACAAGGAGAAAAACGAGAACACTCAGAGGCTGTATTTGTGTTTGGGGTGACACGTTCTAGACAAAGATTTAAATTTTTCTATCATTAAATTTCTCTTTTTTTGGCGGCATGTTTTTTTTTTTTTTTTTTGCATGCGGAGTCGGCGGGGAAGAGGCACGGTGGCGCCTCTTCCTAAGCCAAATCCCGCATGCCGCAAAACAAAAAAGCCGTTTCGTGGCTTTTTTTGTTTTACCAGGGCCTTTCGCCCCATAGGGAACAGCGAGGCTGCGCCTGCTAAAAAGCAGTCGCAACACCGCCATTCCCGGTGCCGGTGGTGAGGGCCGAAATGGGATAGGAAGCCGCCTACCTGGCGGCTCCTCCCCTGGAACGCCCCCAGAACGCCCCCCTGCGCTGGTGCGGCCTCTACACCATGGCCTGCGCCACGGAGAGGCCGCACCGGCAGAGGGGGAGGCGCTGTCCACGGCGCTCTTCCACTGGCAGGACTGGCCTTGCCGCCAGCGTAAGTGCATTTAAACACACGATTACACGCACTTATGCTGGCGGCGAGGTCACACCGCCTCCTAAGACGTTTCGGCCCAATTTTCAGGAATGGGCTGTATATACCTGTTTGCTAGAGGATAATAGTAAGGGAGCCCTCCTGCCTTGCTTGTGGGCTTGCTGGAGGCATTTGATTGCGGAAAATAGCAACCTCGAATTTGATCCTGTTGGGGTTTTTTATATACTTTTGCAAATGGTATGAACTGAGTGAATGGAACAATGATTTGCAATAATTATTTACGAGCACAGATGGGGCTTAAATTAGTCTGCCTAGATCTTCTCTTTTTACCACCATAACTGGAAGAGCTTTAACTTTTTAACGTGGATACTGTTGTTTTGTGACAATTTTGATATTTTATTGGTTCTCGTAGGTTATCCGGGCTGTGTAACCGTGGTCTTGGTATTTTCTTTCCTGATGTTTCGCCAGCAGCTGTGGCCAGCATCTTCAGAGGAGTAACACTTCAGTGTTACTCCTCTGAAGATGCCTGCCACAGGTGCTGGCGAAACATCAGGAAAGAAAATACCAAGACCACGGTTACACAGCCCGGATAACCTATGACAACCAATGAACTCTGACCGTGAAAGCCTTCGACAATATTTTGATATTTTATTGTTTGTAAACTGGTGTGCGTGCTTGTATTTTTAATAATAATAAAATCAAAATTATTATTATGGATTATTGTTTTAAAGCCACCCCAAAAGCCAGCTTTGGGCCAGAGCACCGGATATGAATTCGGCCAATGGCTAGTGTGCTCGTAAGTGATCCAGTCTGATTCAGTTACATGATAACTATTTATTATTGCTTAATGTGACGGATAGCCCGCCTTTATCACTGGGACTCGAGGTGGATTATGCAATGTAACTGGAGTGCGGTCGGGCTCTGCTCGCAGCTGTTTTAGGCTTGCAGTACTGTTGACTACAGATTATCTTGAAGTGTCTGCGAAGTACATAAGTGCGTAAGAGGATGCTCTCGTAAGTAAACAAAGAAATCAAGCATTTGAGGAAAAAATAAATCGCTGCATATAGGTTCATGACCCACATCAGGGAGGGTTTTTTTTTGGGGGGGGGGTAGGGGAGATCAGCCAGAGCTCTTCAGAGAGTGACTTCCTGTATCCCTGACTTCTACTCCAAGGGAAAAAACCACACATTATGACCACACAATTAGCCCTGTCTACGAAAAAACATTGAGAAAAGATTGCAATTTTCAGAAGTCTCTTGGCAGAGCATGTTGGTTTTATTCGTGGTTTTACGCTGGTTTTAAATCTTGGAGCTTTGTTTGGTTTCTGCTGCTGTGTTTTCCAGTCAAACCCTGCTTGCGTTGTTTGCACTGGGCAAGGATGCGAGGGACGATTTGCGGCATCAGTGAGAGCCTTTGTGGCACAGTGGTTACAGCGTTGGATCTGGAAGACCCAGGTTCAAATCCTCACTCTGCTATGGAGCTCCCTGGGTGGCCTTGGGCCAGTCACACGCTCTGAGCCTAACCTACCTCACAGAGTTGTTGTGACGAGAGAATGGAGGAGAATGTAAACCGCTTTGAGCTGTCATGAGGGTAGAATGTCATGAGGATACAATGTCAGCTGCTTTGGGTTCCCCTTGGGGAGAAAGGCAGGGTATAAATGAAGTCAAAATAAAATTAATAAAAATAAGTCGAAGTTTGCCAGAGCTTTGGAGGGATTTTCAATGGCAGGCATGTTTTACGGGGCGAGAGGAACTTGGGGCTTGCCATTTAATCTTTGGTTTTAGCTGGGGATGTTTTGACTATTGTAAGCTACTTTGAACGAAGAAGAAGAAAGAAGGAAGAAGAAGAGTTGGTTTTTGTATGCCGACTTTATCTACCACTTAAGGGAGACTCAAACCGGCTTACAATCACCTTCCCTTCCCCTCCCCACAACAGACACCCTGTGAGGTAGGTGGGGCTGAGAGAGCTCTAACAGAGCTGTAACTTGCCCAAGGTCACCTAGCTGGCTTCATGTGTAGGAGTGGGGAAACAAATCCAGCTCACCAGATTAGCCTCCGCCGCTCATGTGGAGGAGTGGGGAATCAAACCCGGTTCTCCAGATCAGACTCCACCGCTCCAAATCACTGCTCTTAACCAGTACACCATGCTGGCTCTCGAAGAGGAAAGGTGGGATATAAATGTTTAAATGCATAAATAACGTTGGCCTGCATCATACAAAGGGGGCTTGTGTGCTTCCAGAAGGATAGTTCATGAAACCTGTAGTCGTTTTGCTTCATGTGCGGAGCGATGAACGAGCGCCATGATCTCACCACTCAGGAGGCTGCTGCCAAAATACCATGGCTGTTTTATGCATTTCCTTTTTCAGTCTTTTAACTTATTTAATGGTTTTGCAAAAAAAAATGAGCATATGATCAAAACCTCAACATATGTTGAAGGATATCAAAGGAAGTTGAAGACTACATAAGTGAAAAAAAATCTATCATGTGGGTAGAAGGAAATGGCATTTTAATGTTTTCCAACCTCTGTTGCAGTAGCACTCCTGAACCAAAACAGCTGTTCCCAACTCAAGGCACTGTCAAAATTTGCCCTCCGCAGGTTAATCAACCAAAAACGTTAAGTTGATTTACCTACTGATATCAAAACTTGCCGCTGAGTTCCATTTCTTATTTGGGATCTGAAGAGCACAGAGGTCAGTGGGTGTTTGGGTGCTTCATTAGTAGGGTTGCCAACCTCCAGGTACTAGCAGAAGATCTCCTGCTATTACAACTGATCTCCAGCCGATAGAGATCAGATCACCTGGAAGAAATGGCCACTTTGGCAACTGGACTTTATGGCATTGAAGTCCCTCCCTTCCCCAAACCCCGTCCTCCTCAGGCTTCACCCCCGCCAGTGACAAATAGGATCCTGGCAACCCTGTTCATTAGGTTCACCTGATACTTAGGCAGTGTTATGGCCTGCAAATTTGGTGCCTCAGGAGGGGCTCCAGACAGTGATAGAAGGAGCTCCAGATGATGGAAATTCAGTGGCAGACCACAGACCTTCCTTAAAAGACTTGAGCTCAGACATCTCCAGTTAAAATCTGTACAACCCTTCCTAGAATCATAGAATCATAGAGTTGGAAGGGACCACCAGGGTCATCTAGTCCAACCCCCTGCACAATGCAGGAAATTAACAACTACCTCCCCCCACATCCCCAGTGACCCCAACCCTCCCCCCGCCATGCAGGATCCCACAATCAAAGCACTCCCGACAGATGGCCATCTAGCCTCTGCTTAAAGACCTCCAAAGACGGGGACTCCACCACCCTCCGAGGCAGCACATTCCACCATCAAGCAGCCCTCACCGTCAGAAAGTTCTTCCTAATGTTTAGGCGGAATTGCTTTTCTAATAGTTTAAATCCATTACTCCGTGTCCTAGTCTCTGGAGCAACAGAGAACAAGCTAGTTCCCTCATCAACATGACATCCCTTCAGATATTTAAACATGGCTATCATGTCTCCCCTCAACCTTCTCTTCTCCAAACTAAACAAATCCAGCTCCCTAAGTCTCTCCTCATAAGGCATGGATTCCAGACCTTTGCTCATTCCTGCTTGAGAACAAGTCACAGCAGACTATGCAAGAATTGGGTGGGCCCATTCTTTGGCAGCTTTCTGTGCTCTGACGTTGGGTACCTGAGGAAAATAATAACGAGCCAGAGGCCTTGAGTGACTTGACACACGAGGTCTGGTGACAGCAGGGATTCGTGTCTCCAGGTGGGACCGGGGGATATAACTCATCTCCCGACTACTGACATCAGTTCCCCTGGAGAAAATGAATGCTTTGGAGGATGGACTATAGTATTGTACCCCACTGAGGTTCCTGTCCTGCCCAGGACATGTCAGGGTGGGGGAATGCATTATTAGGGGAACAGTGTTAGGAGAGCCAGTATGGTGTAGTGGTTAAGAGCAGTGGTTAGGAGCGGTGGACTCTAATCTGGAGAACCGTGTTTGATTCCCCACTCCTCCACATGAGCGGCGGAGGCTAATCTGGTGAACCGGGTTGGTTTCCCCACTCCTACATGTGAAGAGAGTTGGGATTTCCTTGGTGGTTTCTTATCTCCTATCCAAGAGTTGGGTGACCTTGGGCTAGTCACAGAGCTCTCTCAGCCCCATGTACCTCACAGGGTGTCTGTTGTGGGAAGGGGAAGGGAAGGAGATTGTAAGTCAGTTTGAGTCTCCCTTAAGTGGTAGAGAAAGTCAGCATATAAAAACCAACTCCTCCTCCTCCTCCTCCTTCTTCGTTCTTCCTCCTCCTCCTCCTCCTCCTTCTTCTTCTTCCTTCTTCTTCTTCTTCTTCTTCTTCTTCTTCTTCTTCTTCTTCTTCTTCTTCTGTCTGTAAAATTATATATTGTAAAAATAATAATAATAAGTTTTACGGCCACAGGCTTCTTTTGGATGCCTTCCTTTTCTTTCCCTCCTCCTATCCACACTGATTGTAGGGGAAAAAATGCAAGACCTGGAAAGGGGGTTGCAGAGGGGGTTGGATTAACTATAAAACCCCATCACTGTTCTGTAACTAGGATAGCCATGTTGCCATAACAGCCAGGAATTTCTAGGCAGATGACCAACTCAGAGATAGTGCCATTCCCGTTTGGATTTCGGCACTGGATTCTTCAGCCGAAAAGTTTGCATCATTAATATATACCCGAAAGGCGACGATGGGTCTTGCAGTGGATGTAAATATCACAAGAGCCTCCCCAATATTACCATGATTTATGTATTGCCTTCTTGCCCTAGAAAAGGCATGGACTCCCAACACCCGTTGTGGATGGTACAATCCTTGTTTGTACATTTACCCAGCCAGTGTTCTTTTAGTTAAGGAACTCGCACGTACCTGCCTCTCTTTGTTTTCCCTTTCTTTCTTCTATCTCTCGACTATCAGTTTTATTGGCTCCCGAGATAGCATACAGCCAACACAAGCGAAACAACAAAAGCCGATCACAATTAAAATGCTTCAAATTTAACACGCAAATCCCCCAAACCGAGAGGCGAGGAGCCAAACCTGATGATAGCAGTGGCATCAGGACAATCAAAGGCATGCATCAGAAGAAATGAAAGGAACCCACAGTAAATATGTATATTGGCTGAGTCTAATCTCTAAAAGTTGACTGGGAAAGATACGGCGCTTTTTTGGAGAGGCGAGAACCTGGAAAATGTTCAAAGATCAGGAACTGCTGGAGAAAAATCCCTGCTGTTTTGAGGATTCCCTCCTGCCCACGACGGCACATAACAGGGCTTCACTGATGGATTTGCCTAAAACTCCTTGTCTATAGCTGTTTTGGTGCTCTTATGCCACACGGAATCATAGAGTTGGAAGGGTCCACCCGGGTCATCTAGTCCAGCCCCTGCACAATGCAGGAAATCGATAACTACCTCCCCCCACACAGCCCAGTGACCCCTACTGCATGCCCAGAATATGGCCGAGATGCCCTCCCTCTGATAGAATCAGCATTGCTGGAAGAAGGCCATCTAACCTCTCCTTAAAAACCTCCAGGGAAAGAGATCTTACCACCTCCCGAGGAAGCCTGTTCCACTGAGGAACCGCTGTAACTGTTAGAAAATTCTTCCTGGTGTCTAGATGGAAACTCTTGATCTAATTTCAACCCGTTGGTTCTGGTCCGACCTTCTGGGGCAGCAGAAAACAACTCAGCACCATTCTCTATACAGTAGCCCTTCAAGTACTTGAAGACGGTTATATAATGCACGGTCGCCATTTTGGGGGAATTTGCAATGCATGTCTTTTCCAGCTTCAGCACACCTGACCAGAGGGTAGGCACATTTGCCCAGTTCACACAAAATGGCGACCGTGGTTATTGGGAGAATTGCAGTGTGCCTTTCCAGTATGTGAGCCAAGACCCCCAAAACTGTAAGCAGTGGAAAGGGCTTAGCTACCTAGTACATTTTTATCCTGCCTTTTGTCTGAGCAGTTTAAGGTGCTATACATAGCACCCCCCCACAAAAAACAGGTTTTGTTAGGCTGGTTGCCAACCTCCAGGTGGTGCCTGGAGATCTCCTAGAATTACAACTAATCCTGGAATTACAAATAACCAGGTGCTAGAATTATAACTGTTTTCTGTGGCTAGAAAGTTATGGCTTGTGGACAGTGGTGAAAAGAGAAATTGTGGATTTCAGTCTCTAGATTAAAATCCCAGCTGGTATTGTCCACCCAACCCACACACCCCTTTAATGAAGCCTATTTCAAAAAGTATGTTGCCCGCTTGATCTCTGCAAACTTCCCATCCCACTCTTTTGACCAGTCCTGCAGTTACCCTGTACATTTTGTGAAACTGCTTGCCTTCAGTTTCCTGCTAGAAGCCAAATGTTTTGGGAAACATTTCTCTCCTGTGGAATCTCAGAACCTTCATTCCTTCCGATTGAATTAGCGAAGTCTGAAACAAGGTCTTAGTAAAACTTTATTTGGAGAACCTGGATAGCCGGGCATCAAGAACTAGAAGTTTTTGTTGTTGTTTTGTTAACATTTTCTTTGTTTATTGTTAATGTGAAACTTTCGTTTTACTCTGCCTTTCCGCAGTTGTCCAAAGTGGCTTAGGGTGCATTTTTTTAAATTATTATAACCCACGTTTAGCCCAAAATTGGTTCCAAAGGAATGTTCAGCAGAATCAAAATCTGAAACAAGTGACAATCAAAATTAATGATGAAATATCTCTCAGGGAACGGGGAAATGTTTTTCAACAGGGCTGGTGTCCAGGTTGTTTGGAGTTGTGCCCATAGTAGATGGAACTGGAGAGAAGGCTGGGCTGCCAAGCCCAAGTTCCCATTCCCCGCCGCTGCTTGGAGAGGCAGTGGGGGAGAAATTAAAATGAGCAAACAATTAAAAATTAATAAAAGCTCATTAGCATTGCCCACACAATGACGTCTATTCAGGGGAATAACCAGGAGAAACAGCAGTAGCTCTAGGACCATAGAGTTTTCAGTAATTCTTCTGGGTATTTCCCGGAAGTGACATAATCATGCGGGGAATGAATGAATGAATGAATGAGTTTTATTTGCATGCAGCCATAGACCATTACAAACATGTTAACAGTTACCTCTAATCGTTATAAATATACATAATAAAAATATTGAACATTAGCAAAATGCAAAACTATATTACTTAAAAATATTGTCGAAGGCTTTCACGGTCAGAGTTAATTGGTTCTTGTAGGTTATCCGGGCTGTGTAACGGTGGTCTTGGAATTTTCTTTCCTGACGTTTTGCCAGCAACTGTGGCAGGCATCTTCAGAGTAGTAACACTGAAGGACAGTGAAGGACACTGACCTTCAGTGTTACTACTCTGAAGATGCCTGCCACAGTTGCTGGCGAAACGTCAGGAAAGAAAATTCCAAGACCACCATTACACAGCCCGGATAACCTACAAGAACCTATATTAGTTAAATTAATAAAATGCAAAACAGGGTTAGCTAAAAAACTTATTATATATGATCCATATTGCCCCAAGGATGAGTTTAGGTTTTCCCACTTGCGCGTCTGTCAAGATGTTCTCGATAGATTTTATACTTTGTACAGAAGGGCACGCAGGTGGAACATTGGACATCTGGTGGATATTCCCAGAGCCTGCCTCATAGCTGCTGAATGACCTTTGGGAGCTCTCTGCCTCATTTATCAGTCTATAGAGCTATCTCTGGAGGTGCGATGGAGTTTATTAAATAAATGTTTCAAAGCACTTTCATGTCCTGGGATGAAAAGAATGATGTTAAATCATACTGAGTGTTGTCGTTATTGATTTATGCCGCTTCTTACCTCCGCACAGTCCCCTCCTGTAAAAGACGGTAAAAGCAAAGAGCTCAACTCCTATTCTTAGGAGCTGACCCTCAGTTTTTCACTTTGCCTCCTGCTCAAGGAAGATTTTTTTCCCGAGGCCGCCACCATATATCTCCTATCCCACGTTTTGCATTTTCTGCTTAGATAAAACCTCCAGGTGAGCTTTGAAGGAAGGTGAGGAGGACATCTGTAAAGCAGGGACATTTCCCAGGGGAGGTGGTGCATCCTTGTGTACGAACGCCTCAAAGATCAGGTCACAGGTGGAAATTCAGGAAGAAGCAGGTGGAGAAGAACAAATGCAGATGTTTAAATGTAATCCCAAAAGTACACAGCTGCAGATCAGTGGACCAGAAGGAATGCTTGTATGTATTTACAATTTTATCTTGTTTCATTTTGCGACCCGCCACAAGCAGGTCACACGAACACATGAAGCTGCCTGATACTGAATCAGACCGTTGATCCATCGGAGTCTGTATTGCCTACTCAGAACAGCTGCGGCTTTCCCAGGTCTCAGATAGAAGTCTTTCACATCACACCTACTTGCCTGATCCCTTTAACTGGAGATGCCGGGGATTGAACCTGGGGCCTTCTGCATGCCAAGCAGACGCTCTTCCACTGAGCCACGGCCCCTCCCTGAAGACACGGTATCTAAATGTTTTTAAATAAATCATATAATGAGGGATGGTCCATAATCTTGGTGGAACTGAAGTTCAGATTCATTGCATCCTGGCTGTTTAGTTGTACCTGATTTTCCACGGAGGCTTGTGAAGTGTGGCGGTACTTTCAAGGCTGCCTTTGCGTATACTGGCCGTCCTTGTTAATTTCTTGGTGACACACAGGTGATTCTTCCTGAGCCTGTCCATCAGTACTTTGTGAGCCACCGTGAGCAGGTTCCTGAAGAGGCAGCGTCTAAATATTATAAATAAATAATATAACGAGGGATGGTCCATCCTTTGCTTTATGTGGTTCCACTTTCCGGAATAAAGTGGGCAGGTACAAAGAGCGGGACCTTCTCTGTTGTGGCACCTTAACTGTGCAGTGCCCTCACTGCGCCTCCTTATCTGGTGCGGAAGCTGCCAAGTTTTTGCTACAAGGTAAACATATTGTTGCCCTGACCCGGATGGCCCAGGCTAGCCTGACCTCACCAGATCTTGGAAGCTAAGCAGGGTATGCCCAGGATGGTACTTGGGATGGAATACCAGGTAAGCTTTCAGTAATGTTGTCTATTTTCAGTTATGCAAATGGTCTTACTTACACTGGCTCTTGGTGGATCTCTGGGTCTGTACTTTGATGTCCTTTTACTCTTTATAAGAAGACACTGACCAGTGCTCTACAATATCTGGCAGTACCGCTCCAAGGTCTCGTCCAGCCTTGATATTTATGCCCTGTCTTTAAACTGTAGGTCCCCATTCCAAGGATTCTACCTGCTGATTGTAAATTTTTAACAGTTCCCAAATACAGAGGGCTTTTCTCCAAGACCAGATTAAATGCACTGCCATTGAGGGAGTTAGCAGGCAGGTTTTCAGGGGTCCCCTTTTCCGAGCTATTTTGTGATTGTGGATCAGGGAGTTTGGACACTGGCATTTTTTGTTGTTGTTGTTGATTGTGAAAAGCACAATCTCGCCAGAGACAAATGGATCACAGTATACTTTCAGAGGCAGGGACCTGTCCTAAAGCAAGAGATAGCTGTAAAGCTATTGGCTAATACTGATCCAAATGTAACCCTTGCCGTGGCAAAAATTTTATGTATGGTTTTTAATGATATTCCCCTTTAACTGTACTTCTCAGATATTGTATTTGTGTATGTTTGATTATTTCATATTATTGAGTTTATTGAATTTGTATTGCTCGTGACCTGTTGGTCCACAAACATAAAGGACAGAATAAAGGAATAAAAGGAATATGTTTGGTAAACTGTAGGTCCTCCTGTGGTTGAAACTGGCCTTCAGTTGTTTGGTAGTGTAGGGGTCTGGGAGGGCTTTGCCTTGACGTTACCTTCTCTTTGTGCTGCATGGTCTCCCAGAAAAGGAGGAAGAATTTTCTAACAGAGCGGTTCCTCAGTGGAACAGGCTTCCTCGGGAGGTGGTAAGCTTTCCTTTCCTGGAAATTTTTAAGCAGAGGCTAGATGGCCATCTTTCAGCCATACTGATTCTCTGACCTTAGGCAGATCATGAGAGGGAGGGCATCATGGCCATCTTCTGGGCATGGAGTAGGGCTCACTGGGGTGGTGGTGGGAAGATAGTTGTGAATTTCCTGCATTGTGCAGGGGGTTGGACTAGATGACCCTGGTGGTCCCTTCCAACTCTGTGATTCTACATGGAGCTATTTGAATAGGGTGGGAATAGTACTTGTCGTGTGCTGTGAGGCAAGTGTGTTGCGCTCGACCGCCTGGCGGGTTTGTGAGTGCCTGTCAATGGCCACAGGGGACACAAACAGAAGCCTTGAGGTCTGGGCGACGAGGCTTCCCGCAAGAGCAAAGACCTGCCAACCAAATTATAGCCCTTGGTAAATCCTTACAAATCTGTGGGCGGAAAGTGCCAGAACTGATTAAGCTGTGCATCGAACATCATAGAACATGTTCCTGCCGCGTGCCGTTTCATTCAATCCCTTGCATTCAAGGCTGTTGGATTTTGCACCAACGTAACCCCAGTTTCTGTGCCAAGGAACTTGAAATCTGTTACTTGTATACGTTCCGGACATTTGATCCTTTGGCTGGAATAACCCAGGCTTGAGTTGACTTAGTCTAAGCAACTGACAGTTAAACTATACACGGCTCAATAGCTTAAAGCAAGAGGGTGCTACTTTTCCAGCAGGAGAGGAATTTGGATGTGGAATTGGATTATCCATGCCCCACAATTTGGCATAGCTGGAAGAAAAGAATTTTTTTTGGGGGGGACTATGGGGCATGGATGACTTAGGAGCAAGGTTCCTGGAAAGGGGGGCAGATCATGAACAGATCTCACGTCTGAATACAGCCAACATCATTGCCAATGAATCACATCACTCTTCCACTCCAAATTTCATTCTGGACCGATAGTTCAAATAGACGAGACAATGATCACATATCTCATTCCATCCATAAGATGCCAGACATAGTGAAGCCTCCGTTTGTCTTGGGCTGTTGCGGGGAAGAAAGTGTAAATTTAACCCTTCAACATTTATCCATTGTAGCTCTTTGAATCCTTGCTCTGCTATTAGCGTTTGAAAAGGGGGAGAAGCATCGGCCCTTTAAAACGTGCATTGTCTCCTTTAAAATGCTGCTTAAAATTGAGGCTGCCCAAGCTTTCTGTTAGCCTTTTATGGATTGAACAAAAGGCGTGGTTTTCATCTCATATTTGTGAGCCCTAAAAATCATCTGGGGTGACATTTCAGCTCTGGATTCTGTGATGCCTTTTTGTAGGGCCTCTTCCTTTCAGTGGTCCAGAGAAGGGTCATGGAGGCTTGCGGGGCAGCTCTGCTGCCAAAGCTAAGCAAATAGGGCCTTGGAAACCATCAGTATAGGAGATCTCTCGGGAACCAAATGCCCACTTTCCTGAGCTTGGAGGAAGAGCAAGAGACAATTGTAATAAAGACATCCCACAATAAACAGTCCAGCTTTTGACCCTTGCTTTGCCCTATGAGATCAGAAGAATAGTATATTCAGCGATGATTAAACCCCTTTCCTTTCTCAAGGTATCCATTTCTAGAAACCGGGACATAAGATACTGGCTTCATAAGTTAGCGACTTCATGAGCTAGCCAGGATAAACACAAAGTTTCAAGTTTAAAACGGTGTTTATTTTAAATCCTGACATTATTACAAAAACAAGGGCCCTGGGCAAAGAGGGAGCCTTGCTGCGGTGTAAATTTTGATTTTCCTCCTGCAACGGGCTGCTTAAAAAAAAAAAGTGTTTGCAAGATAGTGGCAGTTGACTTACTCCAAGCTGCGGAGCAGGTGGTCCATATTTCCAAATGGAAGATTTGAATCCTAGTAGTACAATGCCTTGCCCTGGATGGCCCAGGCTAGACAGATCTTGGAAGCTAAGCAGAGTCAGCCCTGGTTTGTATTTGGATAGGGAACCGCCAAGGAAGTCCAGGGTCGCTACGCAGAGGCAGGCAATGGCCAACCATCTCTGAACGTCTCTTGCCTTGAAAACCGTACCAGTTTGCCATAAGCCAGCTGCAATTTAACAGCACTTTCCACCACCACCAGTAGTACGGAACCCCTCCGGGGTTGCCATAAGTAGGCTTGCCAACCTCCAGGTACTAGCTGGAGATCTCCTGCTATTACAACCGATCTCCAGCCGATAGAGATCAGTTCCCCTGGAGAAAATGGCTGCTTCGGCAGTTGGACTCTATGGCACTGAAGTCCCTCCCCAAACCCCACCCTCTTCAGACTCTGCCCCAAAAACCTCCCGCTGGTGGTGAAGAGGGACATGGCAACCCTAGCCATAAGTCAGCTGTGATATGATGGCAGTTTTTTTTGTAAATCAAGCCATAGCAGAGAACACCATGTTGTGCATTTAAGGGACAAATGTCGTCCATTTAAAGAACCATCGGACCAGGAAAACCTGTTTCTCTGTGTTCCTTTGCCAAACTCTGTATATGAACGTGGAGTAGGCAATGTGATTTCGTAGCTACGGAAGCATTTTGCAGCCTGCAGCACCAAGATGCTGTCATCTGGCTCCAGTATTGTATATGTGGGCTCTGCCCTAACATTCTTCGGTTGCAGTTAACAAAACCCGACAGTCCAAAACCCGACAGCCATGTTTAAATATTTGAAGGGATGCCATGTTAATGAGGGAACAAGCTTGTTCTCTGTTGCTCCAAAGACTCCAGAGACTCGGACACGGAGTAATGGATTTAAACTAAAAGAAAAGCGATTCCACCTAAACATTAGGAGGAACTTTCTGACTGTGAGGGCTGTTCGACGGTGGAATGCACTGCCTCGGAGGGTGGTGGAGTCCCCGTCTTTGGAGGTCTTTGATTGTGGGATCCTGCATGGCAGGGTTTGGACTCGATGGCCCTTGTGGTCTCTTCCAACCTTGTGTGATTTTGTGTTTGTTGAGATCGGTTCCCTTGGAGAAAATGGCTGATTCGGCAATTGGACTCGATGGCATTGAAGTCCCTCCCCTCCAAACCCCGCCCTCCTCAGTCTCTGCCCCAAAAACTTTACGCCGGTTGTGAAGAGGGACCTGGCAACCCTAACCATGAAGCTGTCTAATCCCCTTTTAAAGCCATTTTTGCTCGTGGCTGTCACTATGTCCTCTGGCAGTGAATTCTACAATTTAATTAATCATTGAGTAAAGAAGTACTTCCTTTTGTGCAAATTAAGACACACTCAAGCATGAGACCTGTAAAAATTCACAAAAACAGGTGTTAGGGAGCAGATTCCCCTCCTAAATGTTGGGTTTAGCTAGAGAAAGATATCAAGTCTCTGATAGCAAAAACCCTCATGATAGATCTCTGTGCCTGTCTTACATGTGCAGAGAGCCAATGTGCATGTTTGGAGCATTAGCACACCATACCTCATTATCCAGAAGGAAGGAAATGAGGTCAGGAGAAAAGGAAGAAGTTTGGAGTACGAAGTTTGAATACAAATCCTATTTTAAATCCACATTTTGGATTTGGAGAGATTATTAATGGGGTGTGTGTTAAACTTAGGTGGAGGGCGAAGTCCATCGATACGTGTATTTTGCGTTCCGATAGAAAGCCAAAGAGAACTAAGCAAGCTTTTAAGTTCAAATTTGAAATGTTTGGATTTTTAGCATTTTTTTAAAAATTGGCCGTCTTTATTTTACATAAGTTGGGGGGGAAATGACTTCAAGGCGCAGGCCATGTTTGTTTGACAGATAAAATCTAAACACAGATGTGTCCATGAGGAAATGCGACTAAATGAAAATACAGGCAGAGAAGGGAATAACAGAGAAGGGAAGTTTTAAGACTCCACTAAGTCCTTCAATAGAAGTAATACATAAACAAAGGAAATTAAAATCCACATGTGTTAGGGGTAAATGTGTTCTGAAGATTAACTAGTAATCTTGCTGTTATAGGATCCGCACACACACCTGACCTAGAGCTGCTCCCAAGATTGGGGGATTCTTTAGAGCTTTCCAAGAAATGCTAGTTGTTCCCCAAACTGAAAATTTGGCAATTTCTCCTCCCTTCCCAATTTATTTATGCACTCAGGCCTTTTCGGATCTTGTCCAATGTCAACAGTGTCCACTTTGAGACAAGGGACTCTGAAATATTTTGTTTCCGAAGGTATCCCTGTTGCTCAGCAGTAGAAGAGCTAGATTTGAGTACAGTAGGACCTTAAAGAACGCAAGGTGTCCAGGAAGATGGTTTCAGAGGGTATCCCTTTTGCTCAGCCCCAGGAGTGCCAGATTCGAGTCCAGTAGCACCTTAGAGACCAACAAGTCATTGAGGGTATAAGCCAGGGGCGTCGAACTCATTTGTTACGAGGGCCGGATATGACATAAATGTCACGGGCTGGGCCATGCCTTGCCAGCCCAGATCAAGAGTGGGAGGGGGCTGTCTTGGTTGATGAGCCTGCAGCGGGCTTGCCAGCCCAGATTGTGACTGGGGAAGGTGGTTACTTTGGCTGCCTTGCTGGCTGGATAAGAGCTCTCAAGGGGCCGGATCCAGCCTGCGGGCCATATGTTTGACACCCCTGGTATAAGCTTTTGCGAATTGGAGCTCCCGTTGTCAGGTCAGAATGAAGATCTGTAAGTCTTTATATCTGGTATGAAGATGACTTTGCTACACCCCTCCCATCTTCTGACTGGGATGTAAGGACTTAGAGATCTCCATCCCGACCTGCATCTGTCAAAGGGAGCTTTGACCCTCAAAGGCTTATACCAGGTTCCATCCCCGGCAACTCCAGATGAAAAGTAGTAGGTGATGTGAAAGACCTCTGTGATCCGGGAGAACCGCTATGTAGACAGTACAGACTTTGATGGACCAATGATCTGACTCAGTAGAAAGCAACTTCATGTGTTCATTTGGGTGAATACTATGGCTTAGTGGTAGAGCATCTGCTTGGTCCTCCGTTCAATTTCTGGCATTTCCAGTTAAAAGGACCAGGCAGCAGGGGATGTAAAAGACCGCTACGCGAGACCCTGAAGAGCTGCTGCCCATCTGAGTAGACTTTGATGGACCAAGGATCTGATTCAGAATAAGGCAGCTTCATGTGTCTCATGCACACTTTCACCGGAATAGTACCACTAGCCTCGCCTCGTGCCCTGTCATCCCTAAATTCTTCGAACGTCCATCCAACAGTGAGCACATCGTGAATTTATTTTTTTGGCCGAGCCATGCGAGGAGCGTGGTTGGAAAGAGATTCCAGTTACGCAGCGGCTGCGTTGGACCGGAGGCCCTGGCATATGGGATCACTTAGCAGATTCTCACTACCGATCTCCGCTACCTCTGGAAATGCTTTGGCCTGCTAATGACCAGCGTTAGGTAACGGGCCCTGAAGCCATTTGCCATGCCACCTGGGGCGAAAAGGGAGCTATCGTCAGCAGAACGGCTGCGAAGAGGTTAGCGTGGACCAGGAAACGAAAAACCTATAATAATCATTTTTTTAAAAAGGAATAATCCTAAGAAAGCTTTTTCGCTGATGACGAAAGCTTTCCCCAAGTTGCCTCCAGCCATTTATTTCCTGAATGGTCTATAGCAATGCTAGGAACATTTTTTTTTGTTCCTTTCTCAAGAACATCTCTAGTTCCTAGTCAATGTCCTTTGCTCCATATGTTTTCACTGGACGGGTTCCAAGACAGGGTGGAAGAGGAGAGAGAGGAGAATAATCTGGGTCAACATCAGCCTTCTGAAGCCTGCACAATTTTTGCTGACTTTTTAATTAAAGCTCATGATGCAGCCATCAGATGGCAAAAGGCCATATTCTGCAGGGGCTTAATTGAGCAAATATTCCCATTGAGTTCATTTCAAGAAGTTTATCATACTAAAAAAAAAAGAGAGAGAGACTGCAAATTTTGAGCCAAATTCTTCCTCTTCTCTTTCCCATTCAATTATTTATAATGCTCTCTCTCAATGCTTTTTTTTAAAAGACATTTTGGACAGAACAAATCATTAATCTGATTTTAAAGAACTGCAAACCTGATATTTTCTCAAGGTTTTCCATTTGAGATGATAAGGTTTTCAAGTGTAGGTATTTTGTCTGTGGGCTGAGGCCAGCTAGATTTTTCTGCTCAGGACAGTGCTGTTCATTCCCTGTTGTGAGGCACTATGGTGTACTGGTTAGATTGTCGGACTGGAATCTGAGAGACTTGTGTTCGAATCCCCACTTGGCCATGGATGCATGCTGGGGGACCTTGGACCCTTCAGACACTCTCAGCCTCACCCACATCACATGGTTATCGTTGTGAGGTTAAAATGGAGGAAATGAGAACGGTGTGAGCTGTTTAATGTCCCCATTGGGGAGAAAAGCATGCACATAAGAAGAAGAGTTGGTTTTTATATGCCGACTTTCTCTACTGCTTAAGGGAGACTCAAACCGGCTGACAATCACCTTCCCTTCCCCTCCCCACAACAGACACCCTGTGAGGTAGGTGGGGCTGAGAGAGCTCGAAGAGAGCTGTGACTAGCCCAAGCCACCCAGCTGGCCTTATATGTAGAAGTGGGGAATCAAACTCGGTTCTCCAGATTAGAGTCCACCGTTCCAAACCACCGCTCTTAACCACGACACCACGCTGGCTTTCCGGCACAACTTGGTATTACAAATTCGTCTATGTCTGATGACAGACAATTAAGTTCGTAGCGCGACTGATCAGATTTTGTGAGAAACCCCCAAATGCCTTGCTAAGAGATTGGTGCCCAGTGAAGGAGCAGAAGGGGAAAAAAAGAAAAGCAGAGAAGGGAGCAGTTGAGAAGGGGGGGGGAGAGGCATTGTGGTTGTGTATAGCATGTGGCTGCACGCAGCTGTGCAAACTGGGTTTTCTCTTGACTGCTGACTTCAAGCCTGGTGGCGTTGTGACATGTGGCCATGATGGATGGGGGCTTTTGTGATGGTATCACAGCCCTCTCTCCGATTGCACAGTTTCAATGTTTCCTCCATTGTCGCAACTGTGGCCGTAACCGTATTGATATACACGGTGCGATCCTGACTGCGATTAGCTTGAAGGTCACAAACGATGAGGTCATTTGAATGGAGCCTGTTTCTTACGTTCAATCGCCTCGCTTCCAAATGGAAACTCTTTTAGCTCAGGAGAATTCCTTCATTTCTTATAAAAAAAGAAGCTCATTAAAATTCCTTTTTTTCGTATTAAAAATAAGTTAAAACGATGAAGGTGCCCCCCCCCAAAGTGTATGTATAAAGTTGCTTCCGATGTGCTTCTTTTTAAAAGAGCGTAGCTGAAATCCCAAGGCAGGGTCTTACTGCGTCTTCCCACGGTGGGCTGCACCCACACATGGCTGAGAAAACCCACCCCCTGCCGTAGACATAGCAGCTAGCTGGACAGAGGTGTGGATGGACAGGGGCCGTGGCTCAGTGGTAGAGCATCTGCTCGGCATGCGGAAGGTCCCAAGTTCAATCCCCAGCATCTCCAGTTAAAGGGACCAGGCAAGTAGGTGATGTGAAAGACCTCAGCCTGAGACCGTGGGGAGCCTCTGCTGGTCCGAGTAGACAATATTGACCTTGATGGACCAAGGGTCTGATTCAGTATAAGGCAGCTTCATGTGTTCATGTGCCTGTCCCTTCTGGTACTGCCTCTTTCTACCCGTTCCTGCTCGTCCCGTTGGTGCCAAAATGTCAACTTGACGAGAATCCACCTGGCAATGCAACCATCTCCCTTCCCCAACAGCTGAGCCTTAGCTCAGTGGTCAAGCTCCACCTCCCTCCAGATTGGCAGTGGGCGGAGCTTCCACAGCCTCATCCTCTTCTCCGTTTTATTCTTACAATGACCCTGTGAGGTCAGGTTTGCAAAGATGGGAGATCCTCCCTGTTTAATATATCCAAAATACTCAATCCACAGTCTCCTTCCATTCCCAGGAAGGACTGTGGTGCTTCATGCTGAATCCCCGGCACAAGCAGAGCATAAACTCTTGTGCAAGTTGCATGTTCATGAGCCTTTGCGAAGCAGGGCTAGCAGATGTTTGTCCTCCACGTGCTATTCTCCAGCTCCAACCCGCTGCCTACCTGTTGCAGAATCTAACCTGCCTTTAGCACAGCATTTTATTTTTTAAAAAAACAAACACCTCTTTTTAAGCACACAGAGGCTGGGTTTTCTGTCTTTGGTCCAAATCATGTCACTTGCCAAAACTATAGGCTGACTGTATATTTTCCCACAACCTCCAGTACACACACATATATTTTATAGATCCTTTCTGGTTTCTGGATACGTCTTCAAATATCTGAGCCTATGAGAAGCATATGATGCATCTACATGTTGGCCACTTATAATTAGCACTCTTTTAATGCACCGGCTGCATTAGAAAATTTGTAATTCCAAATTGGGAGTGACAGGGAGATATCCGGCTGCCCTGTTTAGTGTGTGTGTGTGTGTGTGTGTGTGTGTTGTTCTTTCAATTTCTTTTTTGTTCAACAGATTGTATCTCCCGTATCTGTTTATTTGTAATGGCTCGTTTAAATGACAGTTTCATAAACTGAAGTATCCCAAACAAAAGCCATGAGGTTTACTTTGGCCATCTTGAGTAAATTCTCCTAATCTAAACATAATCAGTATGTCTCATAAATCACTCCAATGACGTCACTTTTTTTTCCAATTAGCAAACATGGTATGTTCTGCTAAAGCCCTGTGATTAGTTTGAAGCTTTGGATCTCTCTCTCTCTCTCTCTCTCTCTCTCTCTCTCTCTCTCTCTCTCTCTCTCTCTCTCTCTCTCTCTCTCTCTCTCTTTTCTTTTTTTCAAGAAGCATGCACACTTTCTTGAAGAAGATTGGCAAGCCTACATAATGACTGGTTCCTACTCACCTTTAAAAAATGGCCCTTGACCATATGCACTGGAGCATTTACATTGGGGGGGGGGGGCTAGATTTCTAAGCTCCTTAACTTAGAATCATAGAGTTGGAAGGGACCACCAGGGTCATCTAGTCCAACCCCCTGCACAATGCAGGAAATTCACTACAGCCTCCCCCACACACACACACCCAGTGACCCCTACTCCATGCCCAGAAAATGGCCAAGATGCCCTCCCTTTCATCATCTGCTTAAGGTCATATAATCAGCATTGCTGACAGATGGCCATATAACCTCTTCTTAAAAACCTCCAGGGAAGGAGAGCTTACCACCTCCCGAGGAAGCCTGTTCCACTGAGGAACCGTTCTAACTGTTAGAAAGTTCTTCCTAGACGGAAACTCTTTTGATTTAATTTCAACCGGTTGGTTCTGGTCCAACCTTCTGGGGCAACAGAAAACAACTCGGCACCCTCCTCTACATGACAGCCCTTCAAGTACTTGAAGATGGTTATCATATCCCCTCTCAGTATTCTCCTCTCCAGGCTAAACATAAAAACTTGCATTTTATTGTTGTATGTATCTATCTTAAATAGATTATTGTACAAGAAAAAGTATTCTCCTCATTACGTTGAGTATTCAGAGCCAGTATCAGGACTCAGTGTGGGTTGGAGGTTAAAACGCCAGACCAGATTTGGTTTTTATGCCCCGCTT
Organism: Euleptes europaea; assembly: GCF_029931775.1. Classification (NCBI taxonomy): domain Eukaryota; kingdom Metazoa; phylum Chordata; class Lepidosauria; order Squamata; family Sphaerodactylidae; genus Euleptes; species Euleptes europaea. Next base: position 111,403,867 of record NC_079314.1, read on the forward strand.
TTTCTCTACCCTTGCAGAGTCGCAAAGTGGCTCACAATCGCCTTCTCCTCCCCACAACAGACACCTTGTGAGGTAGGTGAGGCTGAGAGAACTGTGACTGGCCCAAGGTCACCTAGCTGGCTTCATGTGGAGGAGTGGGGAAACCAACCCGGTTCACCAGATTAGAGTCTGCTGCTCATGAGGAGGAGGGGGGAATCAAACCAGTGTCTGTCAGCCTAACTCACTTTATGGGGTTGTTGTCTGGGGGATTTTCTTTTAAAGGCTGGTTTGATTTCGGTTCGCAAAGAGTAAAGATACCCTGTACGTGAGGGTGAGCAGCCTCTGGGGTGTCCGCTTGACGTGCCTCCTGACTGGCAGGAGGGACACTCGCAGCAGTGACTCATGCAGAGGTGCAACAGGCCGCCAGATCAGAGGGTAAAGTGATGCTGGCCCTTCTCTGTAGTGAGCCTTATCAAATGGGCAGCTAGTCGTACAGAGAAACGGTATGGATTTACTCACCACCACCCAGTAGAAACTGATTGGAAGGCAGCATGGGCAGAGTAACGTCTATCACGCAGAGGTGCAGCAGACAGACTCCTCTGTGTGGGAGGGTTCTCTGGGCTGCTGGGAGTTTATGATTTGTTTTGCTAGGCTCGATGGCCATTCGGCGATTCCGTGAAATACTGAATTACTGGTGTGAGGGATTACAGCAGCAAATACCCCCCTTATTCTCCTTTTTGTTTCTCTTTGAAAGCCTTGTGTTGAAACAGCTATCGGGGCTGACGTCAGTTGACAAAAGGGAGGAACTTCATAGCAGAGGCTTAAATTCTGTCCTGAGCTCACCCTAGCAACATACTTAGGGGCTACAGTGCAGACGCCGCCTTGGGGCCAGTCCCCATTCAGAAGACACACACATCCCCGGCTCCCTTTCCACCGTGATCATAGATTGGAAGGATGGGTGGATTCAGGTGACACATTCGGTCTATTTTTCTGATGGGACGAGGCCTCACGCAGCTTTTCATGGGAGTGGAGCCAGAGGATTTGGGGGTTGTCTCGATGCTTCGGCTGATCCCGTTTATTGCTTAAAAGATCTTGCTTTGTGTTGAAAAGCCCTTTCACTCCTTCCAAAAGAGGAAATGTTTTTTGTCGGAGGGTCCCCCTCTCCTGTGCTCCTCAACATTTCCAATTTCGCCTTAGGAAAATTTTGAAAAGAATGTCCTTTGGTAGTGCCCTGGGAGGAGGTATCTCCCCCCCCCCAGTTTCTATTTTTGCTCCCCCCCCCCCAGGACTTCACCTCTACACTTTCAAAGAAGGTGACAGTTCTCAAATACGGCAAAGCTGTTTCCACATAACCGTCTGTTCTTAGTGATGTTTCACGGTAGAAAATCAGTATTAAATTATATGAGCGGCTAATCGTTGCAAAGTGCTTTGTAATAGCCGCGGCAGTTTGCAACATCCGAAGCCGCGATCAATCTATACTGCCGAACGCTGGGAATTGAATAGCCCAGCAGTTCCAATATTGAATCCAGGGCTTCTTTGAGTCCACAACATCTTCCCACTACTGCTTCTTTCTGGGATCAAATCAATCCACTGTGTTGAGTTGGGACCTTTGCATTCATGAGGAAGATACGTCAAAACGTCGATGTTTTCCTGTTGCGAATCAACATAATTCAGGCGATTCTTCAATCAGTTATATGAATGGCTTCTATTCTATTATAAATTTTATTTAGACACTGTAACTGCTGCCTCTCTGGAGATCTGCTTGAGCCAGCTTACAACAATGAAATGATTTTTATTTTATTTATTTACATTATTTATAGTTAGGGTTGCCAGGTCCCTCTTTGCCACCGGTGGGAGGTTTTTGGGGCGGAGCCTGAGGAGGGCAGGGTTTGGGGAGGGACTTCAATGCCGTAGAGTCCAATTGCCAAAGTGGCCACTTTATCTAGGTGAACCAATCTCTATTGGCTGGAGATCAATTGTAATATCAGGAGATCTCCAGCTAGTACCTGGAGGTTGCTACAAAAAACCAGTACACAGCCAATGATCAATATATCAAAAATGCTATTAAATGAGTTACAACATAAACGTGTCAAAGTGTCACCCTACATACATATGGTGAATATAAGTGAGCAAACAACATACAAACAAACAGTGAACACTTATATATACATCAGCAAATCAGTCCAAAAGCTGAAACAAGATATTTCAGAATAGACTAACAAGTCTCCATGAAATTGACCAGAGTAAGCAATTGCAACGAGGGCTAAATTCACTTCTATACAAAATGTTGGAACGCGTGTCCGAGCATGATGAGAAAAGCCCGGACGAGAACGCCTTCTGGATAAGTTGCGTTTTCACCAAAAGAATTTGGCTTCTTCAGCCTAAAAAAGATGTACTAATTCTCATATTTCATATTTCATATTGTTGCTCAAAAGGTATAAATGCAAATCAAGTCCAATACAAGATCAATAGTGTAGAAAATATATGCACCAAACAGGATTTCAATTGTCATTCACAATTAATCAACCAAAATCTGTAGAAATAATACATTACCAGCACTTTTTGTTGAAGTGCCTAGTATGGGACCTAGAGACTTCAATGAGCTGGAACAAGCTTCTCAGAACATGTCTCTTGCAAGTCTCTCCAAAAAGAAAGTAGTTTCTGTAAGCCAAACCTGGAGATTGGCAACCCTATTTAAAGTCTGCCTTTCTCACTGAGATTCAAGGCAGATGACATGGCGAGAGACAGTTTGCATCAACAGGACATCTAATAAACAATGCCATAGAGGTTTAGATCACAGAAATCTGCAAGTAAGTCACTGTAGGTTAGGGTTGCCAACCTCCAGGTAATAGCAGAAGATCTCCTGCTATTACAACTGATCTCCAGCCTATAGAGATCAGTTCACCTGGAGAAAATGGCCGCTTTGGCAATTGGACTCTGTGGCATTGAAGTCCCTCCCCTCCCCAAACCCCCGTCCTCCTCAGGCTCCGCCCCAAAAACCTCCCACCGGTGGCGAAGAGGGACCTGGCCACCCTACTGTAGGTTGCCAGGCACATGCTTGGAACCCCTGTGAGACTTTGGGTGATGGAGCATGGGGAAAAGGATGTCATCAATGCATTGATGTCACTTCTGGCTGAAACCTGGAAGTGACATCATCGATGCTTTAGGATTTTGCCAATCTCTGTGGTAAAAATCATAGAGATTGGCATGTTGAGGGATGTCACAGATGTGAGATCAAAAGTGCCGTCCCTTTCTCACCCGCTGCTCATTGGAGCCCCAACAGGGACAGGGAAGCATCAGCAGTAGTTTCCTCACTGGATCCAGGTAAGTCATTGATACGGCTCTCTTTCACACGGGAGGGTTTTATTAGTTTATTGACCCCATTTGCTTGCAGAGTAGCGGCCGGTTCCTGTATCAACAGGTAGGGCTGAACATGAAGATGAGCTGCCATGATGAAGATGAACCGCCTGATTGGTTGTGTGGCTTGCTGGGTGCTTTGCAGCTTCTTCCTTTTTGAAGTTGTAGACCGGCAGCAGAAATTGCAAGTTCACCAAACTGCTGGTGACTTGCCATTCCTGGCTGGTGGGCAGGATTTGGCCGGGTTGGACTAGCTGCGCAGCCCCGAGTCAGACGCTACAAACAATGATGAATGACTTCCTTTAATGCCAGAAAGTGTAGAGTATTCCCACCGTATCTGTAGAATTAATTGCTGATTTGCTCAGGAAGCGATGAGAAAACATCTGCATTATTAAAGCGTGCGGTGATGTTGACTGGAACCGCAAAGTGACTGGCTTCATTCAGCTCTGTAGAGTAAAGGAAAAAACACCAACAATTCATTTTATGGGCGTTCTGCTTAGGCGCAGTGTGGTGTTCCGTTGGAGTGTGAAAATTACCCATTAAATTATTGCCGCAGTTTTTCAGCATCGCCAGTAATTAGTTACTATGACCAGTGGGGAAATTAAAGAAAATACCAAGCTGTCAGCCTCTTCTTCTTCACTGAAGAACAGAGAAGCTTGGGATAATTATCTCTCTACCGTGGGATTGTGACTGATGCATAATGCAGGAACAGGGGTCATTCAGAGCGCAGTCTCTTAGGAGTGGGGCTGCAGATTCCATCCATGTGCCATGAACTCAGCAGAAGCATCTCTTTAGAGACCAGCTTTGACGGCACAGGCTCGGATGTCCTAATTCCTTAATGTCATCAGCGGGGGTGGAGGGGTCTGGGGGGCGGGAGAGTTGAGCTGCTAGATAAATTATCATGGCAGCCATATTAAAAAGAGGGAAAGAAACACCTCTTATGCCTCCGTCAGTTTCTCAAAATTAAGCTCTTCCCGGCAGCGCACAATGCAGTATTGAATTAAATGCGCGTACCTTGGAGCAGCGATCGAGCTCCACATGAGGTCAGAGGGAATCAAGTGCCTTGTCCAACAGCAACAATTAAAATATCAGTAAAACAGCAAACCGTAAAAAGCAGCATAAAATAACAAGATTCCAGCAAGTTGGTTGGGTCCACGTTGGGTCCCCCCTTAGTGAGAATGTCAGGGAAATAAAAATAAAAATTAAACTCTAGTGTGTGAGCAGGGCCTCAATAGCAGAGTAGGTCAAGAAAGCATCTGATCAGGTTAAATGCTGGCCACCAAATTGTGGCTCAGGGGAAGGGCCTCTGCCTGGCATGCAGAAGGTCCCAGGTTCAATCCCTGTTGGGCATCTCCCACCAAAAGGACCAGGCAGTGGGCGAGGTGAAAGACCTCCACCTGAGCCCCTGCGGAGCCGCTGCCAGCCTGAATAGACAATACTGACTGTGATGGACGAATGGTCTGATTCAGTAGAAGGCCGCTTCACATGCCTATGTATGTATGTTCCGATCGCTGTCAAGGAGCAGCTGGAATCGAGAAGTGGCATCTGCAAATCTGGCAGGCTTTCTCCATTTTTGTGGAAAAGTATTCTTTGCAAAGTGCGGCAAGAACACTAATGCTGGATTACTTTAATTACTAGGTGCATGACTGAACGGTTTTTGCAAAAAGGCGGGCCTTATGAGACCGGCAGTATTTAATGTCTCTTTACCGGGTAGCTTCTGGATATGTAATTACTGGTGGGTCGTCTTTTCTTATTAAAAGCAAACAGTGCAAATAAAAAAGAAAAAAAAAAGTACAGCTGTTGTAATAAATACCTTTTTTTCCAAAGGGCTTTGTTTTGGCGGGAAGAGGCCCAAGTCGTCTGCGCTTACGTTGCTCTCCCTGTGAGCCCCACGACTGTTTTCGTCCATACGTTTTCCTTCTGTTTGCTCTTGCCTGTGTTTGCGGCGGCTCCGTCCTTGCCAAGTATGGGCACGCAGGGTGCTTTTTCTTCCTTCGGCGGCTGCTACTGCCAAAGGAGAACCAAACGACGAATCCCACCGTCTGGTCCTTTGGATCTGTGCAACAGCAGTGGTGAAATCGCGCCTCCCGAAATGACCGTGCGCTCGTCCCTCTTTGTAGCTCTGCCAGGTCAGAACCTCACAGTTCTTGGGTTCGGCTCAGAATGGTTTGGCTCAAAACCTTCGCACGGGATGGCAAGGACAGCTCCGGTTCCTGGTGACAGATTTCCGAGGGGAGCCTCATGATTTAAATTTGGGGTTTCTCCTCCTGGTTGTGACTGTAAAAGGGGAGGTAGTTTTCTTTCTTTTCTTTCTTTAGGGGTAAAAAGGTTGTCTTCTTTGAACAAGCCCCACAGCAGTATCTGATGCTCTATTTATGGGACCGTACCTTGACTTAGTTCAGCGGTTATATTCAGACATCAGTATAGCACTGCAGCTAAGGGAAAATGTGCACTGATCCAACTGTTTGCCAGATTTGTGTATGCGCCTCATGCCTCTTGTTTGCCTTCCTCACTCTGAGAACTGCGGTTTAACACCAGCGGCCCATTCCTGAGGGGGAGGGCTGCACCTTTGACTGGAGGCAGCGCCCCGAGGCTGAAACCTTGCCCTTCCCTGGAAAACCTGAGCAACCGCTCTATTGGGTTGCATGGGGATATGCCACCTAAAAAAATGGCGTATCTCCAGTTAAGGGAAAGGGGGCATTCCTGGCCCAAAAATGGCTTAGGAGGCCACCTAAAGGAAGTGTGCCGTCCGGACACTGGCGCGAAGCTGTGCTGGCGTCCCTGGGCTGCTGGGAGGATGGCATCCGGGTCCACTCACTGGTGCCCGTAAGAACATAAGAAAGGCCCTGCTGGATCAGACCAAGGCCCATCAAGTCCAGCAGTCTGTTCACACAGTGGCCAACCAGGTGCCTCTAGGAAGCCCCAAACCCTGGGTGGCACCGGCGCAGAGGGTCGGAAGGCTGACACAGCCGCTTCCTTTAGGCTCTTCCGTCCTTTAGGCTCAGGAATGGGCTGCAAATCTGATTAGAAGAAGAGTTGATTTTTATACGCCGCTTTTCTCCACCTTTAAGGAGTCTCAAAGCGGCTTCCAATCTCTTTCCCTTCCCCTCCCCACAACAGGCACCTTGCGAGGTAGGTGGGGCTGAGGGAGTTCCGAGAGAACTGTGACTAGCCCAAGGTCGCCCAGCAGGCTTCATGTGGAAACAGACCCGGCTCTCCAGATTAGAGTCCACCGCTCATAACACTTCACCTGTGACATATGTGGGTATGTGGGATAACTGGAGTTACCCCTCCCCAATTAACTGACATCCTAAACCAAGGGAATCCCCTTTAGTAGTGAGAAAAGTATCTTGGGCTTAACTAGCATACATTGGTACACCACAGATAACCAGATATAGTACTAGGATTGCCAACTACGAGTTGGGAAATTCCTGGAGATTTGTGGGTGGCATATCGGAATGACGGGGTCTGGGGAGAGGCGGGAGCTCAGCATAGTATAATGCCAAAGAATCTATCCTCCAAAGCTGCTGTTTCCCCCAGGGATCTTTGCGGTCTGGAGATCAGTTGTAATAGAATCATAGAATCATAGAGTTGGAAAGGACCACCAGAGTCAACTAGTCCAACCCCCTGCACAATGCAGAAAATTCACAACTACCTTTCCCCCCCCCACACCCCCATTGACCATGCCCAGTGACCTCCATGCCCAGAAGATGGCCAAGGTGCCCCCCCTCTCATGATCTGCCTAAGGTCATAGAATCAGCATTACTGACATATGGCCATCTAGGCTCTGCTTAAAAATTTCCAGGGAAGGAAAGCTTACCACCTCCCGAGGAAACCTGTTCCACCAAGGAACCGCTCTAACTGTTAGAAAATTCTTCCTGATGTCCAGACGGAAACTCTTCTGATTTAATTTCAATTTGATTTAATTTCAATTCCGGGAGATCTCCAGGCCCCACCCACTTGGACGTTGGCACCCCGAGGATTTCCAGTTGACGAACAGAGAGTAGAGGAGCGATGTGAATTCATGGTTCCATCTGAGTTTGTGCGCACATTTTTTCTTAACCATTGGTATATGTGATGTATGAATGCAGCCTCTGTCTTGGTCTTAAAGGAAGGGGGAGGGGTGTCTGAAACATAATACCGAGAGCTTGGAAACGTAACTTATCACCTACGCAAGCCCTTCAGCAAGGGGTCTTTGCCAGACCAGCACAGTGCCGAAGTACGTGCTTTGAATGTTAGAGTCCCTAGGCATGCTTGTTCTCTTTCTCTTTCTTTCCCCGTGCCGTGGATGGGTCGAAATATAAATTTCCAGAAAGCTTGGCGCTACAACAAAAATAAGGATTGGTGGTACGTGTGGGAAATTTTAGCCAAATGCATGGATTATCCAGTCAGATCTAAGCTTGCTGCACAACTTTTGAGGGCATACAATGCTTTGGGAGCCAGCGTGGTGTAGTGGTTAAAAGCGGTGGTTTGGAGCGGGGGACTCTGATCTGGAGAACCAGGTTTGATTCCCCACTCCTCTACATGAGCGGCGGAGGCTAAACTGGTGAACCGGATTTGTTTCTGCACTCCTACACACGAAGCCAGCTGGGTGACCTTGGGTAAGTCACATTCTCTCAGCCCCACCTACCTCACAGGGTGTCTGTTGTGGGGAGGGGAAGGTGATTGTAAGCCGGTTGGTTCTCCCTTAAGTGGTAGAGAAAGTCGGCATATAAAAACCAACTCTTCTTCTTCTTCTTCATAATTTAGCGCAGAATATTGTTCTATGTGTGGCGTATATATGGAAATAAAAAACGTTTGTTGTCTTTTAAACAATGGTCACAAATATACCTATTTTTAGAAACTGAGCAGAAGGCTGCATCCTAGAGCATATAAGCATACCTGACATCACAGTCCTGGGTGGGGTGGGTAGTTGGGGCTGGCTCGGGGCCGACGCAGCCACACTGCCTCCTGAGCGGCTTGCTGCTGGGTGCAGCAAGCAGAAAATGCTATTTAAAAAACAACAACAACCAAACTGTGAAACTGCTCCATAGGGTTTTACTGGGCTGCACCACCAGTTTTGCAGGTGCAAGCTGGTGCCTGCAAAAGGGGGTGTTCCTGGGGCGAAAGAGCCCCAGGAATCTTCAAGTACGTGAAGGGAAGTCATATAGAGGATGGTGCCAAGTTGTTTTCTGTTGCCCCAGAAGGTCGGACCAGAACCAACGGGTTGAAATTAAATCAAAAGAGTTTCCATCTAGACATTAGGAAGAATTTTCTAACAGTTAGAGCGGTTCCTCAGTGGAACAGGCTTCCCCGGTAGGTGGTGAGCTCTCCTTCCATGGAGGTGTTTAAGCAGAGGCTAGGTGGCCATCTGTCAGCAAGGCTGATTCCATGACCTTAGGAAGATCATGAGAGGGAGGACATCTTGGACATCTTCTGGGCATTGGAGTAGGGGGTCACTGGAGGTGTTAAAGTGGACAGAGTGTTAAAATGCAAACCATCAAACTCTATAGTAAAGAGAGGCAATTTTTTGAACAGTATTAAATTAAACGGCGTTATCCAGAAACATTGCAAGCATCTCCAATATATGTTTTCAGAGGTAAACAATGGGCTGAAAATATAAACCACAGACAATGGTCCCTCTTTCAAACTTCTTTCATCTAGTATAACAGATCACAATATTATGGGCTATCAGAATATCTGCATATTATTGACCTATTCAGTTACTTTGTCATTTAGTAATATGAACACCATAGTACCTGTGGACAAATTAACCAGAAAGGAACATGTATAATGTTGCTTCGACAATAAATAATGTTCTTAAAAATGCTACCATCAAGTTTACTTTTATATTTTTTCCCTTTCTAGTCAGAATCAGTTTTGGAAAGATCAGACGCTTCCAATTCTGAGCTTTCATTTTTATCTCCATGGTGATAAATATTTGCACAGATTGAAACGAGCTTCTCTGTTCTTTCGGATGTTGGCTTGTCTTTTGATTTCATGTGTATGTTTCGAAACATTAGACCAGTTTCTTTCACACACTGCAGAAGACAGAGGGATCAGGAGTAGGTGAGAGAATTTGGGAGCTATATACATGTCTGCGGTGTCCAGGAATTGTCCTCACCTAAGGCTTACAAAGCCATTAGACAGCATTTTGAGAGAATAAAACACGTTAAAAAAACTTATAAGAGGCTTTTTCAGTCGTCCCCCCCACATTCCAATTTTTCTATCAGAAAAGCTGAAAAAATGTAGGGGGAGAAATTTGTCTCACAGCAAATGAGTGCTTCCCTTACAGAAGGATTCTTGGCTTGGACCTTCCTGATGTTTTGTGGACCTTCCCAAAATTTTGTGATCATCCCCACTCTCACATAAGTTATTTTTTGTGATGGTATGGCCCGATCTCATCAGATCTTGGAAGCGAAGCAGAATCAGCCCTGGTTAGTATTTGGATGGGAGACCACCAAGGAATACCAGGGTTGCTGTGCAGAGGAAAGCACTGGCAAACCACCTCTGTTAGTCTCTTGCCTTGGAAATCCCATAAGGGATTGCGTTGGCTGCGACTTGACAGCACTTTACACGCACACACACATTTTAACATAATGTATATCCTACCTTTCTGCCCTACCAGGGCCACCAACAAGGCTAACAGTTAAATCCGAGCAACACAACACATTGTAGAAGCAAAAATAAAATGCGTACATAAAAGGACCAAAATCAACAATCAGAAAATAAACAGACTGAAACGTTTTGTGATTCGTTCTGCCCTCCATGGCCGCCATTTTGTTGTGGCACCCACTTGCTCTTCTCAAAATTCCAGAAGAGCCCACGGGATTGAACGAGGTTGGAGACACCAACATTAGAATCCCCCTTTGAAACGTTGTTATTGTAATTTTCATTGTTTTTGCTGAAGAGTGGCAACTCTCAAGTCGTGTGGGGTTGAAATGCTGGTTTCTGATTTTTGTGTGTGTGTGTGTTAAGTGCCATCAAGTTGCTTCCGACTCATGGCGACCCTATGAATGAAAGTCCTCCTAAATGCCCCCTCTTTGACAGCCTTGCTCAGATCTTGCAAACTGAGGGCTGTGGCTTCCTTTATTGAGTCAGTCCATCTCTTGTTGGGTCTTCCTCTTTTCCTGCTGCTCTCAACTTTTCCCAGCATGATTGTCTTTGCCAGTGACTCTTGTCTTCTCATGATGTGACCAAAATACGATAGCCTCAGTTTAGTCATTTTAGCTTCTAGGGTCAGTTCAAGCTTGATTTGATCTATAACCCATTGATTTGCTTTTGTTTTTTGTTTTTGGCAGCCCACACTCTCCTCCAACACCACATTTCAAAGGAATCTACTTTTTTCCTGTCAGCTTTCTTCAATGTCCAGCTTTAAAAAAAAAAAAGAATTGCAGATGGGCTGTGATTAATAATAGTAGAGTTTTTTTGGTTTTCTTCCCTTTTGCTTTTTGGTGGGCTGGAGAGGCATATTACTTAGTGATGTAGTTCATGCCATAGTGACAGAGCATCTCCTTGGCATGGAGAATGTCCTGGGTTGAACTAATGAAGCTGCCTTATACTGAATCAGACCCTTGGTCCATCAAGGTCACTATTATCTACTCAGACTGGCAACAGTTATACAACGCCTCAGGCAGAGGTCTTTCAAATCACCCTTTTAACTAGAGATGCCAGGGATTGAACCTGCAACCTTCTGCAGGTCGACCAGATGTTCTACCACTGAGCCTTGGCCCCTCCCCCAATCCCCAGCATCTCCAGGTTAAAGGATGAGGTTGTAGGGGGTGAGAAAGACTTCTGCCTGAGATCCTGGAGAGCCACTGCCAGTCTGAGTAGATGATACTGACTTTGATGGACCAAGGGTCTGATTCAGAATAAGATAGTTTCTTGTGTTCATGTATCCATGTAATCTTGTGGACAGTGATGTGGCCTGGAATCTGATGGGCCCAAGTTTTGGCCACGCATGCAAGGTCCACTCAGTAGTAACAGATAAAATAGCTTCAGAGATGTGCTTCCCTCTGTTCTTCAGCATGAGACCAGAGCAATATATATGAACTATCTCCCTTGAAAAGCTTCATTGGCTAGGAGATGTGCTAGTGCTCAGAGTGGCAGTGGGAGAAAACTTAAAAAAACACACACACATTGATGCCTTCTATACTATGAAATTACTTCTGGGGAAAACTCAGGTGACGTCAGGTATTTATGGGAATCACTAGAAACTCTGTGGTCCTACCATGGAGTTTCTGGTGATTCCTAGAGCGATCCAACATCACTTCTGGGTATTTCTGGAAGTGATGTCATGTTGCACATGACGTTGTGCCCCTCCCTCCAGTCCCCGACCCACAAGCTCCCACTGGATGCCAGGCATAGCCTGGCCACCCTATTCCTGAGCAAGTCCCCTTTCCCCAGGAGTATCACTTTGTGAGTCTTTTCGGCAGCAGCAGGAGGGGGAGGCAAGAATTTAATGCTTTGCTGACGGAAATTTTCCTGGCAGAGAATATTTTTGGCGGGATCCGAGCCTCAGCCCTCATACTGAATAAATATCCCTGCGGAAGTCCCCTGTGATATTTGGAAGTGTCCGGCTCCTACAAGAAAAGCAGCTGGGTTTGCAATATATTATGTTCTCAGACTTCAGCTATCTCATTTTTACAAGTGCTGGTCTGTCCTTGTGTCCTAGACTGTGATAACTCATCTTTTTTGAGCGTCTTCCTTACAGTAGAAACATACACTCATGACACCATTGTTTAATGCTATCTGCGGTTATGCTTCCATGGAATTAGTGCCGTGTTTGGAAATCCTGATCCTTGCCTTAATGGATGGCTCAGACTGGACGGAGGAATGGGGCAGGCAGTTCCCAGAGGTTATTCATAAAGTACGTCATGTGTCAAGGGAGGGGGAGCAGTTGGGACCATTTATGAGGAAGGGAGGACCTTGGTTGGTAAAGTCACCCTCATCGTCTAGCAGAGATCATGCAAAATTGTTGCTGGTGGGTACGCTTTCTGTGGTTTCCTCTGTTTTCCCAGACATCTTCCAATTTAACTTATGTCTACCAAACATTCAAAATGTGCGTTGGGTGTGTAAATTATTACACACTTCTGGCATACTTTTTGGGAGGGTGTATATGTTAGTGCTACAAACGATGGTAGGTGGGAGCAGGGAAAAATGGTTTTCTAACTCTGCAATCCTAAGCAGTGTTGCTCTTGTCTAAGTCCACTGGCATCCATAGGCATAAGAAGGGTGAAAATGTTTAGGATTGCAAAGTAAAACATTTAATGGACAATCCCCAGTGGAGGGCCTTTAGCTGGGAGGTGATATGATAACCATCTTCAAGTACTTGAAGGGCTGTCATATAGAGCAGGGCTTCTTGAACTTTTTCCACTTGCAACCCCTTTTCACCCAAGAAATTTTTACGCGACCCAGGGTATATAGATATATATAATAGGCATACAAGTCAAACATTTACTGATAATAAATCATAAAGAAATTCATTGTAAAACAATTATTTGTTAAAAAATTTCACGACACCCACAGTCGCGACCCACAGTTTAAGAAGCTTTGATAGAGAGGATGGTGCGGACGGAATTGTTTTCTGTTGCCCCAGAAGGTTGGACCAAACCCAACAGGTTGCAGTTAAATCAAAAACGTTTCTGGCTAAACATTAGGAAGAACTTTTTGTCAGGGCGTTTCCTCAGTGGAACAGGCTTCCTCGGGTGGTGGTGGGCTCTCCTTCTTTGGAGGTTTTTAAGCAGAGGCTAGATGGTCATCTGGCAGCAGTGTTGATTCTGTGAACTTAGAGGGAGTGCAGGAAGGGTTGTGTCAGTGTTTGGCTCTCGTGGCCTTTTTTACATCCTCAGGGTAATGCTGATCACTGCTTTGGGCCAGGAAGCAATTTTCTTCCAGGCCAGATTTGCCAGGGATCCTTCCATGGAGGTGTTTAAGCAGAGGCTAGGTGGCCATCTGTCAGCAAGGCTGATTCCATGACCTTAGGAAGATTATGAGAGGGAGGGCATCTTGGCCATCTTCTGGGCATTGGAGAAGGAGTCACTGGGGTTGGGGTGGGGAGGTAGTTGTGAATGTCCTGCATTATGCAGGGGTTGGACTAGATGACCCTGGCGGTCCCTTCCAGCTCTATGATTCTGAGATCGGAGTGACATGAAAAATTCTGCCTCTCCATAATTGCTTTCTGATTAATTCTTCTGAAGATCTTGTGAAGGGCGAATGCGTTCAGCTCATTCCCTCCCTAGACTCACCCCGTACAAGGAATTTGCCAGTGGCAAGATGAAAACAGCATCACAGGGAACATAACTTGGAAGCTGGTGTGGTATAGTGCTTAGAGCATAGAGCTATGACCTGGAGCAACTGGATTGACTCCCCCACTCAGCCATGGAAGCCGGCCAGGCAGGGTGGATAAAAATAAATTATTATTATTACTATTTTTCTAATTGGATTTCTTAAATTTTGATTAGTTTTCTTAAATTTAAATCGGATTTAAAAAAAATTAAAATGCTTTTTGAGGAAAAATCTATCTAAAGATAGTTTTCTGTTTAAGGTACATTATAGTGCAAAGGTTATTCATCATGAAACAAGGATTAATTTTAAATTATGTAGCATGAAGCCGTATATTCATGCAATGTTTAAATTTTTTGGTTAGTGAATTCCATTGATCCATTCACAATGTCATGCTCTTCCAGAGGTTTCTGTAAGATTATTTTGGGCAGTTTTTCTATCTAGAAGGTATTATTTATTTATTATAATTTAGTAACGGTTCCTAAGTGGAACAGGCTTCCTCGGGAGGTGGTCAGCTCTCCTTCCCTGATGGCCATCTGTCAGCAATGCTGATTCTATGACCTTAGGCAGATCCTGAGAGGGAGGGCATCTTGGCCATCTTCTGGGCATGGAGTAGGGGTCACTGGGTGTGTGGGGGGCATGTAGTGGGGGTCACTGGGAGTGTGGGGGGAGGTCGTTGTGAATTTCCTGCATTGTGCAGGGGGTTAAACTAGATGCCCCTGGTGGTCCCTTCCAACTCTATGATTCTATGATTTATTTATTATTCAGATAAATTGTGAAACATGTATTGCAGTACACATATAATGAGCAAAAACAGAAGTGTTGTAGTATCCCAAGGTTACAGTCCAAAGAAGAGACATCGAAACGGGACATTCGCTGGCACACCGTCACTGTTGTTTAGTATTACATTATCAACGCTTCTGTTTTTGCTCATTATATGTGTACTGCAATACATGTCTCACAATTTCTTTGAACGTTTGTTATAACTCATTTGTCTGTTCTCACAGTAGCTACAATTTATTATATAAATGTCTCGCAACCTCTGGTGCTGTGTACCTATTTTTCGTCCTCCGCCCTGAACCTGTCCATTAGAATTTGGAAAATTCACTTGGATAGTGAGAATAGCTAAGTGCAGTTGTAATTGAGATGTGTGTCTCACCTTCCCTGTTGGCCTTCAGGCCTCTGAGGAACAGTCCAAGAGAAACAGGATTTTCCTCCAGCAAAGTAGGGCTCGCATCATTCATACTTTTGCCCTGCGGGATTGCTCGCCGTGACGCAATACAAACAGCTTGGAAGTCTGTTCTTCAAAGACTCCTGCTCGTGCCAAGCGGAGGATCTCAAAGGGTGTGCTCAGTCCGTGGAGTTGCAGGTACACTGATAGCAGCCACAGCCTCTGGCATAACCTGGTCTCTTTGAGACGCTCGTTGCTAATATTGTCTTCCTCCCCCCCCCCCTTCCCGCCAACCGGAGGAGGTCAGAGAGAGAAAACGAGTGCTGATGTTGGAAAGCACAACTTTTGTGGAATTTTCCCCTCCGAAACGCTTCCTACGATGCCCTGTCTCGTCTCTCTCAGCCATGTCCTTTGCAAAATATATCATGTGTGTCAGGCTGCTATCTCGGTTTCGTTATTGCCTCTGTCTCTGTGCTGTATTGTCTGCCCCCCAAGGTCGCATGCCTAAGCCTGGGAACTCAGCTCCTGGGAAACTGTATTCCTGCGTGTAATCTCCCGCCTTTACTGCCTTATAATATCTCCCAGCTAGTGAGCCTTTCATAGCTGTCATTTTATTCATTTGCACTGTATGCCTATTTGATCAGTAAAAACCATCTGTTTGGACTCTATACGACTTTGTGGTGATTTCTGGTTCTGTGGGCCAAGGGCTGACATTATGACAGCTATCTCACATCTTCACCGTTCTCCTAGCCAGGCTGGAGCCCAGGGGGGTTCGCCTGCCACTTGGATGGGAGCTGTGCAGCTCTCCAGGTGATCTACTACCCTGGAGCCCTTCTCAGAGGACCCTACTCTGTTACAGGACTTAATCGCTGAACTTTTCCGGACGAACCGAGAGGTTTGCCGCTTGAGGGGACTGGTACACGCGCAGTGGCAATCTCTTACAGGACGTCTCTGGATGTTAACATCGGAGGATACTGATGCTCGTTTAGATCTTCAGGACTTGGATCAATTACTGGACGATGCCCGATTGGCGACTGAGGATTTACAAATATTAACTGGACTTTTGGATAATCTTATTTCTCGACAAACTCTTTCTACCATGGCGGGAGCCCCGCCGGAGGGTTTTTCCCTGATCCCGGATGCGGCCAGCTGCCAGGCTGAGGCCAAGCGAGTCGCTATTAGCACCGCTCTTCTCCTTGTGGAATGTACAAAGGACACCCCGGTAGCCACCTTGGCTCAAGTTTTGACCCCGACGTTTGGAGCCGAGGCATCCGCACTGGCGGTTCGAGTACAACCTCTGCTGGGCGGGGAACCTGACCCCATACTCTTGCTCCTCGAGACAGAACTTTTGCCGCGCATTACGGCAGAGGCTGCCCTAAGACTTGAGAACGCCAAAGTTCTTGCGGATCAGCAAGCCGCCGAAGCGGCTAGGGTCGCAAGAGAGAGAGAGGCGGCGGAAGCAGCCAGGGCGGCTGCAGCAAGGAATCAGGCGAACGTGGACACGCGCCCCAAGGACTATGTACTGGGACTATCAGGTCTAACTTTTTCCCCGGCGTTTGTCCCGTCGCGTGCGACCCAACGCGCACGCCGTTTGGCTGACCGACGTCGAGACTCAGATGAGTCTGAAGACGAGGATTTATATGGGGATAGCTCTCAATGGGCCACGAGCTTCCGAACCAGTAAGCCTCATCTTACTGGGGGCCCAAGTGAGGAGGTTCATCTTTTACGAGCCCAGAATCGGGAGCTCTCCGACCGTGTTGATCAACTCCAAGAAGTAATGGAACTTATGCTTCACGAGAACAGGCAATTACAACAAACCCTGATAGCTCAGAGACAGCCCGTTCCGATACCGGGTCAGGGGGTACCCGTACAACCACCCGCTAATGTGCCTGCTCCACCCTTACCTCCTGGAGCTCCTGTTGCTCCTCCGCCCGGACCACCCGTGCAACCACCTGCTAATGTGCCTGCTCCACCCTTGCCTCCTAGAGCTCCTGTTGCTCCTCCGCCCGGACCACCCGTGCAACCGGGTCAGCCCGCGCCCGGCCCTTGGAAGCAACTCAAATTGAGGACTACGTATGACGGATCTCTTGAGACTTTGCCTTGTTTCTTGCATCAAGTGGACAGTTATATGCGAGAACAAGGTCAACTTTTCCCCACGGAAGATAGCCGGGTGCGGTACGTAGCTTCCCTCCTGACAGGCAAAGCGGCTGACTGGATGGTCCTCCAGTTTGACACCCGCTCTCGTGCGATTCGTTCCCTCAACAACTTCATGACTGCCCTGAGAAGGAGGTTTGAGGACCCCTTCCTGGGAGAAAGAGCCAAAACGGAACTCTTACAATTAAAACAAGGCTCTGCTACAGTTCGGGAATTTGCCGATGAATTTCAGCGACTGGCAAGTAAAATTGTAGGTTGGCCCGAGACCACCCTAATCCATCATTTCAGGGAAGCCTTGCATCCTGACATTCTGAACTGGTCTTACATGCGGGGTGATCCCGATACCCTCGAAGGCTGGATCCTATTAGCCGAGGAAGTGGAAAGCCGCCGCCGCTTTATTTCTCTCGTCCGTCAAAAGCACAAGGAGAAGGGCACCCAAAAGCCTCAACCCAAGGCACCACTGCTCGTCCCACGAAATCCCCCACGTCCGCTCCAGGAACGTGAAGCCCGATTTCAGAGGGGTGCCTGTCTTACATGCGGAGAAATGGGCCACTTTGCAGCCGTTTGCCCACGCCGCCAGGAATTATTTCGTCCCAGCACGACAACCCGCGCCCGAGGTCGTCCACCACGCAGAGGCACCGCGGCCACCCGCAGCGCAGCTCCGGGAAGGCCCACACCCTCTGCACTCCATGCCGGGGACCCAGCCTCCCTGCCTGCTTCCAACGACCCCGCCGGGTCTCGGATTACAAGTGCCCCATTGGGGGACAGCTTTCCCTCTTCGGATGAGGAAAACCCTTGGGTTTCTCCAGCCTTAAACCTGGAATCTCCCCTCGACTTGTCAAAAAACGGCTCCGGTCTGTGGTGAATGGAGCATCTCCACAGACCTCTCAGGATCTCCCTATCAAACCGAATGCTCCTACCAAAATCAAAGAAGTGGACTCCACCGTCTACGTAGATGCAGTTTTACAACAACTTAACGGAGGTCCACAAATCCCCGTCAAAGCACTAATTGACTCCGGTTGCTGTCGCACTCTCATAAGCGAAGCCACGTTTGCTGCCCTCAGAGCCGACTCAGAGGCTTTACCCGCCCCCGTCCAATTTGCTCAAATGGACGGGAGCCAATTCCAGGGGGGTCCAGTTGATCATCGCACCATAGGGGTGGCAATGGGAATTGGTTCCCACTGGGAACAAATAGACTTCACTATAGCCCCTATCCGATTTGCAGTGGTCTTGGGAATTAACTGGATTAAAGGACATAGTCCCAGTATTGATTGGGAAACAAACACTATTTCTTTCGCTAGTCCCACCTGCGACCAGCATCGGCAAAACTTTGCTCTGCCATTTCCGCCCGTTCCAGCATTAACCTCTACTGCCCCAGTACCGCCGGCACTACCCGCTGTATACCGGGACTTTGAAGATGTCTTCGACCTTAAGGAATGTGATGCCTTACCCCCCCACCGGGCCTCAGACTGTGCGATTGAAGTAGTGAAGGACTGCACATTAACCAAAAGTAAGATTTACCCTATGAGCGCTTCCGAGCGCACTGTCCTCCGGGACTTTTTGGACAAAAACCTCGCCAGAGGGTTCATTCGCCCTTCGAATGCCCCAAACTCGGCCCCCGCGTTTTTCGTCCGGAAAAAAGAGGGCGACCTTCGCCTGTGCATTGACTTCAGAAAGCTCAATGCGGTTACCCAGACCAACGCCTATCCTATCCCATTAATATCGGATATTTTGGGACAATTACAGGAAGGCCGTGTGTTCTCTAAATTAGACTTGGTAGAAGCCTACTACCGAGTCCGTATCCGCGAAGGAGATGAACACCTCACTGCCTTCTCTAGCTGTTTCGGAATGTATGAATTCCTTGTAATGCCGTTCGGATTAAAAGGGGCCCCGGGGGTCTTCATGCAACTCATCAATGAAATCCTACATGACCTTCTATATCGTGGGGTGGTGGTCTACTTAGATGACATTCTCATTTATTCGAAAACTATGGACGAGCATGTGACTCTGGTCAGAGAAGTTCTACAACGCCTGCGTAACCATCAACTGTTCGCTAAACTAGCTAAGTGTGAATTTCACCAAAGCAAACTCACGTTTTTGGGATACATCATCTCCCACCAAGGTCTTCGCATGGACCCCGCCAAAGTCCAAGCCGTCCTCGATTGGACTCCCCCCACCAACCGTAAGCAAGTACAGCAATTTCTGGGGTTTGCAAACTTCTATCGGGGATTCATCCCTAACTTCGCCCAAGTGGCTCTACCCATTACGGACCTGCTGAAAACGAAAGGAAAAGTAAGCTCGGCTGCCTTGCCCTCCGCAAAAATCCTATGGACTGAGCAATGCCAAGCCGCCTTTCTGGCCCTCAAACGCCTCTTCACTTCGGAGCCGGTGCTACGGCACCCAGACCCAAATCAAATGTTCATTGTGCAAGTCGATGCTTCCGATGTAGCCATGGGAGGGGCTCTCCTCCAGCAAGGACCGGACGGTCTTCTTCACCCTTGCGCTTACTTTTCAAAAAAATTTGCGCACGCTCAATTGAACTGGCCCATCTGGGAGAAAGAGGCCTCTGCAGTTCATCATGCACTGACTTTATGGCGGCAATTCTTAGAAGGGTCTAAAGTACCCTTTGAAGTTTGGACCGATCACAAAAATCTAGCTGCCCTCACGGGGTCCCATAAGCTATCGGCGAAACAACAACGGTGGGCGGAATTCTTTGCTCAGTTCCGTTTCACCCTGAAGCACGTCCCTGGGAAGCAGAACGTTCTCGCGGATGCTCTCTCCCGTTTACCACAATATCCGGTAAAACTCGAAAGACCCACCAACTCTCTGTTCACCCCTATGCAACGTGGGGCCCTACCTATGCTGGCTGTGCAAACCCGATCCCAGCATCAACACACCTTCCCTAACTTGCAAGCTCCGCCAGCCCAACCGGCTGCCCAGCCGCCACCGCAACAGACCGGAGTTCCCGCCCCTCCTACCCCTCCGACCGCTCAGCCGCCTGCAGTCTGCACGCCGCCACACGTAAGCACTAACCCTATAACTATTTCTCAGATCTCCAGGACCGACGGGGGGGCTCCCTCCAAACTCCCCATCTCCGAATCCTTTTTAACTGTCCTTCGGGACCAGTGCCTTTTAGAACGTTCCGCTCATACCCTACCTCCTGGTGTTTTGGAACAAGGGGGGTCCTGGTACAAAGACTCAAAATTGTATGTACCCAAAGCTCTCCGGAAGGACGTTTTACATTTAGCTCATGGAGCCAAAACAGCTGGGCACTTTGGGTTTCTGAAGACCCTTCACTTATTGCGCAGACAGTTCTGGTGGGGGGGAATGCGTTCCGACATTGACTCCTTCATCCGCAGTTGTCCCGTTTGTGCCGCTGCGAAACGTTCGCAGGGCAAACCCCCGGGACTGCTACAACCTCTTGAAACGCCCAGCAGACCTTGGGAAGTGATTGCTATGGACTTCATGACTGATCTCCCTCTCAGTGGGGGTAAAACTGTGTTGTGGGTTGTTACTGATTTGTTTTCTAAGCAAATACATTTGATTCCATGTGCAGGGATCCCCTCTGCTCAGAAACTGGCCCGCCTCTTCGTGACGCATATATTTCGTTTACATTCGTTTCCGCGTAAAATAATTTGTGACCGCGGAAGTGGTTTCGTTTCTAAGTTTTGGAAAGCTTTCCTCAAGTTGGTGGGGGTGGAACAGGGATTGTCTAGTGCATACCATCCTCAAACTGATGGTCAAACTGAACGTGTCAATGCTGTACTCGAATGTTATTTGCGTTGTTATGTTAACTACCACCAGGATAACTGGGTGGAACTGTTACCTTTAGCAGAATATGCCTACAATAATGCCATGCATCAATCCACAGGTTTTAGCCCGTTTTTTGCTGTGTATGGACAAGATTTCAGTCCCATCGTTCCTACAGATGATGTAGAGGGGGAGGGGAACCCCGACATTGCCTCCTGGGCACACGCCCTCCGTACCACTTGGCCCTGGCTCGTTAGCAACCTCGACCGGGCCAAACGTAAATACAAAGCGCAAGCTGATAAACATCGCTCCCCCGGGGGTGATCTGCAAGTGGGTGCTTTGGTTTACCTTTCCACCAAAAACCTCCGTTCCACCCAACCGTGCCATAAACTCAGCGCCAAATTCATTGGCCCTTTCCCCATTACTCGGGTCATAAACCCTGTCACAGTGGAACTGGCTCTCCCCAAATCCTTGAGGCGTGTGCATCCTGTTTTCCACATAAGCCTCCTCAAACCCCATATTACTTCTCCACGGTGGCATCCGGACCCACCGCCTGCGCAACCCATCATGGTGGGGGGGGAAGAACACTTCGAAGTCTCCAAGATCCTTGACTCCCGTATTCACCATGGCACTCTCCAATATCTAGTTCGTTGGAAACATTTCCCCCCTGCCTATGACGAATGGGTGCGCGCACGGGATGTCTCCGCCCCCGATCTCGTCGACGCCTTTCACATTGCTTACCCGACCAGACCAGCCCCCTTGCGAACTGGGAGGGGGCCTTGAGGGGAGCAGAATGTCAGGCTGCTATCTCGGTTTCGTTATTGCCTCTGTCTCTGTGCTGTATTGTCTGCCCCCCAAGGTCGCATGCCTAAGCCTGGGAACTCAGCTCCTGGGAAACTGTATTCCTGCGTGTAATCTCCCGCCTTTACTGCCTTATAATATCTCCCAGCTAGTGAGCCTTTCATAGCTGTCATTTTATTCGTTTGCACTGTATGCCTATTTGATCAGTAAAAACCATCTGTTTGGACTCTATACGACTTTGTGGTGATTTCTGGTTCTGTGGGCCAAGGGCTGACATTGTGAGGCATGTCTGGATGTGCTCTCTCTCCCCACCACCGCAGCGCAAGGGAGTTTATTACGGAAAAGTATATTTCTTTTTAATAACAGACTGGGCACTCCGCGTTGCAAATCTCCA
Organism: Euleptes europaea; assembly: GCF_029931775.1. NCBI lineage: Eukaryota > Metazoa > Chordata > Lepidosauria > Squamata > Sphaerodactylidae > Euleptes > Euleptes europaea. The sequence goes on from NC_079314.1 coordinate 111,425,736, forward strand.
ACCTCAGCCCCCACATTCAGGAAAAGCATTTGTTGCAGAGGGAAAACCAAATCCATTATTTTCTTTGTACGCCGTTCCCCAACCCACCTCCATATAGAAGGACTCTGCATGGATATATCATTTCAGAAGATTTTTTAAAGCTTCTCGGGAGAAGCTGGGGACTAAGAGACTTCGATGTAGAGAGTCAACATGAACACAGATGAAGCTGCCTTATACTGACTGAGACCATTGGTCCATCAAACCCAGTATTGTCTACTCAGACTGGCCGCAGCTCTCCCGGGTCTCAGGCTGAGGTCTTTCACATCATTTATTACCTGGTCCTTTTAACTGGAGATGCCGGGGACCTGGGAGCTGCCACTGATAGGTTGTTGTACTTGCGCTGTGTTCAGTTCCTGGCCATAGATATGCTGGATGGATTTCCCTAAGTCAATATAGTGCATGAATTGTGGAGGGTAAGGTAGGGGGTGCCGCTCCTGCCTGATAGGGCTGCCAGTACTGCCTTGACAAGCATCGGGAGATTTTGAAGGAGGTGCCTAGGGAGGGTGGAGTGTGGGGGAGGATGTGACAGGTGACAATCTCGGAATTTCTTCTAATCTCTGTGGTAAAGACCATAGAGACATGAGAAGATTCCTTGAGCATGACTATGGAGACAATTTTTCCAGCCATTTTTACTCCCGCTCCTCAATTTTTCGTGTGCAGGAGATTGGTGCTGTGGATGGGGGTTTACTTTCCATGGGCAGGAAAATGGAAAGCCGACTCCCTGATAATTACATGACGGACTTCATGTTTGCATAGAGGCCTTCGTGCAAAAAAGCTGACATGCAAAGTCTATGCCAGGGATGGGGAATGTCAGGCCCAGGGGCCGTTTAAGGCCCACAGCACAGAATCATTTGGTCTGGCCCTTTGTGGGTCCTGGCAGATCTTTAGCTCAGAAGGATCTAAGACTGGAGATCCACCCCCTCCCGTGGACAGTAATAGTCTCTATTCAAGGCAGATGTGAGTTTGTTTTGCCGAGAAAAGGAACCTTTTCCCCCCTTGCAGAAGAGTCATTAGCTATGGAGCTTATAGGACCGCCCAAGAAACTGTGTTAACCCTTTCCTGTCCAGGCCATGGAGAAACATATTCCCTCTGTACTATAAGAGGGCTGGGGGTGGAAGTGGCGACAGTGGAGAGGTTAAAGGGGGCAGGGCCAGAATGCACGGAGGGGGGGGGGCAAGTTCTTAGCCAGTGTGTCCTCATTTCATCCCTGCAGGCGGAGGTAGCAGGAGCCGGCTGTAGAATCTTGCCCCGACCATGCAGAGCAGGAGCAACTCTGGCGTGCGGCTGGATGGCTACGCCTGGCTGTTGTAACAGACCATCCTGTACTACCAGGTGGGCAAGTGCACCACCAGTTGGATGCCTGCCTGCTTGCCCGTGCCGGGGGGGTCATCTGGGGCAGCTGCCTGCTTGGGGCTTGGTCGGCTAATTTTTAAGTTGATAATTTTGTATGGCCTGCAAATGATGTTATAAATATCCAAATGGCCCTTGAGGGGAAAAAAGGTTCCCCACCCCTGGTCTATGCTCTATAGAATCAGGGGGTTTGTCTCTCAATTTTGTGGGAGGCTGCTGTACAGATTGCCATTTCCCCAAACTGGAGAGGAGTGTTCCTTCTGAATTGAATCTGGGCTGATCTCCAAACAGGCTGTGGGGTACCCATCATGGGAAAAGATGTACTCCATCCCAGGCGTATTTATCTAAATGCATATCTGAGCAGTATATAAATCAGACACACTGAGAACCTTCTCAAATTGCCTCATTTGCAAACTGTGGCCTAGTAACTGAAGATCCTCCTACATTCCTTCTCTGATAGCAGTTCAACTTTTTGACCTAATGTGACTCAGTGATGGTTAAGGCGAGGCATTGCACATTGTTTACTTCCTACAAGAAAACCACAACGATCGAGGAAATGCGTAAATGCAAAGGAGGCCAGGTTCCTCCTCCAAAAGTTGTGCATTCAGCAGATTGGATAGTTGTGCATCATATTGCACCCTTTACAAGATATCAGTACGAGCGCATACATGTTGCCAAAACCACAACAGGCTCTACTAAGCTATCATCAAATGAACATCTGTATGAGAAACGATTAATAAAGTGACGCATAGCACATTGCTTAACTTTTCTTTATGGTGAATTCTGTGGCAGGATGAGTGATTCTAAAGGAAAATTTAAGGGGAAATGTAGAAGGGAATACCTGTAGGTAGGGTTGCCAGGCCCCCCGCCCCCGGCCACTGGCGGGAGATGGGGGGGTAGGGTTGTTGTCTCGGTTGGGAAATCCTGGAGATTTGTGGGTGGAGCCTGAGGAGGAGAGAGACCTCAGTGGGGGTACAATGCCACTAAATACACCCTCCAAAGCATCCATTTTCTTTAGGGGAACTGATCTCTATAGTCTGGAGATGAGCTGTAAATCCAGAGGATTCCCAGGTCCCACCTGGAAACTGCCATCCCTGCTCGTAGGCCATTTATTTATTTAATCGCTTCATTTATACCCTCTTCTCTGCAATGGAGACCAAAAGCGGCTTACCTCATTCTCATCTCCATGTTTCCTCACAAAATCCCTGTGAGGTTGGTTAGGCTGAGAGCGTGGGACTGGCCCAAGGACAGTCCCTGGGCTGGTTTGAACCTGGGTCTCTCAGATCCGAATCTGACACTCAAATTACTGCACCGCACTGGGAGGGGAAGTTGAAATAATTGTGACACGAGTAGCAGAACACCTCCACAAGGAAACTTTATTTAGGTGCCAGCATGTCAAATATCTGTAGGAATCTTGGTAAAAGGTAAAGGTCCCCTGTGCAAGCACCGGGTCATTCCTAACCCATGGGGTGACGTCACATCCCGACGTTACCTAGGCAGACTTTGTTTACGGGGTGGTTTGCCAGGGCCTTCCCCAGTCATCTTCCCTTTACCCCCAACAAGCTGGGTACTCATTTGACTGACCTCGGAAGGATGGAAGGCTGAGTCAACCTTGAACCGGCCACCTGAAACCAACGTCCCTTGGGATCGAGCTCAGGTCGTGAGCAGAGCTTGGACTGCAGTACTGCAGCTTACCACACTGCACCACGGGGCTCCTTAGGAATCTTGAGGGAGACCAAAATAACTTCAAAATTCATTTTGAGGGAGAATATCAAAATGTAAAAAGTAAACAACTTGTTGTTAAGTGGAATGATGTGTATGTGGCTCTCATATTTGGCAATATGTTCTCTTAGCCTAAGGCATCACTAGACAAAGTGTTCAGTCTGAAGGCCACATCTGGGCCTCCGCCTGCTTTTGCGGGCTTTGAGTTGGACATCGGTACGTTTTTGTTTCCAGTGCCAGCAGTAGGGTTAAGAGTGGCTGACTCTAATCTGGAAAACCGGGTTTCATTCCCCACTCCTCCACATGAAGCCTGCGGGGTGACCTTGGGCCAGTCACAGTTCTCTCCAAACTCTCTCAGCCCCACATAAGAACATAAGAAAGGCCGTGCTGGATCAGACCAAGGACCATCAGGTCCAGCAGGCTGTCCACACAGTGGCCAACCAGGTGCCTCTAGGAAGCCACAAACAAGACAACTGCAGCAGCACCATCCTGCCAAAGCTGATTATAACCCTGCAGATACAGGGCTTGTGTTACTGTATAAGGGCGAAAACGCATGGTTGCTTCATCCTCCTTTAATCCCTGTTTTAGCCAGGATCGAACGCACATTAAGCGAAACGCATGTGTTCGATCCAGGCTGAATCCTGGCTGAAACAGGGATTAAAGGAGGATAAAGCGACCGTGCGTTTTCGCCCTAAGGCTCCGACAGTCGTAAGCACTTGAGAAATAATAAATACTGGCCCTGCTCCGCAAGGTGCCTGTTTGGGGAGAGGAAGGGATTGTGATTGTAAGCCACTTTGAGACTCCTTAAGGTAAAGTGGGGTATAAAAACCAACTCTTCTTCTCTTCTTCTTCATCTACAGCACTGGTTCCCAACCAGGGTTCCGCGGACCCCCAGGGGTCCGCGAGATCTAAATTAAGGTCCGTGAAACCCATAATAAATTAATATTTTCAATTAAACGTTCTCTATTATTAAAAATATATTCAAATATTATTCTAAGTTTAATGTTTAACTAACAGTTATGATTAAAGTTTATTTTCAAATTCTCGGAATTTTTATTTGGAACCTTGGGGTCCCTGCGCCGAACAAAAAAGTCCTAGTGGTCCCTGGTCAAAAAAAGGTTGGGAACCACTGGTCTACAGACTACAAAGATCAGTTCCCCTAGAGAGGGTGGGCTCTATGGAATTTACCCTGCTGAGGCCCCTCCACAAGCCCCCCCCTCAGGCTCCACCCCTCCAAATCTCCAAGAGTTTCCCAACCTGGAGCTGGCAATTTTAGTCCCCTAGCCAGCAGCCCTGTATCCTATCTAGCTAACCTGTGTTGACATTCAGCTGACTTTCTGGGACCCAGGAGCCAATGGAGGCAGCTGCCTGTTCTGAAACTGGAAGTGGCTGTCCAGCAGTCTCCCCACCCCACCCCACCCCACCCCGATTGCTCCCGGAGGGGGGTTACCTGCCCTGAGCAGCCCTAGGTGGATGGTCTTCCTTGTTTCACAAGTGATTTCTCATCTGCTTGATGCAAGCGTGAAACTTTGGGCTGAAGGCGTTGCCTTTTATTTTAAAAAACCGTGCCTTGTTCTCAAACAGTGGTAGAGATTGATGTGTGTGGATGGTATTTGAGGAGATGAGTGAAGAAGAGTTTTTTTTTTTTAATATGCCTTTCTCTACCACTTAAGGAAGAATCAAACTGGCTTGCAATCACCTTCCCTTCCCCTCCCCACAACAGAAACCCTGTGAGGTTGGCAGGGCTGAGAGAGTTCTGAGAGAACTGTGACTAGTCCAAGGTCACCGAGCTGGCTTCAGGAGTAGGAGTGGGGAATCAAAACTTGGTGCTCCAGATTAAAGTCCACCGCTTAGGTGGAAGAGTGGAGAATCAAACCTGGTTCACCAGATTAGAGTCCGCCGCTCATGTGGAGGAGTGGGGAATCGAACCCAGTTCTCCAGATGAGAGTCCACCGCTCTTAACCACCCACACCACGCTGGGAAGAGCTCAACCCAAACCGGCAGAGTTTCTCTACGGTGGGACTTGTTCTCATACCACTTTCTGTTCTAGACACTACTCCTTTCCTTTGCAAAAATACTCTGTGTAAACTCTACTCTTCCTTTTTATTTCTTAGTCTTTCTCTCCAACCCCCCTTTTTACCATGCCTTTTTTGATTATAACCCTGCGGATACAGGGCTCGTGTTATTGTGTAGGGCTCAGGCAGTTGTAAGCACTTGAGAAATAATAAATACTGGCCCTGCTCCAGTTAAAGTCAGTCATGGGCAAGTCCCATTGAAAGAAGTGGGACTTAATTAGGGCTACTTTAGCTGAATTAGTGGTGTTATTCTTGCAACCAGAATTAGCATCAGCGTATGAAAATATTCTTTATGTTGCATTTCTACCGTGCCTATTTCGATGAGCAGCCCACGGGACTTTAAAACGCAACCGAAAGAAAAGCCTAGGTGTACCTAAGGTTCTGTGGAATTTCTTAGCCCAGGAATGGGATGGAGGGGTCTAGATTGCTGCCCCAAAAAAAACCCCGACCCCCCCCCTCCAAAGAAAAGCCATTTAAAACCAAATGCATCTTGCAATGTGCTTTCTCGGAGAGACAATGCTCTCCTTTAAAAATGTGCCGGCCGCCGAGGAAAAGTGTGACGTTCGCCCATCAGGAAGTGACTCTGTTTTATTTAGTTTCACAACGTTTGTGCTCTCGGTAGCGGAGACCAGAACTGCACGTACTGCGCTCCTGAAAACCCGCCCGTGCTCTCAGCTGCGTTTCCGTCGGCCGCTTGCAGCCACAAAACGGCAGAAGTCGTTTTTTAGCGGCCGAGGCTGAGAAGTTAATAAAGGCTTCTGTATTTTCTTGTTAAGGGGGGAGGGCGTTTGTCTCGGGGAGTCAGTGGCAGGGGTGAGGCCTCACCGTCACCCACCCCTCCAGGGACTCCACAGGACGGGAGGCTTTGTGGCTCTTTGCTACTTGGCAGCCTCAGGTAACTTAGGATAGTCAAGCGGCAGGCGGTTCCGTTTTCGAAATTTTTTTTTTGGGAATTGTCTTAGTATTGGCTGGGGATAAGCAGAGAGTTGGTTTAGCAGTATATTTATTTTCTTTTAAAAAAAGCAGGATAGTTATAGCACCCATTCTGTGGGGAACATGGGTTAAACATTGAGTGACCCGGTGTTACGGCTTAAATTAAATCTCAATCCCCAGGGCTTGCTACCCCTGCTAGTGCAGGCAAATTCCAATCATCACGGCTAAAGGAGGTCTTCAGTAATATGGCCCGGCTGGGCCTCTCTCCACCTTTCCTATTAGCCATGGGTATAGACCGAGCAGTAAGCTTCCTGAAGCAAAGGGTAGAAGATATCGAACGTCAAGTAGACCTGGGAAAATCTCCTTTCTTTTTATCACCTGAAAAATCCAGACAGCTAGTTACACCTGCGGCTTATCTCTCCCACTTGGAACTCATTAACTATAGGAAGGCCTACACTTTAGCCCGATGCCAAGCCCTGCCATCAGCAGTTTTAGATGGAAAATATAAGATCCCAAGATCTGAAAGGCTGTACCCTTGTAGGACAGGTGACATAGAAACTGTCGAACATGTATTAGTCAGCTGTCCGTTTTATCATGGGGCTCGTATTAGACTTATTGATCCCTGATCAGTGGATTCTCAGATAAGTCGACTGAGTTCCTGTCTCACAACCCATTCCTGAAATTTGGGCTGAAAGGAGGCCGATGTTGGCCTCCGCCGGCGCAGGGGCCCACATCACCGGTGCCCGGAAGGTGCACGCCGATGTGAGTGACCCCAGCGCTGGCATGCAGGCCTGGGCACCGGTCCCCTGGCGCTGGGGCCGGATGCTGCCGCAGCCTCTCGCCGGCCTCTGACCACCAGCACAGGATGCAGTGGTGAGCCGGGAGGCGTGACAGCGCCCTGGGAGGCGTTCCCAGGGTGTTCACGCGCCAGCCGGGGGGGCGGGGCCAACATTAGTTGGGCTCCCAAGCCATTTCAGCTCAGGAATGCCCCTTCTTTATTTTCTTGAGATACGCCAGCTTTTTGCTGGCGTAGCTCCCGTGCTATGAGGGTTGCACGTTTTTTTTTTGCGCTGGGTAGAGGTTTCGGCGGTGCTAAAACCTCCTTAGAAGCAACGCCCCTGGGTTGCCTCCTAAGCCCAGCGCAGGCATTCCTTTCAGGAATGCGCTTTAAGAAGCTTCTGATAAATGAGATTCCTCATCTTTCGCTCCCCACTGCTAAATTCTGCTCCATTGCAATTAAAATACCGAAAAATAGGGTGGGGGAAAAACTGTTAAACTCTTTTATACTTCTATATTTTTAGTAATCTTAAGTTGGCAAGCCACTTTTGTGGCATGCACTAATTTTGTATAGCTTATTAATACCAGATTTTTTAATCAATTTTTGTAATTTGTAACAGTTTTTACAGTTTTATCAAGTTGGACAACTAACTTCTGGCTGGTCAAATAGACCGTATTAATAAACTTGACTTGAAAATATTGTTGAAGGCTTTCACGGTCAGAGTTACTCGGTTCTTGTAGGTTATCCGGGCTGTGTGACCGTGGTCTTGGCATTTTCTTTCCTGATGTTTCGCCAGCAGCTGTGGCAGGCATCTTCAGAGGAGTAACACTGAAGGACAGTGACTTGACTTGACTTGAGTGACCCGGTGACACAAAACCATTCGTATGACCTGAGGCGTGTTGACTGTGGAACGATTGTACTAGAATTCTAGTTAGCAGATAGGTCTTGAAAGGGAAGTTTTCTATATTCTCAGGAGGTGGCATACCACTAATTCTCTTGCCAAAGACTTCAATCCTTGTTTTTGTTTAGTTTTTTCCGCTGTCAAGTTGTAGCTGACTCATGGTGACCCGTGTGGGGTTTTCAAGGCAAGAAGCCAACAGAGGTGACTTGTCATTGCTTGCCTCTGAGTAGTAACCCTGAACTTCCTTAGTGGTCTCCCATGCAACTTTGGAGCAAAAGGTTCAGTTCCTGTTAGAGGACTGTGACCCTCAGCGTACTTATTTTGTAGCTTGTTTTTTGGGGAGCTGCAGAGAAGAGACGGAAGGGAGGTGTTTTTTAGAGATGGTTTTAAGTTTTATGGTTTTATTGTTCACGACCTCAGGCTAAGAACAGGGGGAAAGGAAAGAAAGAAAAAGAGGTCTCCCATCCAACTGCTAACCAGGGCTGACCTTCCTTAGCTTCCTCAAGTGGTAGAGAAAGTAGGCATATATAAACCAAATCTTCTTCTTCTGAAAGTAAGTACAGAAAGTTATAAAAAACACAACCAGAAATAAACCTTATGAGATGATTTCTCCTCCTCCTCCTCCTCCTCCTCCTCACAGACTCCCTATAGGGAAATGTGTGCTAAATGGGTTAAAAGCCCCTCCTAAAATGTGGTTTCTCTAGTTCAGCCATTTTGACATTTTGACATGGCCATTAAGATGCAGGTTTCTCCCTGCATCTTAATCATAAGTTTAAAGTCAGCATTCCAGCGACTGGCATGTAGAGATGAAGAGAACTGTTACAATGACTAGCATAAACAAGTAGAAGAGAACAACAACAAAAAAGAAGAAGAGATCAGTTCCACAAGCTCCAAGAAATCAAAGGATCATTTAAAACATAGTTAGGCATGCTGAAATATCAAGATGGAAAAACATTAACTGAACAGGACAAAATAAAGGAAAAAAATGGAAACAGTACACTGAATAATTATATAAAAGAGATGAAAGGATCACAGATTCCTTCCAAGAAGAATCTTTTGAAAAAGAATCTACAGTTTTAGAAAGTGAAGTGCTTCACTGAGAGCAATTGAGAAAAACAAACCACCAAGATTAGATGGGAGATCAGTAGAGCTATTTGAAGCCACAGAAATGGAGTCCATCAAAATCTTAACAAGAATACGCCAACAAATATGGAAAACAAAACAATAGCACATACCGGAAATGGTCAATTTACATTTCAATTCTGAAAAAAAAGAGACGTTAAGGACTGCAGCAACTATTGGACCATCATATTAATTTCTCTTGCAGGTAAAGTGATACTTAAAATCTTACAACAGAGACTATTACCATATATGGAATGGGAAATGTTCATGCTGGATTCAGAAAAAGGAAGAGGAACTAGAAATTATATTGCAAATTTACATTGGTTGCTGGAGCATATGAGTTAATTTCAGAAGAAAATCAGCTTGTGTTTCATTGATTACAGCAAAGCTTTTGACTGTGTGGATCATGAAAAGTTATGGATGGTTTTATAAGAAATGGGTGTACCACAGCATCTGATTGCTTTGATGCACAACCTGTACTCCAGACAAGAGGCTACTTTTAGGACAGAATATGGAGAAACAGCATGGTTCGAAGTGTGGTGATGGAGGAGAGTTTTATGGATACCATGGACCACCAATAAGACAAGTGAGTTGTAGATCAAATCAAGCCTGAACTCACCCTAGAAGCTAAAATGACTAAACTGAGACTATCGTATTTTAGTCACATTATGAGAAGAGAAGTCACTGGACAAGACAACAACGCTAGGAAAAGTTGAAGGCAGCAGGAAAAGAGGAAGACCCAACATAAGATGGATTGACCTGAGCAAGGCTGTTAACGATAGGACATTTTGGAGGATATTAATGCATAAAGTTGCTGGTGACTTGATGGCACTTACACACACACACACACACACACACACTAGATGTGATGCAAAACATTTTGTATTAGGACCTCTACTCCCCTTTTTTTCTTTTTTACTTCAATGCAGCTGCTAATTTGATTAAGGAAATGTTTGGGGAAGGAGTATTTTACCCTTTCTTCCATGATCTAAATCTCTCCTCACAAGGCTGCTATTAGCCCTCGGTGGGAATGGGGATTTTACAGGTATAAACTGTCTGGGAGGAAAGAATTAAGCACCCACCGCTTCTCCCAGTGCTGTTTTTCGGATCAAATTTGTAGCTCCCGGCAGCTGTCTTTGTTTTGCTTTCTTTTGCTTTTCATAAAAGACCACAGAAGATCCTGATCATGAATTTCCCAGATCACCTCAAGTTTAGTTATCCTCCAGTAACCCATTTTACACAATGGTGGTGAAGACAGCCATTGAGCGAGAAAAGCTCTTTGCATACAAGAAGCACTATGGAAATTAATAATTTGCGTTCAGTGTCTGTGGCAGACCTGGGTGTTGGGATGGCAAAAATTATCAAAAAAGGGAGTGTGGATATTCTCTATAACCCTCTTCAGACATTCAAAAGAGAGAATAAAAAAACATAGGGGAGGGGGAGAGCAGAATTTATTTATTTAATAATTATTTGATTAGTTAGTTAAAACATGAACATGCTGCCTTTCTACCCAAATAGGGTCCCCAAGAGATTGAATGGCTAGCTTCATTCTTCCCCCCAATTTCCATATATGCATGTCCGTGTATGCAAACAACCTCCACATGTCCAGATGTATTTGCTTAAGGTTCTCTCTGCACAGTCAGAAGCGGTGTGGTTGTTTTCAATGTATTTACTTACTTATTGAGTACATTCTATCTTGCCTTTTCTTCAAGAAACTCAAGGCAGTGCACATTACCTCCCATCCTCCATTTTATCTTTACAACAACTTTGTGAGGTAGGTTAGGTAGAATATCCTGAGCTTATTCATCCAGCTTCTATGGCAGAATCGGGATTTAAACCTGTCTCTCCCAGATTCTAGTGTGAAACCCTAACCTCTACACCAGGGGTGTTGAACTCATTTGTTAAGAGGGCTGGATGTAACATAGATGTCACTTGGTCGGGCTGGGCCGTGTGTACCATAAAATTTAATGCCAGGTACAGGAGATACAAACTTTATAGAAGAAGAAGAAGTTGGTTTTTATATGCCGACTTTCTCTACCACTTAAGGGAGAATCTGCTGTGGGGAGGGGAAGGAAAGGTGATTGTAAGCTAGTTTGATTCTTTCTTAAGTGGCAGAGAAAGTTGGCAAATAAAAAACAACTCTTCTTCCTCCTCCTCCTCCTCCTCCTCCTCCTCCAACTCAGTGTCCCCAAGACAGCGAACATTTGACAAGACGGCATTTGAAATAGAAACACATATAAAGTATTGGAAAAATTGTAATGAAACATATAAGCACATACGCAATCAGGGAAGAGGGCTAATAAAAGTTAGTGAGGAAACACCAAACCAAACAAAAAAGTCTTCTTCACCTGCTGGCGGATGACAGCGGTAGAGGGAGACAGATTAATCTCCACAGGGAGGAAGTTCTGTAACACACACCTTGAAAGGTTAAAGCACCATGCAATTAAAAGGGGGAAAAGAGTTTTCAATTGCATTTTTGTGTCCATATTTATTCCAAATAGAAGGGGATGGAGACCACTGCTCTAATGGGATACTACTATTGTCTATGAGCTCCTTAGATAAAGGTAGGCAAGCACCGGGTCATTACTGACCCATGGGGTGACGTCACATCCCAACATTTACAAGGCAGACTGTGTTTATGGGGTGGTTTGCCATTGCCTTCCCCAGTCATCTACACTTTACCCCCAGCAAGATGGATACTCATTTTACCGACCTCAAAAGGATGGAAGGCTGAGTCAACCTTGAGTTGGCTACCTGAAACCGACTTCTGTCGGGATTGAACTCAGGTCATGAGCAGACCTTTTGACTGCAGTACTGCAGCTTACCACTCGGCGCCAAGGGGCTCCTATGTGCTCCTTGAAATAGTCTAACAGTGCATTCCTGAAAGGAATGCCTGCACCGGGATTAGGAGGCAACCCAGCGGTGTCAAAAACCCGTGCAACCCTCATGGGGTTGTGAAAAACAAAAAATGGGCATTCCCAAGCCGAAAAACAAAAAGGGGCACTCCCAAGCCGAAATGGCTCGGGTGGCCGACTAACATCGACCCTGCCGCCCGGCCGGCGCCAGAACGCCCCAGGAACACCTCCCGGGGTGCTGGAACGCCTCCCTTCTCGCCGCTGCGTCCTGTGCCGGCGGCTAGAGGCTGGCGGGAAGCTGCGGCAGTGACCGGGCCCAGCGTTGTGCCAGCGGCTGCCAGGGACCGGCATCCGGGCCTGTACACCGGTGCTGGGGCCACTCATGCCAGCGTGCGCCATCTGGGTGCCAGCGGTGTGGGCCCCTGTGCCGGTGGAGGCCTTCGTCAGCCTTCTAAGGCCTTTCCCCGCTGCCGCCATGCATTTGAGGAATGCGCTGTAGATCACTTATGTTATTCATTTCCTACCCCAGAATTGTCCTTTGCCTTTGTGGGTTGGATGGCTTTTCTAAGTTTTGACAGCCATAATTTTGGGAACTTCCTAGGGGTTTCAGAAATGGTTAACATTTAAATGGTAAGCTCCTTCAGGCTGGCTCTGGATGTTTTGCTAGTGTATCTGTGTCTCGGTAAAAGAACCTACCATCTACCCTGACTGCATTGTAAAGAATAAATAAAAATATCCACACAGCTCTATTGAGTGTGTTGTGGCCATAATTTTGTACACATGGGGAGATGAATTTCCCTGTATACAGCGCTTGCAAAACATTTCCGATGCTTCAGCATCAGCATTTTATATACATATAAAATATATATAAGCCAGATATTTTAAGATGCCTGTTATTGTTATTTAATTTGCAAGGCAATCAAGTTGTTTCATTACAGCTTGTGTGGTATAGCAATGAAAGCTGCAGCCCAGCCCACAGTTGGATTTACTTCTGAGTAAACATACGTACCATTGGCCTATGCAGCATCCAGTTTACAAAAGAGCCAGCGTGGTGTAGTGGTTAAGAGTGTCAGACTAGTATTTGGGAGACCTGGGTTTGAATCCCCACGTGTCATGGAAACTCACTGGGTGGTGTCCTTAGACCAGTCACACACTCTCTATCTCTCAGCCTAACAGGGTTGTTGTGAAGATAGATGGAGGAGAGGAGAATGATGTAAACCACTTGGGGTCCCCATTGGGGAGAAAAGTAGAATATAAATAGGCTTACCAGGTCCTTCTTCTGGTCCGGCGGGAGGGTGGAGGCAAGTCATCGCGCGCACGTGCGGCCGCACCAATGCGATCGCGGCACTTCCGGTTTACACCCGGAAGTGCTGCATTGCAATGGGGCCTTTACCACTTATACTGTGAGTTTGAGTGGTAAAAGGCCCCTTGCGATGCGGCACTTCTGGGTGTAAAACGCATCTCAAGGGGCCATTTACCACTCAAACTGGGAGTTAATAAATTTGTGCCGATGACACATAAGAACATAAGAAAAGCCCTGCATCAGCAGTTTTATTCTCTATTCCTCGTCTAAGTAATTCCTATGTGGGCAATCTGAAGCAATTTTCCCTTTGTCCGTATGCACTGAGTTTGCCCGAACCGGATGCTTCTCAGCTCCTGTTGACTTTCCCCCCAGGTTCAGTTTAAAAGCTGCTCTGCCACCTTTTTTTTATTTTATGCGCCAGCAGTCTGGTTCCATCCTGGTTCAAGTGGAGCCCATCCCTTTTGAAGACCTGGCTTGTCCCAAAATGTTGCCCAGTTCCTTACAAATCTAAAGCCCTCTTCCCTGCACCACCGTCTCATCCACGCATTGAGACTCACCAACTGTGCCTGCCTAGCTGGTCCTGCACGTGGAACAGGTAGAATTTCTGAGAAAGCTACCTTGGAGGTCTTGGCTTTTAGTCTCTTGCCCAGCAACCTAAATTTGGATTCCAAGACCTCCGGACTGCATTTCCCCACGTCATTGGTGCCAACATGCACCACAACCACTGGCTCCTCCCCAGCACTCTCTACCAGACTACCTATATGACGGGTAATGTCCTCAACCTTCGCACCAGGCAGGCAAGTCACCATGAGTTCCATGCACCCGCCAGAAACCCAGCTATCTACATTCCTAAGGATTGAATCCCCCACTACAAGAAGCCCCCCTCCCCTCTGAGGAATGTCCTCAGTACGAGAGGATATCTGTTCATCCACCAAGGAAGAGGTCCCTTCTAAGGTACCACATCCCCCTACCTCAGTGAGATGGCCTCCTTCCCCAAGGGCTCCATCATCTGTGACTGGCAGGTTGCCATCACCTTGGGACTGGGATGTGATTATTTCATCCCTGGAGTCCTTAGTCACCTCTCTCCCTGCATGCCTCAGCTCATCTAGTTCAGCTACCGTTGCTTCAAAGAAGTGAACTCGCTTCCTGAGAGCCAGGAGCTCCCTGCACCGAGCACACACCCATGACTTCTGTCCAGCAGGCAGATAATCATATATGTGACACTCCATGCAGCACACTGGATAGCCCCCCGACCCCTGCTGGCTTTCTACCTTCATAACTGGCATTATATTATATTATATTATATTATATTATATTATATTATATTATATTATATTATATTATATTATATTATATTATATTATATTATATTATTCTTTGGTGTTGTAACCCTGCCCTTTATTCTCTTGCACTCTTCCTGTACCAAATAAGAACGGAGTGCCGAAGTTCCTTGCCCTTCAGCTATCTGCTGCTGATTCACATAGATATTCAAGTTGCTTGGTACTCCAACTGGTTTGGATTTGAACACAACTGGATTTGGGTTTGGACACAAATGGAGAAAGATATCTTATTGTTCAGGTTAAAAAAAATCCCTACACATTTTGCAAAAAAAACCCAAAAACACTTCTTCAAGGGAATCTGTTAGTCCTTCAGTGAGAATGTAAGATCAATGATCTTGCATTCTGTGTTTTTGCATTCTCACTGAAGGGCTAGACGATTCCCCTGAAGAAGCTTTTAGGCAAAACAATAAAATATCTATCGATTGCTCTTCGCCTACTTTCCCCCTCTGAATTAAGTGGATGCCAGCAAGGCTCTCTCCATTTCAGATCTCACAGTTGAATATAAAACTAATTTACCTTATAGAATTCCCAAGAGAGCCTCTGTTAAAGTCCTGTATAAATAGCATTGCAAATTTTTTAAACCTGGCAACCTACCTGTTATTCAAACTAGATGGGTAAACCAGATACAGTACCAGGGAACTTTGCTTTTCGAGTATAATTTTCAGTCACTTATTCATATAATTTAATTTTAATTATTAAACTGAGAATTGTAATATAGGTGAGACTCAACTTCTTGGTCCGCCAGTTGGTGTCTTGCAGGCTGATCCTGTGTGGATTTACTCGGAAGTCAGCCCCAATATATGCAATGGGGGGTTTAATTTAACTTCGTTGTAGCTGCTTATTAATCCTATGAAGCAATTTCATTTTCCTGTGCGGGGATGACAGAACAAGAAAAGACCTCTCTTTTGATGGTAGAAATATAAATTGTTTAATTAATTTAGGATAGAGTAAAACTCATTTGGTAATATGTTATGTGTTTTGTAGGTAGGTGGAACATATGTTATGTCTTATTTTGTATGTTATGTATTTGTAATTTTAAGTTTTAAAAAAGAAAAAAGAAGAAAAAAAGGCCTCTCTGTGCAGCAGAATATAATTTTCTTTAAGAAAAAAAAACACTAATAAAGGTATATTTGTTAAACTTTTAATGTTATCCAGAAATATAGTTTTGAAACTGCATATTTCAAAATGTATTCAGACGTGCAATTTACCGGGGGGAAACAGCAGACAGACTCTGTTCATTATAAGCTTTATATAACAGGCACAGAACTTTTTACTTTGCTTAATTTGGAAAAAAAGAAGAAGAAAGGATACACTTTCTTTCCATTCTGTGGAGCACCCTCCCCCAAGACAGCTCACGATAAAAACACAGAATACAACAATAAATAAAAACAAAAACCCAAAGATACAAACCATTGAACCACCAGGCAAAATAATCAAATTCCTTCGAGGGACTTATGGAACAAATACATCTTCATATATTTTTTTTTTCCAGAAGGCCCGCAGAGACGATGCCCACAGGTGTTTCTTTCCTGAGCCAAATTCTGATGTTGGAAGCAAATTCGGCTGGCGAAAATCCGGGGAGTTGGGAGGGAAATAAGTGAAATAAATGGTTGGTGTAGCAAGGGTCCAGCTTTCTTTATCTGTATGCCCCTTTAGTTCTAAAAGATCAAGCCTTTTATGTTTTATACGTGACTAGGAGAACACTTGGGCCTTTAAAAATATATATATATATATGCTTCCATTGTGTTTCTATTGGGCTTTTGCGTTTAGGCTTAATAACAGCGGCACAGTTTTGGATGCAATCCACTCTTCCTTCCTTCCTCTCTCTCCCCTCCCCTCACTTTCTTCTCCCTCTCCTCCCATTCACCTACGTTTCTTGGCAAGGCTCTGCTCCTTGTCTGCTGGAACTGTGACGTCAATGACTCCGCTGCGAGTGACCCCCGTGGCAAAACCTGCAAAGCATTATACGCCGTGAATAAGAACTTTCTTATTAGATCTGCAGCTGGCTGCCTATAGACATATGGCAGCGAGGAAGTTTTTGGAAGAAAGGGTCTCCGTCTGACAAAGAAGCCAGTCACTTGCATCAAGGTTTACCCTGGCATTTCTGCGTGTTTATATTATCGTGTGCCAGGGGCATGCCTTCTTTCATTTCCCCCCATTCCCCTTCCACTCTTTGTGTACTTGTTTAACTTTTTAAACCCAGCCAGTTCTTCTGTTGAGATGCGAGAGATTTATATGTAACATCATTAAAAGAGAGAGAGAGAGATTCCTGGTCAGGGCTGGTGCTAGCATTAGGCGAACTATGCGGTCGCCTAGGGCACAAACCTCAGAGGGGCACAGAACTGACCTGAGGGGCACAGTTTTAAACAGATTAGTTTCTTGAAAACAATGCAACTGACAATTTATATATATTTTTTATTTTAAGATAAGTACCACAATAGTGCTTTGGAATATAATTAATTATAATGTCCTATAAAAAGTTTTGTGCTTTTATTTTTCTACAAGACATCTGTTTTTGAAAATTGGTTGGCCTAAGGGGGGGGGGGCACTTGAAGTTCACCTTGCCTAGGGCGTGAAAATGACTGGCACCGGCCCTATTCCTGGTATAGGAAGGTTTAGCAGTGTGGAATCGCAAACAGGAATGTACCGCTCTCTTCCATATTGAAAGAGGTCATTAATTTAGGGGGAAAACGACCAGCACTTTATTATTTGGGATCTATAATTGGATTCTCAGTGCACAATTTAGCCTTAACAGCAGTTGGAGGGAAGGGGCAGTATAGACTAGGATTGACAGGGTTCCTGAGAGCCACTATGGGTCAACAGACGGACATTTTGTCTGCCCTTCCGATAATGCTGCCTGGATCCAGTCCAGACATCATGTGGAAACAACCCTTCCCCGTTTCCATGGGCCTGTAGGATGACGGGAGGTCCAAGAGTTTTGTACCCATAATCCCCTGCTCTTTGCAGCTTAAGGGGGCCACAGCTCTGGGAAAGAGAAGGGGGTTACTGTGGCATGGGGAGGGGGCATGGCTCAATAGTAGAGCATCTGCTTGGCATGTAGCAGGTCCCTGGTCCGATCCCTGGTATCTCTAGTTAAAAGGATCAGGTAGCAGGTGATGTGATAGACCTCAACCTGAGACCCTGGAAAGCCGCTGCCTGTCTCAGTAGACAATACTGACCTTGAAGGATCAACAGTCTGATTCAGTATAAAGCAGCTTCATGTGTTTGTGCATGCCAGTTTCTCTAGTTTGTTTGGGTTTGTTTTGTGGGACTTCCTCTGCCACAGCTAAAAGTAATCCAGGGAGGCAGGTTTCTAGCCTCAGCAATATATAGAATTTTTCACCAGTTTCAGATTCCTAACAGGTCATTTCATGCTGGTGAACATCTCATGATGCTCATAGCATGTTCCAAGTAGCAACGTGCTTTACTGTTTTCCGTTAATCCCAGGCAGTCATAGGTAGAGTTCCCCCAGACAGTTCCCCCAGACGGTTCCATTGGTCTTACGGAAACACTTCCAGCTTCCTTCAATGCTCTACAGATGTCTCACCTCCGTATGACCTGCAGCTCATCTCAGATTTTCTTGATACAAAATTTTGACGGAACATACAGGTGTGTGGAAATTCCATCCCTAACTACCATGCACAGACACACAATTTTATCAAAACTCTATTGCTTAGATTTTGTTCTTTGGTTGCTGTTTTTTTTACCAACTATTAACCTCCAAAATTCCCTTTGGTCAAAGGCAACACAACTCTAATTCTAAACTCAGAGCTGCTTCCAGTCTGAAACAACGGGTATATTTCAAAGCTGTTTTTAGGAGCAAGGCTACATTTTGTTCCCCAGAACATTTTAGCCTTGGTATTTTTTCCAAGCTGTTGTGTTGGTCAGCCTTCATAAAACAAAAGTCAAGATTCAAGACAGAATATTAAATAAAATATTGTACAATCAGCTAGCATGCATTTTCCATTGAATAACTGTCTGATTATCTTTCAGTGGGTAGGCAAGACATTCCATGTTTCAAAAGATGGATTATACCTTCTCTTCCAAAATAAAATTACCAGAGTACAGTCTTCAACCAGTAAACTCCTTTTCAACCACTCTAGCCTTAATTCAACAGTGTCTTAGTATAAGCAAATCCCTATAAATAGATTGGTCACCCATTCACAGCTACTAATGCCAGTAATTTTGGACACATCATGGGTAGAAGAACCAGTGAGTACAGTTAAAAATAAAATAAATTCAGTTAATCAACAATTCTAAAACACTTGTTCTTTGATAACACTAGGATTTTAGCTGTCATATTAACAACTTTGTCTCAACCTCTTTCCTTATAGATAATTTAATTTCTGTGATAGGACTGTTTCTTAATTTTAGAAATTTGTAGAGAACTTCATAGCCAATACTGTCTAAGAAGTTCACTTTTAAATATGAGCGCAATCAAGAAAATGATAGTAGAAAAGGGAAAAAGTCCAGTAGCACCTTAAAGACTAACAAAAATATTTTCTGGTAGGATATGAGCTTTCAAGAAAATGATTTAAAACAACTATCCTAAAACAAAATGTCCCAGGTTTAACTCCAGTATCTGCAATTAAAGGTACTCTGATCACATGTTCTGGGTAGAAACCTTTGCATAAAACACTAGAGAACCATTGCCGGTCCATAGAGACAATGGCCATTTATACATGGCTGTTTCCTCATGGTCAGCCCACCTACTTTGGGACTTTCCCTTGATTATGAATGCGTTTTCCGACCATCGGAGGTCGCCTCACTCTCCCCATGCGTGTCCACACATTTTGCCTGGGTTTTCTGCATGCTGGCTATACACGAATCCAGAAAATGCAGGCAAAATGCACAGAAACGTGAGGGGAGAGCGAGGCGACCTCTGATGGTCGGAAAATGCTTACATAATCAAGGGAAAGTGCTAAAGTAGTCAGTGGGGTGACCGTGAGGAAACAGCCATGCATAAATGGCCAATATTGAGGTAGGTAGACTAGTGGTTTGACTTGGTAGAAGGCTGCTTGCTGTACTGGTTAGAATGTTGGACTGGGATCTGGAAGATGCAGGTTTGAATCCCACGCAGGGCCAAACTAGATGTGCCCGTTTTCAAAGAGCTAGCTAGATCCAGCTTCTTGCGTATGGATCTCCTAGATCCTTGCTGGTTGAACCCTTGCTGAAAGCTTGCTGTCTGCTCAAGAACATTCTTAGCGACAACCCAAAAGAGTCATGCAGTGGCTGTTAATTCTCCTATCTGAGGAGGGAAGAAATTGCATTTTGAAATTTGCAAGCAAAGGAACAGGGCCAGGTTTTTGCTGGAAGCTGGCTCAGGAAGGTGGGAGCTTCTGCTGATGTTGTAACATTAAACAGCTGCTCTGTGTTAATTATAACTCTTTTATGGCAGGCCAGATAGGCCCCTTTTATAAAGTTCTCAAGTATTGCCTGTTTGTCTTAAACCTTCCCTCCTAAAATTGAGTGTCGTTGCTGTTCTGTCTTTTAAAAAGAAACTACTGATTCTGTTTTTTAAAAAATACAGGAATAGCCTCGGTCAGGAGTTCAGTCAACAGTGAGTCTTGAACTAGTGACTTGCGGGGATTCGTGTTGCACTCCACCACCCAGCAAGGGTGGGCACTTGAGATAGGGTAGCCGTGCCAGCAGCAGAAATCTCTCTAATCTAGTTCAAAACTGAGCTGTCAAGTAGGAGGCTACCCTTGTAATGGCAAAAACATTTTATTCTTTCAGATTTTATATGGTTGACCTTCCTTCCTTCCTTCCTTCCTTCCTTCCTTCCTTCCTTCCTTCCTTCCTTCCTTCCTTCCTTCCTTCCTTCCTTCCTTCCTTCCTTCCTTCCTTCCTTCCGTGTGGTGTAGTGGTTAAGAACGGTGGTTTGGAGTGGTGGACTCTGATCTGGAGCACCGGGTTTGATTTCCCACTCTTCCACATGAGCAGCGGGGGCTAATCTGGTGAACTGGATTTGTTTCCCCACTCCTACATATGGAGCCAGCTGGGTGACCGTGGGCAAGATACAGCTCTCTTGGAGCTCTCTCAATCCCACCTACCTTACAGGGTGTCTGTTGTAGGGAGGGAAAGGGAAGGTTGATTGTAAGCCAGTTTGAGTCTCCCTTAAGTGGTAGAGAAAGTCAGCATATAAAAACCAACCCCTCTTCTTTTTCCTTCCTTCCTTCCTTCCTTCCTTCCTTCCTTCCTTCCTTCCTTCCTTCCTTCCTTCCTTCCTTCCTTCCTTCCTTCCTTCCTTCCTTCCTTCCTTCCTTCCTTCCTTCCTTCCTTCCTTCCTTCATGTTTTATATATTCTTCATGATCCTGGAAAAAAATGCTATTTTTCTAACTACACACTACTTTTGTTTAATTGGATTTCTTGTGAAATGGCTTTTGTGCTCCTTTTAATGGATTGGATTTTATGCTGCGGTTTATTATATATTTGTTTCGCCAATTTATAGCCTGTCCTTATTAATACTCAACGCAGATTGCAGAGTATGGAGAAAAAAAGAAAAAAAGGTGATCAAACAGGATATGACATCGAATGGATAATTCAATAGAGCTAGGGGTACAGAACTGAACAGAGCGAGCAACCGTGTGACTGAGAGAACGTTGTCTATACAATAAATGATGCAATTGAACAATGCACTACGGCTTTTTGTCATTTTAACTTTTTAAAAATTATTTGATTGTTGGAAGCCATTTTTGGAGAGTGGCTGCCAAGGGGGGGACTTAGGGGGACAACGTTCTCATGGCCTGTGCCACTCTGGGTCTCCAGGGAACCAGGCAAAGTGCCGTTGAGGGTAGCAGCTTATCTGTTCTCTAACGTCTTGTGTAAGTTCTTCCGAGGATGAGGGGGAACAAAGGCGGTCTTTGTCTGGGGCCCTGTGGTGGCACTCGACAGCCTCAGCAGTGTGCCGCAGGACCGCCTCTCCCAGTGTGAACCTGTGTGGGCCATGTCAGTGTCCTTTCAGAGTCTCCCACTAGAACCTTCTCTGAAGAGTTATTAATTTGGGGCACCTCAAAGGTTAGGAACATAAAAAAAGCCATGCTGGATCAGACCAAGGCCCATCAAGTCCTGCAGTCTGGTCACATAGTGGCCAACCAGGTGCCTCTAGGAAGCCCACAAACAAGACGACTGCAGCAGCACCCTGCCTGTGTTCCACAGCACCTAATATAATAGGCATTCTCCTCTGATACTAGAGAGAATAGGTTGAGCTGGAAACTGTAATATTTTATATAAAATATTTATATTTATTATGTAGTGTACACAACATAACATCTTTCTTAAAAACACTGAGTCTGGAATGCTGGCTCCATATAAAACTGCCAGTATAAACTGTTACAAAAATATCGAACACAGTTGATGAGACCTTTATTATAAATGACTCATACACGACCAAACGTGTTTCGGCCTCTTGGCCCTTCTTCAGTGGTCACATATACATAACATAATTATTAAGAACTCATCCGGAAATACAGGTATTATATCTGAAAGTAGAAAATCTTATATCTTATATCTGTGAGGGTTTTCAGAACAACAGAAACCTTACACTTGCAAAGAGCTATATTAGAGTAAAAGAGCTAGATTCCAGTCCAGTAGCACCTTAGAGACCTAGATTTCCGGGGTATGAGTTTTCGAGAGTCAGTGTTCCCTTTGACGAGTATCTTACGAAAATTCATACCTTCGAAAATCTCGTCAAAGCTCATACTCTGAAGATTATGGTGGTCTCGAAGGTGCTACTGGAATGGAATCAAGCTGTTCTACAGCAGACCAGCATGGCTGCCCTCCGAAACCATCTTCTTTAGAATAAAAAAGCAGCAATTCTTTATCATAAAAACACTTAATGAAAACTGATGGCAGCCATAAATAATCCAAAGACCATAAAAAGGAAAGCAATTTGCATGTCATACTGATGCCATCCTGAGCTCCGTGGAAGAACAGCAAGATAAAATTTTTTTTAATGGAATAATAACAAGATACGTACAGCATTTGTATGACGTAGCTTCTAAATGGTATGCTATTTTGTGTGGTATTTTAAGATACTCTGTATATTTGATTTTTTTAAACTCTATTTTAATTCTGTGCTTTTTTACAGTTCAGGGTGCTTTCAAAACCATATTCTGTGCATTTTTAAAATCTTGTCACTTGGACTGTAGCTGCCTTTAGTCTAAAGAGATAAGGTGGGATACAAATGTTTTAAAACCACCAACTGATAAATATTAACAGAAAGATGTTATTTGTTTATCATATTTATTTATTTATTTTCCATTTCTATCCTGCCTTCCCCAGCCGAAGCCAGGCTCAGGGCAGGTAACAACAATATTCATTTAGACCCCACCTTTCTTCCTAGTGGGGACCCAAAGCAGCTTACATCATTCTCCATTTTTCAAAAAAAATGAGAAGTGTTTATGTGTATTTCACCGTTACATAAACAAACATGAAGCTGCCTTGCACTGAAGCCTACCTTTTGGTCCATCAAAGTTAATCTTATCTACTCAGACTGACAGCAACTCTCCAGGGTCTCAGGTAGAGGTCTTTCGCATCTCTTCCTACCTAATCCTTCTAATTAGAGATGCCAGGGATTGAACCTATGACCTTCTGCATGCCGATAAGATGCTTTGTCACTAAGCCACAGCCCCTGTAAGGTAGACAGGTATTACCATCTCCATATTACTGACGGGCGCTGTCTGAAGGATAATGGCTTGCCCTCAAGTCATCTACTGAGTTAATGGCAGAGGTGCATGCACTAGGGAGGCAAAACCCGGAAGTGACATCATTATGGTGGGATGACACTCTAGGATCCACCTAAAATTCTAGTGTCACCCCTGATGTAATGACTGCACTTTGAGTTTTTACTAGAAGCAACATTGCATGCTGGCACACCTGTCCCCAAACCCCAGTTTTTCCTAGGAAGCGAGGTTGACGGTTGCAGCTGGCAACCCTAGCATGCTCCCAAAGACCACTTTTCTGTAGTGCTGCTCCACTGATACTTGAGAGGTATCAATGGGCTTTGATTGGTGTACATCTACACAGCATTGCACTGTTGATGGCTTTGTGCCCTTCATAATTTAGAGACTGCTTTTTAAAATAAATATTTTATTAAGATTTTTTCAAACAAACAAACAAACAAACATATAATCACACATACATTCATGCACAGTTTATACTCCTTCAGAGAATCTATTCATCTTACATCTCAAGAATCTTTTATATTATCCTTACGATTTACAAAATAATTTCCTTCTATTCTAATTATTGCATTTGATATATAATCTAAATATTATTCCTACAAGTCTAGCCCCCTTGTTGAACATAATCAAAATAGCCTTCCCATTTTCACAGAAATTTATCTGTTGTCTTCTCTTTTATCAGGCTAGTCAACTTGGCCATCACCGCGAATTCTTCCATTTTCTGTTGCCACCTTTCCACCTCCGGGATATCTTCCTGCTTCCAACATGTTGCCAATACCAATCTGGCTGCCGTTGTCATATACCCAAATAGTTCTCCCAAGTTTTTGTCCAATATATTAGGTTCAATTCCTAATAGCATAGTCTCTGGATTCAACGGAAATTTGATTTTTAGCACGTTCTGCATTTCTTGATGTATTTGTATCCAAAATTTCTTAATTTCCTTGCATGTCCACCACATATGAAAATATGTTCCATCTTTATCTTTACATTTCCAACATCGACTATCATATGACTCGTCCATTTTTTTTATATCCATCGGTGTAATGTACCATCTAAAAAATTGTTTGTACCAGTTTTCGCGTAAGCTATTGCTAGCCGTGAATTTAATAGATTTAGTCCAGAGCCTTTCCCATTGTTGAAAAGTAATCTCCTTTTTAAAATTCTCCATCGATTTAACCATACATGTCTTGACTTGTTCTTGTTCCATGTCATTTTTAAGTAAAAGCTTATAGTTTTTTCCTAAAATATGGTCTGTTTCTTTATTAATTAAATCTAATAATTTAATTAGATTATTAGATTTAATATTAATTAAATCTAATAATCTAATAAGTGCCATCGAGGAGCCTCGTGGTGAAGAGTGGTAAGCTGCAGGACTGCAGTCAAAAGCTCTACTCACGACCCAAGTTCTATCCCGATGGACGTCGGTTTCAAGTAGCTGGCTCAAGGTTGACTCAGCCTTCCATCCTTCTGAGGTCTGTAGAATTACTCAGCTTGCTGGGGGTAAAGTGTAGACGATTGGGGAAGGCACCCCGTAAGCATAGTTTACCTAGAAACATCGTGATGTGACGTCACCCTATGGGTCAGTAATGACCCACTGCTTGCACAGAAGACTACCTTTACCTTTTTAGTGTTGTCATGTCTATTGAGAAGAAGTGAGAACATTTTCTTGCAGGTCCTATCCTTGTGCTATGTTCAGAGAACAACGTCAATATCAGAGGTGAGGGCTTGTGGGTTAGAGCACAGATTTTTTGCGGGGGAAGGGGATTAAAAACAAACAAAAACATTTCCCCCTTATTTTCTTGGGGCCAGAAATGGAGAAACTGTTAAATACATGGTGGGTGGAGAATTTTCTGTAAAACATTTCTCTTTTACAAAATAAGTGAAATGCGTGTTCTTTATTCGTTCATGAAAGCTGTGTTGTTATAGTTCATAGAAGCTGCGACAAAACTCCTATCTGCACAGTTCAGAAGTAGTACAAATATTAGCAATGATATCGTTATGTTGGGGGTGATGATCTGAAACTGAGTCAGAACTCTAGAATGTCACCCTTGACAAATCCAGCAGAGCAACTTAAAATAAAAGAACAAGACACTCAACCTAAAAGTTAGGGGAAACCAAAGGGGCTGAGCTAAACACTATCTAATACAACAACCAATAAATCTATTTTTTATTATACATTGTGCACAAATGTATTTAGAACATAAGAAAAGCCATGCTGGATCAGATCGAGGCCCATCAAGTCCAGGGGTTTTTTCACACAGAGCCTAAAAACACAGGGCCTAAAATATAGGCTTCCTAAAAAGCACAAACATACTTATAAATATTACCAACACATAACAGTTGATGTTAATACATAACGTTAGATTTTGGTCATTTTATGTACTAACATCAACTTCCAGCAGAGGACAGGACTTGCAATAATGAGTTTAAATTATGGGTAGAAAGGTACTGGCTGGACATTAGGATATTTTTTACAGTAAGAGTAGTTCAGCAGTGGAATCGGCTGTCTAGGGAAATGGTAAGCTCCCCCTCTCTGGCAGTCTTCAAGCAGTGACTGGATGGACACTTGTCATGGATGCTCTAGGCTGATCCTGGATTGAGCAGGGGGTTGGACTAGATGGCCTGTATGGACCCTGCCTAGCTTCAGATCGCAGGAGCAACTGACACAGGGCTTCCGAAGGTGACCAGAGTGGTCATTTATCCTACATCTTTGCTTTCTTCCTTTCCTTTCACTTTTGTGGTAGTTTTTCTGTTCTTTCTGTTTCTTCATGTATAGAAACTTGGTGTGTCTTTTGACAATGGGGGAAAATGGAAGGAACAGACCTGGACAAATATTTTTTCCCCCCAGGCAACCTCCACACCTTCTCTTAAAAGCTCTATTTTACACCATCCCCTTCCAAAATGCTGAAACAAGTCAAAATAGAACACAACCTTCAGTATCTTCATTACTTGTGGAACTAGCTCTCCCCTACCCTCAAACAAAATCTGTTCGTCCAAGCCGTAATAATTTCTGGAAGCACTGTAAAACATTCCTTAACAGACTGGCCCAAAGCAGGTATTGGTAAGGTAATATTAGTTTAATTTGGTTTTTTTTTATTGCATGTATCATCAGCTTCAGCTACACAACGAAATTCAGTTCAGCAAAGTGCGGTCTTGTTAGCAGCCAAAATTTAACGAGCACATACCTTTTAATTTGCGGGAACCTCCAGGGAAGGGGAGAGAAGGGTTTTTTTTCTTAGGGAAGGTTCATTGAGCGGATCTGGCATTAGAAAAAGCAGAAGCGGGCAAAAGCCAAGGAGGAATCTATATTTTATAGAGTTTTTTTAGAAGAGATCTTTTTATTGATTCCTCTGAATGCAAAGGTGTTATTATCGTTGGTCTCTGCTCCTGCTCTATAGTTACAAAGTTTTCTGCATACTGTATTTAATTCATTCTTTTTTAAAGAAGCCTTATTTTGGTGCCACACAGGACTGACCAGAGACAAAACTCAAAGGCAAGTTGTACAAGCTATTTTTTAAACATTGTCGAAGGCTTTCACGGTCAGAGTTCATTGGTTCTTGTAGGTTATCCGGGCTGTGTAACCGTGGTCTTGGAATTTTCTTTCCTGACGTTTCGCCAGCAACTGTGGCAGGCATCTTCAGAGTAGTAACACTGAAGGACAGTGTCTCTCAGTGTCAAGGGTGTAGGAAGAGTAATATATAGTCAGAAAGGGGTTGGGTTTGAGCTGAGTATTGTCCTGCAAAAGTATTGTCCTGTAAGTATCAAGATAATGTGCTAATGAGGGTATGGTATGTTAATATGGAACCATTGTATCCTGAAGTGATCTGTTAATGTGTGTAATCCAAAGCTAATCTGTATGGCTATTGTTGAATGTTGTCTTTGTCTGGAGGTTTTTCAGGGCAGGAAGCCAAGCCTTATTCATTCTTAAACTCTCCTCTTTTCTGTTAAAGTTGTGCTGATGTTTATGAATTTCAATGGCTTCTCTGTGCAATCTGACAAAATAGTTGGTAGAATTGTCCAGTCTTTCAGTGTCTTGGAATAAGACCCTGTGTCCTGTTTGTGTCAGTCCATGTTCAGCCACTGCTGATTTCTCAGGTTGGCCAAGTCTGCAGTATCTTTCATGTTCTTTTATCCTTGTTTGTATGCTGCGTTTTGTGGTCCCGATGTAAACTTCTCCACAGCTGCAAGGTATACGATATACTCCTGCAGAGGTGAGGGGGTCTCTTTTGTCTTTTGCTGATCGTAGCATTTGTTGTATTTTCTTGGTGGGTTTAAACACTGTTTGTAGGTTATGTTTTTTCAAAAGTTTCTCCATCCTATCAGTGACTCCTTTAATAAATGGCAAGAATACCTTTCCTATGGGAGACTGTTTTTCTTGAGTTTTCTGATTTTTGTTTGGTTCAATGGCCCTTCTGATTTCATTCTTGGAGTAGCCGTTTGCTAGCAGTGCGTGATTTAGATGGTTAGTTTCTTCCTTGAGAAACTGTGGTTCACAGATCCGTCTTGCACGGTCCATTAATGTTTTGATTATTCCTCTTTTCTGTCGGGGGTGGTGGTTGGAGTTTTTGTGTAAGTAGCGATCTGTGTGAGTTGGTTTCCGGTAGACCTTGTGACCTAACTGAAGGTTTGTTTTACGGATGACAAGGGTATCAAGAAATGGGAGTTTACCCTCAATTTCCTTTTCCATGGTAAACTGAATGTTTGGATGGATATTATTAAGATGGTTTAGAAAGTCCATTAATTTTTCTTCACCATGGCTCCAAATGGTAAATGTATCATCTACGAACCTGAACCAGACTGTAGGTTTGTAAGGTGCTGATTCTAATGCTGTCTTTTCAAAATATTCCATGTAAAAGTTTGCTATTACTGGACTGAGTGGACTTCCCATAGCTACTCCATCAATCTGTTCATAAAATTCTTGATCCCATAGGAAATAACTTGTTGTCAAACAATGGTGAAATAAGGCTGTTATATCTTCTGGAAAAATCTGGTTAATCAATGAGATTGTGTCTTTTACTGGAACCTTGGTAAAGAGGGATACAACATCAAAACTGATTAATATATCCTTTGGATTGAGTCTTAACGGATTGATTTTGTTGATGAAGTGAGTTGAATCTTTGATGTAAGAAGTGGTTTTTCCAATGTGGTCCTGTAGGAGGGTGGTCAAATATTTAGCTAATTCATATGTTGGGGAACCAATGGCACTCACGATGGGTCGGAGTGGAACGGAATCCTTATGAATTTTAGGTAGTCCATATAATCGTGGTGGTTGTGCTTCAGTCTTGCATAGTTTTCTGTGTGTGTCGGGATGAAGAGTGGAATTCTTGATCAGAATGCTAGTTTTCCTGGTAATTTTGCAAGTTGGATCTCGTTTTAGTTTTTTGTATGTGGCAGGGTCCAGAAGTTCCTCAATCTTCTTTTTGTATTCTTCTGTTTTCATGATCACTGTGGCATTGCCTTTGTCAGCTGGTAGAATAATGATTTCTGGATCTGCATTGAGGGTCTTGATGGCGTTTCTCTCCTTGCGTGTTATATTGCTAGCAGGGGGCTTTGCTTTTCGTAGAATTCTTGCTGTCTCTCCTCTTATTTCCTCAGCATCTTCTTCAGGTAGATTACGAATGGCAGATTCTACATTTGCAATGATGTCTTCCACTGGAATTTGGGTGGGAGTGACTGCAAAGTTTCCTCCCTTAGCTAAGATGGAAGTTTCTTCAGGTGAGAGTTGTCGGTCTGTCAGATTGAAGATAATCCGTTTGTTGTCAAGTTTTGGACTGTTCTGTCTTCTTTCCTGTAATTTGTTAAACTTTTGCTTCTGTCTGGAAGTATGGCTGGTTAACCCCTGTTCCATTTTTCTGTAGGTGAGATTATCAATCTTGTCCCAATCATGGCTTCTCATTTTGTGGCTAGTATTGATATGTAAGTAAAACAACTCCTTGTCTGTGGCAGCAAGTTCTCTGCGGGTAGTGTGAATTCTCTCTCGTAAGAGAGCCCGTTCTAGATGGTCATAAATGCGGTTAGCTCGTGAAGTTTTAAAGATTCTTTTACTTGTGAGAAAAGATGGAATGGTTCCAGTGTCTCTGCATCGCAGTAGAAAAGTTAAAGAACAAAGTAGATGTGCTTTCTTGTTCCGAAGTGTTTCCAATCTCCGGGTCTGTTGAAATATTTCCTCCCCGTAGAGGCGTTCAAAATATTGTCGAAGGCTTTCACGGTCAGAGTTCATTGGTTCTTGTAGGTTATCCGGGCTGTGTAACCGTGGTCTTGGAATTTTCTTTCCTGACGTTTCGCCAGCAACTGTGGCAGGCATCTTCAGAGTAGTAACACTGAAGGACAGTGTCTCTCAGTGTCAAGGGTGTAGGAAGAGTAATATATAGTCAAAAAGAAGATTGAGGAACTTCTGGACCCTGCCACATACAAAAAACTAAAACGAGATCCAACTTGCAAAATTACCAGGAAAACTAGCATTCTGATCAAGAATTCCACTCTTCATCCCGACACACACAGAAAACTATGCAAGACTGAAGCACAACCACCACGATTATATGGACTACCTAAAATTCATAAGGATTCCGTTCCACTCCGACCCATCGTGAGTGCCATTGGTTCCCCAACATATGAATTAGCTAAATATTTGACCACCCTCCTACAGGACCACATTGGAAAAACCACTTCTTACATCAAAGATTCAACTCACTTCATCAACAAAATCAATCCGTTAAGACTCAATCCAAAGGATATATTAATCAGTTTTGATGTTGTATCCCTCTTTACCAAGGTTCCAGTAAAAGACACAATCTCATTGATTAACCAGATTTTTCCAGAAGATATAACAGCCTTATTTCACCATTGTTTGACAACAAGTTATTTCCTATGGGATCAAGAATTTTATGAACAGATTGATGGAGTAGCTATGGGAAGTCCACTCAGTCCAGTAATAGCAAACTTTTACATGGAATATTTTGAAAAGACAGCATTAGAATCAGCACCTTACAAACCTACAGTCTGGTTCAGGTTCGTAGATGATACATTTACCATTTGGAGCCATGGTGAAGAAAAATTAATGGACTTTCTAAACCATCTTAATAATATCCATCCAAACATTCAGTTTACCATGGAAAAGGAAATTGAGGGTAAACTCCCATTTCTTGATACCCTTGTCATCCGTAAAACAAACCTTCAGTTAGGTCACAAGGTCTACCGGAAACCAACTCACACAGATCGCTACTTACACAAAAACTCCAACCACCACCCCCGACAGAAAAGAGGAATAATCAAAACATTAATGGACCGTGCAAGACGGATCTGTGAACCACAGTTTCTCAAGGAAGAAACTAACCATCTAAATCACGCACTGCTAGCAAACGGCTACTCCAAGAATGAAATCAGAAGGGCCATTGAACCAAACAAAAATCAGAAAACTCAAGAAAAACAGTCTCCCATAGGAAAGGTATTCTTGCCATTTATTAAAGGAGTCACTGATAGGATGGAGAAACTTTTGAAAAAACATAACCTACAAACAGTGTTTAAACCCACCAAGAAAATACAACAAATGCTACGATCAGCAAAAGACAAAAGAGACCCCCTCACCTCTGCAGGAGTATATCGTATACCTTGCAGCTGTGGAGAAGTTTACATCGGGACCACAAAACGCAGCATACAAACAAGGATAAAAGAACATGAAAGATACTGCAGACTTGGCCAACCTGAGAAATCAGCAGTGGCTGAACATGGACTGACACAAACAGGACACAGGGTCTTATTCCAAGACACTGAAAGACTGGACAATTCTACCAACTATTTTGTCAGATTGCACAGAGAAGCCATTGAAATTCATAAACATCAGCACAACTTTAACAGAAAAGAGGAGAGTTTAAGAATGAATAAGGCTTGGCTTCCTGCCCTGAAAAACCTCCAGACAAAGACAACATTCAACAATAGCCATACAGATTAGCTTTGGATTACACACATTAACAGATCACTTCAGGATACAATGGTTCCATATTAACATACCATACCCTCATTAGCACATTATCTTGATACTTACAGGACAATACTTTTGCAGGACAATACTCAGCTCAAACCCAACCCCTTTCTGACTATATATTACTCTTCCTACACCCTTGACACTGAGAGACACTGTCTTTCAGTGTTACTACTCTGAAGATGCCTGCCACAGTTGCTGGCGAAACGTCAGGAAAGAAAATTCCAAGACCACGGTATTTTTTAAACGTTTGCCTTTGGTTTAATCTGGCTTGAGATGGGAACTGCTTGGCTTCGTGCAACTGCAGGAGGCTTCGCGCCTCACCTATGGGGCGATGGGCAGAAACCTGAGCTATGCTGCAGGGAATGGTAGCAATCTCAAAAAGCTGACCCTACTGTAGTAGTTCCCAAATGGTGGGCAGGGGCACTCTAGAATATGTGTGTGTGTTAAGTGCCGTCAAGTCGCTTGCGACTCATGGCGACCCTATGAATCAGTGTCCTCCAAAACGTCCTATCTTTAAGAGCCTTGCTCAGAGAACTAGTTTGTTCTCTGTTGCTTCAGAGACTAGGACATGGAGTAATGGATTTAAACTAAGAGAAAAACTATTCCACCTAAACATTAGGAAGAACATTCTGATGGTGCGGTTTGACGGTGGAATGCGCTGCCGGGCGTGTGTGTGTGGAGTCCCCATCTTTGGAGGTCTTTAAGCAGAGGTTGGATGGCCATCTGTCGGGAGTGCTTTGATTGTGGGATCCTGCATGGCAGGGGGTTGGACTGGATGGCCCTTGTGGTCTCTTACAACCTTGTGTGATTTTGTGATTTTTGAGGTCTTGCAAATTGAGGGTCATGGCTTCCTTTACTGAGTCAATCCATCTCTTGTTGGGTCTTCCTCTTTTCCTGTTGCCCTCCACTTATCCTGGCATGACTGTCCTTTCCAGTGACTCTTGTCTTCTCATGATGTGACCAAAGTATGATAGCCTCAGTTGAGTCATTTTAGCTTCTAGGGCCAATTCAGGCTTGATTTGATCTATAACCCAATGATTATAACACTCCTCCAACACCACATTTCAAAGGAATCTATTTTCTTCCTATCTGCTTTCTTCATTGTCTAGCTTGTACACCCATACATAGTAATAGAGAATACAATGGCATGAATTAACTTGATCTTGGTTGCCAGTGACCCATCCTTACACTTAATAATATTTTCTGGCTCCTTCATGGCTTCCCTTCCCAGTCTCATTCTAGAATGTTGTGAGAGAACTGCTGGCAGGCCGTGAAAAATCACTAATCCTAGGAGCCTAAAATGCCCATTCATAGGAGAGGCTTCCTGTTGTATCTCTGAGCGTTTTAGTGTAAATCGGAGCTTAGTTCTCCGACTGACAGAGCTCGCGCTCCCTCGTAACCTTGAAGCTTTCTCAGCTGCATCTAAGCAATGATGGTTTTCCTGGAATGGCTGCAATTTCTTCCCATATCTGTCCTGCTGATCTGGTGCATAAAGAACTGTTACCTGGGACTGAGGCCTTTCCAGTTCAAGACCTACGATTATCTGTAATACCCTTTTGGGAAGGAAAAACAATCCTTTCCCCACAGTCTCTTCTCAGTCTGTTGAGAGCGGCGAACACTAATCTGGAGAACCGGGTTGGTTGCCCCACTCCTTCACATGAAGCCAGCTGGGTGACCTTAGGTATGTCACAGCTCTCTTAGAGCTTAATGAGCCCCACCTACCTCACAGGGTGTCTGTTGTGGGGAGAGGAAGAGGTGATTGTAAGCCGGTTTGAGACTCCGTTCGGTACAGAAAATTGGGGTATAGAAACCAACAACTCTTCCTCCTCCTCCTCCTCCTCCTCTTCCTCTTCTTCTTCTTCTCCTCCTCCTCCTCCTCCCCCAATGTCAGGAAAACTCTCCCCCCACAATGCCAGGAAAACTCTTGTCCCTCTGAGCTGCCTATTTGTGAGCAGCCAGACACTCCAACCCCAGCAACTATTTTTAATTATTCCTTTAATTGATCAGCCTGTATATCAAAGGGCCAGTGTTTTTAATTTAGTGTACACCGCACAGTAAATAACATCAGTATTTTGTTATAATTTTCAGCTCAACGTTTGGAATTTCCAAGGGGTCCCCTGGCTCAAAAAGGGTGGGGACCCCTGGAATAAACAATACAGAACTGGGTGGAAGAATGGCCCCTCTCGGTGTAGCATACCTTTGTGCGTTCCTAAATCAGGCAGCTAGTATTGTGCGCAGAGTACCAAGAGAGGCGGAGGTGACTCCTGTCTTGCTGTGCCTGCTTGCCGGCTGACGTGCTCACGCAATATGTCAAACAAATGGAACTTACAGAGGAACCCTGTAGGCTGGCCTGCTAGCGTCTGGTCTCCTTGGAGACAGCTCTCTTCCAGCCCCTTGGGAGTATGAACACCATGACTTAGGAGACCTTGATTTTATTGACAGGATGTTGTCCCTCAGGAGGACTTGGTGCTTTGGGTGCTCCAGAGGCTGTACAAAAAAACAAAAAATCCTGCTTTTGTCCCTAGGTGCATGTTTGTTTCTTCCATCACTACATTTGCTTGGGAGGGGAGAACAGTAGTGGTTGTTAACAATGAGCTTGCTTGAGCTGTTACAGTCTTCACTATAATTTTCAGGAGTATGTTCAAAGTTGGCATGTTTTTATTGTGATATTGGTACTGAATGTGTTGGTGGGCATTCTGGGACTGTAACTTAGTTTCACAAGCAGAAAGTGTTCAGTTCCCTGGTAGAACACTGGGCCGGGCAAGATGGGACAGTAGTTTGGATGCAGCTGGATCAAGAGGTCACAGTAAACCACAATTTATAAACCATGGTGTAAAGCCCAAACCTAGATAACAAACCGGGGTTTGTTTGTTGCCACCAAACCAGGATTTTCATACTAGTGTTTGTTATGAGGGGCCGTGGCTCAGCGTGGAAAACCAGCATTTTGTAGTGGTTAGGAGCAGGTGGACTCTAATCTGGAGAATAGGGTTTGATTCTCTACTCCTCCACATGAGCGACAGACTCTAATGTAGTGAACTGGGTTGGTTTCCCCACTCCGACACATGAAGCCTGCTGGGTGACCTTGGGCTAGTCACAGTTCTCTCAGAACTCTCTCAACCCCACCTACCTCACAAGGTGTCTGCTGTGGGGAGAGGAAGGTAAGGAGATCGTAAGCCGGCAAATAAAAACCAACTCTTCTTCTTCTCAGTGGTAGCACCTCTGCTTTGCATGCCGAAGGTCCAAGCTTCAGTAGCAGGTAGTGTGGAAAACCTTGACCTGAGACCCTAGAGAGCTACTGCCAGTCAGAGTAGATAATGTTGACCTTGATAGACCAGTGGCATGGCTCAGTATAAAGCAGCTCATGTATTCATGTGAAACTGTGAATCAGACCATTGGTCTATCAAGGTCAGTATTGTTTATTCAGACTGGCAGCAGTTCTCCAGGGTTTTATATAGAGGTCTTTCACATCACCTACTACCTGAGCCTTAACTGGGGGTGCCGGGGATTGAACCTGGAACCTTCTGCATGCAAAGCAGAGGCTTTCCCACTGAGCTACAGCTTTTCCCTTGCACAGGGGAGATTGCAGTTTGTCGAGTATTGCTGTCCCTCATAGCTCCCAAGCCACAGAGAAGGCAGTATAGGCTGGGAGGCAGGAGAGGAAGCAAACCCAGATTTACACCCCAGCTGGGATTTGTTACCTTCAAGTGGTTGATTAACTTCAAGTTTGTTATCCTAAACTGTGGTTTATCGTGAAGTTGGAAGGTTCACTGTGAGGCAAATTTGCACTGTCATTCAATTTTCAGTCCTCATTTCCGTCATTTCCCCCTCTTTTAATTTCCTTCCAAAAAAGAACAGAAAAAAAACAAAGAAAAAATCATAAAGTAAAGAAAAAACTATAATAACAGTGGTGGCGGATCTGGACATATGTTTCTATAAATGGTTCCTAAATATCTAAAAACAAGTCCATGTGCGATTGCCGTCTATATGCTATGCGTTCAAATATTGATAGGGTTCTAAGGTCCTCGGTCCACTGATTTACCAGAGGTGGGCTTTTATCTTTTCAGTGTTGTAATATAAGTCTTTTAGCAGTAGTAAGGGCACGGAGGGTCCATTTTCGTTGATCATTGGCTAGCCTCCAAGAGGCAAATAGTTTAAAACTACATAGACGTCTTCAAAAATCAATGAACAAAAATACAACATTGATATGAGTGATAACTTCTTCCCAGAAAACCCATATGACTTGACATGCCCAAAACATGTTTACGGGACACATACAGTTAGTTACAACAGTAAGTTACAACACCAACAATGAGACAAAA
The DNA here is from genome assembly GCF_029931775.1 of Euleptes europaea. Taxonomy (NCBI): domain Eukaryota; kingdom Metazoa; phylum Chordata; class Lepidosauria; order Squamata; family Sphaerodactylidae; genus Euleptes; species Euleptes europaea. The sequence goes on from NC_079314.1 coordinate 111,461,139, forward strand.
GCGGGGGCGGGAGCGATTCCACCTAAACATTAGGAAGAACTTTCTGACGGTGAGGGCTGTTCGACGGTGGAGTCTCTGTCTTTGGAGGTCTTTAAGCAGAGGCTGGATGGCCATCTGTCGGGAGTGCTTTGATTGTGGGATCCTTCATGGCAGGGGGTTGGACTGGATGGCCCTTGTGGTCTCTTCCAACCTTGTGAACTTGTGAACTTGTAAAGGGCACTTTCACACAGGCCAAATAATGCACTTTCAATCCACTTTCACTGCACCTTAACGATTGTTTGAAAGTGGATTTTGCCAGTTCACAGTAAAACCCACCTTCAAAGTGCATTGAAAGTGGATTGAAAGTGCATTATTTGGGCTTTGTGAAAGTGCCCAAAGCAAAGAAATGAATAATGTATCTAACGGTCCTAATTTCTGTGATGTCAATCATGGGATTTTTGGTGAGATATTTTTATTGCTGGGTCATCCTATTTTAATCTTGAAACACTTGGTTTTGCATTTCCGGTCGTTTTTAATTGGTTCATGGCCTGGCACAACCTTTTTTCTTGCATCAAACTTTTTTTAAAAATCAATTTATTCTTACATTTTTCATTTAACACTTTGCCCGTTGATTTATGGAACTTGTTTCTAAATAAGAGTACTTAGGATCGAAGCTTTCCTGGGGCTTCTTGACTTGAGCTACCAGAAGGGTTGGCAGATCCGAGACAGCAGTAATGAAATAGAAATAATAATTTCCATTGTGAGCGTTCAAAGAATTTTGAGTGTTCAAAGCATTTGACATCTATTATTTCAGTACTTTATATCACCCCCCTGAAGGGCAGGCAGTCCTATAGTATAGTTTGGAGATGAAGCTGAGATATAGTGGCTTGCTTGAGATCATCTTGTGAGTCATGGCAGAGGTGAGATTTAACATATAGATTTGTTGGATCACTGCTGTTTCTGCAGTGGCTGTATGGGCTATTTCAATTGCAAAAGAGTGTTCCTTTTCAGTAAACTCAAATTGATACATTCCAGCTTCAGATGCTCTCCTAATTTGGGATTTTGATCTGACTGTTGTAGCATCCGGTCCTAAATTTTCCTCGCCTCCCAGCCAAGATCCTCCCCTTGCATCACCCCAGCAACTAGGCTTCCTCTTGTTCAAGTCTTTCACTGTTGACTTCAGTCAAGCCTAACTTGTTCTTATTAAATACTGTTGACCCTATATTAAGTCCAGTCACAGGCCTCCAGGTGTTGGTGGTCTGGGAGCTGAGAGTGAGACAACATCGCCCGGCAAGAAAATTGACTTCATTCACAGCTCCGTGGCCTTGCTCCCAATGCCACATGCATTCTTCCTCTGCAAATATCCCCTCCCTCGTCTACTCAGACGTCCTTGGCCAACTCGATGGTTAGCCCAACAGAAATATTCTTTGTGGCGTACATGTCCCCACCTAGCTTGTAACTGTCCATACTGAGGGAGCAAACCTTATGCTTGACTCAGCAAAAAACGGTAAACCGTGTAACAGACAAGGACGGTGTATTTGGTAATCTCTCGTGCAACCTGGTGGAAGATTCATAAGTGTGTGGAATCCATGAAGTGTAGATTCTTCTTAAGCTAGTTCTTTCCTCCTTTCCATCCAGAGACGCAGCAGCACTGGCTCTAAAGGAGGATTCAACACCCCCCCCCCCCCGTCAAAGCCAGGAAGCTGCCCTTACTTGCAAGCCTAATGGAACCGCTCCATAGTGTTCCACGGGGCTACGCCACCTAAAAAAATGAAAAGAAAAGAAGAAGAAGAAGAAGAAGAAGAAGAAGAAGAAGAAGAAGAAGAAGAAGAAGAAGAAGAAGAGGAGGAGGAGGAGGAGGAGGAGGAGGAGTTGGTTTTTATATGCTGACTTTCTCTACCACTTAAGACAGAATCAAACTGGCTTACAATCACCTTCCCTCCCCCTCCCCACAACAGACACCCTGTGAGGTAGGTGAGGCTGAGAGATCATGACTGGCCCAAGGTCACCCAGCTGGCTTCATGTGTAGGAGTGGGGAAACCAACCCGGTTCACCAGATTAGCCTCCGCCACTCATGTGGAGGAGTGGGGAATCAAACCCAGTTCTCCAGATCAGAATCCACCGCTCCAAACCACTGCTCTTAACCACTGCACCACGCTGGCTCTCCTATTTGCTCATATTTTATAGACGATTAATTGATGCCATGTACATCCCACGCAATACGGAGTTGAAGCACAAAGAACATTGAAAAATATGGACATTTAATGAGGGGAAAAATCAGTATGGTCGCTTTAAATGCATTAGAATTGAACTTTCCCTCCTGGGGCACTCTGTCTTCTCAAGAAGCAATTGAGATAATGTGGCCAACTAAGATTCCAAGGGTGGAAGGGAGAGAAAGAGCAGTTGCAGTTGTTTTTAATGACCACTTAGTTTTGTCCTTTCATTTTGTCCTATTGTTGTGCCCGACAGGCAGTCGAGTGGTGCTTTCCCCGTACCCCTTCCTTCCCTGTGCTCATCCCATTGGTGATAGTTGGAACCTTTTCAGAAGGTGTCCTCAGCGTCAGGCTGGAACTGCCACTGAAGAAATAAAAAGATGGTAAAACCATCTTTGCATTTTGCAGTAAGGTGTTGGTTAGGGTTGCCAGCTCCTGGTTGGGAAATACCTGGAGATTTTTGGGGGCGGAACCTGGGGAGGGCAGGGTTTGGGCAGGGGAAGGACCTCAGCGTGGTATAATACCATAGAGTCCACCCTTCAAAGCAGCCATTTTCTCCAGGGGAACTGATATTGATCGTCTGGAGATCAATTGTAATAGCGGGAGATCTCCAGGTGCTGCTTGGAGGTTGGCAACCCTAACAGGGAGTGCCCTTTTACTGTCTCCTGAATACATGAAGTGGAAGAACTCTGAGGTGCTAAGAGTGAACTGGGCCGCTTCACATTATAGACGGGGTCTTCCATATTAAATTCTGCTTCCATAACACATTCCGAGGAAGAAGGACACTAGTATATGAGGTATGAGTACGAGCCACCCCCCTCCTTCCAGGCTGCCCCACTTTGCAAGCATTCTGTTTCTGAGAGCCAGCGTGGTGTCGTGGTTAAGAGCGGTGGTTTGGAGCGGTGGAATCGGATCTGGAGAACTGGGTTTGATTCCCCACTCCTCCGCATGAGTGGCGGAGGCTAATCTGGCAAACTGGATTTGTTTCCCCACTCCTACACATGAAGCCAGCTGGGTGACCTTGGGCTAGTCACAGCTCTCTCAGCCCCACCTACCTCACAGGGTGTCTGTTGTGGGGAGGGGAAGGTGATTGTAAGCCGGTTTGAGTCTCCCTTAACTGGTAGAGAAAGTTGGCATAGAAAAACCAATTATTATTCTTCTTCTAACTTGAGAAGAGAGACTGCTACAGAAGATACGAAGCCGACAATGTCAACCTTGTACTTGAAGGGCTGTCATATAGAGGATAGTGCCGAGTTGATTTCTGTTGCCCAAGAAGGTTGGACCAGAACCAATGGGTTAAAATTAAATCAAAAGAGTTTCCGTCTAGACATTAGGAAGAATTTTCTAAGAATTAGAGCGGTTCCTCAGTGGAACAGGCTTCCTCGGGAGATGGTAAGCTCTCCTTCCCTGGAGGTTTTTAAGAGGAGGTTAGATGGCCATCTGTCAGCAATGCTGATTCTGTGACCTTGGGCAGATGATGAGAGGGAGGGCACCTTGGCCATCTTCTGGTCATTGGGAGTGTGGGGGGGGGGAGGTGTGAATTCCCTGCATTGTTCACGTTGTTGGACTAGATAACCCTGGTGGTCCCTTCCAACTCTAAGATTCTATGATTCTAACCTGCAGTAATCCAGAGAAATAAATGTGTGGTGCAAGCGCACAAAACATTCCTTTCTATTAAAATAAAATAAACAAACGGCAATTTGGATTTTCTAAATATTGCTCTTGTGAACCTAACACTGAGAACCTAGCACGAGCAAGAGGTTAATGACACCCCTGAGATGATGATAATTGGCAGTTCTGGCTTTGTCTGAATTCTCCCGCTGCCAGGGAACATGGAAAAATATTATCTGCAGTCTGACGTTGTCCATTCATGATGCATACCTGTTCTCTCCAGGATCAGAGGAGTATGCCGAATATAATAGGTGCTGTGGAACACTGGCAGGATAATGCTGCTGCAGTCATCCTGTTTGTGGGCTTCCTAGAGGCACCTGGTTGGCCCCTGTGTGAACAGACTGCTGGACTTGATGGACCTTGGTCTGATCCGGCATGGCTTTTCTTATGTTCTTATGATCCTCAGGATTCATTCTGGTACATCCAGGGACTAGCAGTGTCATTCTAAGTGCAGTTGCACCTTTTAAAGTCCACTGACATCAACAGATTTAGAAAGGTGTACATAAGAACATAAGAAAAGCCATGCTGGATCAGACCAAGGTCCATCAAGTCCAGCAGTCTGTTCACACAGTAGCCAACCAGGTGCCTCCAGGAAGCCACAAACAAGACGACTGCAGCAGCATTATCCTGCCTGTGTTCCACAGCACCTAATATAATAGGCCTGCTCCTCTGATCCTGGAGAGAATAGGTATGCATCATGACTAGTATTCATTTTAACTAGTAGCCATGAATACCCCTCTCCTCCATGAACATGTCCACTCCCCTCTTAAAGCCTTCCAAGTTGGTAGCCATCACTACATCCTTGTGAATGTGTGTAGGATTACACTGTAGGCCTGAGTGTGTGGTAGCCATTATTTCCTATAGAGTTGTGTTTGGGAACTCCGTGAAAATAAGGGAGAAACTTCATTGGTGCTCTACTGTCTTGCGTCCCGCACTGAGATGTACCCCCTCAGGAGTCCTTAAAATGTAGAAGCCTTCCCTCTCTGATGCACCTTACCCCTCGCAACGTTAGGCATTTTGATCGTCTCCTAAATGTCAAGTCAACACTATAACAGCGAAAGGAAATGATGGTACACTACAGTTGACGTATCTTGAAATTAGTAGTGTGGGGGGTGGGGGAGGAGATTTGGCTATACTGCCTCGATAATTTTACCAGACATCTACCGAATTCAGTTTCCGCCCTACTGTGAGGTGACTGTAAAAAAAAAAAAAAAGGCACCTCATGACAAAAGAAGCCATTGTGTGGCTCTACCGGCTCGAAACCAAATACTCCCAAGCTTCTGTGGTTTACAAAGCAGACTGTAAGTCCCTGAGTTTTGTAGTGTACATTTAGACCAGTGGTTTTCTCCCCCCCTGTAATCTGCTGTGGAAAATCACATGAGAAAGTGACATGGGGCAAATCGGGACAACCATTGACCACACATTATGCATAAATAAGTACACAGATGTGACTATGTGCTTTGTCCGCACACCTGTGTGAGGCATTTCTGGCCTGAAGAGGGAATAGTGTAGGAATTCTTTGCCTGATTACCTAGAGACAATCCTGGCTCATCTTAGGTGACTAGGCAAGTACATTTTTATTCATACTTCTGTACCTGATAGTCAGCTTGTCAAACAGTTTTACACGCGCACATAGACACACAAGTGAAAATTTAGAGATGGTGAATCAGAATTTTTGTACAAAGTACAAAATGCATCATGACTAGTATTTTGTACAAAGTACAAAAATTCTGATTCACCATCTCTAAATTTTCACTTGTGTGTCTATGTGCATGTGTAAAACTGTTTGACAAGCTGACTATCAGGTACAGAAGTATGAATATTTCCCCCCTTATCTCTTGTTGAGACAGACAAGAGGCCTACTAAACATTGGTCACTATTTTCTTAGTAAATAGTCATCTGTTCTCTGTAGTATGAGACCGTCCGATTATTGGTTTTAAGCTTTTTAAATACTGCCTCATAACCATAGCTTTCTTCAGGACGACAAAGAAGATTAAAAAAAAAAAAAAAACAGACACAGTTGATAAAAACCAGTAAAAACTAGCAGCAGCAACACCTCTACATTAGAACAATAGGAGAAGCAGCAGATAAAATATAAGGCATTTCAGTTTGGCAGCCGTAAAAACAGGCTATAAATAACATGCAATTAACTGAGCAGCAAATCAAAGCTGAGCAGTTAAATGATGGCACCAAGCCAACCACACCCACGTAAAATTAATTACTAAAAGCTAAGGAAAATTACAATGTATTTTTGTCTGCTGTACACATGGACATATGTATCAGTGGGTTCTAGATCAAATCAAGCCTGGACTGTCCCTCGAAGCTGAAATGACTAAACTGAGGCTGTCGTACTTTGGTCACATTATGAGAAGACAAGAGTCACTGGAAAAGACAATCATGCTAGGAACGGTTGAGGGCAGCAGGAAGAGAAGATGACACAACGTGAGATGGATTGAGATGGATTCCAACATGAGATTGGCCCTCCGTTTGCAGGACCTGGGCAAGGCTGTTAACGATAGGATGATTTGGTAGACGTTGATTCATAGGGTCGCCATGAGTTGGAAGTGACTGGACGGCACTTAACACACACACACACACACACACATATGTACATATGAAGCCACCTTATACTGAACCAGCCCATTTGACCATGAAAGTCGGTATTGTCTGCTCTGACTGGCAGCAGCTCTCCGGGGTCTCAGGCTGAGGTCTTTCACATCACCTACTTGCCTAGTCCCTTTAACTGGAGATGCTGGGGACTGAAGCTGGGACCTTCTGCATGCCAAGCAGCTGCTCTGCCACCGAGCCCTGTCCCGACTAATGGTGCTTAAAACTTAATAATAAGGGGCATATAGAAGTGGGGATACAGTTACACAAATAAGGTTGTTGTTGCCGAGAAGGTTCTATACCTCATTGCTTCTCCCCTCAGCTTATGTATGTAAGGACCAACAAGTCGCAACTAAGTCACCCTACACTAGTGTAGTGTAGTGGTTAAAAGCAGTGGTTTGGAGTGGTGGACTCTGATCTGGTGGACTGGATTTGTTTCCCCACTCCTACACACAAAGCCAGCTGGGTGAACTTGGGCAAGTCACAGCTCTGTTAGAGCACTCTCAGCCCCACCTATGTCTCAGGTGTCTGTTGTGGGGAGGGGAAGGTGATTGTAAGCTGTTTGATCCTTAAGTGGTAGAGAAAGTCAGCATATAAAAAACCCAACCCTCCTCCTCCTATTCCTCCTCCTCCTGCTCCTCCTCTTCTTCTTCTTCTTCTTCTTCTTCTTCTTCTTCTTCTTCTTCTTCTTCTTCTATTGTGGACTAGCCATGAGGATTAGCTTTGGATTTCACACATTAACAGATCACTTCAGGATACAATGGCTCCATATTAACATACCACACCCTCATTAGCACATTATCTTGATACTTACAGGACGATGATTAGCACATTACCTTTGATACTTTTTGCAGGACAATGATTCAGCTCAACCCAACCCCTTTCTGACTATATATTACTCTTCCTACACACTTGACACTGAGAGACACTGTCCTTCAGTGTTACTCCTCTGAAGATGCCTGCCACAGCTGCTGGCGAAACGTCAGGAAAGAAAATACCAAGACCACGGTCACACAGCCCAGATAACCTACAAGAACCAATTTGCTTGATTTTATTTTAGACATTTCAGCTTTCCTTTCTTCAGTAAGGAGAGTTACACTGAGCTGTGGCTCAGTGTGGTAGAGCATCTGCTTGGCATGTAGAAGGTCCCAGGTTCAATCCCCAGCATCTCCAGTTAAAGGAACTAGGCAAGTAGGTGATGTGAAAGACCTCAGCCGGAGACCCTGGAGAGCCGCTGCCGGTCTGAGTACACAATGCTGACTTTGATGGACCAAGGGTCTGATTCAGTATAAGGAGGCTCCATATATTCATGTGTTCAATAATATTAACATCAATTGTACACTTATTAAAACACAGTAATCACGATGGCCACCAGGACTTTTCCCAGTGGGCCAATGCCCTTCCTGTTTCCCAGTCTGGCCCTGCCCCATGGCAAGAAGAACAGTGCCCCAGACCACCTGAGCCATGAGTTGGGAAGGAGGCACCTGGGTGAGTAGGCCAGCCTCCCTCTTTTCTTTCTTTGGAGGGGTAGGGTCCTTTTCCAGGCCCATGTTTTCCCTCCCAGTCAATCCCTGGTTGCTGGACCCATGTGGACTAATAGCCATGTGGGTTGGCAAGCTGCAGTGGGAAAGGAAAAGGAAGCACCATCTCCCTGTTCCATCAGCAGAGCTGTAGTGATGGAAGTGGCAAAAAGGACAATCTCTCTCTCATACACACACACACACACTGTAGCCTCCTGACCCTCATGGCTGTTAGTCCAGATGGTTCCTATGTTCTCGAGAATAAATCTGTCAGGGTTGGATAGAACTAATGGAGTGCAGTGCAGGAAAAATCTTTGACCATCAGCAGTGTGCACTGATGGACTGCTAAGAACATGCTGGATCAGACCACGGTCCATCAAGTCCAGCAGTCTGTTCACACAGTGGCCAACCAGGTGCTTCTAGGAAGCCCACAAACAAGATGACAGCAGCAGCATCCTGCCTGTGTTCCACAGCACCTAATACAATAGGCATGCTCCTCTGATACTGGAGAGAATAGGTATGCATCATGACTAGTATTCATTTTGACTCGTAACTAGATCCAGCATGTTATTCCTAGTCTGGCCCTAATTTCATTTGTTGTCTTCCTTCAGCAGACTCTCGAAACCTGAATATCCCCAAATCCTAGCAATTCCACAGTACCTTCCACCTCAAAAATACTGAAATACAGTGGGGCGCACCAATTCTGAGTTTAAAAGGAGGGCAGCATGAATAACCTGAGCCCACAAAGCAGCGAGAAAAGAGGGGGTATGCATGTGGGAAATACACTGAGGGGCATACATCCCGTTGAGCTGACCTGATCTAAAATAAAATGTGAATGAGCGCGGCACTAGCAGCTTTCTTGGTTCTGCGGAATTTGGGTTGTGAATTTCAAAATTGTGTTCTTTGACAGAGACTGCCCTATTGGGAGTCTCTTCGGTAGCGCTTTCAACAGTTCGGAACTGAAAGCACCGGGAAGCGACCGAGTGACTGAGCCGCCCGAGTCGATTGAAATGCTTTTTACAATCTCGTTTTTAGGGTTTGGGTGGAACTGCTGGTTTTGACTGCAAATATGTCTCCTTAATTAAACCTTCTAATTGAGTAACCGGAGTGGCGGGACATCTGAGTGGCCGACATCTGGGAGCAGGGGAAACGTTCAATATTTATCTTGGATGCCGGCGCCCGTGGGCAGGCCTGCTACGTTCTCCCCCCCCCCCTTCCCTCTCTCTGTCCCAAAGACCATTCTGTTAGCATTAAGAGGCTGCCCTCTGTCTGGACTTCTTTTTCAGAACAGAAGCATTTTGAGGCAGTTAGAACAGAGTGGTAGACCAGGTATTTCTGCTCCGATGACTGGGTAGGGTTAGCAAATGAGAACAGGAAATGTGGATGGACATCCGTGGAATGTTCTGCCACCCAAGTCAGTAAGACGGAGCGTTGGTCTAGACAAGAGGTGGGAATATCTGTGATTAGACCTTCCCAATTCTTTTTTTTAAAAGAAATAGCTGTTGCAGATTGGACCGGAGGTACGTGTGGAGGAGAGGGAATGTGACTCTACCTCCCTGGCAAGGTTTTGCCAAACATTCACACAACACATAGTTAAATTGCGGAACTCCCTACCCCAGGATATGGTGATGGCTGCCAGCTTGGGAGGCTTAAAGAGGGGAGTGGACATGTTCATGGAAGAGAGGGATTTTCAAGGCTACTAGTTGAAATGGATACTGGTCATGATGCATACCTATTCTCTCCAGGATCAGAGGAGCATGCCTGAGATATTAGGTTCTGTGGAACACAGGCAGGATGGTGCTGCTGCAGTCGGCTTGTTTGTGGGCTTCCTAGAAGTACCTGGTTGGCCACTGTGTGAAAAGACTGCTGGACTTGATGGGCCTTGGTCTGATCCAGCAGGGCTTTTCTTATGTTCTTAAAACACACACACTCACACACACACACACACTACTAATATTAGTAAGTGGGTGCCTTTCTTTTTCCTTCTACAGTTAATAACATGGGTTGTTGAAACCATGCTGGAAAAGTTAACCATGCTTGCTGTGTTTCCAGTCCAAATGCCAGTCCCAGTCCTAGGTGGTAGCTATTTCTATGTTCTTTTTTGAATACATGAAGCTGCCTTATACTAACTCTGACTCCCCATATTGTCTACTCAATCTGGCAGCAGCTCTCCAGGCTCTCAGGCAGAGGTCTTTCATATCACCTCCACCCTCATCCCTTTAACTGGAGATGCAAGGGACTGAACCTGGGACCTTCTGTATACCTGCAGATGCTCTGCCTCTGGGACACATCCCCTCTCTGAAATTTTATCATGGATCTCCCAGCATCTTGTCCAGCTAACTCCTTCACCATGTATTAGGAATAAAGGTGTTTGTTTTTTTAAGCTATCCAGTTCAAATAAAGAAGGTGGAAGATATATTTTCCTGGATATTAGATGATGGATATGCTATGGAATATAACTAGCAATATTAGAAAAGTTAGGTTCATTTTGTCAAAACTGGGCATGGGTATGAGGCGATGTTACAGCACCCATCAATCCACACATCCGATGAAGTGAGCTCTAACTCATGAAAACTTTTTTTTCCCTATGAAGTCACAGCTGACTTATGGTGACCCGGTAAGGTTTTCAAGGCAAGAGATGTTTAGAGGTGGTTTGCCATTGCCTGCCTCCGCGTCACCACCCTGGTATTCCTTGGAGGTCTCACATCTAAATACTAGCCAGGGTCAGGGCTGAGAGTGTGTGACTGGCCCAAGGTCACCCAGCAAGCTTCCATGGTGCAAGTGGGGATTTGAACCTGGGTTTCCCAGGTCCTAGTCCCACACCTTAACCACTACACCGTGCTGGCTCTCATGAGAACTTATACTGGAGTTAACTTTGTTAGTTTTTAAGGTGCCACTGCAGCAGGCTAACATGACTGTGTATGCCAAGTGCCATCAAGTTGCAGCCAACCTATGGCACCCCATGCGGTTTTCAAGGCAATAGACGAACAGAGGTGGTTTGCCATTGCCTGCCTCTGCGTAGCAACTCTCGGCTTCCTTGGTGGTCTCTCATCCAAGAACTAACCATGGCCAACCCTGCTTAGCTTCTAAGATCTGCTGATCAGAAGAAGAAGAGGAGGAGGAGTAGTTTGTTTTTATATGCCGAGTTTCTCTACCACTTAAGGGAGACTCAAACCGGCTTCCAATCACCTTCCCTTCCCCTTCCCACAACAGACAACTGTGAGGTAGGTGGGACTGAGAGAGCTCTAACAGAGCTGTAACTTGCCCAAGATTACCCAGCTGGCTTCGTGTGTAGGAGTGGGAAAACCAATCCAGTTAACCAGATTAGCCTCCGCCGCTCATGTGGAGGAGTCGGGAATCAAACCACTGCTCTAAACCACCTCTCTTAACCACTACACCACACTGGCCTGGGCCATCCATCCAACATGACTACTACTCCAGAAATATAAAACAGAAGGATTTGGGAATGGGCTACAAGGATCTTATCTAGCATCACACTTTTATCCCACTGTTCCTCCAAGGAACTCAGAGGAGCAAATACAGTCCCTTCATCCATTTTATTCTTGAGGTAGGTCAGGATGAACAAGCACGACTGACCCAAGATCTCCCAGCAAGTGTCATGGCAGTGTAGGGATTTGAACCTGGATCTGTCCGGCTCTAGGCCGACACTAATAACTACAACTGTATTTGCTTGGTGGTTAAGATAGAAGACCAGGCTTCCTCGGGAGGTGGTAAGCTCTCCTTCCCTGGAGGTTTTTAAGAGGAGGTTAGATGGCCATCTGTCAGCAATGCTGATTCTATGACCTTAGGCAGATCATGAGAGGGAGGGCAACTTGGCCATCTTCTGGACATGGAGTAGGGGTCACTGGGGGTGTGGTGGGGAGGTAGTTGTGAATTTCCTGCATTGTGAAGGGGGTTGGACTAGATGGCCCTGGTGGTCCCTTCCAATTCTATGAGAAACTGGGAGAGAGCATGGACATAGATAAGAGGTGTGCATTGCCAGAAGATATGAGAGATGAGGAATCACAGATGGATTTGAAGTATACCAGCCAGGTCTTTGGCTGTTTACCTCGAGTCTGTTTTTAATTTGACCTACAGCAATTGTCACTTGTCTCCTCTGTCTCAATTCTAGGAAGGGAGTAAAGAGGGTGTTGATGTGTGTTTCAATGGCCCTGACATTTGCCTGTTGATATCGAGTAACTATGCAATCTAGTTGGGTTGATGTTTAGAACAAGGGTTTGCTGCAAACAAGAAGCAGTTTTCACTCTTTGGAGATACCCTTTGGAGATATGATTTTAAACCCTGCCTTCCTGTGTTGGCACTTTGTTGATTTTAAAGGACACCACCGTGAAGGTTATTGTGCTTGGCATTTGCCCTTGGCTTCAGTCTGGGTGTCCGGGCTTTTCCATTTGCTGTTAGCGCCAAAACATTTGTCTGTGTTCCATTTCTTCTGGGATGCTCCATTAGTTCAAGACTTCACAATGGAAGGAACATAAGAACATAAGAAAAGCCGTGCTGGATCAGACCAAGGCCCATCAAGTCCGGCAGTCTGTTCACGCAGTGGCCAACCAGGTGCCTCTAGGAAGCCCACAAATGAGATGACTGCAGCACCATCCTGCCTGTGTTCCACAGCACCTAATATATTTGGCATGCTCCTCTGATCCTGAAGAGAATAGGTATGCATCATGACTAGTATCCATTTTAACTAGTAGCCATGAATAGCCCTCTCCCCCGTAAACATGTCCCCTCTTAAAGCCTTCCAAGTTGGCAGCCATCACCACATCCTGGGGCAGGGAGTTCCACAATTTAACTCTGCGTTGCGTGAAGAAATACTTCCTTTTATCTGTTTGGAATCTCTCACCCTCCAGCTTCAGCAGATGACCCCGCGTTCTAGTATTATGAGAGAGGGAGAAGAGCTTCTCCCTGTCCACTTTCTCCAAACCATGCATAATTGTATAGACCTCTATCATGTCTCCCCTTAGGAAGAAGAAAAATATGCGTCGCAGTGCCTTCAAGAGTAAACTGGGGAAGGGCTGTGGCTCAGAGGTAGAACACTGCATGTAGAAGGTCCCAGGTTCAGACCCAGCATCTCCATGAAAAAGATCAAGTAGCAGATAATGTCAGAACCTATTCCTTGAGGCACTGGAAAGTCACTGCCGGTCAGAGTAGACAATGCAAGCCTCCATAGACCAGTGACCTGACTTGATAGACGACAGATACATGGGTTTGTGACATCGCAGGACAAAACTAGAGGTGATAATCTGGGGATTTTAAGAGAAGGGGTAGGAATGCTGTTTCCTATCTGAGGAAAGGCTGAGGGACTTGGGAATGTTTAGTTTGGAGAAGAGGAGGTTGAGGGGGGACATGGTTGCTCTCTGTAAGTATTTGAAGGGCTGTCAGAGGAGAGCAGGGAGCTGTTCCTTCTGGCAGCAGAAGATAGGACCTGTAATAATCAGTTTAAATTGCGGCGGAAAGGTACTGGCTGGATATTAGGAAAACGTTTTTTACAGTAAGAGTTGTTCAACAGTGGAATCAGCAACCTAGGGAGGAGGTGAGCTCCCCCTCAAGTTTATTAATACAGTCGACTGATCAATCACGTGCCAAATACATCAAAATTTCCAGACACAATAGTTTTGCACCGCAGAATCACAGACTGCCCATACATATAAAGGTGTAAGGTCAATAAAAGCAACCCCTGGTTAAAATTATCATATTAAAACTGATAAAATTGTAAAATGTTCTAACAATCATTCTCTAATAAAGCCCTGCATATTTTAATAGCAACAGCACAGAACTTGGCAGTTTGGAGCGTAAGCTGATGATCTTCTCCTAATAGGAGCTTCTTTGCCAAAAGCTCAACTGACTCATCAGGGAATTTACCAAGTTGGGGGGGGGGAATAAGCTTTGAGCTAATTTTGTGGTAGAATAGGCAACATATCAGTGCATGTTCAATGGTTTCAATGTCCCCTGTTCCAAACGGACATAACCTCTCTGATCTAGGGATCTTCATGAGCTCCCCTTCACTGGCAGTCTTTAAGCAGAGGCTGGACAAATACTTGTCAGGGATGCTCTAGGCCAGTGATGGCGAACCTTTTAGAGACCGAGTGCCCAAACTGCAACCAAAAACCCACTTATTTATCGCCGAGTGCCAATGCGGCAATTTAACCTGAATACCACCCCCAGAGGGGGCCCAGAGGGAGAGGCTAGGGTTGCCAAGTTCCTCTTCGCCATGAGTGGGAGGTTTTTGGGGTGGCGCTTGAGAAGGGCGGGGTTTGGGGAAGGACTTCAGTGCCATAGAGTCCAATTGCCAAAGTGGCAATTTTTTCCAGGGGAACTGATCTCTATTGGTTGGAGATCACCTGTAATAGCAGATCTCCAGCTAGTACCTGGAGATTGGCAACTAGTTCCTTAATGTTTTCTCTCTACATATCAAGACAAATGGAAAGGTGTTTGGAGGATAGCTTGTGGGCACTTCAAAGGTGGAATAGGACTGCACGCCCCTCCGCCCGCACAGACCCAGAGGGTGCTGGAGAAGCCGCTGGAGGGAAAGAAGGAAGGAAGGAAAGAAGGGAAGGGAGGGGGAAAGGGAAGGAAGGGAGGGAGAGAAAGAAAGAAAAAGAGAGAGAAAGGGAGAAAGAAATGGAGCAAGGGAGAGAAAGAAAAGGACAGAGGGAGACAGAAAAAGAAAGAGGCCATTTATGCATGGGAGGTTTTGCCTTGGATTTGCCACTCGGTGGGGCGCGGCGGCAGGCTTGTGAGAGGCGAGCAGGGTGGGGCAGAGGGTGCCTCCTTCGCACCCACCGACCAGCCATGCCCCTCCGCCCGCACAGGCCCAGAGGGCGCCGGAGAAACCGCCGGCCATGCCGAGTGTGAGCGCTCGGCTTCTGTTCCCCGCTCTCCCACCCGCCTGGCTGGCCACGCACGCTCCAGCGGCGGCAATGGTGGCAGCTTCTGTGGGAGAGTCCGGGGGCCACCGCCAATGATGTCGGAGGTTCCCCACCCCTGGGCTACAGCCTCCTCCATCCGGGGTGGGGCAGAGCCGGAAAGGCCAGCGGCTTGGAGGAACCGTGCGTGCCGGCAGAAAGGGCTACGCGTGCCGGAAGTGGCACCCGTGCCATAGGTTCGCCAACACGGCTCTAGGCTGATCTTGCATTGAGCAGGGGGTTGGAGTAGATGGCCTGTATGGCCCCTTCCAACTCTATGATTCTACGGTTGCCCTGTAAAATGTTAATCCAGTGGCAAATAAGAAAAGTGACTGTCAAGATACCCCCTCCAGCCTGTACTTCACCACCCAGCCTTCCAGGGGATATAAGCAAGCAACACATTTGCCATTTTAACCTGCAGGAACACTGCCTATTGTAGGGTCATGCGGCATGGCCTCTATCCATCTTCAGCTTCTTTCCTCCCCTGCCAGGCTACAGTTGTCTGCCTTCCAGGCAGTACAAACCAAATGTTTGCTGTATTCTCAGCAGGCGTGCTCACTGTTTCAGGGACAAGATGTAGCCTCTGCCTATATTCCTACCCCCATCTGCTGTACTTGCTTTCAGACCATGCCAAGTAAAATATTTGCTCCTGAAAACCAAGCAGAGGGCAGAACAGCAAGTAAGCAGGACACTTTCCCGATTATATATTTATAGAATCAAGAAAACCGTCAGGACAATGATTGGTGGAATGTGGAAATGCTGTCCATGTAAATACCTACAGAGATGATCCTCTTTGGCAGGGATAGTTGTTAACTCTTCTGGTTGGAAGACATCCCTGTCACTTATCTACTGAATTACTGTCTCCCCTTATTGCTCCTCTGGCTGGTGCTTCATGTGATGGTGAAAAGGAGACAGCTCGGAAGCCAGAAGTTACAGTGAAGGTTATTAAAAAAAATTTCAAGTGCCACCATTCTTCGTGACTGAATATGGAATATTGAAAGTATCAATTGGTATCCACATGTACATCCTTCTTGAAGCCTGTGCCAATTGGCTGAGTGGCTGCTGGAGAGGGTGAACAGGAGATGTATCCTACGAGAGGCAGATCAAGCGACTGATCTCATTGTTTATGTTTCAGAGGGTTCAGCTATGCCCTGGTCAGTACTGCTTGCATTCAGTTGCTTCCTCTTGCTCCACAATAGTCAAACTCAGAGTGCTAGTTAAATTGGCAATTTGATTGAGATTGAGTGGCGTCCAGTTCTCCCCCGGCACCTCCAATCCAATGAATGATGCAACATTGCTGGGTGACCTTGAAGTGGACCAAAATAGAAAGTACTTAGCAAGAAATACCCAAAGGGTATGTTTAAATGGAATGCACTGTGCGGTTTGACACTGAGGATTTAAAAACCAGCTAGCGAGTGGCCATTAAATATTTTTAAAATAAAAAGACCATCATCATTTTCATATCTATATCTATATATCTATATATATCTATATATCTATACATATAAAGGTAAAGATCCCCTGTTCAAGCACCAGGTCATTCCTGACCCATGGGGTGATGTCACATCCCAACGTTTACTAGGTAGACTTTGTTTACGGGGTGGTTTGCCAGTGCCTTCCCCAGTCATCTTCCCTTTACCCCCAACAAGCTGGGTACTCATTTTACTGACCTTGGAAGGATGGAAGGCTGAGTCAACCTTGACCTGGCTACCTGAAACCAGCTTCCGTTGGGATCGAACTCAGGTCGTGAGCAGAGCTTGGACTGCATACACACACACATCATTCAGACCCCAAGTGTAAGTCAAATGCTCTCCCAAATGATTTTTCCACCAATTTTTCCTCCAAATCATTTGAGAGGGTACTCTGACGGGTTGGGGCTCAGAACTGCATCACAGATGAAACCTAAAGTGGGCTATACCCAGGCCAAATCATAATTTATTTTTGTCTTTCGAGAAAAAAAAATTAAGAAGAGGAATGGAAACATGAGGGAGAAGCCCTCTCTCATAGTACTAGAATGCAGGATCATTTGCTGAACCTGGAGAGTGAGAGATTGAAAACAGATAAAAGGAAGTATTTCTTCACACAACGTATACCGTATATACTCGGGTATAAGCCGACCCGAGTATAAGCCGACCCCCCAAATTTGAGGCCAGAAAAGGGAATTTCTTATTGACCCTCGTATAAGCCGAGGGTCAATAAGAAATTCCCTTTACCGGCAATGCTGCGCTCTAAAATGGCGGCCGCCATTTTAGAGCGCAGGGCCCCTGCCCCAGGTCGCCCTCCCGCCGGCCTCCCAGGCCCTCCCGCCCCGCCCCACCCCACCCCCAGTGCCATCCAAGGGGGGGAGGGGGAAGAGCCCCTGAACCCCCTACTTACCGGGAGACGCGGCGAATCGGCGGCATGGCCTTCCTGGGCCGGCAGGAGGCCTTTCCAGGCCCCTGCCAGCCGGAGGAAGGCGCTTGGGCGCGTGGGTGGCGGCGGCGCAGCCGGCAGGAGCCTCCTGCCAGCCCAGGAAGGTCCCTGCCGGCAGAAGAAAGGCGCCCAGGCGCCTGGGCGGCGGCGGAGCAGCCAGCAGAGACCTCCTGCCGGCCCCTCCAGGACCCTGCCGGCAGGAGAAAGGCTCCCTGCCGCCTGGGCGGCGGCAGAGCAGCCAGCAGGAACCTCCTGCCGGCCCCTCCAGGCCCCTGCCGGCAGGAGAAAGGCTCCCGGGCGAGGCTGCGAGCGGTAAGTTCCTCCCTCCCTCCTCCCTCCTCCCCTCTCCTACCGTATTGACCCGTGTATAAGCCGAGTTCGGCTTTTTCAGCCCTTTTTTTGGGCTGAAAAACTCGGCTTATACACGAGTATATACGGTAGTTAAACTGTGGAACTCCCTGCCCCAGGATGTGGTGATGGCTGCCAACTTGGAAGGCTTTAAGAGGCGAGTGGACTTGTTCATGGAGGAGAGGGCTATCTATGGCTACTGGTGAAAATGGATACTGGTCATGATGTATACCTATTCTCTCCAGGATCAGAGGAGCATGCCTATTATATCAGGTGCTGTGGAACACAGACAGGATGGTGCTGCTGCAGTCGTCTTGTTTTGTGGGCTTCCTGGAGACCCCTGGTTGGCCACTGTGTGAACAGACTGCTGGACTTGGTCTGATCCAGCATGGCCTTTCTTATGTTCTTATGTTATGTAAGCATGTAGATAAAGAGAAAATTGTGTGAGGAAAGTGAAGGGAGCAGAAAGAGGGACAAACTCACTAAGAAGTGGCTGCCATGTAAAAGATGTGAAGTTTAAGAAGGACCTCTACCCCAATGTCTATTTCAGTGCATTGCAGTGTCTCTCTCAAGATCATTTAGACTGTTAAAATGGACACAATTTATTGTTAGCAATCGGATGAGCATACTGGATCTCTTTGCAACGGCCTATGGCCCAACTGCCCATCTCTTTCTCCAAACATTTCTTGGTGTTTCTCTCCCCTGCACACAGGATCTCAGATTCCTACTGAAGTCAAACACAGTTTAGGACTTGGAAACAGGATAAAAAGGTCAGATACTGCCATGAGAAAAGTCTTAAAATATGTAGCCTTCCCACCCCCCCCTCCCCACTGTCTTCTCTTCCAGCACCAAATATGATCTCATCTCTCGAGTTCCTTTGGAACCAAGATCACAGCTAGACGCTTAAGACAATTTCTTCCCCATGTAGCATGCAAAAATGCTTGCTTTCCTTGCTTAACGCTGTTTCTCATGAACTGCTGTACCCAACCAGAGCTCTTTCTTTCATGCCTTATGTACACATTCCGACTCAGATAAAATATCATTTTATTGTGCTGATTTGTATCACTGAAATAGTATTTTCGTCGCTTTATCATTCCCGTCTGACATCATTTTTATCTGCACAGCACACGAACCTTGTGAAGTGGGGTTGTTCGGGAAAGTATAACTCTCCCAATGCCATGCAATGAGTCTGAAATTACATTAAATAAATGCACCACATTTCCTTTATTTGAAAAGACGGTTGCAGTTCCTTGATTGTGCAGTAAATATTGATGCAACTACTATAGAAAATGTCTTAAATGAAAATAATAAATCAAAAATATTGATGGAAGATATTGGATAAAGGATTTTAGAGATTATGGCATTTATTTATTTGTTTTTATGAAAGGCCAAATGGCAGAGGAGTGGCCAGATTCAAATAGAAATTGAGGTTTTTTTTCTTTTTCAAAATGCATGTCCAGAAGCACCTTAAAGGCCAACATGTTTTCCAGGGTATAAGCTTTCTAGGTTCAAAAATCCCATGAACACATGAAGCTGCCTTATACTGAATCAGGCCCTTTGTCCATCAAAGTCTGTATTGCCTACTCAGACTGTCAGCAGCTCCCCAGGGTCTCAGGCAGGGGTCTTTCACATCACCTACTTGCCTAGTCCCTTTAGCTGGAGATGCCGGGGATTGAACCTGGGACCTTCTGCATGCCAAGCAGATGCTCTACCACTGAGGCACAGACTCTCCCTTAGATCCAAGTAGGAGAGGCGCTTTGACTCTCAGAAGCTTGTACCCTGGAAATTTTGTTGGCACACAGTGGTAAGCTGCAGTACTGCAGTCCAAGCTCTGCTCACGGCCTGAGTTCGAGCCCGGCAGAAGTCGGTTTCAGGTAGCCGGCTCAAGGTTGACTCAGCCTTCCATCCTTCCAAGGTCGGTCAAATGAGTACCCAGCTTGCTGGGGGTAAAGGGAAGATGACTGGGGAAGGCACTGGCAAACCACCCCATAAACAAAGTCTGCCTAGGAAACGTTGGGATGTGATGTCACCCCATGGGTCAGGAATGACCTTGGTGGTCCCTTCTAATTCTATGATTCTATGAAATAATGCACTTTTCAATCCACTTTCAGTACACTTCAATAATCGTTTCCAAGTGGATTTTGCCAGTTCACACGGTAAAATCCAGCTTCAAAGTGCATTGAAAGTAGATTGAAAGTGCATTATTCAACATGTGTAAAAGTGCCCAAAGAGACATAAGTGGACCCTTCTTGGCCCGGAAGCTTTTAGCATTTTCATATAAACACTTAAATTTAATTCCCTTCTTCAAGTTCTTTTAGTGTACACACTTCTCCCTACGGACCTAGAGACTCCTTCAGTGGCTCTCATGCTCTATCACCCTGTTATGTCAGGTGCAAACCTGTCCCCCTTTTAGATTACCTGGACCAGTTAACCCATAATCCCCCAACATGAATAATTCCAGCTCCTTTTTTCTAGGAGTTAGTTTAAAAGCTGCTCAGTGACCTTTTTGACACTAAGCATCAGCAGTCTGGTTCTATATCAGATAAAGGGGAGCCTATGGGAAGAAGAGTTGGCGTGTATGTTTCGAACGCATGAACACATGAAGCTGCCTTATACTGAATCAGACCCTTGGTCCATCAAAGTCAGTATTGTGTACTCAGACAGGCAGCAGCTCTCCAGGGTCTCAGGCTGAGGTCTTTCACGTCACCTACTTGCCTAGTCCCTTTAACTGGAGATGCCGGGGATTGAACCTGGGGTCTTCTGCATGCCAAGCAGATGCTCTGCCACTGAGCCACAGCCCCTCCCTAGAGTGAACTAAACTTTAACACAAACTGGATTTTGCTGTTTGTTGATGGGAGCAACAGTGATTGATTTCCAAAGATTTGGAATATGTGTTGGTTTCTCTAGAGTCATTTTCTGACATTACATCCATGCATATGAGAACCCTCCCCCCCCCACACACACACAATGGTGCATAGATCCTCCTGATGTGAACAATCATGTAGTCTGAACAAGGGCAACACTTGATTTCAGCATATGCGTTCGGTTTTGTTACGTGCAAAGCAACCACTGGATTTTTCAGGGTTCTGGTCCATGCGTACCAAAATTGTACTCATGTGCAAAAAATCCAGCCAACATAACGCGTGCAACTTATAACGAGTGCACGAGCATTGTGGGCAGACCACGCTCCCAATAAGTGCAGTTGCCAGGCTTCCAGTAGAAGAAGAAGAGGAGTTGGTTTTTATATGCCGACTTTCTCTACCACTTAACGGGGACTCAAACTGGCTTACAATCACCTTCCCTTCCCATCCCCACAACAGACACCCTGGGAGGTAGATGAGGCTGAGAGAACCATCACTGACCCAAGGTCACCCAGCTGGCTTCATGTGTCGGAGTGGGGAAACAAATCCAGTTGACCAGATTAGCCTCTGCTGCTCATGTGGAGGAGTGGGGAATCGAACCCGGTTCTCCAGATCAGACTCTACCACTCCAAACCACCACTCTTAACCACTATGCCATACTGGCATGTAGATGTAATCTCTGAAAGGGGCTTTGCTATTCTGGAATTAGGGCCTTACATCTTTGCTCTTCTACCACAGCGTTAATTCAGTAGAGGGTGGTAATGAATGACATGTTAAAGGCGTGGCCAAATGTTTT
Source organism: Euleptes europaea (assembly GCF_029931775.1). Lineage (NCBI taxonomy): Eukaryota > Metazoa > Chordata > Lepidosauria > Squamata > Sphaerodactylidae > Euleptes > Euleptes europaea. The sequence goes on from NC_079314.1 coordinate 111,482,469, forward strand.
GGAACATTTGCTCCGCAATAGGGAGGGAGCCACAAAAGGCAAGGGCTGTGCCAGATTTCATGAAGACAAGCTTGTCGAAAAACTGAAGTGGAAGACATCTGGGGGCTGTAGTTTGCTACTATGAGTTATTACAATGGGCTTTTTTTTTTTTTTTTTTTGAATGAGCGAATCTGTGCCAAGTGTACTTGCTGCCGTCAGCGGCATTGTTCTCAATGAACTGGTAAGCCTTTCCTTCGCTGGGGAATGTCTTCCAAATTTGGGAAACAAATCTTTAAGAGTACTGTTGTAGGAGCGGAGGGAGATGGACTCAGAAAGGGTCGTGTTCTTTTGCGCAAACAAAAGAGCCCAGGGCGCTCCTTTGTGCTGAATTGGTGGGGAACTAGTTTTGTCCAGCAAGCAAGATTGCTGCCTGTGGGAAGTGGAGGATACTAGATTTTGCTGGGTATAAGGCAAGTGGGGTGCATTGTTACAGATTTCAGGAGCAATCCTGGACAGATGTACTAAGAACTAACACTGCAGTCGTCTTCAGTTACTCCAGTCTAAGCCCATTGATTAGGGGTCTGGAGACCAAGTCCTATGAGGAAAGGTTGAAGGGGCTGTGTTTGTTTAGCCTGAAGAGGAGAAGACTGAGAGGGGTTATAACCATCTTCAAGTACTTGAAGGGCTGTCATAGAGAGGATGGTGCCGAGTTGTTTTCTGTTGCCCCAGAGGCTTGGATCAGAACCAACGGGTTGAAATTAAATCAAAAGAGTTTCTGTCTAGACATTAAGAAGAATTTTCTAACACTTAGAGTGGTTCCTCAGTGTAACAGGCTTCCTCGGGAGGTGGTAAGCTCTCCTTCCCTGGAGGTTTTTAAGCAGAGGCTAGATGGCCATTTGTCAGCAATGCTGATTCTATGACTTTAGGCAGTTCATGAGAGGGAGGGCATCTTAGCCATCTTCTGGGCATGGAGTAGGGGTCCCTGGGGTGTTTGTGGGAGGTAGTTGTGTATTTCCTGCATAGTGCAGTGGGTTAGACTAGATGACCCTGGTGGTCCCTTCCAACTCTGTGATTCTATGATTTAAATTGGCTTAGACTGTTACCTGCATGGGATCGCCCTGTTCAGACCCATACCAGGTTATCGGTCTGAAACAAACACGGTGGCTGTAGATAAGTGCCTGCCCATGAAAGCAGTTCATGCATCTCATGTATTATCTGTAAATATACTGACCATGTGAGATGGCTCATTTGTGTGTAGAATTAACATGTTGGCTATCCCAAGCCAGTGTTTGCCAGAGTTCTAACTCTGCACACACATGGTTGAATGTGTGTAGTAAGCACAACTTCACATTATGGGTGTGTGTGTTTGGACTGTTTACATAGGTCTTCCCTGCACCCACCATTGTGGTATCTGCTTGCCCTCCTCCTATCTTCCATATGCTGGTTGCGTAGGCATAGCTGAATGAGTTGGGAGAACCTCATGGTGTACACATGAATACATGAAGCTGCCTTATAAGTACTGAATTAGACCATTGGTCAGTTTTGTCTATGGTGACTGGCAACAGTTCTCCTGTGTCACAGGCAGAGTTCTTTCACATCATCTGCTACTTAATCCTTGTTTTTAACTGGAGATGATGGGGACTGAACACGGGACCTTCTGCCCACAAAGAACATATTCTACCACTGAGCCATGGCTCGTCACCATAAGACTATAGAGTTGTTGAAGCTAAGCTGGTGTGGACTTTCTTGGTGCCTGAATGGAAGGTTATTCTGAGATTTCTAAAGAGAATACAGGACAGATTTAGGTTTACCCCCACAGCATTTAAGCCTAATCTAATCAACTGTACATTGTGCATTTCTTCTCTTGTCCACCGCTGCTGGGAAATGCAACAGTATGAAAGCAATCCAGAATACTGACTTCTGCTATGACAGATGAACATAAGGTGTGATGCAGCTTTTTAAGTTTGTGTTGCTCTCTCTTGCACATTTGCAAAAATAGCTTGTATATAAGTGGACCGTAATCTCTTTTGGCTGCCTCTGTGCATTTTCCCTGTATATGATGATATAAGTGTCCTCACTATGAACCTCAATGTATCCCCCTAAGAAATCTGGATTGACAGCATTAAAAGACCTCGGCCGAGGATGATATATAATTGGAATGACCTCATCTGGGACTGTCTTGATTGCAACCTTCACAGAACGTTAAAAAAAAGAAAGAATGGTCTCTCTTCAATTTGCGGTGTATTTATATTAAGAAAATATGTGAAGGTCAAACTGCAGTATTACTAAGCATTCCCCAAGCTATGTCAACACAGGAGGCTCAATCACGTTAATGGGTATAGTGCCGGTATTAAAGCAATCATGTGGTCCATTGTATAGACAACCGAATTGAGAATTGGGAATGCATTGAACGTCAACTCTGTTCATTAAAAATTTCCAGACGGCCGGTCGTGGATCGCTTACTGCTCATGAATCAATGCTTAAAAAGACTTGCAATAAATTCATTTTCTTTCTTTCTTTTATAAAGCTGCATAGTTCAGCATTTATGCTTCTGGATGTCCAAGGACATGCAAAACAAACTTTGAAAAGGGGGAGTTAATTGGTTCATAAATTAGCATAATTAGCAGATGTTCAGGAAGCCCATCAGTGTCATGTATTCCTTAATAAAATGCACTCTGGAATTTATGTCAAAAGTTCTGCTCACGACCTGAGTTCGATCCCAACAGAAGTTGGTTTCAGGTAGACAGCTCAAGGTTGACTCAGCCTTCCATCCTTCCAAGGTCGGTAAAATGAGTACCCAGCTTGCTGGGGTAACGTGTAGATGACTGGGGAAGGCAATGGCAAATCATAGTCTGCCTAGTAAACATTAGGATGTGATGTCACCCCATTGATCAGGAATGACCCGGTGCTTGCACAGGGGACTACCTTTACCTTTAACCTTTTTAAGGATAAGCTCATTGACTCAGGGTCCTGTACTTCGTACTTGTAAAACACTCGGTATAGATTTAGGTACAGCACAAATAATAATATTAAAGTAATCTCTTCTTTTTCTGTAGATCATGGGGCATTCTGAATGGGATCACAAACGAGGACCTAGAGGATCTCAGGTCAGTTTTGAGGGGTTTTTGCAAGTTTTTTGTATGATCGGTGTGAGCTGGTATTGGGGAAAATGGCACGTTCAGCACATTTCCGTATGCAACTTATGTTCTCCATTAACTCCATAAGGAGTTTCACTGCCATCAGGGGTTTGACTCGGGTTTGTACCTCTTTTATTTTCAGTAGTTCCAAACAAGGTGTTTTTATTTTGTATGGATGCATGTATATTTTGCATAGCTGTTTAGATCTGTGCCGAATTCTTGCCTTGATCAGGGGTTGAGCCATGCGGTACTGTTGGCTGTAGTCTGGTTCGAGACGTTTGGACCCTTAAAGGAACTTGAGCTGGAGCCCATGAGACAATTAGCTGCCCTTCATGTTGAGTTGACCCAGGATGATGTCAGCAAAAGAGGTTGTGTGCCCTGGTCATTTGCCTGCTGAGAGCCCAAATTTGCCAATCTCCAATGTGCAGAACATCCAACATGGAAAACCAGTGTTGTTTTTATTGTTTTTGCTGATACTATGCAGACAGTATAGCTTTTTGTTTTCTTTAGGGAGAATTATTTCTCATTTACCAATGCTGTTTTGATTATATGGTTATTTTCACTTTCTTGAGTGCCAAAGTAGCATACATAGGATTCCCAGGAGATCTTCCATCCTGGTACAGGTTGAGTGTCCCTTATCCAAAAAACCGATATCCGAAATGATCCAAAATCCAAAACATTTTGAGCACCCACAAAGGTTAATAAAATGGCACATGTGCAGGTTGGTCACGCCAATGGCAGGTTCCCCATGATGCCCCACATACACAAAATTATTAAAAATATTGTATAAAGTTACCTTCAGGCTATGTGTATAAGGTGTATATAAAACATAAATGAATTTTGTGTTTAGACTTGGGTCCCATCCCAGCTTTGGCTGGGGAGGAAGGGCTACAAATTTCAATAATAATAATAATGATAATGATGCTATAATATATGCAAATATTCCAAAATCTGTAAAAAATCCAAGATCCAAAACACTTCTGGTCCCAGTCATTTCAGATATGGGATACTCAACCTGAACTGACTAAATCCAAGGCTGTTAAGCTTCCACAAGCTTGCTCTATGGTACGCCTTCCAACTGTATTCTGGGATCTTGCTGTTAAAGCATGGCACTGAATATGCCTTTGAGTCAATGCAATAAAAGTATTTAATTTGATAGCATTGAATAGTGAATTTATAATTCATCAGCTATTTGAAGTGCAGTCACATGGAACTGCAGCCTTGAGTTGCATTATTAATCTCTGCCTGTGCTATGGGCCCTTAGTCCAGTCTGATAACATTCTACAAATCCCAAATGCGTTAGGCTGGAGTCCTATGTGCCCTTTCTTGGAAGTAAGCCCCATTGAATTAAATAGCATTTACTTCCAAGTAAAAATGCATAGGCTTTGCCTGCACTTCTTATATGTATGCTTTCCTGTTGGGATGTGGATTGGGATGGTATAGCCCAATCTCATTATATCTCAAAAGCGAAGCAGGATCAGTACTTGGATGGTACTTCCAGACATGGAAAACTGTGAAATAAAAACACTGACAATTGCTCCAGATGAAAATAAAGAAATGAGAAATTGTGTGTGTGGAGGGAGTGTAGATTGATATTTCCTAGAATGACCACAGACCTCTTGGGAGATGCTGGAAACATTCATCATGTTCCTCTAGAAGAAGAGTTGGATTTTATACCCCTCTTTTCTCTGCCTTTAAGGAGTCTCAAAGCGGCTTACAATTGCTTTCCCTTCCTCTCCCCACAACAGACGCCTTGTGAGGTAGGTGGGGATGAGAGAGTTTGGAGACAACTGTGACTAGGCCCATGTCAACCAGAGGGCTTCATGTGGAGGAGGGGGGAAACCAACCCAGTTCACCAGATTGGAGTCCGCTGCTCATGGGGAGGAGGGGGGAATCAAACCTGGTTCTCCAGTTTAGAGTCCACTGCTCTTAACCACTACACCACGCTGGCTCCTGTTAATAATAGGACATTTTGGAGGTCATTAATTCATAGGGTCTCCATAGGTGACTTGAAGGCACTTAATACACACACACATTTGTCATGAAAGTAGATATCCTTCACGAATTTTTTTCCCTTTCATGATATGGATAGGAACGCTTGCCGTTCCTACGCAGATTTCCCTCAGAGAAGCCACAAAGCATTGTTTAAAGAAAAAGGCAGTTTATTGAGGATGCCATATGGACAGGATTTAGTTGCTGATACAGTCCCCGTGCTGTTGCTTGGTTGAGTGGGTGGCGAGGCGTAACCCTTGGTCCTCAGGGAACAGGCAGTCCTTCCTCTCCCAGGCTTCACGAGACGATGCTCATCTAGAGAAATAAAGGCACATGGGCTCCGATGTGTTTTAATTCACTTTAAATGTAAAAAGCTCTCAATTATATATAGCCGAGGTGCCGCAATTTACCCTTCCAGTTTCCAAGCAACAGCTATTTTCAGATTGAGTGCGTCTGGTGTTGTCTACCTACTTCATGCGTCTATGAGGTAATTCATCAGCAAATGCTAGCTCTCCCCCCCCCCCACCTCCCCACTAGCTTTCCCCTGGCTCCTTCCTATAGAGAGACCTAAAGGCTCTCAAAACAGGAAAGAACTTTTGACAACAACAAAAACCCGCCCCTCGTACCTGTCTTGCAACACCTTCTGCAAACACAAAACTTTGCCATTCTCGCCGTCGGCTGGAGCAATGCAACTTCAGGATCGGGAATAACGCCTTCTCCGTCGACTCAAAATTCTTGTGAAGGAAAAGCGCTCCAGGAGCAAAACCTGGGCACAATGAAACGGAGACCTTTGCTTTTGTTGAAACGCCGATGGGAGTCCATTCCGGTTACTGAACAGGTACCGCGTCTCTCTCCTGTTTGTTTTCTGGTTTTGTCTCTCGGTAAGAACTGCCGTTGGTGGGGGTTTGAGCAAGTAACTCGCCGTCGATACCTCTCTGCCATAGCTCTTGGCCATTGCCTACCATTCCTCTTGGTGTGTGGTGATGGAGGATTTGATTTTAAAGCTGTAGTCGGATACCTCTCTCTGAACAGTCTGTTGCTTCTAGTTTTTTTAAAAGCTTATCTGGTAGCAGCAAATAGACATTTGCATGGCAAGGTGTGTCGGGCATGTACTGGTGAATGCCCACACTCGCAGATTGTCTTGTAGATTGTAATAGCATTGCTTAGTGATCATATGGAAGAAAGCCTAGCCTGGATCTCGGGGGTATTGTGAGCCGTACCTCTCCATAGTGAAAAACAGCAGTCTGATTCCAAATATATGCACAATTATAGAGTTCCTGAGAGTGCCAGAAAAAAAGGTTGCATAGCAGAGACTGTTTTTCTATAACTCAGATAATAATAATAGTTATTTTTAAACATATTTTATTGTAATTTTTTTTAAAAAACAAACAAAATAATAACAAACATACACATTCACCCAGTCTTTTTTCCACCCTTTTCGGGGTTCCGGTAAATAATTGCCTTTTCAAAAACTCACATTTTATATCATTAAAAGGAAATTAATCTACTTAATATACTGTTCTATAACCAATGCCATTATATGTTTGTTTGTTTGTTTATCTACAGCTATTCTTTATTACATTTGTTCTCCCCTTCTGGTTTTACTGCACTCTCTATTTCTTCTTTTTATTTTATTTATTACACGTGAGTCAGTTATCTAATCATTTCAGCTTATACCTCTTAGGATATACATGTTACTGTAAATCTAAATGCCAATCTCTACTGACTTCTACTTTACTATATTGCACCTTAAGTTTTGCATATTCATAATAAGATGCCCATTTCTTCTGAAAATCTTCCTTCGATTCTCCTTTTAACAAATTAGATAGTTGTTGTTGTTGTTGTTGTTATTGCTTTGTTTCTGTTCCTTAAAGTTATTTAATGCAGATAATTGGTTAAAACGTAAGGTGTGCAGCAGCACAAGCTTTATTTTGTTTTGCGGAGCAGAAGGGGTCATATTTAACACATTGTACAGATGCCACAATCCAAATTTCAGGTCACTCCAGATGGCCAGGACATGTTGCCAACTTGGAGCACGGACACATTTTTCTCCTACTCCAGCACAGGCTTGGAGCTGGGCTCTAAAAGTTTGCTCCAAAATGTTGATCCTTGTATTTAAAATAGTTGGGTATTCGTGATGGAGGTGGAATGTCACTGTTACTGGCACCATTGAGATTGAGTGATGGAGTTATTGAAACGTGCAATATTAGAGAAGCAGAAGTTTAGTAGAAAGATTTGGTGGCAATTATCTAAATGAATAAACTTTTTTTTCCTGTTAGGGGCTAGAAAAAGAAGTCAATGAAATAATAGTGTAAGTGTTCTAAGTACCATCACGACTTCGAAAGCCAGTGTAGTGTAGTGGTTAAGAGCAGTGGACTTTAATCTGGAGAACCGGGTTTGTATCCTGCTGGGTGACACATGCGGTTAGGTTTCTGATTCTCTCCAACAGGTGCAAACCGTTGATGAAGAGTTTGTAGAAAGGCAGTTTTCTTGCAGACATTGAATCGGGATCTAATAACCCATTTGCTTGTTTCAACAGCCACCCGATCGCTTCAAAAATCTCTTTCAGCCCCACCTACCTCATAAGGTGCCTGTTGGGGGGTGGGAGGGAAGGCAATTGTGAGCCGCTTTGAGACTCCTTAAAGGTAGAGAAAAGTGGGATATAAAAACCAACTCGTCTTTTTCCGGAAAGGGGGGGCATTTCTTGAGATCCACAACATGGTGGCAGTGACCACGTGGGTAACCCATTCAGATGGAGTTGTGTATCCTACTGAGTGGGTGATTGTCCTTTCTATAGTTTTGCAATGGCGTATCAATAACCAACTGACCAGAACACATGAAGCTGCTTATACTGAATCTGACCCTTGGTCCATCAAAGTCAGCATTGTCTACTCAGACCGGCAGCGGCTCTCCAGGGTCTCAGGCAGAGGCCTTTCACATCACCCACTTGCCTAGTCCCTTTAACTGGAGAAGCTTGGGATTGAACCTGGGACCTTCTGCATGCCAAGCAGATGCTCTACCACTGAGCCACAGCCCCTCCCCAGCACTGAGTGATTCCACACCAGTGGTTTTCTGCATGTCGGGCAACCCACCTAAGAAACTGTTCGGCAAAGCCGAATCCCTGCTTGCTGCACGACTGTGTTCCATCAACGTCTCATTGATAATTGAGTTTCAAAATGACAATGCTCTTCTTCCTAACTACTTTAAAAACCTCAGGTCATGGATAGGCAGTTAATCAGCCCCTTATCTAACCTCAATTACTTCCCCAACATTAAGATGGGCCTTTTCTAGGGCCCGATTTGATACCCTTCCATCTGCTTTGCTTTCAGGAAGGTTTCTTCATTCCCCAAGAGAGACACACAAATGCTCTTGTCCCATGGATACGGTGGAGATGCTAGCACATATTTTGCTCCATTGTGAACATTATAATGATGCCAGAAATCATTTAATTACTCCCCTCCTGTCTCGATTTGTACACTCCTACACCTCTGAGGCCTCCTTTGTAGAATATCTACTGGTAGAATATCTACTGGAAGATAGGGTGACTTATATCTCATATTCCGTAGCAAAAGTTTGCTATTATGTTTGCTGGAAACGGAAGGCATTTATGAAGAACCTTATGGGCAAACCTTCAGATTAACTAGTATGGATGAGATGCTGTAAGTGGGAGTTTTTATAATTTTATTATAGGGTGTATATTTTATGCTGGCCTTTGGCTGTAATAAATAATTGTTTGCACCACTGTGCAAACTGACAAGGTCCTTTGCAGGCAGTTCAGATGAGGATACTGACAGGACAGGCCCGGAATCCTCCTGATCCCGGGAGTCAGGCAATTCCAAAAAGCCAGTCCCTCCCCACCTTCTTCGCAGCTCCAAGGTTTGCAGCATTTTCTTAGGTTAGTGACTTGTTGCTAAGGGAAGCCCTCCGGCTGTGCTGCTGCACTTCTAGACTTCTGGCTGGCCACTGAGCTTGCCCATCTGTTACCTTCTCTGTTTCAAACTCTTGCCATTATGGGCAGGCTCTTGCTAGCTCTTGCACCCAGGGGCCAGGCAAAACCATCCACCATATGGACCAATTTAATTAAAAATGGCTGTGATAGGGGGGTTCGGTGTATTTGACCAGCTCTTACTCATGGCTGAAGAACGCCGTGATGCCTGTTTGCCTGGACATTACCAGTGTGGCAGCAACGCATTTCAAACAATTGTTCAGCTCTGTTCCAGGACACTCTGTATGTGGGCAGTCCGCACCTGCTCCTCCATCTGAGACAACTGAAATGTTCGATTTTTTTTTTAATGCAGAGCTTCAGTCAGAGGGATGAAAAAACAATCTCATTTATTGATCTGTTGCATCATGTGGAATGAATAAGGCTTGGAAAGCTACATGCGTTTAGGTTTCTGATTCTCTCCAACAGCTGCAAACCGTTGATGAAGAGCTTTGTAGAAAGGCTGTTTTCTTGCGGACACTGAATCGGGATCTAATAACCCATTTTCTCGTTTCGACCGCCACCCCGATCGTTTTAAGAGGGGTTGTGTGAGCAAAGCAGAGGGTAGGTAGCTCTCCTCTGAAGTGCTCAACAAGGAGAGCTACCAATTGAGATGGTTGTTCAAAAGAAAATCCCAGCAATGGTGTTTTTAAAAGACTGCTTTGAGAGAGGGAATGTAATTTGGGCAGAAGGAGCATTCAGATTGATCTGGGAAAATCAGAAGGCGGAAGGTGAGAGTAGAGAGTTTCTAAGTGGCGTGGAGTTGTCTTTTGAGGAATTGTTCTGTGCAGTTTGAAAAACTTCGTACCTGATCAGTCTTGTCCAATAAATAAATTATAATTATGGGCTGTCAAGTCACAAGTGTCTTATGGCAACCCCATGAAGTTCTACCTCTTGAGGCCTTCAAGGCAAGAGATGAGCAGAGGTGGTTTGCCATTGCCTTCCTCTGCATAGCAACCCTTTGGTGGTCTCCCATCCAAGTACAGAGTACAGCTGACCCTGGCTAATCTGGGCAATTTAGATTGCTAATCCATTAAAAACACATGAACACATGAAGCTGCCTTATACTGAATCAGACTCTTGGTCTATCAAAGTCAGTATTGCCTACTCAGACTGGCAGCAGCTCTCAGGCAGAGGTCTTTCCCATCACCTACTTGCCTAGTCCCTTTAACTGGAGATGCCGGGGATTGAACCTGGGACCTTCTGCATGCCAAGCAGAGGCTCTACCACTGAGCCATGGCCCCTCCCATTAAAAGCTTCCATTTAATCATTTTGAGCCCTCCCTTGTCTATTCTTGGGAGCAACGTTGCGTCATTCTTTAAGCTAGTCAAACGTGTTCTCTGCCGGATACTCTGGAATGAACATGGCTTCTATTATACTGTGTTTACATTTAAACTACCATTTAAAAAAAAAAAGCTATACCACAATAAAGTATAATTTCTTAAAATGGTCAAGACTGAGAGTGTTCTTGTTGTCAGGAGTGAAAATGGTCTCATTCTCATTCCCAGCAGTACAATTTTGATTTTTTTTTTTTTTTTTAAATGAGAGACAGCCAGTGTGGTGTAGTGGGTAAGAGCGGTGGACTCTAATCTAGAGAACCAGGTTTAATTCCCCACTTTTCCACATGAGCGGCGGACTCTAATCTGGTGAACCGGTTTCCCCACTCCTCCACATGAAGCCTGGCTGGTAGGGATGCCAACCTCTCAGCCCCACCTACTTCACAGGGTGTCTTTTGTGGGGAGAGGAAGGGAAGGAGATTGTAAGCCCGTTTGATTCTCCTTAAAAGGTAGAGAAAATTGGCAAATAAAAACCAACTCTTCTCCATCTAAATGGAAATGTGATAACTGACATACCTCCAGAAATCCTGGCCAAAAAAGGGGGAAAAGGGTCTCTAGTAAACATTCCTTGATCATCTTGATCATATTAAGCGGCTGTCGTGAGACCATAGTGGTCTCAGGCGATAGCTGCATTCCAGCATCAGGTTCTTCCACACACGCATGGAGATAGAAACAAATCCTTGGCTTCGTTACTTCCAAGCAAATGACCAGCCAAGCAAAGCCTTTCCATAGAATTGCACTTCATTATTAGCTCTTTCTGCTTGGCAGCTTGTGACTGGACTTTACCCTTGACACTTGACGTTTCGAACCGTGCTGCTATCAGAATTTAAAATAATGAGCTTGTTTTTTGGTTTTTAATGAAGAAATTCCTGGTGTGATCCACCCACTCCTGACAATGCAGAGGGGGTTGGACTTGATGACCCTGGTGGTCCCTTCCAACTCTATGATTCTATGATTCTATAAAAGTACTGTGGTTGCCAAAAAGTTACCCCTGAGGTAACATAAAAAGACCCCTGGTGAGCAGGTTCCTGAAATAAATGCCTGAGAGCCAGTGTGGTGTAGTGGTTAGAGTTTCAGACTAGAAGCTGGGAGATCCATGTTTGGATGCCTCACTCCGTCGTGGGGCTCTCTGGCTGACCTTGGACCAGTCTCACCCGCTTAGCCTTAGAATCATGGAATCATAGAATCATAGAGTTGGAAGGGTCCTCCAGGGTCATCTAGTCCAACCCCCTGCACAATGCCGGAAATTCACAACTACCTCCCCCACCAACACCCCCGTGATCCCTACTCCATGCCCTGAAGATGGCCAAGATGCCCTCCCTCTCATCATCTGCCTAAGGTCATAGAATCAGCTTTGCTGACAGATGGCCATCTAGCCTCTGCTTTAAAAACCTCCAGGGAAGGAGAGCTTACCACCTCCCGAAGAAGCCTGTTCCACTGAGGAACCACTCTGACTGTTAGAAAATTCTTCTTAATGTCTAGACAGAAACTCTTTTGATTTAATTTTAATCTGTTGGTTCTGGACCGACCTTCTGGAGCAACAGAAAACAACTCGGCACCCTCCTATATATGACAGCCCTTCAAGTACTTGAAGATGGTTATCATATCACCTCTCAGTCTTCTCTTCAGGCTAAACATACCCAGCTCCTTCAACCTTTCCTCATAGGACTTGGTCTCCAGACCCCTCACCATCTTTGTTGCCCCCCCCCCCCCGGACACGTTCCAGCTTGTCTCCATCTTTCTTAAATTGCGGGGCCCAAAACTGAACACAATACTCTAAGTGAGGTCTAACCAGAGCAGAGCAAAGCGATACCGTCACTTCGCGTGATCTGGACACTACCTCGAAGGGTTGTTGTGAGGCCCAAATGGAGAAGGGATAACCATGTGCACTGCCCTGAGCTCCTTGGAGGAAGATAAAAATGCATCAGATGAAATGAATTGATAGATGTCTCATTAAATCAAACCACGTAGCACCCCTGTGGAGAAATCACGTTGCAATACTTCCTCCTGTAACAACCTTCTGCCTCCCCCAACTTTCTGAATATCACAAAGCCGTTCTTTTCCTGACGGGCTATTTATGTATATGAAGGTGGAGGGTTTTGGGTTTGTTTTTTTTACATGAAGGAGTTTTGAAATGCATGATTTGTCCTCACTGCATCTGCAATTTATACTGACGGAGCCCCGAAACGGACGTGTCCGCACAGAGCTGCCACTCATGTAATCCGATTCTACTTTCCTTACCCCTTTGGTGCAGATCCAGTAATTATCGAACAGAGAACTAGTGCTGGAAAAGAGAAATAATTCAGCTTCATGTGGAAAAATGAATAAATCATAACGGGTGATTAAATTTTTATTCTTTTGCTGTTACCTTTACTTAATTTTGTAAGAAATAAATCCTGCACTGATATTTTATTTTTTTTAAAAAGCTTAGTTATGAAAAAGCAACACACTCCAGTATATTTTCTTTCCACTCTGACGGCAGATCGGAAAGAAGAAACAAAAGGGCAGGGGAGTGGAAATATGGTTTTCATTTGGACTTTCTCTTTGAGGTGTGGTGATTAAATGACTGTTTCGCATTATAGTCCTGAGAAGCCAGCTGGAATTCCTTTCCGTAGCTATGTGTACTGATTTACTGAAGAGGTTCACCGAGAGCACATCCAGGTAGCATCTTCCCGTGAGCACGGTATGATGCGCAAGCACTAAATCAATAAACCAGGAAGCGCAACCAAAGCTGAGAACCAGCCGTGAGCTGCCATGTGGCTGGGACAGACCCGTGGCTCTGCCCACCTGCAATACCCTGGTGACTAGACCTCTTTGTGTCCCCACTGGGTGAAAGGCCTGGTATAAGAAGGAGAAGAAGAGTTAGTTTTTATACCCCAATTTTCTCTGTCTTTAAGGAGTTTCAAACCAGCTTACAATTGCCTTCCCTTCCTCTCCCCACAACAGACAACTTGTGAGGTAGGTGGGGCTGAGAGAGTTCGGAGAGAATTGTGCCTGGCCCAAGGTCATCCAGCAGGCTGCATGTGGAGGAGCGGAGAAACCAACCAGGTTGACCAGATTAGAGTCTGCCACTCATGTGGAGGAGTGGGGAATCAAACCTGGTTCTCCAGATTAGAGTCCACCGCTCATGTGGAGGAGTGGGGAATCAAACCTGGTTCTCCAGATTATAGTCCACCGCTCTTAAGCACTACACCATGCTGGTTCTCAAATGAAGTCCAAGTAGATTAAAAAAAAAAGAATTTAAAACCCCGTTCCAAACATGAAAGCAAACTGCACTTCTGGTTCCAAGGACAACCAGGGCTGCAGAACTTTATCCCCCTGGATGAGTTTGGGTGTGTCATCTGCCATTCTTCAAAACCATTGTCTTCGCAAATCCAGTGAACACAACCTTCAGCTGAGGCCTCCACTTGCATCATGCATGCTCTGCTTGAGTATCTTGGGCCATTTTCAAGGGTAGGAGCCCCGCTCAAGGAATTGTCACAGTTTTAGCACACCTTTATCGTACTCCATGGTAGAATCTTGAGCACCAGCAGCATATGTAGAACGTCAAAGTGATGTGCTACCTCCTCAGAGGGCTTTCGGCTCTTTGTCAGGGAACCAGCGTGGTGTAGTGGTTAGGAGCGGCGGACTCTAATCTGGAGAACCAGGTTTGATTCCCCACTCCTACACATGAAGCCTGCTGGGTGACCTTGGGCTAGTTACAATTATCTCTGAACCCTCTCAGCTCCACCTGCCTCACAATGCGTCTGTTGTGGGGAGAGAAGAAGAAGAGTTGGTTTTCATATGCTGACTTTCTCTACCACTTAAGGCAGAATCAGACTGGCTTACAATCACCTTCCCTTCCCTTCCCCACAACAGACATCTTATGAGGTAGGCTGAGCTGAGAGAGCTGTAACTAGCCTAAGGTCACCCAGTTGGCTTCATGTGTAGGAGTGGGAAAACAAATCCAGTTCACCAGATTAGCCTCCGCCGCCCATGTGGAGGAGTGGGGAATCAAACCCGGTTCAGATCAGACTCCACCTGTCCAAACCACCGCTCTTAACCACTACACCACAGGAGGAGAGGAAGGAGAGGAAGGCAAGGAGATTGTAAGCCGCTTTGAGATTCCTTTAAGGTAGAGAAAGTTGGCCTATAAGAACCAACTCTTCTTTTAGATTTCATGGAGGGCCACTTTGAGGCAGAAGGCCAGTCTTTATAACCCTACTGCCTCTATCTTTTGAATTTGCAGCCTCTGTTCACTGTGCATGCACACCCTCACTCTTCCACTCTCCCATTTTGACCGCTTCTGGCACAGGGGGAAGAGGAGGGCTACTGGCCAATTGGTGAGGTCCCTTAGGTCAAGAGCTGGAAATATCTACAGTTTCACGTAGGGTTGCCAGGTCCCTCTTTGCCACCGGCGGGAGGTTTTTGGAGCGGAACCTGAAGAGGACGGAGTTTGGAGAGGGGAGGGACTTTAATGCCATAGAATCCAATTGCCAAAGAGGGGAGGGACTTTAATGCCATAGAATCCAATTGCCAAAGAATCAATTGCCAAAGGGACTTTAATGCCATAGAATCCAATTGCCAAAGGGGAACTGATCTCTGTGGCTGGAGATCAGCTGTAATAGCAGGAGATCTCCACCTAGTACCTGGAGGTTGGCAACCCTAGTTCCAGTTGCACCCTTGTTCCCTTCAAGTAGCCAGAACAGTTGTTGCAGTCAGTATGATTAAAGAGAGGGTTGGAAGAAAGGTGCAGGAGGGTGTGAGAAGGTTCCTCCTTTCCTCCTTTCTCCCCAAAGTGTGCTCTAGCTGAAAATGCCAGTGTCTCCTATTCCTGTTTGTTGCACAGAATGGCTGTCATTTGGCATGCAGTGGAAGAAAAGCAAAGGGAAGATGACACAATTGCCGGGCCAGGTTTGTCTTGGGAGCCGCTGGTTGCTGATCAGTAATATACAATAACTATGGGATCGGTAACTGAAATGTGGTGTTGCAGGAGAGTGTTACGGATACCGTGGACTGCCCAAAAAACAAAAACAAATCAGTGGGTTATAGATCAAATCAAGCCTGAACTGACCCTAGAAGCTAAAATGACTCAACTGAGGCTGTCATATTTTGGTCACGTTATGAGAAGACCAGATTCACTGGAAAAGACAGTCATGCTAGGAGAAGCTGAGGGCAGCAGGAAAAGAGGAAGACCCAACAAGAGATGGATTTACTCTGTAAAGGAAGTCACGGCCCTTAATTTGCAAGATCTGAGCAAGGTTGTCAAAGATAGGACATTTTGGAGGACTTTCATTCATAGGGTCGCCATGAGTCGGAAGCGACTTGACGGTACTTAACACACACAAGAAGAAAGAGTGCAGGGATTAATCAGGAGTGGACAGAAAGGTAGGGAAAATGGGATTGAGATGAGTCAGCTGCTTTTCTTAGATGACAATGCAATGGGGAGAGGCTGTGGCTCAGCGGCGGAGCCTCTGCTTGGCATGCGGAAGGTCCCAGGTTCAATCCCCGGCATCTCCAGTTAAAGGGACTAGGCAGGTAGGTGATGTGAAAGACCTCTGCCTGAGACCCTGGAGAGCTGCTGCCGGTCTGAGTATCAAATACTGACTTTGATGGACCCAGGGTCTGATGCAGTATAAGGCGGCTTCATGTGTTCAATGTCACACCACAGGCGAAAAATGTTAAGCTTGCCTCCAGTTTTTGGGATGTGATTTATACGTTGGAGTGCCGTGACACGTATTGCTTTAAAACCCATGCCTGGCTTGGTATATTTCCAGCAAGCGTGAGGATCGTGGATTTTTCTGAACACTTGTCTAACTCTTTGCCCCTTTGATCAGCGATGTGAAACTGTTGTCGGCTGTGAATTTATCAAAACAGGAAGTTGGTGGGAAATGACTGCTGTAAAGGTTCAGTAATTGCCACAGACTGTTCATAAAGCCATAAAAAAAAAAAGACTTCACTGTGATCTGGCCTGGAGGCTGGAAATCAATCATGTCATCTTAGCTAGAAATATACTTCTACAGCAAGATAAACAGCATTCGGGGCTGCAGAATCATCCTCACAGATAGTATGGGAGTTCCATGCTAATCCAGCAAAGGATTGTGGAGTTTCCCACGTGGATTTGCCGTGCAAATAACAGACCCAAAACATGTTTGAGAGGATCTGTGCCCTCTAACATATAGATCGGTTTTCCTCCACCACGACCCTTGGGTATAGGGTTGCCAGCTCCGGGTTGGGAAGTTCCTGGAGATATTGGGGGTGGAGTCTGAGGAGGGCAGGGTTTGGAGAGGTGAGGGACTTCAGTGCCATAGAGTCCAGTTGCCAAAGCGGCCATTTTCTCCAGGGGAACAGATTTCTATCGCCTGGAGATAGGTTGCAATAGCGGAGATCTCCAGCTACCACCTGGAGGTTGGCAACCGTACTTGCATAGCATGCAGGGACCTGACCTTCACATAGGTTTTGTGGGGGGGGGGGGGTTGTGGGTTTTTTTTTGTAAATTGGAGTTTGACCCTTTCCTATGGTAGTCCTTGGGCCTCAATTCATCCAGTCTGTTCTGGGCTGCAAAGAACAGGGCTGTAGCTGATGCATCCTAGTCGGGATGGATCAGTTTGGCTATCTCAAAGAACTCAAGAGGTTACAGGTTACAGTATATAAAAGTAGTATAATTTATAATTTAATGTAACTGTACAGATATTGGTTCCTTAAGACCCTGTAATGTTGTGTGTGTGTGTGTGTTAAGTGCCGTCAAGTCGCTCCCGACTCATGGCGACCCGATGAATGCAAGTCCTCCAAAATGTCCTATCTTTGACAGCCTTGCTCAGGTCTTGCAAACTGAAGGCTGTGACTTCCTATATTGAGTCAATCCATCTCTTGTTGGGTCTTCCTCTTTTCCTGCTGCCCTCAACTTTTCCTAGCATGACTGTCTTTTCCAGTGACTCTTGTCACTGGACAAGAGCTTCTCATGCTTCTCACATTCCATGTTCCTATTATATGCGTCAAACAGCTTTGGACTTTCCTTTTGAATCTATTCATGTCAACCACTGAATGAACTTTCTTTCGGCTTTAGTCCAATCGCATCATTAAGAACAGCGCTACTCGTACTTGTCCTCTGCTCTACCCCAGTAGCAGATTGAGTGTCATCTGACCTGGGGGTCCCCTGTAATGTTAAATGTTCATAAAATTTGCCAGGATATTATCAACATTTCAGCAAAGTGTTTTTCAGTGAAAATGGGGCCTGGGAACAGATGATATTTGGGGCTGTATCATGTGGCCATGATATCATGGGAGGGAGAAAAAGCTACAGCTTATGGTACCAGGTGCAGAATTTAAATTCATAAGTCTCTTGTTTAATAGAAAAGGGAGCTTCTGGTTGTTGTGGGTTCTAAAGATAGGTTTGGGAGTGCATGCCAAAGTGGACATCAGGCAAAATCCTAGAAATCAGAAGTGCTGAACATGTTTTTCAGGGAATGTTTTTTTTTTCAGAGTCTTTGAGCTTCTTGCAGAACTATGAAAAGTAGAATATTGTGCAGCATAGGAGAAATCAGATAGACTACAGCATGTCAATTTTTCCAACATTTAGCTGAAGGGAATTTTAAAGTGCAGACTGTCAAAGCAGGGCTGTCAAAGATAGGACATTTTGGAGGACTTTCATTCATAGGGTCGCCATGAGTCGGAAACGACTTGACGGCACTTAACACACACATACACACAACCATGGCAATCATGCGGCGAAATGAATTGGGCTGTAGTTAACAGAATCCCCATAGTAAAGCGAAACTCCAAAGCAATAGTACTATAGAATGACGGTTATAAATGTTCAGGATACTTGTTGTGGATTTTATATATTCCTTTTAATCTTAAATGTCTCTGTATTTGTATATATCCTGTCTGGTCATTGACCGTTTTAATAAACTAACTGACTGACTCCAAAGAAATACTGTGACTTTGGAAGTTAAAATGCCAAAGATCTGCAATATTTTGAAACAGGATGCTCAAGTTTGAAATGATTTGATGAGGGCCAGGAAGAGAGTGGGGAGACGGACACAGAGGTCATTTATGCAACTGTACTTTCACTCACGTTTGCCCCTGGTCTGAATTGGTTGCTCCTTGGAGTTATGCATGAGTTTTCCGTCCATTAGAGATGACCTCGTGCCCAGCCCTCGCAATATCCGGGTCTTCCCATTCCTCTGTTAACCCGACACTTCCATCTTCCCTGGGTAAAATCACCATGCATAAGTCAAAGTGCCGGGCATGCAAGCTTGGTTTTGCTCACAGCCAATTACAAAGCAGGGTGTAAAGAGGCAGGGATTCAAATACTTCCTGCTTCCTCATAGCTCTTTCTGAGCAGAAGAAAAACTTTTTAAAACCGAGGCTTGGATCCCCCCCTTTCAGATTGCTCCGATTTTTATGTGGTTGTTCTTAAAATGCTTTTTTATGTGGCAGTTGGGTTGGGGGGGAATTTTCTCTCACAGTAAGTACTACAAGTAAGCCAATTACAAAGCAGCTTTTACAGGGGCGGGACTAGGTTTGAGCTTGGATTCCCAACAGGAAAGAAGAAGAAAAGTTATTTTTTATATGCCAGCTTTCTCTAACACTTAAGGAAGAATCAAACTGGCTTACAATCACCTTCCCTTCCCCTCCCCACAACAGACACCCTGTGAGGTAGGTGGGGCTGAGAGAGCTCGAAGAGAACTGTGACTAGCTCAAGGTCACCCAGCTGACTTCATGTGGAGGAGTGGGGAAACAAATCTAGTTCACCAGATTAGCCTGTGTCGCTCATGTGGAGGAGTGGGGAATCAAACCCGGTTCTCCAGATCAGAGTCCACCGCTCCAAACCACCGCTCTTAACCACTACACCACGCTGAAAGTGTGGGTCCAACCAGTAACGAACCTCAGGTAAAACTCCCTTACATAAATGAGCTGAGTGTGTTTTTCTCTGCTTGTTGGGAAGACTGTTGAACTTTAGTTACTTGGGTTGGAAGAGTTTTTTAAAAAGTGAAAACCTTTTCTCATTGTTCTTCCTCGTCCCCCAAGAGAGTCACACACCAAAGATTCAAGTAGTTTGTTTTTAAGAGTTGCCCAGTGGGAGATCTTGTTGCTGATGGGCTCTGTTTCCAGGACCAGATGTTCTACTATACTGTAAATGGAAGCCGCAAGTTTGTTCTGTCTAAATCATGATGGATCAGTGTTTGAAATACGCAAAATAAAATGAAACGAACGACTGGAGCAGGCCGACCAAGATTTGCAACGAAGCCAGAAGTGGAGTAAATCCTTCAATTCAATAAAAGAAGAAGAAGAAAATATCCTGTTGGATTGTCTTTCCCAGATCAAGAGTCTGTTGTGTAAGAGGACCGCCTTGTATGATTTCCAGTTTCTGAACAGCACGCACAAGTGTAGCACAAAAGCAGTATTGGCTTCTATTCTTTGGACAAAAAAATCTGGGAAATTTCAAGCCAAAACTGGAATTACCTCCTCAATCAATCACTTGCTTTGACGTTGGAGAGGAGGTCCCCTCCTCCCCTACCTCAGACTTTTAAGACTGGTTTATATGGCGGGTGTCCACCACGGGTTCACAGAGAGCATGCAGGACGTTGTACCCGAATCATGCCAAACCTGGCTATTGCAGACAAGTTATGGAGCGAATTTATGGACATTTGCTAATGTCGTGATGCTTCTTGGCAAATGAGAGCCAGAGTGGTATAGTGGTTAAGAACGGCGGACTCTAATCTGGAGAAACGGGTTCGATTCCCCATTCCTCCCCATAAAGCCTATTATATGAGGTGCATTGGAACACAGGCAGGGCAGCGCTGCTGCAGTTGTCTTGTTTGTGGGCTTCGTAGAGGCACCTGGTTGGTCACGGTGTGAACAGACTGCTGGACTTGATGGGCCTTGGTCTGATCAAGTATGGCTTTTCTTATGTTCTTATGCTTGGGCTTGTCACAGTTCTCTCAGAAAGTTATAAAAAACACAACCAGAAATAAACCTTATGAGATGATTTCTTCTTCTTCTTCTTCTTCTTCTTTTTCTTTCTTTCTTTCTTTCTTTCTTTCTTTCTTTCTTTCTTTCTTTCTTTCTTTCTTTCTTTCTTTCTTTCTTTCTTTCTTTCTTTCTTTCTTTCTTTCTTTCTCTGTTGTCCTTCCTCCAAAGGAGCCTGGGACAGCATGCATGGTTCACCCCTCCTTTGTTTAATCATGTAAATAAGGCCAAGAGGGAGTGACTAGCCCAAGGTCACCGGGTGAGTTTTACGACTGAGTGTTCTAGTCTGACCCTCTAACCACTGCGCCACAATGGCTCTTGCACAAACTCTGTCTATTTTGCAATTCCTCAGAGCCATGTTATTTTCTTGGTTGCATGCCTCAGCTATACGTCTTTGAGGAGGCCCACAGCTATCTGTGAGTACTTTTTTAATATTTCAGGAGGGGAAAGTTAACATGAAGTTAGGTGTGGGCATTTGATGGGCAGAAAATAACAATTTAATACTTTTACAGCATTAACTTTATAACAAAGCTACCTGCACAAACCACAGGTTTGATATTTATGCCAATTACAAAAGCAAATCAGTTAAATTACTGTGAAACAACGAAATTCATAACTTTTTTATAAGGTGTGTGGTGGTGTCTGTAGACGTGAGCAGTTTAGTGAATGATTTTGGGGTGTTTGGGCTGTTATTTACAACACATCAGCATACAGTTGCAAAATTAAAATGACATTAAAATAGAAGCAAAGCAAAATTACAGCAACTGTTTTGGTTTTGAAGGCAGTTGTAAATAGGTAATACCATAATGAAACGAAAAGCTGATTTCATGAAGGAGCAGAGCACCTAGTATTAGGGTTGTGCAAAAAAAAAAATCAGCAAATTTCGGGTTTGGGTTTATTGGGCCTGGTTTTTTCGGTAAACCCGAAACAAGCCAAATACCCATACTAGTAAAGGGGTATTCGGATTTATTTCCAGGTTTACCGAAAAATTGCCCCCTTTTTAGTCTATGGGGATTTTTTCAATGCTCCTTTGGGGAATTTTTGGAGGTATGGTTCCCAAATTTTCAGGTTAGCTTCATGGCAATCTCCTTGCATGAACCCCGAAGTTTTGTGAAGTTTGGGACAGGGGATCCAATTTTATGGGGTCCCAAAGGGGTTGCACCCCTCCTCCATAGTGAAGCATTGTAAACTTCCCTATGGAGGAGGGGGGCAATTTTTAGAAAAGTTCTGAGCTGTAGTGTGTCATAAAAGATTTAAAGGTCAGAAGTCCAGGAATTCCTAGTAAGTTATCACTGCAGAAGAACGTAGACGTATTGAGAAATCACTTGTTTTATTATGCTGTGGTATCAGATCACTTCATTTAAAAAAAACGATCACATGCGTTATTACAGTCAAGAAAGTCCTTGTAATGAACTGTGATCATTGACTCAGAATACGTCTCTTCCCTCGTGTCCCTATACAGCCTTTCGACGATAGTGCATCTCTATCAAATGTACTGGGATTCTTCTGATGTTTGATTGCAGATAGCTGGGATTTTAACTTGTTAGTTATTTGTTGTGTGTGTGTGGGCGGGGGGAGATTTCAGGTATTTGGTTCTTCCTGTACACTGTGCAATTTAACCTTCAACCTGTCCTCTGGAGAGAAAAAACTTACACATGTTGCATTTGTAGCGTATTTCTTTCCCAGTTATCTAGGGGTAAAAATGTCCAACAAAGTGTTTTGTTATTGTTTTTGTATGTTTTTGTTCATGGTTTTCATAAAAGGCTGTATCTCTCCAGAGGACTGAAAAGCAGTTCCCTGGACCATGGTTTTCTTCATCATGGGGATACAAAAATAACCCAGTGGGATTTTTTTAAATATCCCAAGGGAGGGGGGAATACCCCAACACCAAAAAATCCATAGATTATCTGGGGTTTATTTTCTACCTAGGTGCTTTTCTTAAAAAACAGACAGTGGTAAGTGGATGTACTTTGGCAACATCCTTTTCTACTGTAGTACTGTACTACTGTAATGTCCTAACAGGAAGAGGTTCTAGAGCCACTTGTCTCCAAAGTCTACTAGAAAATACAAATGGGGTATCTGGTTTTTCCCAAGGTTAACCTGACTTTAAATTGCATCCCAGTGAGATAGTAGGATGGTGTGTGTAGCTGGATCCTGATGGCCTTTGTGTTTTGTTTGTTAAGGAGGAGGGTGATTTGGAGCAGAGAGGGTGTGCTGTGCTTAATCCATATTTTCCTACAATATTTGCAGTCAACCCCATATCTGCTACTGAACCGCTTCCTGGCCTGGTAACCCACCTGATAGAAAGGTTGCCAGCACTGTATTGGGATATCCCTGACGTTTTGAGGGTGAAACCTGGGAAAGGCACAGTTTGAGGATGGGAGGGACCTCAGTGGGGTGTGATGCCATAGAGTCCACCCTCCAAAGCAGCCATTTCCTCCAGGGGAACTGATCTCTGTTGTCTGGAGATCACTTGTAATTCTGGGAGATCTCCAGGCCCCACCTGGTGGTTGGCAAGCCTACTGGCCATAATGGCCAGTCCACCCATCAATGCATAGCATTCTACAATTAGCATATGTTTTCAGGTTGGGGTTTCCCCCCTTCAGCTTCCCTCCAGAAAACTACTTGTGCAGGGGGTTGGACTTGATGGCCCTGGTGGTCCCTTCCAACTCTACGATTCTACTTCCTGTTTGGGCGGTATTTCTTTTCTATAAGGCTAAGCATTCAGAGGTGAAAGCGAAGATTGATTATAAATTTGAGAGTGGGTGGGGCTTTGTGCTTTTGGAAGGAATAAAGTTTTTTTTTTAAAAAAAAATGGTCTCACTTAAGAAAGTGAAGTTGTTTTTCTCCTCCTTCGCCTGTCTCCCCGCCACCCCCGCCCTCACTTTCATGCAGTTTGCTGCCTCAACCCATCAGGTCTTTGAAAATGAAAATAACAAGAGTTTCAAAAGAGGTTGTCAAGTGCAGGATGGCAAGCATCTATGATTGTTTCCCTGATTATGTTTCTGTCAAGAGCGCATCTGCTGAATAAAATGCTCAGTAGCTAGCATTTATACAGAATGTCTCGCACAAAGCTCGGGATCATTCCTCCCCCCTCTAAACAAGTGTCATTCTTTCTGGGAGGGAGACAATGCAAAGGTGTGTATCTTTTAACAGTTTTTATTAAAATTATATCAAAGTGATTATGACAGCCCTATTGAAACTAAATCATTGCTGCTCTCACGTGTGTTCGTGAACAGCCAATTTGCACCGAATGTTGACAGTCAGACATGTTTTGTGAATGTCTATTTGCCAGACACTCCTCGGTGAATGCTGATGTCCCTGCGGAGCTGGCTGTCAGCATGCACTGATGCCTCTCTGAGGGTTTGGGCATTCACAAAATTCATCTGGCAACTGGGCAAATGTGCTTAGCAAACATTTGTGACGGCATTTATGCGCAGTGTGCCTGCAAAGTCTTTGCGCATGGCAAAGTCTCAGGGCTGAAACCTGGTTCAAAACCTGACATTTTGCAGCCAGGAGTCCCATCCTCTGATCACAGTTCAGTAGAAGCTGCTCGGGGGCCCTGTGAGCTAGGGATGCTCTGCCATCTGCTAGGGTAACTCTCTTCCCATTCGTCAGGGGTGATCAGGCAGCCAGTTGATTGACAATTGTTTGCAACCTCTTTGGTCGTTACTTTCACTCACGTTCGCCCCCGGTCTGTCTCGGTTGTTCCTTGCAGTTATGCATGAGTTTCCCATCTATTAGAGATGACCTCGCAAGGTCCTGGTCTTCCCATTCCTCTGTTAACCCGACTCTTTCATCTTCCCTGAACAAAGCCCGGGTGAAATCCCCATGCATAAGGCAAAGTGCCGGGCTATCTCAGCATTCCAAGCCTGGTGGAGCATATTAAGCGTCATTAGTACTGTCAGCTATTACTCTATGCTGGGCTTGCAGGCGAGCACTTCATCGACGGTCCTGCGTCTCTGCTCTGAGTTTTCGGCGCCTCTGTTCCAGTGGCCTGGGTGAGGTTTCTGGTGATGCTGCCCGTGGCTGCGCCTCAGGCACAGCTGGATCCCCTGAGCTGGAAGGCTGCAGGCCCAGTTAGTCCTCCTCTACTTGTGACTGCTCCTTCTTGCTGACTCTGACTTCTGCCTGCTGCTGCTCTTTTTGTAGCTCATGGCCTTCTGCCTCCATTTCCTCCTCATCCTAGGAAGCCTCAGCAGGCTGGCTCACAACAATTGCATTACTGGAGATGGCGGGTTCCAGGGTTTTGTATTTCTTCACATTAAAAAAATATCCGTATGTCAGGCTCTGCCTCCCTTAGACAGGGATCTGGGGCTGTAGCACCCTCCAGGGCCCTTTTATTTATTTATATTATTTGTAGTCCGCCTTTCTCACTGGGATTCAAGACAGGTTGCACAGAGCAAGTCAACACAATCAACAAAATGGGAGACTTTCTGGCAAAACTTGACGTGGACCTCAGATCACGGAGAAGAGGGTGGTTGAAAGCACCCCAAGCCCTCTCTCTCACCTCTCTCTTGAGTACCTCTCTCTTGGCTCTTCTTTCCTGACCTTTCCTTGGCCTGCCTAAAAAAGGACTTCTTGGGGGCTGGGCCACGAACTCCCCAATTTCTAGACAACGGCGATTGGTTCCCCTGGTGGAAATGGCAGCTTCTGAAGGTAGACTCTACAGCAACTCATCACATCCCTCCTGAACTCCCTTCCTTTCCCCACACTCCACCCTCCCCCTAAGTAATCACCTCCAAATCTCCAGAAATTTCCCAAGATGGCAACCATACTACCACCTCATTTTTCTGCCTGTGTTGTCCAGACCTGAGCAGGCCCCCAAAATACTGGTGAACATGCCTTGGCGATTGTTCTTTGTAGCAGAAGACTTCTAAGATGGTTGTTTTGGATGAAGCTCCAGTTAAACCCTTTCAGAGGTTTCTTCTTCCCTATCACTGACAAGCTTCTGAGGGACCTCCAGGGTTGTAGGAAGACTGTTTGAACCCATTAAGCGAATACAGCAAGAGTATCTTGTGAGGATACCCTTGTGAGGACAGTTCTGTCAGTGGCTACTACCCATGGTGACTGAAAGGAACCTCCACATTCAGAGGCAGTAAACCTCTGAATAACAGTGCCAGGAGGCAACATCAGTGGATCTGCCTCGGCCTCTGTGCCCTGTTGTTGGACCTCCAGAGGAACTGGTTGGCCGCCGTGTGAGACAGGATGCTGGACTAGAGGGACCACTGGTCTGATCCAGCAGGGCTCTTCTGATGTTCTTATGAGGATGCAAAAGCAGGAAAGCACGGCTTTAATTGTATGTATTGAACAAAATAGGTCAGGATGTCGTTGTTTGATTAGCAAATAAGCGAGCTTATTGAATCTCTGTTGACAATAAATATGGGATGCCAGGATTTATTTTTTTACTGAGTTCCACTTATTACCTGTGAGCCGGTTTTGTAAGACAGGATGAATTATACCTGTGTGCTTTGATTGTGCTCAAATTAATTTGTCTCTCATGGCTGCTTTTCACTGGTGTGGCATCTGGCCAGTTTTCAGGTTGAGTAGCTTTTTTCTTTACATCTCTGTGTAGACTGTTTTCTGATGTGAAGTATGCTTCTGGGTATCTGAACTCAGTACCCCAAGAGTCTTAGCACTGTCTCATTCTCAATTTTAAAGAAAGTGTCTAGGCCTTTTGTTCATGGCGATTGAACCCGGTTCTCCAGATCAGAGTCCACGACTCCAATCCACCGCTAGGGTTGCCAACCTCCAGGTACTAGCTGGAGATCTCCTGCTATTACAACTGATCTCCAGCCAATAGAGGTCAGTTCACTTGGAGAAAATGGCTGCTTTGGCCATTGGACTCTATGGCACTGAAGTCTCTCCCCTCCCCAAACCCCGCCTCCTCAGGCCCCGCCCCAAAAACATCCTGCCGGTGGCGAAGAGGGACCTGGCAACCCTAATAACAAATGAGTTCCACACTGCTGCCCTGAGGACTGGAAACAGAATTTTTAACATGAAAATTGAGATACTCAGGAAAATGTTATTTTCTCCCCAGCGCTACTTTAAGTTGTTACATAACAAAGCTGCATTATAGCATAATTTCTGGTTTGAGTGAGCAGTAGTGTGTAGTTGTGCAGACAGCCTGGAGAGGATTAAATAAAATGTCTGTGTTGCTGTAATTTAAATTTTGCTCTAAGATAATGAATGAATAGGCTTGGAAAACAAGACCCATGTGCCCATTGGCTTCCCATCTCAGAATTTAGATTACCTTTGTACATAGTGCCTCTCCCCCCTCCCCAGTTTGGCGCATAGGACACTTAGCCCCGCCTGTGAGATGATCTTACTACATTTTCCTGCCAAAAACTGGATTAATCTACATAGGTTTTCCTAGGCAAGCTTTGGCTAGGAGCCCCGGGGGAAATGAGAGCACAGTATTTCACTGTCACTCCTTCCTACACAATCTTTCAGCGCGGTGCGCTGTCTTCACCGCTTGATCCACTAACCGTTACACTTTGACTTTAATTAGAAACATGGACATTGATTGCAAAATCTTACAACTCTTCGACTGTCGCAAATGTAAGCGTTTGGGATAAACACTCTGACATGCTCTCAAAGTGCGTAAAAGAAGATCTTTTAAATGTTGTTTTTTTCTTCCCTTGAGAAGTTTTTTGTCGCTAATAGGAAGTGTGACTTAGCCGGGCAGAAATGTGTAAATATGCCGTTTCTTGCCAAATCTGCCATCCGTGAATTAGATTTATTTCGCACTTGGACCTTAAAGAGATGCAGCCACTCTATTTCAGTCTCCAAGTTGCGTTTCTTCCCGTACCCAAGATAGGGAGTTCTGCTTTGGCTGCAATGAATTACGTGAGAAAGTAAACTTTGGACATTTCCCCGCAGATGTTTTCTGCTGTCTTACTCATGTGATCCGCTGTCAACACACTGCTGTGGCGCTTTCCGAGTCTTGTCGTCCTAAATCTGTTCAGTGTCAAAACTACAGTGTGTTGGGATTTTAACAAAGTTTGTTCTAAGCTTGGTCATAAATCAAGAACTATCATGAATCTAACGTTTGCTTCATGCTTCGCTGTTCAAATAGTCTTTTGGTCCAGTCACCAGGGTTATTGCCAACAAGTTTCCCCCCCCCGTCCCCGTATCTTTTAACTATGATTAGTCCTTGTTTTCACTGAAAAGAGCTGGAAACAAAAACCATACTGTGCTCCCACCCATTCTGATTTTCCAGAGCACGGCGGCAAGGGGCATAGAATTAGGGGGATCCAAAAAAAATTCCCATGAGAAATCGTGCTTGCCTTATTGAAACGGATTAGGCTTCCCTTGAAATTAGCCCAACGTTTCACTACGGATGATCGTGAAATCTTGGGGGGGGGGGGTTTGCAGTCAATCTTGGTTCTCCATTTTCCTCTGTCAACACTTCAGCTGGAATGTGTTGGATAGGAGTTCTGACAAACAGTCTGAGGTGGATTCAGGTGGGTTCCCCCCCGCCCTTTCATCAGGATCCACAGGCACTTCATATGCTGGAGAATTATTATTATTTTAAATGGAACGAGTGAAGGAAATACTTCTTTACTCAACGAGTAGTTAAACTGTGGAATTCACCGAGAGTAACGATGGCCACGAGTATTTATTTATTTATTTTATTGCATTTTTTGCCCCGCCCTCCCCAA
Source organism: Euleptes europaea (assembly GCF_029931775.1). Taxonomy (NCBI): domain Eukaryota; kingdom Metazoa; phylum Chordata; class Lepidosauria; order Squamata; family Sphaerodactylidae; genus Euleptes; species Euleptes europaea. The sequence goes on from NC_079314.1 coordinate 111,510,514, forward strand.
CCCGAAGGTCGGGCTCAGAGAATGGGGGTAGACAGAGGGGGCTTTGCTTTGGTAGAGCCCAGCTGTACTTCTGCTTGATGGTATTTGGTTGGCCATGGGTGAAAACTGGCGGCGTGCTAGCATTATCTACTCCATCACAAGAAGTGAACTCTAGAACCAGTTCTGGAGCTTTTCAGTGTGAGTTTGGGCTGAACCTGGCTATGGTTGGCACCTATTGGCTAGTGCCCATAACATCACTCAACACCTCCCACTCCAACACAGTTTTGCAGCTGTTTTTAAAATGCTTTATGGATTTTCTTAAGTGGAAAAAAAAAGCTAGTGAGCATCTTCCAACAACTTGGAAGTCTTTAAGAACATAAGAAAGGCCCTGCTGAATCAGACCAAGGCCCATCAAATCCAGCAGTCTGTTCACACAGTGGCCAACCAGGTGTCTCTAGGAAGCCCACAAACAAGACGACTGCAGCAGCAGCACCATCCTGCCTGTGTTCCACAGCACCCAAAATAATAGGCATGCTTCTCTGAAACTAGAGAGAATAGGTATGCAGCATGACTAGAATCCAGGTCAGGGCTGTCGAATTGTTTCGAGGGCCAGATATGACATAAATGTCACCTGGTTGGGCCGGGCTATGCCTTGCCAGCCCAGATCAAGAGTGTGGGGGTGGGGGTGGGTGGCTCCCTCGGCTGGCTTGTGGGCCGCATAAGAGCTCTTAAGGGGCTAGATATGGCCTGCGGGCCTTATGTTTGACACCCCTGCTTTAGAAAAAATCATGGAGGATAGGTCTGTCAGTTCCTACCAGCCCTGGTGACTAAAGGGAGGCTCCAAATTCAGAGCAAGAAACCTATGAATACTAGTGGCAGGAGGAAGCATCAGGGGAAGATACAGGTTTTGGTGTCTTTTCCATTGGCCCTCCAGAGTAACTCGTTAGCCGCTGTGTGAAGTTGAACTAGATGGACCGCTGGTATGATCCAGCAGGGCTCTTATGTTATTTTAGTGTGTGCTTTGGTGAACCCCAAGATTTGGCTTCTATTTTTCTTCCATTTCTCTGTTGCAATACATGGGTTCACTTTTACCAAATGTTGGTGTCATGGAAGTTACATATCTACAGAGCTTTCAGAAAACTTTTCGTATCTGACATCGTCATAGAATCATAGATTCATAGAGTTGGAAGGGGCCATCCAGGCCATCCAGTCCAACCCTTTGCTTAATGCAGGATCAGCCTAAAGCATCCCTAGCAAGTTCTTGTCCAGCCTCTTTTTAAAGACTGCCAGTGAGGGGGAGCTCACCACCTCACTAGATAGCTGATTCCACTGTGGAACAACTACAGTGTGGTGTAGTGGTTAAGAGCAATGGTTTGGAGTGGTGGACTCTAATCTGGAGAACTGGGTTTGATTCCTCACTCCTACACATGAGCAGCGGACTCTAATCTGGTGAACTGGGTTTGTTTCCCCACTCCTACACATGAAGCCTGCTGGGTGACCTTTGGCTAGTCACAGTTCTCTTAGAGCTCTCTCAGCCTCACCTACCTCACAGGGTGTCTGTTGTGAGGAGGGGGAAGGAAGGTGATTGTAAGCCAGTTTGACTCTTCTTTAAGTGGTGGAGAAAGGTGGCATATAAAAACCAACTCTTATTCTCATGGGGTCATGGGGAGGAACATTCTCTCGTTAAGTCTTGTGGCTTTGCTCCTAAAAATTCAATGAAATTTGATAGAACGTTTCCAGAGCAAAACCCTGGGAGTAAGCAGCCAGTGGCAGCCAGTCTGATGTAATGGTTAGACTAGAGCATCTGACTATGGCAAAGAAAGATCTGGGTTCAATCCTCATTCAGTTTTAAAGCTTCCTGCCAATCCCAGTCTCTATGCGTCATTGTGAGGGGATATCCCACCACCCTGAGTTCCTTGTAGGAAAGGCAAGGTGAAGATAGACAAAGAGAGAGCTTAATCACATTAGGGACATAACTGAGGCAATCCAGCCATCCCTATATTTCCCCAGAGAAGGTGATGTTTTATCTGATATATACGATGTAAATTTGGAAATTCAAGGACTCCTCTGAGCAAATCTTGTCCACAAATTTGTGTCGCCAGATTGACACAAGACATAGTGAAAGCTTTCAAGCTCTCCAGAACTCTTCATCAGGCTGGGTATTACAAAATTTAAAAAGATAGCAGGGGTGGGATTTGGTGTGGACCAATATGGCTGCTTACAACTTTTTTTCAGTTTCATCAGCCATTGATTTTGTTATTGTTGTTGTTGTTCTTTGCTTCCCTCGGCTTTCTTCTTCTTCTTCTTCTTCTTCTTCTTCTTCTTCTTCTTCTTCTTCTTCTTCTTCTTCTTGAAGAACTGCCAGATAGGCTTCAAATTTTTCTTTATGCAAAATTTAAAAAAAAATTCAAAAGAAGCTTAGAAAGCTGTGACAGAGCACAAGGAAGGAGGGAGAGAGCTTGCTCTCTAATTTATTTGTCGTTTTGTTTGTCTGTTTGTTTGTTTGTTTTTAGATTTGTAGTCCACCCTCTGTGCCAGGCCAAGGCCTGGCTCAGAGCAGTTTACATCAAGCAAAACAACCTTTACAACAAATACAAGAAGATCTAATCCTAGTCAAAATTGCTAATTTTGATTTAAAAAAATTTAAAACAATGGTGCTCAACTATCTGTGCACAGGATAGGGTTGCCAGGTCCCTCTTCGCCACCGGCGGGAGGTTTTGGGGTGGAGCCTGAGAAGGGTGGGGTTTGGGGAGGGGCTTCAATGCCATGGAATCCAATTGCCAAAGTGGCCATTTTCTCCAGGGGAACTGGTCTCTGTCGGCTAGAGATCAGTTGTAATAGCAGGAGATCTCCAGCTAGTATCTGGAGGTTGACAACCCTAGCACAGGACCAAGAACCAGCCTAGGGAAGCAACCAGGATCCCCCATAAAGATCAGATGGCTAAAAGGAAGAGGAGGGGAGAGATGTTACTTGATGTCACTCTGATAGACAGCCAAATATGTGAACATTCTCCACTGAAGAGCATTGTGTTTGATTTAGCAAGAACATTTTGTCTGTGTGGTTAAACCTGTGAAGCCCCATTCATACAGGGAAGTCATGGCTTGATCTTTCAAGTGATGGACATGGAACCAGCCCTTATGAGAACTGTTCCCTGGGAATAGGGTCAAAGGATTAGCAGCGGGGTGGGAAGTCATAGGTGCTAAGGAGACAACCTGATAAGTGGCTGGCAAGCATTTGGTAAAGTATTTGTCAGTTCAGTTAATTAAGATAACGACGTGTTTACTCTACAGGCTGAACTTTGCCTTTCCTTTCATGTTTTATGATGCGTTTTTGGTTGTGATATCAATTTCCTGCATATGTGTGATTTAGCTTATGGAAGAAATAGAAATAAATATTGACGAACGCATGGGTTCCAGGTGTCTCCTTGAGATTGGGAGACTTATGAAGTGTTCCACCCCTGGATATTCTGGGAGCATCTGAGAGTTCCGACATCCGGGAAGTGAGGTTGGACGGGTAGGTTTTACCTTCATGCTGTTTAGCTCTAAAGTTCTAGTTAGAGTTACTGATAATATTTCAATAGATTCTGAGATCAACTTGCTAGTTCATCTGCGTCTGTTCCCAAGGAGGCCGTGCTCTGCTTCATTGCAATGTGCCTCATAAGGGCATCTGGGAAGAAGCATCCCAGCGACCTTAGAGACCCCTGAAGAAGTTACAGGCAGCTGTGCTCTGAGTCTAAGGTTGCCAACCTCCAGGTACTAGCTGGAGATCTCCTGCTATTACAACTGATCTCTAGCTGATAGAGATCAGTTCACCTGGAGAAAATGGCCGCTTTGGCAATTGGACTCTATGGCATTGAAGTCCCTCCCCTCCCCAAACCCTGCCCTCCTCAGACTCTGCCCCAAAAACCTCCCGCCAGTGGCAGAGAAGGACTTGGCATAAACAGTGTCTAAACTTTTGGGTGCAATATTGAGGGGAAAGGGCAGGTCCAGTCTTTTCTGCCGTTGACTTTTTTAATTTATCTGCTCTGTGACCTGTTCTCCTTTATTAACCTCTGAGTCATTGGAGAGTTCTGTCCTGAGACCTGCTGGTTCGGCTCAGAGTATCCTCAGCCACTCTGACCGTGGAGGAGAGGGGTATTCTTGGCTACTAGTTAAAATGGACACTAGTCATGATGCATACCTATTCTCTCCAGGATCAGAGGAGCATGCTGAATATATTAGGTGCTGTGGAACACAGGCAGGATGGTGCTGCAGTCATCTTGCTTGTGGGCTTCCTAGAGGCACCTGGTTGGCCAGTGTGTTAACAGGCTGTTGGACTCGATGGGCCTCGGTCTGATCCAGCATGGCTTTTCCTATGTTATTATGTTCATGTTCCTCATGGCCTTCTGGAGAGGCTGGATTTCTTCTGGCATTCTCCACCTGTTCAGATTGTCAGTGTTGGAAAGGTGTTTTTTACAACCAGGTTGTCCCAAGTCTAAGGAAGAGCAGGAGGAAGAAGAAGAAGAAGAGGGTTTTTTTATACCCCACTTTTTCTCTACCTTTAAGGAGTCTCAAAGTGGATTACACTCCCCCCCTTCCCCTCCCCACAACAGACACCTTGTGAGGTAGGTAGGGCTGAGAGAGTTCAGAAAGAACTGTGACTAGCCCAAGGTCACCCAGCAGGCTTCATGTGGAGGAGCGCAGGAAACCAACCCAGTTCACTAGATTAGAGTCCTCCGCTCATGTGGAGGAGTGGGGAATCGAACCCGATTCTCCAGATTAGAGTGCACCGCTCTTAACCATGACACCATGCCGACTGTCAACCATTCGTCCCACTTCTGCTGAGTAGAGTTTCATCCCCTTCTTGGCAAGGTTGGTTGTTTTGATCACTCTGTGCAGAAGAGATGATTTGGTTAATAGACTATAAATCTTTATTTGGAAAACCAGGTGGGCACGATTTATGAGCTGGGAACCATAAACCTTACGTGAACCTGATTTCTGAACAGAAAACTTCTCAGAGCTGCGGGAACGAAGAGGGGGTACGGTTGAATGAAAGGTGGTTGTGACCAGATGATAAGAACGTCCTTCTCGGGGATGAACATGATAAGAGGTGGAAAGAGAAAGGAGTCGACATGAAAAATACTGGAGTGGTGAGAGAATAAATAGGGTGTTTTCTTATCCTTATCCATTTTTTTCTAGGAGCCATGGATACCCCTCTCCTCCATGAACATGTCCACTCCCCTCTTCAAGCCTTCCAAGCTGGCAGCCATCACCACATCCTGGGGCAGGGAGTTCCACAATTTAACCATGTGTTATTTGCAGTTGCATCAGCTTACACAAAAACTTGATTGCTTCTGACTTTCTCCTTTAAGTGTTACTCTTCCATACCTCCTGTTTGCCTTACAGTGGTCCTCCCGGTTGCAAAAACCAGATACTCTCCTCCATATTACAACCTGAGTTGAGTTTGCTATACCCATGCTAAGGAAACCAGGATCCTTCTCCTCACTTCCCCTTCTGCATTCCCACATTAGGATTTATTGCTAACCCCATTAAACACTTTTCACTCCTCCCCCCCTCTCCCCCCCCCACTCCCGAAGAAGCTGCAAACATGCCAACACATTTTTATTTTTTGAACTGGGTAAGCGTTGCACGCAGGGGCTTGTGAAACGAAGGTCTACGGAGAAACTGTGGAACAGCGGTAAAGTTTTCTTAATTGAACTGAGCCCTTAAGAAGGAGCTTGACAGGTTTCCAACACACAAGCAGAACTGGCGGGTTCTACTTATTTATACTGTAGCACAGTAACTTGCCGGGTTGTTGTTTTTTTTAAACAAGATTTTTTTTAAAAAATAGTTTACACCAAGGCAGAATTTAAAATAATCAAAGAGTAGCTTGTTTTTTTTTATGTAAGGGCTTGGTCGCAGGCCTGGCCAGGGACATTTTGGTGCCAGGAACAGAAAAACCCAAATGGTACTTTTCTCTGAGCCCAGTCAGCTAGCAAGCTGTTCTGTGTAAAGACTATTTAAGTCAGGGGTGTCAAACATAAGACCCGGGGGCCGGATTTGGCCCCTTGAAAGCTGTTATCCGGCCCTGGAGCCAGCCAAGGCAGCCACCCCCCTCAACGCTCAATTTGGGCTGGCGAGGCGTGGCCCGGCCTGGCCAATTGACATTTATATCATATCCGACCCTCGTAACGATTGAGTTTGACACCCCTGATTTAAATGAATTGGCTGGCAACAGGCCACTGCCACGGCCAAAAATGGATATTGCAGAGCTTGAGAAGGTGCAGAAAAGAGCCACCAAAATGATCATGGGGCTAGAGCAACTGACCTATGAGGAGCGGTTAAAGCGCTTAGGGCTGTTTAGCTTGGAAAGAAGGCGGTTAAGGGGAGATATGATACAGGCCTATTAAATTATGCATAGTATGGAGAGAGTGGACAGGGAGAACCTTTCTCCCTCATAATACTAGAACGTGGGGTCATCTGCTGAAGCTGGAGGGTGAGAGATTCAAACCAGATAAAAGGAAGTATTTCTTCACACAACGCGTAGTTAAATCGTGGAACTCGCTGCCCCAGGATGTGGTGATGGCTACCAACTTGGAAGGCTTTAAGAGGGAAGTGGACATGTTCTTGGAGGACAGAGCTATCCATGGCTACTAGTCAAAATGAATGCTAGTCATGATGCATACCCATTCTCTCCGGGATCAGAGGAGCATGCCTATTAAATTAGGTGCTGTGGAACCCAGGCAGGTCAATGCTGCTGCAGTCGTCTTGTTTGTGGGCTTCCTAGAGGCATCTGGTTGGCCCCTGTGTGAACAGACTGCTGGATGTGATGGGCCTTGGTCTGATCTAGCATGGCTTTTCTTAGAATCATAGAATCATAGAGTTGGAGGGGGCCACTAGGGTCATCTAGTCCAACCCCCTGCAAAATACAGGAAATTCACAACCACCTCCCCCCCACACACCCCCAGTGACCCCTACTTCATGCCCAGATGATGGCCAAGATGCCCTCCCTTTCATCATCTGCTTAAGGTCATGGAATAAGCATTGCTGACGGATGGCCATCTAATCTCTTCCTAAAAACCTCCAGGGAAGGAGAGCTAATCACCTCCCGAGGCCTTCATTCATTTTATGTTTATTCATTTTAAGCCTCAAGTTCATTCTCCTGTATCATGCGAGTGGCAGGAAAACCTGTTTCGTGTGGAAGGCTGTGCAGAATATTCACAAATTTCGATATTCACTTAGAAAGTACCACAGTTGACTCGGTGGAACGTATTACGGTTTGCAAAAAAATACTTTCAAATATCCAAATATTCTAATTGTTCCTGTGCCTGGGATACGTCTTACTGCTGATTTGCATTGGTGTTATTTCATTGTTAGCTGAGATGTCCCATGTCGTTTTGTTTATGAGCGTCAGATATAGCATCACGATGCTGTGGACAAAATCTTGTGGATGGGCATAGATATCTGAACAAAAAGAGGGGGAAGCTTTGGGCAGAGATATCACCAGTGTGGCATATGATGCTCTCTTATCCTGTCTGTTCTATTCTTCTTTAATTTGCTCCAGAGTTCCTCTGATATCTCTTTCATCTCTGCTGTGGAAAGTACAAAGCGTAGGCCTTTTATGGAGGACAGAAGCGCCTCCTATTTTGGAAGCCTCGTAAAATATTAAGCAAGCGAAGGTTCTCCTGGGCACTCCTTCGGCCAGGGAGGCACGACTTTGAGCAATCTTCCGCTGTAGCCCTTCCGACAGAATTGCTACGGTCTTGGCTTTTGGGTGGCAGGTTTTTAGTCACTTGAGCATGAGCTACAACCTATAGAAAAGATTATTTCTCTTCTCTCTGTCTCTGTTCTAAAAAAAAGGTGTTTGAAGTGAGGAGGGTAGGGAGCCAAGGCTGCTATTCCCTGCCTGCTGACATCAGCGAGATCACCAGATGGTCTTTTGGGGCTTTGGAAAGAGACAGGAGCCTTGTCTTCCCGCTGTCCCATGGGCATCGTTTATTTGCATTTCTAAAAGTTGTCCAAAACACTTCCCAGCTGAATAGGCAGCAGTGTACCTCCCGGAAGTCAGGTTAATTGGCACCCGTAGTCAGCAACTAGTTTTGCCAGATGGCCCCTTGGGCAAAGGAGTTGGGGAGCGGATTTGTCGATGGCCCCTTTCCCCATTCCTCTGAATGGCCTGCTGCTCATACTTCTTTTTTTCCCTTTGGCGATGCAGTGAGAGAACCAGATTATTCCACTCAAAGGGCTACATTTGGTCTAAAGTGGTTGCTGTTTGCTGACCCCCTAGAATCATAGAATCATAGGGTTGGAAGGGACCGCTAGGGTCATCTAGTCCAATTCCCTGCACAAGGAAGGAAATTCACAATTACCTCCCCCCCATGCCCCCAGTGACACCTTCCCTATGCCCAGAGGAAGGTAAAAAAAATCTCCAGTCTGGCCTGGAGGAAAATCCTTCCTGATCCCAATGTGGCGATTGACATTACCCTGGGCCACGTAAACCAAGCACCGACTCATCCCTTCCTGCTCTCCCTCTCATGATCTGCCTAAGTTCACAGAATCAGCATTGCTGACAGATGGCCAGCTAGCCTCTGCTTATAAACTTCTAGGGAAGGAGAGCCCACCACCTCCCGAGGAAGCCTAATGTTTAGCCAAAAATCTTGATTTAATTTCAGGTCTTTGGTTCTGGTCTGACCTTCTGGGTCAACAGAAAACAACTCTGCTCCATCCTGTATATGACAGCCCTTCAAATGTCCCCTGTCATATATCATATCATATCATATCATATCATATCATATCATATCATATGGCAGCTTCAGGTGTAGAATGCTAAGGTGGTAGAACCGATTTCAGGTGGGTGGAAGGGAATGCCATTTTCGTATGAATCCCCAATATGAAAAACTCCCCACGTGTAAAAAAAACCTAGCACATGAAGGACAAAATTTCTAGTTTGGCTCATTCCCCTACTTGATCCCCCACCTGAAGGTAGAAGGCCGTTCTACCCACTCAGCTTGCTGTTGTCTCGTTTCCACCTAATTCTGTTGTGCGTGTAGGCTAGTTCTGAACATGTATGGCATACACATCATAGGCTTCTTTTGGACCCGTCAAGGAGAAGGGATGTTGTTTTTCTACGAGCGCACCGTGGTTTCCGGAGAACCAACAGCTGTTAGTTATTCCCAATTAATTGATCTCGATATTTTTTTTAAGCGGCGATTTGGTTGAATACACTTAACAGAAGCTGTGCGCAGCGCCCAGAAAGGAGATGATATGTTGACAGTTTTATTACTGAAACTATCTATTACTGTTGAACATGTGACAGGAGGAGGGCAATTTCTGTGATGGAATAATAACATAGCGGTGCCTTTGGGGGAGATGAATCGGGTGCCGAATTCAGCTGCGTGCTGATGAGGTGGTGTTCCGGAGACAAACGTACACTCTGCCTAGAGTACCATCACATAGTCCTGTTTTCATTTTGGGTGAAAAAGGGAACAATTCTTCAGACCCGGATATATTTTATTTTTATTTGGGCTGATTTAAAAACGAAAAGGCTCAAAAAAGAGCCATGATCAGCCTCTACCATTGGCGTTCCCATTTGGCGACATATGGCGGGGGACCTCCAGCCAATTGCACCCCTTGCCTGCTGCTCAGCTGATTGGTGGGCGGAAACTGGGTCAAAGGGGGGGGGGACGGTCATCCCGGCAGTCTTATCATAAAGTTTCTGGCAATTGCTAGATCTACCCTTGTCACTTCCAGGTAACTCTAGGAATCACCAGGAACTCTATGCCCAAAACTTCCAGTAAGTAGCCAAGGCCTTATTTTTCTTTTTAATTTTTCTCCTGTGATACTGCCCCTCCATAACCCTCCCAGGCACTTCCTGATAACCCTACTATATCATACAGGGTTTGAAAATAGCCATTTCTGGAAATGGTGATATTTTAATTGATTTCCTTTATTTTAAAATTGTCTCCAGTGTTCTCCTTTTTCTACAAGCTGCGACAGCACTATGTCAGCATGCCACAAGAAGCTGTTTACTTACTTAACGAAAGGCCCTTGTAAGCCCCTAACATCCATCCACAGAAGAGGCCTCCTGCTGTGCCTCTGCATGAGTCACTGCTTTGGCTATGCCTCCTTGTCATCAGCTTCTGCAAAGGGAAAGACATACATGGGTATGTTTAGTCTGAAGAGGAGAAGGCTGAGAGGGGATATGATAACCATCTTCAAGTATTTGAAGGGCTGCCATATAGAGGATGGTGCCGAGTTGTTTTCTTTTGCCCCAGAAGGTCGGACCAGAACCAACGGGTTGAAATGAAATCAAAAGAGTTTCCGTCTAGACATTAGGAAGAACGTTCTAACAGTTAGAGCGGTTCCTCAGTGGAACAGGCTTCCTCGTGAGGTGGTAAGCTCTCCTTCCCTGGAGGTTTTTAAGCAGAGGCTAGATGGCCATCTGTCAGCAATGCTGATTCTGTGACCTTAGGCAGATGACGAGGGCATCTTGGCCATCTTCTGGTCACTAGGGGAGTGTGGGGGAGGAGGCAGTTGTGAATTGCCTGCATTGTGCAGGGGGTTGGACTAGATGACCCTGGTGGTCCCTTCCAACTCTGGGATTCTATGATTCTGCTGTTCCTCAGCACCAGGTATGATAGGCCCATTCAGTCATCCCCATTACAATGATAACAGCAAAATCACCGCCCTCAGAGGAGCCTGCGTGAGTCACTGGACTTCCCTCCTTCTACCTAGAAGGCATGCTCAGAAAAATGACTCATGCCAGAGGGGAGAGCTCTTCAGCCTGGCAGGTAACTCACTCTTTCACAGTCTTACGTGCAAAACTGATGAAGTAGGAAGTGAGGTATTGTTCCACTTTTGGGTTCTGGAAAATGGAGCACCTCGGCTCCCGACGTTCTTCAGCCCGTCCAGGCCCACAATTTGCTTTGTTGCTGAATAAGGCAGGGCAGCAAGGATCAGAACCAACTCCCGTAGCTTTCGGGCTTCCCGTCCTCCTGGAAGTAGCGCGTGGTTAGCGTCACTTGCCCTGGCTCCCTTCGAGGAGGTTTCCTGGCAAAAATAATAATAATAACGCCCGAATGTCATCCTGGCAGGGAAATTTACGGCCGCGGCCGAGTACGTTAAACATTGCTGTATTTCACAAGGTGTTAAGCTGTTGCTCAAAGGCAGAGGTCGTGGGGTTGTTTGACTGCAGTGTGTGTGTGTGTGTTTCTTCCCCCCCCCCCCCGTGTGTATGTCCGACAGCCAGAGAGAGAAGGGACGGTTTTCATCTTGGCCGAGAAGCAGACCGTTTGAGGCTATCCAGGGTACCCGGTAGTCGTCGAGAATACCAGTAGCAACCGCCTTCTCGACCCTGCAGTTCTTCAAGAACAAGAAGGGTTTCTCCCTCGGCTGTCGCGGTTTAGACAAGTTGCCCACCGGGCACTGCCGTGTAATAGATCTCTCTATACAGGTTTTCATCCTACCCTTTCTTCAACATGCTCTCCCGGTTTCGGTCCTCGCTGTTAGGCTGAGGCGGAGTAGAAAAAAGAAGAGTTGGTTTTTTATGTGCCGGCTTCCTCTACCTTTTAAGGAGAATCGAACCGGCTTGCCATCGCCTTCCCTTCCTCTCCCCACGGCAGACACCCTGTCGGGTAGGTGGGGCTGAGAGAGCTCGAAGAGAACTGTGACTAGCCCAAGGTCGCCCAGCAGGCTTCATGTGAAGGAGTGGGGAAACCAACCTGGATCACCAGATTAGAGTCCGCCCCTCTTAACCACTACACCACGCTGGTTCCCCAGAGTAGTTGTAGAGAGGGAGGTATTATGGGGTGTTGCCGGCGAACAATAGCAGCATACCTGTTTTATTCAACCAGTGTGTTTGGGTGTTACCAATATGAGGGAGAGAATCCTGGTGGCACCCAGTCCTCTGGCCTCCAAGGTCCTCTTACGTGTCCCTTTCTACACACAGGAAGAGTGTAAGGATCTATGTTCTTTTTATTTCCATCCCTCCTGATACCTTTATTTGTCTTTTTTCTGTCCTCCCTCTCTTCATCCCTATTTCCTCCATTAAAAAGTATAACCTTCGGTTGTTTGTCTTCAGTCACCTTACCAGCGTGGTATAGGTGTCTGGAGAACCGGGTTCGATTCCCCACTCCTCCCCATGAAGCCTTCTGGTGACCTTGGGCCAGTCACAGTTCTCTCCAAACTCTCTCAGCCCCACCTACCTCACAAGGTGCCTGTTGTGGGGAAAAGAGAGGAGTGTTGATTGTAAGCCACTTTGAGACACCTTAACATAGAGAAAAGGGGGGTATAAAAACCTTCATCTTCGTCTTCTTACCTCTATAACCTCCAGGGCCCTTTTCAAAGATGTCAGGTGCACGCTCAGATCCCAACTAAGGTTTCTGGGGACAGCACGATGACGATGATGATGATGTTGATGATGATGATTTTTGCCCATGGAGTACAACTTCCCCTCTTCCCCCTCCATTCAAAATGTCTCCCAAATGTTGCTTCTGGGATATAGGGGACCTCAATAACATCTTGGAGGAGCTGAACATCTCCTACAGCAGTGGTTCCCAAAGTGGGCAGTACCACCCCCCTGGGGGACGGTGGGATTACCTAGGGGGGCACGAAGAGGCAAGGGGGCAGCAGGGGAGCGCCAGAGGTGGTCCCCTTCAACTGTGTTGTTGGATAGGGTAGGGGGTGCTGGGGTTGAGTTTGTGGAACCAAGGGAGCGGTGGCCCGAAAAGTTTGGGAACCACTGTAGGACCTACAGGAAGGAGGAATTGGCAAAATCCAGCTCCCCTTCCATCCACAGAACTTTTAGGCCCCATCTGTTCTGTGCACAGAGCCCATCTCTCCTATTTCTCAGCCATGTTTGAAGTCTTCCAGTGAAAGTGTATTAAGTTGGTACCATGCCCATGATGGGCCACTGGCATTCACCTTTTGGCATGTGCTGGCTATTGCTCAAGAAAGAATATTTGTAGCAATACAGCCAAAACCACATCCTCTGTGTGGTAGTGGTCAATTCATATGTACAGAACACTATAGGCATGAAATTATTTCTTAGCCCTGTAACCACAAGCAACTAAGCTTTCTCATTTCTCACCTAACATACATTATTGACATTCTGTGACATCACAGTTACCCAGCCAATGACGGCTAGGAAAGTTGTCTCAGTGGTAGGCAGGAGACAGCCTGGTTGGGTTTTTTTAAAAGCCTTTTACGTAAAAGCTTTGTGACGGATCCCACATAGGGAGAATATGCAATTTCTGCCAGTTTTAAGAGAGAGTTCGAGAAACAATGCCGGGGGTGATGGATGCTACTTGCCTGTTTTCCCACAATAGCCCTTAGCCAATGACAGCCCTTGTGCTCCGTTGCCTAAATTTAATTTCACAAAAGAACAGTTATGCCGTAAGCATCCTTGCCCACAGGTCAGGACTTGGGGAAGCAGCAGGCCAGATACGAAGGATGTTCACGGGAAAGACGGTGTGGCTTAGATGGAAAAACAAGGACACTGTTTTTCAGAGTAAATTCATTCCTGAATTTCAGTGAGCTCATTTTCTTTCTTTAAAAAAAAAACTATTTAAAGGATACAGAAGGGAAAAAAGGGATAAGGGAAGGGGTGAACAATGGATAAATCCATCTGCGAATCAGAATAATAAAAGGAAAAATTATAACATAAACGATAACTAGCTTGTTAGTTAGTTCAACAGACTACATTATAACATTCCAACATAGTTTTAAATCTATGGCAAAATATTTGATTTTTCATTCTACTGTATAAAGCAACCTATACGTATATTCAACATTGGATTCTTGACATATTTCCATCAACTTCAAACCTATAAAACAAATTCCATTTATCGTTAAACTGATCAAAGGTCTCATCATCTATTACATTCATCATATATGTCATTTTAGCCATGGTAGCATATTCCATCATTTTGTCTCTCCACTTATCTATTTCTGGCAAGGATATTTGTTTCCACCTTCTTGCCAGAATAACTCTGGCCGCCATTGTGGCATATCGAAACCAGTGAGCTAATTTTCAAGGCTTTCTTTCTCTTCCTGCACTAGCCAAAGAGATGGTCCGACGGAGGGAACAGTCCTCAATTGCAGGAGGTTTTGGTGAAGAATTAGTAGGCCTTTGGGGGTCGGGAAGAATCTTAAGCAGAGGACGCTTGTGATAAGATCAGGGTAAGAGCAGGAATTCTCAAACTGTGCCAGGAGAAATCAGGGGGCTAGCGTGGTGTAGTGGTTAGGACCAGTGGACTCTAATCTGAAGCACCGGGTTTGATTCCTGAGTCCTCCACATGAGCGGCCGACTCTAATCTGGTGAAGTCGGTTGGTTTCCCCACTCCTCCACATGAAGCCAGCTGGGTGACCTTGGGATAGTCTCTTAGAGCTCTCTCAGCCTCACCTACCCCACAAGGTATCTATTGTGGGGAGAGGAAGGGAAGGCAATTGTAAGCCGGTTTGATTCTCCCTAAAAGAGAAAATCGGCATATAAAAAACAGCTCTTCTTCTTCTTCTTCTTGAATATATCAGCACATGAAGCTGCCTTATACTGAATCTGACCCTTGATCCATCAGAGTCAGTATTGTCCACTCAGACCGGCAGCGGCTCTCCAGGTCTCAGGCAGGGGTCTTTCACATCACCTACTTGCCTGGTTCCTGTAACTGGAAATGCTGGGGATTGAACCTGGGACCTGTTCTGCATGCCAAGCAGATGCTCTACCACTGAGCTATAGCTGCTGCTTCTTCTTCTTCTTCTTCTTCTTCTTCTTCTTCTTCTTCTTCTTCTTCTTCTTCTTCTTCTTCTTCTTCTTCTTCTTCTTCTTCTTCTTCTTCTTCTATTTATGAGAGTCAATATGCCCACATAGGAAGCAACCTGTTGTGCTTTGCCACCTCTCAACTGGCCTCTGTTAGAGTTGGTACTCCTGCCCCAGCTCTGTACTGGATGTAATTGGATCGTTGCATCTCTCCCGATATTGACCTACGGTAGAATTCCACACTTTTTGTACTTTTTCTTTTGGCACATCCTAATTCCTGTGAGATTCTGCAAGGTTGTGGAACCCTAGGCAGATAATAGGACCATTGTATCATCCCACTGTGTCTGAATGTAGTAAAAGCTTCCTCTACTACTCAGGAGGAGGATGAAGATGATAAAGCCACACTAGAGGGAGAGAGTCCCCCCAACCAAGTAATTTGGTCACCTGGATAGCTGAGAGAATTCCATCCTTTTGGAGGTGGCTGCTTGTTGCTTCTCTCCCTGAGTCATTGTTCCAGCTTGTGCAGATCAGTGACTCATACAGAAACATGAAAGGCAGGAGTGGACTCCCCCGAGGATGGGTAATTCTGGCTCTTATATGTGCAAAAGTAATCTTTTCCAGATAAAATATACCTCCAGTTTTAACTTGCAAAAAAAAGGGTAGGCTTCCGCTATAAAGCCTGGGAACCGATAAAGCTGCCTTATATCGAGGCAAGCCATTGATCCACCTAGCTCAATATTGTTTACCCTGACAGGCAGATGCTCTCCAGGGTCTCTGAGAGGGAAAATTCTCTGCCACTTTCCTTCTCGCTAAGGCCCTTTCAGTAGAGATGCTGAGGACCTGAAGCATGCAAAGCATGCAAAGCTCTTCTATAAGCCGTGGCCCCTCCACTGGAAACATCTTTGGTCTGGTTGGAAGAAACCCATATTCAAAACGGAGCCAGCGTGGTGTAGTGGTTAAGAGCGGTGATTTGGAGCGGTGGACTCTGATCTGGAGAACCAGGTTTGATTCCCCACTCCTCCACATGAAGCCGGCAGGGTGACCTTGTGCTAGTCACACTCTCTCACCTCCACCTACCTCACAGGGTGTCTGTTGTGGGGAGGGGAATGGGGAAACCAACCCAGTTCACCAGATTAGAGTCAGCCATTCATGTGGAGGAGCGGGGAATCAAACCCGGTCCTCCAGATTAGAGTCCGCCGCTTTTAACCACTACACCATGCCGGGGTGTAGGAAAGTAGGACAAACAAACCCTGCCTAGATCCTTCCACAGGGCCATTCCTTCTCCTTTGCAGGACAGCAGTGTAAATCGTTTGGGGGAGCGACGTGGCACACCGTACTTCCTGAATCCGTTTTATTTGAGAGGGAGAGGGCATGGCAGGGCTGGCGTTGAGTCGTTCAAGCACTGCACCATGAATGGATTTGCCCCGGTTGGAAATGTAGCAGCACACCGCTATTCTGCTTTGGGGGATGGTGAAATGAGGTCCTGGCGAGCCATTGCTTAGCAAAAGCTCAACAGCCTCCTAGCAGATGGAGCAAGTTCACGCATTCCAGAGCCACAAAGTTTTCTGGAAAAAAGGTAGAGTTGCGCCGCCTAGTGTTCATGGTGCAGAGCAATAAAACTCAATACTTTTCAGAGGAAAGATTCAATAGGAGGGGAATCGGAATGGCTAGGGGAGCAAGGGAAATCTAGTTTGGGGAAGAGGTCAGACGGAATAGAGAGAAATTGGGGATTTGTCCATTTGATGAGACAGTTAACTGGAAGGGGGGAAACGGGGTAGCATGGAAAGCATCAAGGGTTCGGATTCTCTCTCTCTCTCTCTCTCTCTCTCTCTCTCTCTCTCTCTCTCTCTCTCTCTCTCTCTCTCTCTCTCTCTCTCTCTCATAGAATCATAGAGTTGGAAGGGACCTCCAGGGTCATCTAGTCCAACCCCCTGCACAATGCAGGAGATTCACAACTATTTCCCCCACACACATCCCCACAGTGACCCTACTCCATGCCCAGAAGATGGCCAAGATGCCCCTCCCTCTCATCATCTGCTTAAGGTCATTGCTGACCGATGGCCATCTAGCCTCTGCTTAAAAACCTCCAGGGAAAGAGACCTTACCACCTCCCGGGAAAGCCTGTTCCACTGAGGAACCGCAAGGCGACCTTTGACGGTCGGGAAATGCATGCGTAACCCAAACGAAGCACTGGAGCTGCCGGTGGGAATGACCATGGGGAACCAGCCCTGCATAAATGGCTGAAGTCTAGATCAGGGCTTCTTAAACATTTCCCACTCACGACCCCTTTTCGCCCAAGGTATATAGGTATATAAAATATATATCCAAATCAAGCATTTACTGATAAAAGGTTCAGAAATCTTTTACTGTTGCCAATTTTTTTTGTGACCCCCACATTCAGTTACGCTACCCTGTATGGGTTTAAGAACCTTTGGTCTAGATAATGAAGAAGAAGGGTTGGTTTTTATATGCCGACTTGCTCTACCACTTAAGAAAGAATCAAACCGGCTTACAATCCCCTTCCCTCCCCCTCCCCACAACAGACACCCTGTGAGGTAGGTGGGGCCGAGAGAGTGTGACTAGCCCAAGTTCACCCAGCTGGCTTCATGTGTAAGGAGTGGGGAAACAAATCCGGTTCACCAGATTAGCCTCCGCCACTCATGTGGAGGAGTGGGGATCAAACCCGGTTCTCCAGATCAGAGTCCATTGCTCCAAACCACCACTCTTAACCACTACACCACGCAAGCCGAGATTTGTCACAGTGGGACCTTTGGGTATCTTTCCGCTCTCTCGGTGCCGTTCCTTCACCCACCAGGCCCTCAATGGATCAAACCCGAGTGACCCACCACGCATCAGACACTGAGATGTGCTGCAGGGCTGCCTCTTGTGGACAATATGTCAGACCCTGAGCATGTGTGCAACATCAGCATGTTCTCCAGGGATCCCGAGAGCTCCGCTGAGACCTTTAGATTTGGCGCACTCAAGGTGGATCTTTTCTTGTGTGTGTGTTAAATTCCGTCAAGTCACTTCCGACTCATGGCGACCCTATGAATCAATGTCCTCCAAAACGTCTTATCTTTAACACCCTTGTGCAGGTCTTGCAAACTGAGGGCCGTGGCTTCCTTTATTGAGTCAATCCATTTCTTGTTGGGTCTTCCTTTTTTCCTGATGCCTTCAACTTTTCCTAGCATGATTGTCTTTTCCAATGACTCTTGTCTTCTCATAATGTGACCAAAATATGACAGTCTCAGTTTGGTCATTTTAGCTTTTAGGGTCAGTTCAGGCCTGATTTGATCTATAACCCACTGATTTGTTTATTTGGTGGTCCATGGTATCCATAACACTCTCCTCCAACACCACAGTTCAAAGGAATCTACTTTCTTCCTATCAGCTTTCTTTGTTGCCAGCTTCCACACCCATGCATAGTAATAGGGATACAATGGCATGAAATAATGTGATCTTGGTTGCCAGCGACACATCCTAGAAAAGAATCTTTTCTAGCTCCTTTATGGCTGCCCCTTCTTTTCTTCACCTTGTTAAATTTTGGACTGAAATAACTGCTAGTGCAAGAACACATAGTCTTCTTGGATTCCCGTCACTCCCTCTGCTGCAGTTAAATATTAAGGTTCTCGTGGCACTCCTGATGACCTTTCGAGGGCAGGGTCCTCGGGGACTCTTCATTATTTACCTTCCCTTCTCTGTAATCTTACATTACCCAAACTCCCAGTACATATTACATTTCCCCTTCCTGTCCCTCCCCTGGAGCCTCTTCCAAGTGCTAAGCTGAAAGCCATGTCTTGTGGCTTGTTTGAAAGCCCTAAAAACTAAAATATTGATGTAATGATTTCCCCCCCCTCCTACACATGAAGCCAGCTGAGTGACCTTGAGCTAGTCACAGCTCTCTTAGAGCTCTCTCAGCCTCACCTACCTCACAGGTTGTCTGTTGTGGGGAGGGGAAGGGAAGGTTTGATTCTTCCTAAAGTGGTAGAGAAAGTCGGCATATAAAAACCAACTCCTCTTCTTCTTCTTCTTCTTCTTCTTCTTCTTCTTCTTCTTCTTCTTCTTCTTCTTCTTCTTCTTCTTCTTCTTCTTCTTCTTCTTCTTCTTCTGCGAAATAGATCCTTACACTTGTAAGTTGCAGGTTCTCATGGCCCCTTGAGTCCACCCTGTCCCAAAATCTTTCCATCTCGAGGTATGAGCCTCTTTCTGTTGCTGTTGTGGCGAAATGGTCAAATCCTGCAACTGGGAAGCAGGATGGCAAACGTGCTTTGATGTCTTCTTAATTGTTCCTCTATTGGGAGATAGAAGAAGGAAATGTTATGTTTGGCTTGTCTACTTTTTGATAAAGGTTGTGCGTGAGATTAGACCTCAGCAATCTATGATAAAATGCTTTTTATCTTTTAGCAACCTTTGCTACCAATAAAAAGTGGGTTTATGAATGCAAATTATGGCCAGGTATCTTGCCCTTGTTCAGATACTAAGACGGTTTCAAATGTGGCTGTAAAAACATCCCCATTCAGGGAACCTGTCATTTTTTTAATTACTATACAAGGGATAAAATATTTACAGGTTGAGTATCCCTTATCCGGACTGCTTGGGACCAGAAGTGGTCTGTATTTTGGAACCTTCCGTATTTTAGAATATTTGCATATATATATATAATGAGATACCTTGGGGATGGGACCCAAGTCTAAACACAAAATTCATTTATGTTTTATACAGTATATGCTTTATATACACTTTATACACAAAGCCTGAATGAAATTTTAAAGAATATTTTAAATAATTTTGTGTACATTGAACCATCAGAAAGCACATTGGCATTCTGCTGAGGGCCTGTGAGTAATGCCTCCCTTCCCCACAACAGACACCCTGTAAGGTGGGTGGGGATGAGAGAGCTGTAACTAGCCCAAGGTTCCCCAGCTGGCTTCATGTGTAGGAGTGGGGAAACCAACCCAGTTCACCAGATTAGCCTCCACCGCTGATGTGGAGGAGTGGGGAATCAAACCCGGTTCTGCAGATCAGAGTCCACCGCTCCAAACCACCACTCTTAACCACTACACCACGCTGGCTCCCTGTAGAAGGAAATCATGGCTGAATGGAACCTCCATGTCCAAAGGCAGTGTGCTCTCTGAATACCAGTTATGGGGATACCAATAGGGAGATATTTTGGCATCCATGCCATGCTTGTAGGCCTTCCTTCCAAGATCATTTGCTTGGACACTTTGGGAGATGTCCCTCTTCCCTCTAATGAGCTTGAGTCAACCTTGAGCCAGCTACCTAAACCAACTTCCGTAGGGATCAAACTCAGGTCGTGAGCAGAGCTTTGACTGCAGTACTTCAGCTTACCACTCTGCGTCTTTCCACAAATTGGATATCTCTCAGGATTCGGCACATTTCTCCATCTAGGGGCTTTCTAATACAATATTCAAAGCAATATCACATTAGATAACCCCTATAGGAGCCCCATTTTGCAGAGTGGTAAGCCGCAGTCAAAAACTCTGCTCATGACCTGAGTTTGATCCCGACAGAAGTCAATTTCAGGTAGCCGGCTCAAGGTTGACTCAGCCTTCCATCCTTCCGAGGTCGGTAAAATGAGTATCTAGCTTGCTGGGGGTAAAGTGTAGATGACTGGGGAAGGCACTGGCAAACCACCCAGTAAACATAGTCTGCCTAGTAAATGTCAGGATGCGATGTCACCCCATGGGTCAGTTATGTTACGGTGCTTGCACTGGGGAGTACCTTTACCTTTACTTGTGGTACCTGTGGTGGGAGTTTGAGGGGAGGGGTGGACAGTTCTCTTTTTTACTTCTAGGAGTTGCACTCTTCAGAGTCCACAAACTTTGATGGAGACTGGGGTAGAGGAGAACGCAAAAGGGGACAACAGTATGTGATATGGTAGTGGATCCCTCTTTATCAGCTGTCAGTCTTTCCCGCATTGTCATTTTCCTTGCTTCTAAGTTCTTGTTTCCAGATGCACACGTTTTGCTCTCTGTAGCAGTCAATTAGACATAACGCAACATTAAGTCCAGATTTAATCTGCAGGTTTTTATGCTGGATATAAACTTGTTTGAGATTGAATTGGCCACTAGAGGGCCCCAGGGAGGCAATAAAGCTTCCGCTAAGGTCGTCAGGTAGCCTGTTTCTGGTCTTTCCTGCACATCTGGCTGATTGCTTGCAACATCTGCTTGCAACAACACCATTGTCCAGCCAGCTGTGTCTATATCATAATGTGTCGTTGTGCAATGTTGGAACTTAACTCTGGAGTTCCTGCATCCTGTCCGCCTCTTCCCACCCTCACTGTACCCGACCTGTCTTTCCCTTCCCCAAGAACAGAATGTTTCATTTAGTGTTCGCAGAAGACTTCTTTTCCCATAAGTCATAAACATTGCAAGGAACACATTACCTGTTGAGCAACTCTGTTTATTTTCCCATTGATGGTTTTCAAACACACGTCAGCCTTTTGTGGATTTTTGGCTTTTTTAATTTCATTTTTTACAGCATCCTTTCTGACAGCATGCAGTTGGGGGATATAAGAATGGTATGGATCAGACCTTCAGCTGCCAACCAGATACTTCACAAGCAGGCTCTTCCAAGTTCCATCTCTCCCACTAGCTAGAATTCAGAGTCCGGATGTTCCAGCGTGGTGTAGCGGTTCAGAGCAGAGGTTTGGAGCGGTGGAGTCTGATCTGGAGAACCAGGTTTGATTCCCCTCTCCTCCACATGAGGGGTGGACTCTAATCTGGTGATCTGGGTTGGTTTCCCCACTCCTCCACATGAAGCCAGCTGGGTGACCTTGGGCTAGTCACAGCTCTCTTAGAGCTCTCTCAGCCCCACCGATAGGGTTGCCAACTGCCAGGCAGTAGCAGGAGATCTCTTGCTAATACAACTGATCTCCAGCCGATAGAGATCAGATCGCCTGGAGAAAAATGGCCGCTTTGGCAATTGAACTCTATGGCATTGAAGTCCCTCCCCTCCCCAAACCCCACCCTCCTTAGGCTCTGTCCCAAAAATCTCCTGCCGGTGGTGAAGAGGGATCTAGTAACCCTACCCACCTACCTCACAGGGTTTCTCTTGTGGGGAGGGGAAGGGAAAGGTGATTGTAAACCAGTTTGAGTCTTCTTTAAAAGGCAGAGAAAGTCGGCATATAAGAACCAACTCTTCTTCTTCTTCCCTGGAAATTGACTATGTTGGGGAGATAGCCACAGTTTCCCCCCGAACAGGAAGCTGCCTCAGCAGAAACTAGAACACTCAGATTGAAATTTGCAGGATTCATTAACACTCACACTACAGAGACACTCTGCCCCAGTACGTGGGGTTTCTGCTTTGCCTTCGTGGCTAATAACCATTAATAGGTCCTCCATGAATTTTTCCAATTCTTGTTTGTTGTTTAACCACTCAAATGAGCTACTATCACCGCATCTGATGCTGGTGAACTCCATAATTTAATTATGGCCTGTCTGTTGGGAAATGGCCGCTTCGGCAGTTGGGCTCGATGGCATTGAATC
This sequence comes from Euleptes europaea, assembly GCF_029931775.1. Lineage (NCBI taxonomy): Eukaryota > Metazoa > Chordata > Lepidosauria > Squamata > Sphaerodactylidae > Euleptes > Euleptes europaea. Next base: position 111,532,731 of record NC_079314.1, read on the forward strand.
CCTCCCCTCCGCAAACTGAAGTCCCTCCTCTCCCCAAACCCCGCCCTCCTCAGGCTCCACCCCAAAAACCTCCCACCGGTGGTGAAGAGGGATCTGGCTACCCTACCAATACTGTACCCCTCCTTCCAGCTCATATTGGGAAGAAGCTTATGCGTTACAAGTGACAGCAGAGAGTTCGGGGGGGGGCAGTGTGGTGTAGTGGTTAGGAGTGGTGGACTCTAATCTGGAGAACCGGGTTTGATTCCCCGCTCCTCCACATGAAGCCTGCTGGGTGACCTTGGGCTAGTCACAATTCTCTTCAAGCACTCTCAGCCTCACCTACCTCACAAGGTGTCTGTTGTGGGGAGGGGAAGGGAAGGTGATTGTAAGCCGGTTTGAGTCTCCCTTAAGTGGTAGAGAAAGTTGGCATGTAAAAGCCAACTCTTCTTCTTTTCGTTGCCAGCCTCCAGGTACTAGCTCGAGATCTGCTATTACAATGGATCTCCAGCCGATAGAGATCAGTTCACTGGGAGAAAATGGCTGCTTTGGCAAGTGGACTCTATGGCATTGAAGTCCCTCCCCTCCCCCAAGCCTCGCCCTCCTTAGGCTCCACCCTAAAAACCTGCCGCCAGTGGAGAAGAGGGGCCTGGCAACCCTTCTTCTTCTTCTTCTTCTTCTTCTTCTTCTTCTTCTTCTTCTTCTTCTTCTTCTTCTTCTTCTTCTTCTTCTTCTTCTTCTTCTTCTTCTTCTAGAATCACCAGTTTTGAAAGCTATATGTCCACGACCAAAATGTTTTCGATTTTGCAGAGAGAATGTGCAAGGAATGCGTTCAGACAACACTTTTAAAACATCTCTATCCCTCTTGCAGAGCAAAAAACAAGCAATGAAAAAGAGGTTGGACATTTGGGTGGACGCTGGAATAGTGTGTGTAACAACGCATCTGGTGGGGCCTGTGGTTCAGGGCATCTCAGCATCCGCTATTTCCCAGTTCCAGTGACTCGTTGGGGTTATATCTTTATAAATATAATGTCAAAAATGGCAGGCCCCACTTAGCAGCTACATTAGTCAAACTAGGCATATTTTTCAATTTACTTTGTAAGATGAATGAGCTAAACCTTCGCAAATCTTGACTAAATTAAGTCATTCCTCCTGGCTTTTGTTTAGCAAAGGTCCCTCTATGAAGTGCTGAGAAGCACCTTCTGATACTTTCCCTCTTGTTTTAAAGCCAATTTCCATGCCAAACAAAAGGATAGTTTATTTTATTTAAAAGCTTGTGCTTATTTTTGAACAGCCTTGTCTGCAACTTTTAACGGCCCTTGGCGGTTTAGAACTTCAAAGCAACTTCTTGGAAAGAAAAATTGAAGCTCTTGAGAATTCGTTTTTTTTTCCTGATAAGGAAAAGTGTTTATTATCCTGTTTTTTTAGTTATACAGTCTACAAATAATGCCACTTAGGAGGAAAAAAAATCGTAAAACTGATTTGGGACTCAATGTAACATGTAAACCAGTTACGAAGTGTAAAGGCAAACCTATAGGTTGTCCAAGACCAAAATGTTTCAGGTGGGTAGCTGATTCATAGGATCGCCATGAGTCGGAAGTGACTTGACGGCCCTTAACACACCCACAGCTAGGTTGGTCTGTAATAGCAGAACAAAATTAGCATCTTAAAGAACCTTAGGTAAAGGTAAGGTAGTCCCTTGTACAAGCACCGGGTCATTCCTGACCCATGGGGTGACGTCAACATCCCAACGTTTACGAGGCAGACTATGCTTTATGGGGTGGTTTGCCAGTGCCTTCCCAGCAAGCTGGGTACTCATTTTACCGACCTCGAAAGGATGGAAGGCTGAGTCAACCTTGAGCCGGCTACCCGAAACTGACTTCCACCGGGATTGAACTCAGGTCGTGAGCAGAGCTTGGACTGCAGTACTGCAGCTTACCACTCTGTACCACGGGGCTCTAATAGTAGCTTAAACATAGTACCTTGAAATAGTACCTTAAACACCAACAAAAATTTCCAGTGTATAAGTGAGTCAAAGCTCACTTGATCAGATACAAGGAAGCATGGATATCCATCAGTCCTTATATCCTCGTCAGAAGATGGGAGGGTCAGCTGGAATCGGGATGCAGGGGTACAATACAAAAAGCAATGGTGGTGCATTATACCTGGTGCCATAGGCAATGTCTGGTGTAAAAAGATAGAGAAGAAGACCCTGCAGGTTGCAGCAAGGGGGCAATTAGAGAAGATAGTGGGAACGAGAATTTCTGTCCTTTTAAGTGTCCATTCTTCTCTCTCCCAGACTGATATTCTTAGGGCAATATCTTTCTTCTTGGAAGTGGTTTGCCACTCTCTCTCTCTCTCTCTCTCTCTCTCTGCTCTCTGCTAGTTATGTAGTTAGGAGACTATCTCTGTTTCTAGTATGTAGTTCCTTAATAAACATCTACTCCTGAATCAGGTTGTGCACCTTTGCTGTGTTACTCATTCTGCCTACAGTACTTCTGCTACCAGCATGGTGTAGTGGTTAAGAGTGGTGGTTTGGAGCAGTGGACTCTGATCTGGAGAACTGGGTTTGGTTCCCCACTCCTCCACATGAGCGACGAACTCTAATCTGGTGAACTGGATTTGTTTCCCCACTCCTACACACAAAGCCAGCTGGGTGACCTTGGGCGAGTTACAGTTCTATTAAGAGCTCTCTCAGCCCCACCTACCTCACAGGGTGTCTGTTATGGAGAGGGGAAGGGAAGGCGATTGTAAGCCGGTTTGAGTCTCCCTTAAGTAGTAAAGAAAGTTGGCGTAGAAAAACCAACTCTCCTTCTTCTACCCACCTTTCTAGTACTAGAACCAAGTTGGAAGGAAACTGCTTAAAGCAAGAAGGTAAAGAATTCAGGTTAGAGTGTTGGACTCAGGTTCGAATGTCCATGGCTGTGACAGCTTACATGGTGACCTTGGGCCAGACACACACTCTCAGCCTAACCTACCTCACAGGGTGGCTGTTGTGAGGATACAGTGGAAGAGGGAAGATCGCTACGGAAAAATTAGAGTCTGCCACTCTTAACCACTACCCCGCACTGGCTCTAGAGCACTGGTTCCCAACCGGGGGTCCGTGGACCCCCAGGGGTCCGTAAGAACTAAATTAAGGTCCACGAAACAAAGTTATAAACCCATAATAAATTAATATTTTCAATTAAAAGTTCTCTATTATAAAATATATATATTAAAATATTATTCTAAGTTTAATGTTTAACTAACAGTTATGATTAAAGTTTATTTTCAAATTCTCTGAATTTTTATTTTGAACCTTGGGGTCCCTGCACCGAACAAAAAAGTCCTAGTGGTCCCTGGTCAAAAAAAGGTTGGGAACCACTGCTCTAGAGATAGCAGGACACGTGTATAAATACACAGGGATTCCCTTGCCCGGGCATAGGTAATTGACTACCTAATAGTGTATCTCTGCAAGTGGCATCAGAAGATTAGGTTTGTGAGCAGGATTTGGCAGTAAGTCTTGTCTTTTTGAAAGGACATTTGAAAAGCCGAGGAGCTCAGAGCTTGTGTGTACATTTACACGCAACAACCACGAGGGACTCTCCCGTGTCCCTTTGATCACTCCGTTCCCTGCTAACAAACTCTCTTCGGGTTCTCCGTCAGCACGCTCCGTAACCACGTCTCCCCCGCTTCGGTCCCTCTTTCTCCCACTGAAGGCTCACATCTGCTACGCGGCGCGATTCAAGTGTCGAATAAAGATAGCTGTCATTATTTTTTTATCCGCCTCCCAGCCCCGTTCCAGCTAGCTGTTTCAACTCACCAATTTGTAACCATCTGGAATTTTAAGAATTAAAAGATCTATATAAAGAAGACAAAGGCCGGATTCTCAAACAGGGAATCTCGCTAAACTCAAGATATAATTTAAATGGGGTGGTGGTGGAGGGAAATGAGCCCCATTATAAATCTGTAATTCCTTCCATCTGCCACACTTGAAATGAAAGGGAATGTTATTCCCCCCCCCCAAGAATCATTTCGTAACTGATTCTTTTATTTATGTTGTTATTGGGGGGGGGGGTCTTCCTTCTCATCCTTCCATTACTGAATAAGGGAGGCTGATGGCAGCCCCATTTCCGGTCCCACAGGAAATTCCTAACCCTTGACAATATCTTTTCATCTCCAAATGGGATAAGAAAGAGTCTCAAGATCTTCCATAACAGGAAGAAAAGGGCACTCTCCCCCCCCCCACCATGTTGTCCCAAAATAACCCATCTAGTGGTGCCTAAATTTATCCAAATGGAGGTGGGGAAAATACCATTCAGCTATGGGGCGGGGGGGGGGGTTGCTTAATTGTATCACCATGAGCTAAGATTTCTTGGTAATACTAAGGAGGTCCAGAGCAGAGTTTCAAAATATCAAGGTTTGTATTTATTTGTTATGGAAGGGACCACCAGAGTCGTTGGTTCAATCCCCTGCCAATGCACGAACTGCAGCTATAATATCACCGACTAGTAGCTGTCCGATCGATAATTAAAAACGCTCCATTTGTCAGAATATCTCTTGTCAGAGGGGTTCTCAAAAGCTCATACTCCCAAAATCTTGTGGGACTCTAAGGCAGTGGTTCTCAACCTTTTTCCAGCCGTGGCCCCCTTCCGACCTCATTTCCTTCCTGTGGGCCCCCTGTCCTTCCGGTACAAAGGTAGCTATTTAAATGTTTTGTCTGTAAATAGCCAAGGAACCAAGAAGCATAAACAGCCACACAAAATGCACACATATGTTGTGGTCATGCAAAAAGGTCAGGTTTTGGATACAAATACATCAAGAAATGCAGAAAATACTCAAAATCAAATTTCCTTTGAGTCCAGAAACTATGTTGTTAGGGATGGAACCAGAGTATCTGCAAAGTAACCATAAAGAACTATTTGGATACTTGACAATGGTGGCCAGATTAGTATTGCCAGCGCTTTGGTAACAAGAGGACATTCCTGATTTGGAAAAGTGGCAACAGAAAATGGAAGAATTTGCGGTTATGGCCGGATTAACCAACATGATGAAAGAAAAGCCGATGGAAGAAACACGGAAGAAATGGCAATGTTATTTTGAATATGTTAAATGGAAAGAATAGATTAAAATTTCATAAATAGCGAGAATATAGATAATGATGAGGTTATATAGACACAGGATTTATTAAGTATATTGTGTAACACTGAAATAATCTTATAAGAGGTATTAGATGTAAGAAGAAATCTATTCCCCGAAGGAATAGAATCTGTGTGATTGTAAATGTATGTATGGGTTGTTTTTTTCCTTGTTAAAAAATTAATAAAATATCTTGGGGGGGGGGAAACAAAATGCACACATGCAGTTCTTATTGGGAAACTGAAATTTACAAAAAAATATCCCACAAAAAGGGAATACAACACGCTAATGAACAACCATGTTCACATACAAGGGAGAACAAAGCCTCTACTACCGTTGCACAAGATTACAGCAATACAAATATCCACAGTTGCAAATGATGCATAGGTTCAATGAAGAAAGTCATGTGTTAGGTTTTCATGTGTTTCTGTTTTCTTCACTTCTCACTTCCCTCTGTGGCCCCTTAGTCTCGTGCCGTGGCCCCCCATTGACGCAGTTTTCACCTGGGGCCCCCTTGGAATATCCTGGGCCCCCCTGGGGGGCCACATGGCCCCAGGTTGAGAACCACTGCTCTAAGGTGCTACTGGTCTCAAACCTAGCTCTTCTACTGCCGACCAACATGGCTACCCGCAGAAACAACCCAGAGGGTGGCCCGAGATCACCCAGTGCTCTTCCATGGCAAAGGTGGGATTCCAACCTGGATCTCCCAGATTCTACTCCAGTGCTCTAACCACTACACCACGCCATGTTCCTGAGAACCAGGAAGATGGAAGAGCAATGGGGGTAAGCCTTGTTCATGGCATTGTGGTTACATCTAAACCTATTGCTTTTCTACCCTTGCAAGCTACCATAAGACACCAAGCGTGGTGTAGTGATTAAGAGCTGTGGATGCTAATCTGGAGAACCGGGTTTGATTTCCCACTCCTCCCCATGAAGCCTGCTAGGTGACCTTGGGCCAGTCACAGTTCTCTTTGAGCTCCCTCAGCCCCACCTACCTCACAAGGTGTCTTGTGGGGAGAGGAAGGGGATTGAAAGCCGGCTTGGTTCTCCTTAAAAAGTAGAGAAAGTCGGCATATAAAAACCAACTCTTCAAATAACTCCACACAAGCTGCCCGGCGTTCTGTGCAGTAACTCTAGGATACATATGTGATTTTTTAAAAAAATATATAATATTTATTATTTATTATTATTTATTATTTATTATTATTGTATAATAAACCGAGTGTTTTCCAAATGATGCGGATGGGTTTGCTGGTCACAAGTCACCGTGGCGGCATGCACAAGCTTGGGGGGCGGGGGGAACCAAAGAACCTTCTAGCGAAGCCCCCAAAGTAGTCAACAACCATTTCCCCCCCTCCTAAAAGAACCCCTCTATTCTTTCCTGAGTATCGTGTCAAGCGAGCTCCTGGGACACGTTTTCATTCCTGCTTAATTTTTGGGTGAAAATCCCTACAGAGACTTGCTGAGGAATCTTAAAGTGACCCGTTATTTCCACAGAAACTGCCGGCATGTGCTGCTTGAGGCTTTTTTGGGGGAAGCTGAAGGGGAGCGAGGGAGGGGCAGAGAAGAGAAGGAGCTATGTTTACTTTTAATTTTGTTTTAAGGCTTGCCTGTTATTCTAGAGGAGCCACAGACGAGTCAGGCGCAGCTGCCTGCCTGCCTTTTCCTTCCCTTCGCACGTTGTGTGTGAATGTCCTGTGGTCTTTCTTAATTTTTTTAAAAAATAATTTTTTATTGTTTTCCATATCATATATTCCAACATAACAACAGCTAAAAGGAATTCTTTATCATTTCAAAAACAGATATTGTTGCTGATGATATTCTATAGTTTATAATAAAAAGAAAAAAGAAACTATTGACTTCCCCTTCACCCCCCTCCATCTAAAAAATAAATTGAATATTATTTTGCATATATTTACTAATCCCATTATTATATTAAATGATAAAACATTACTATTTCAGTCATTATTGAGAGGTTGCCCAAAAATAATAGTGAAGATTTATAAAAAGGGATTAGATCAATGAATAACCTTTAAACATCCCCATTTGGAATTCATTTTCACAATAACTTCTCCAAGCCTCCCATTCCCCCATAAACTTATTGTCTTTCTTAATTGTTCCTCTTCTTTTCTTTTTCCCTTTTGCGGAGGTCTTGAGTATAGAGTATGTAGAATGGTGAATGTTGGCATCCACTAAGCACTTATGCATGAACACACATGAACACATGAAGCTGCCTTCTACTGAATCAGGCCCTTGGTCCATCAAGGTCAGTCTTTCCAGGGTCTTGGGCAGAGATCTTTCACATCACCTACTTGCCTAGTCCCTTTAACTGGAGATGCCGAGGATTGAACCTGGGACCTTCTGCATGCCAAGCAGATGCTCTACCACTGAGCCACAGCTCCTCCCCTGCAATGGGTACATCAGGTGGTGGTGGAAACCATCAAGTCACAGCCAACCTGTGGTGACCCCGTAGGGTTTTCAAGGCAAGAGGTGAACAGAGGTGGTTTGCTGATGCCTGCCTCAGCAGCAACCTCGGGCTTCCTTAGTAGTCTCCCATCCAAGTACTAACCAGGGGTGACCCTGCTTAGCTTCCGAGATCCGATAAGAACGGGCTAGCCTGGGCCATCCAGGTCAGGGCAATGACATTATAACTATCTATTGGCATGAACTGTTGGGTGAAGGGAAGTGACATCAATTTGTAGCAAACCTATAGCAACCCTATAAGGTTTTAAAAGCAAGAGATGGACCAAGGTGGTTTTCTATTGCCTGCCTCTGCATAGCAACCCTAGACTTCCTCAGTAGTTTACAGTAGTTTATGCATGGGAGTTTTACCCGAGGTTCGTTGCTCGCTGGACCCACATTTTCCTGTCAGGAATCTATGCACCAGCATAGGTCCAAGCTCAAACCACGTCCCCGCCCCTTTAAATGTCGCTTTGTAATTGGCTTACATTATAGTGTTTAGTGTAAGAGAAAATTCCCCCTGAAACCCTCCAGGCTGAATAGGGCGTTAGGATTCTTATCTCACTACAGATGCTAATGTTCTGCCCCCAAGCAATTCCCCTCTGCTCTGATCAGGCTGCTTACAGCGAACATTGTACCTCTGCATCCTGACTCCCTTCTTTGCAACACCCCTCCCACCTTCCGATTGGGATATAAGGGCTCAGGGATCGCCATTCCTACTTGCATCTGATGAAGGAACCTTTGGCTCTCAAAAGCTTATACCCTGGAGATCGTCTCGATCTTGAAGGTGCAACCGGACTTGAGTCTCGCCGCTCTACTGCAGACCGACAATGGCTAACCATCTGCATCTTCCTGCTTACCCTGTTTCTCTTGCTCCAGTCCTCAGGTACCAGCATTACGGTGGACATAGCTGTCATGGGAGAAGCTCACGGACTCATCACAGATCTCCTGGCTGACCCCTCCCTCCCGCCCAACGTGTGCACCTCCCTGCGGGCTGTCAGCAACCTTCTGACCACCCAGCTCACCTTCCAGGCAGTTCACAGGCCCAGGGTCAGCCCCTTGGCATCCTTCAATGAGAACTACACCTGCTCCGACTCAGAGGAGAGCTCCGAGAAAGGAGAAAAGCTGGCCGTTCCAAAGGTAGAGGTCCGTTTTGTTTTGTTTTTCCACCTTGCGGTCAGAAGTTAAGATTTCTTCTCTCTTTCCCTTAGGCTCAAATTAGACAAGACAGAAAAAAAATGTGCAAAGCACCGGAGGTTACAAGGTGCTTATCTAATAACTTGTAACTGCTCCAGAGTTTTACAAAATAGTAGTAACAACAAAGGTTCAAATGAATTGCAAAACCGGTATGACAGCATACAAATCAGGAGCAAACTGTATACAGTTTTGGTCACCACACCAAAAAACGGGTATTGCAGGGATTGAGAAGGTGCAGAAAAGAGCAACCAAAATGAGCAGGGGACTAGAGCAACGGCCCTATGCGGAGCGGTTAAAACGCTTAGGGCTGTTTAGCTTGGAAAGAAGGCGGTTAAGGGGAGACATGATAGAGGCCTATAAAATTATGCATGGTACGGAGAGGGTGGACAGGGAAAAGCTTTTCTCCCTCTCCCATAATACTAGAACGCGGGGTCATCTGCTGAAGCTGGAGGGTGAGAGATTCAAAACTGATAAAAGGAAGTATTTCTTCACACAACACATAGTTAAATTGTGGAACTCCCTGCCCCAGAATGTGGTGATGGTTGCCAACTTGGAAGGCTTGAAGAGGGAAGTGGACATGTTCATGCAGTAGAGGGGTATTCATGACTGCTAGTTAAAATGGATACTAGTCATGATGCATATCTATACTCTCCATGATCAGGGTAGCATGCCAAATATATTAGGTGCAGTGGGACACAGGCAGGATGGTGCTGCTGCAGTCGTCTTGTTTGTGGCTTCCTAGAGGCACCTGGTTGGCTGCTGTGTGAACAGACTGCTGGACTTGATGGGCCTTGGTCTGATCCAGCAGAGCCTTTCTTTTGTTCTTATGTACACGCAAAAGGCAAAAGCATTGATAATATAACACAGGACCACAACAGTATGAACAAAAGCAAAAAAGCAAAAGTGTTGATAATGTATCACAGAACCACAACATTATTTGTATACTGTAATACATGTTTTGCTATTTATTTGAACCATTGTTGTTACTACTATTTTGTAAAACTTTGGAGTAGCGACAAGTTATTAGATAAACGCCTTGTAACCTCTGGTGCTTTGTACATTTTTTCCTGTCTTCTATCAAAGGTTTCTCCCCCTTCCTTTTTTCTTCTTTTCCCCCCAAATTGGACCTGGTACCCAAAGGCTAAGTCTTAAATGCCTTGGGGGAGTTTGTGCCCATTTCTCTTGGGTCATTTCCCCTACCAAATCAAACCCCATACATATTGCTGCTTTTCCAGTGTCTCCCTGCCTCTCCCCACAGGAAGGAAAGTGATGTGTGTGTGGGGAGCCTTTCTTATCAGTCAAGTGGCCTGAATGAACGTTAAGGTCCCTCACTACTATGATTAGATCACGATGGGTAGCCGTGTTAGTGTATTCTCTCCTATTCTCTCCAGGATCAGAGGAGCATGCCTATATTAGGTGCTGTGGAACACAGGCAGGATGGTGCTGCTGCAGTCGTCTTGTTTGTGGCTTCCTAGAGGCACCTGGTTGGCCACTGTGTGAACAGACTGCTGGACTTGTTGGACCTTGGTCTGATCCAGCAGGGCATTTCTTAAGTTCTTACCTTCCAGGGTTGTAGTGAGGATAAAATGGAGGAGAGGAGAATGAGTAAAACTGTTTTGGGTCCCCATTAGAAAGAAAGAGGAGCCCCGTGGCGCAGAGTGATAAGCTGCAGTACTGCAGTCAAAAGCTCTGCTCCCGACCTGAGTTCGATCCCGACGGAAGTTGGTTTCGGGTAGCCGGCTCAAGGTTGACTCCGCCTTCCATCCTTCCGAGGTCGGTAAAATGAGTACCCAGCTTGCTGGGGGTAAAGTGTAGACAACGGGGGAAGGCACTGGCAAACCACCCCGTTAACAAAGTCTGCCTAGGAAATGTCGGGATGTGACATCCCCCCATGGGTCAGGAATGACCTGTTGCTTGCACAGGGGACCTTTACCTTTTACCTTTTAGAAAGAAAGGGGAGGTATAAATGAAGTAAATAAATGTGGAATCAATTGCAGTTTCCCTTGTATTGTAATTGTTGTTGTATTATTTTGTCTAAAAGCCTATGTGCTATATAGACTTCCTTGAATACATGGCAGTAAATTTTTTTTAAAAAATGAGAACCTAGGAAGATATTTGACGCCGATATTGCTCTGCGTTCATAACATCATCCATCGCTGACCTCCAGTAATGGCTTGAGGTCATATATGAAAGATTATCAAATGGAAAAACTGTTCTCCCTCGTCCCCAGCGTTTCCGGAAAAGTCTGCCGCCAGGTCTCCTGCGACGAGTATCGTCCACTTGGACAACAACCACCTCGGCCACCGGCTTGCCGACCTTGGAGCCAGCTCCAGTGAGAAGAGACCGCAGTGCTAGCATCAAACCCCATGATGCATCACCATCTGGGTGAGTGCCAGTTTAAATATGTATTTATTTAAATATTTATGCCCCACTTTTCTCACTAGAGGGACTCATAGTAGCTTACAACAGAAAAAAAAATACAGGATAAATGAACCAACCAGCACAAAAAGTAATGGACTACGTCCTGGATCAATCCTGGACTCAGTAGCTGGCTCAATTGAAGGCTCAGGCTGTGACCCATGGCCTAAGAGCCAAAGGACCAAAAGCCCTTTGTCTCTTGCCCTTCGGCTCACATTTCTAGCTATGCTGAAGCTTCATATCAGCAATAAAAAGGTGGAAGCAAACACATGAAGCTGCCTTGTACTGAATCAGACCCTTGGTCCATCAAAGTCAGTATTGTCTACTCAGACTGGCAGCGGCTCTCCAAGGGTCTCAGGCTGAGGTCTTTCACATCACCTACTTGCCTAATCCCTTTAACTGGAGATGCCGGGGATTGAACCTGGGACCTTCTGCATGCCAAGCAGATGCTCTACCACTGAGCCACAGCCCCTCCCCTAAACACTCAGCAAGATGTTACAGTGGGCTGAGATGTTCCTCAAAATCTCTCCCTCCCTGTTAGAGAGCTTCTGGGCACACCCAAGCTTTGTGGTCTAGTGGTTAGTATTTCAAACTAGGAACTGAGAGACCCAGGTTCGAATCGCCCATGCTGCCATGGAAACTTGCTGGGTGGCCTTGGGCCAGTCATACTTTCAGCCTAGGCTGCCTCACAAGGTTGTTGTGAGGATAAAGTGTAAGAGGAGGAGAACAATGTCAGCCGATTTGGGTCCTCACTGGGGAGAAAGGTGGGGTATAAATGAAGGAAATAGGTAAATAATTTTTATTGGATTACCTTGAGAAACTATTGATTTTGATGCCAAAGACAGAATTTGAGAAATTTTAAATTCAGCGTGTTTGAGTGTTTTAGCCTTTGTAATTTGATGTTTTGTTCTATAATTAATTGTCAGCTGCCCTGAGCCTGGCCTGGCCTGGGGAGGGCGGGGTAGAAATAAAAGTTAATTGTAATATGATTATTAACTTGAAAACTAGCTTGGTGCTAATGTAAAAACTAAGCTCACAGTCCTCAAAGGTACCTTGTTCGAAGTCACAAATGCCCAGGTGGATATGAAGAGGTTGGTCAACTGGGCAGCAACCATCAGGTAACTAGAATCGAGTTCTTCAGGACCTAGGTCAGCATCTCAGCAGGTTAGAAGTTGCTCCAGCAAAACTTCAACACTCAGTCATCTCCTTCGGTAGTCCTGAAATGTCTTGCTCAGTCTCTAATCCTGCCTCCTATGCAATCCACAGGAGGCAGTTGCTCATATGACTAATGACACCAGGAAGCAGATAAAAATAACGAAGAGCTATGCTAATTGAGTGCGATTAGAAAATAATAAAGTGAGTACGGAGTCATTTGGCATTCTCTAGCGTACACTTTTCTGCGAGGAGAATGAAGAATGTTAACTAATTAGAAGAGTCGTCAGCCATCCTGCTTTTAATTGATGAATCCATCAAAGGATGTCTGTTTCACAAGAGTTAGCTCTGATTAAAATAATATTGTCGGTCTACAGTTTTGAGAATTATCGATACTCTTTCAGTGCTTAATGAAAAGGGCAGATCTCATCCCCATACTCTCACACCCACTTCTGATTTGCATCCTCACCTTTTAAAACCAATAATTAATCTCAGTTACTGCCTTTATTAATCGCTTGATTCATCCCACAGTTATGCTGGAACAAATGGGGGACCCACAGAGTCTTGCAGGGGATATCTCATTTTCCCCTCCCCCCACTATTTCCTCTTTCACATCCCTGGAGGCTCCCGTAGCCTCTCCCCCTTTCCTTCTCCTGCCCACCAGCCAACTGACCTTTTTATGCCTCCCTGTCTTCAGCTTTTCATCCTCCCCACTAGCAGCCCCTCTCCAGGAAAACTGTGTCCCAGTTGGGCAGTGCTGGGCCAGGGCCAGCTGCATGGTAGGTAACCCTCAAGGGCTCGTGGGGGGCACCTCACTTCCCCCTGTATTCCCCCCTACACTTTTTCCTCTTTCTTTCCTCCTGGCAGCCCCTATATCCCCACCTTCCCATGTCTCCTTCTCCTCCACCAGCCAACCTCCCTTGTAAATGCCCCTCTTTTTCAGCTTATTTATTTATTTTTTGTACCCCACCCTTCCTGACAAAGTTGGGCTCGGAGCAGCTGACAACAATAAATATGTGTGTGTATATACAATTTTAAACAAACATAATTAAAACCATAAAACCTAAACTAACAAAACAATATATATAGATAGCACTTTGACTATGTTGTTACTCTTAGGGAGAAACCATTCCAGTAAATGTGGCGGTGAACCAAAGAATAGAGATAGGGGACCAACAATGAGCGGCGATTTCATTTCTTAGGAGGGACGGAGACAGAAGGACAAAAGGAAAGGGGAAGGAAGGGAGGGAGGGGAAGGAAGAAGAGGGTTGGGGAGGGAGGCCAGTTAAGATGTTTTACCATCCCTTTCCACAACCATAGGCCTGGTGGAACATCTCTGTCTTACAGGCCATGCTGGACTGGGCCAAGTCCCACAGGGCACGAGACTTACTCAACAGAGAGTTCTACCAGGCTGGGGCCAGGGCTGAAAAAAACAGGTTTATCAGGGCAGCATACTATGCCCTATACTTAGACTTTACTGTTACCTTTCCTTAGATTTAACAGCCACTGGCTATCCATCATCCACTTCTCACTTAAAAAGGGGGAGATGAAATGTAATTTTCCTTGACACTACGAAGAGAAAAGTTGCCACATCTCTCATGCTTTGGACTGATCTATTTGACAGCAGATAATGTGGTATCCACTTCTCAGAAAGTGTCTTTAGCTGTTTTATCCAAGGAGTGAGGGGCTGTGGCTCAGTGGTGGAGCATCTGCTTGGCATGCAGAAGATCCCAGGTTCAATCCCCGTCAACTCCAGTTAAAGGGACTAGGCAAGGAGGTGATGTGAAAGACCTCTGCCTGAGACCCTGGAGTAGACAATATTGACTTTGATGGACCAAGGGTCTGATTCAGTATGAGGCATCCTCATGTGTTCATGTGCGTTTATTTCATGCACTATTATTTTGTGGACATGCTGAAACAGTGTGGGCTAGGGATTCTATTTAATCCAGACAAAAAGGGCGCTTTTGTTCTTCTGCAATGATTTTGTTACAGTTTCAATCAGGAAATGACCAGAGTAGGGAACCCCCGGCATGCATGCCAAACAGAGCTCTCAAAGGGACTGAAACATGGTCGGTGAGCTTGGACAGTGGTCAGGGGCCAGAGTCTTCTCAAGACCCCACCCACTTGGAAGGTTCACATTTCACCAGCCTTCATCCCAGAGTCTCTGATGAGCAGAAAAGGCAAATAATTACCACTGGGCGCATCTTTGCTCTGTATCCACAGCTCCGAACCTTGGAACAACTCCCTCTTGATGAGCATCAGCAAAAGCAAATCCTTCTCTGCCTCCTATGCCGTGTCTGCCGCCAACCATTTGAATTCCAGAAGACCAAGCCGACAAGGTGGTCATCCCTTTGGCATATCGATGGGCATTCTTCAGCTAAGTCGATAGCACTGACTGCTCATTGGTCTCAACTTGAACCTCAAAGCACGTGGTGATTCAAGTCACCATGGGGACAATGTGCTGTATGTATAGGGGAGGGACTGTGGCTCAGTGGTAGAGCATCTGCTTGGCATGCAGAAGGTCCCAGGTTCAGTCCCCAGCATCTCCAGTTAAAGGAACCAGGCAAGTAGGTGATGTGAAAGACCTCTCTGCCTGAGACCCTGGAGAGCCGCTGCTGGTCTGAGTAGACAATACTGACTTTGATGGACCAAGGGTCTGATTTAGTATAAGACAACTTCATGTGTGTTCATGTATGCTTACCTTATATTTGCTCATCAGGGGGTGATACAGCCCCCTGGTGAACAATTGTTTTTTTTAGCAGAGATCCATGTTTTAAATTGAACAAGATCTGGAAGGCCAACAGGATTGGCTTCATTGGTTGAGCACTCTCACATGAGCTGCTAGATAAAGAGATCTATAGCATCCTTCCCCCAGCGTAAACGACAATGGAGACTTGACCAGAGCCGTTCAATTAATGTTTATGCTATGGTGAACCTAAATACAGGAAGTGCCTCCCCATTTTTTATCACAGTCTGGGGTGTGGCTCTTTGACCACAGGTGTGTGTGTGTGTCGGGGGGTCTTATCCTTCTCGCTATGATCATTGTTGTTCTACAAGTGGTTGTCCCTATGCTGTTCTTTCCCAGTTGTAGGGGAAATGGTCAAAAATCCCCTTTTTCCACACCAGTTTCAACCCAGTCACATCCACCTAGAGACCCCCCAATGAAATTTGAAAAGGATCAGTTTGCATAAAGTGGGTGGAGATTTCAGTCCTTTGTCCCTTTGTTTTGAGATAAGCAAAATGTAACCTTTCGTTTTGCTCCTGGCAGGTATCCCACCAAACATTTCACCTCTCACCTCCCCAAGCCATTCACCCCTCCAGGGGACTCCGGCCAACAGTCCCACCAGCAAGACCTCAAATGAACAGTTCCCGGAGTCGACGGTCACAGCTGCACAGCAAACCAGCAAGTCCCACAGACTCTTAGCTTGTACTCAGAGTGCACCAAACCTATCGGAACCTGTTGTGGTCACTCCTGTTGTTTGCAGCAGGTATGGTGCTACTTTGGTGCTTGTTGAATCTGCTGCTTGTTTCCCCCGTGGACTGTATGATTTCCTCCTCCATATGATTTTCCCCAGCGCAGTGTAGTGGTTAAGACCGGTGGTTTGGAATGGTGAGCTCTAATCTGGAGAACTGGGTTTGATTCCCCACTTCTCCACATGAGTGGCGGACGCTAATCTGGTGAACTGGGTTTGATCCCCCACGCCTCCACATGAAGCCAGCTGGGTGACCTTGGGCTAGTCACACACTGTCAGCCCCACATACCTCACAGGGTGTCTGTTGTGAGGAGGGGAAGGGAAGGTGATTGTAAGCCAGTTTGAATCTTCCTTAAGTGGTAGAGAAAGTCGGCATATAAAAACCAACTCTTCTTCTTCTTCTTCCACTTCTAGTTTACTTTTTTCCCATGCTGCCCAGTTGTATGAATTATGATGCATCTTGGTCAGGATCTGAACATGTCTCAAACGGGAGAGAACTTAACCTGAAGCTAGGGATGCCAGGCTCCAGATGGGACCTGGGGATCCCCTGGAATTACAGCTCATCTCTAGACTACAGAGATCAGGTTCCCTGGAGAAAATGGATGCTTTGGAGGGTGGACTCTATGGCATTGTACCCAGCTGAGGTCCCTGTGCTCCCCAGGCTCCATTCTCAAATCTCCGGAGTTCCCCAACCTGGATCGGGCAATGCTGTCCCCACCCCCACCCCCCGCCGGTCGCCAGGGGGGACCTGGCAACCCTACCTGAAGCTGATACTTGTAGTTTGAGATTCAGTATTTTCCACTACTTAAGGGTCTTGCCTTTTCAGTAGTGGAAACTGCCATTTCCCAGACAAAGAAAGATATGGGGCTAGCTTCATAGGGTAACTGGGTTGGTCTGCAGTAGAAGAGCTAGATTTGAGTCCAGTAGCATCTTAGAGACCAACAGGATTTTCAGGGTATGATCTTTTGAGAGTCAAATGAGTCTGACAAAGGGAGGAACTCTCCAAAGTTCATACCCTGAAAATCATGTTGGTCTGATCGTCCATCAATGTCTTTTTTACGTTCTTATGACTTGTTTGTGGGCTTCCTAGAGGCCCCTGGTTGGCCACTGTGTCAACAGACTGCTGGACTTGATTGGCCTCGGTCTGATCCAGCATGGCTTTCCTTATGGTCTTATGTTCTTCACAATGGTAGATGATCTTCTCTGAAGGCTCTTCTTCCAACTGGTACTTCCCCTGTTGTTTGCTACTCCAGGCATGTTATACGTTCAGGTCCTTGCAGGTGACAGTAGGATCCAAGGGACCCCACATGACCCAGCCAGTCCCCTGTCTAACTAGAGAGTACACCCTGGATTGTCCCAGAATCCTCTTTGGTACATAAGGTTACTTGGTAGGGTTGCCAACCTCCAGGTGGTGGGTGAGGATCTCCTGAAACTACAACTGATCTCCAGGCTACAGAGATAAGTTCTCCTGGAGAAAGTGGATGTTTCGGAGAGTGGACTCTACGGAATTATACCCTACTGAGGTCCCTGTGCTCCCCAGGCTCCATCCCTTAATCTCCAGCAGTTTCCCAACCTGGATCTTGGAGCCCTATTACTCGGCAGACAAGTTGGCATTCCTTGAAAAAGTCCCTTGAAAGTAGAAAAGAGATCGACTGAGCAGTCCATTCATAAAAACAGCTACTTCCCTGAGGTGATTTGCTTTTAAAGCCCAGTCTTTTGAATGACCTCTGAACTTTTTGTTGTGTTTTAGTGAAAGGTTTTATATGTTATCTCTCCCAGAAGAAAGAATCAGCTTGCAAAGCTGACGCATGCCATATAGCGTGTGATCAACTACCCCTTGACAGTGCATGGAATATGATTGAATTGGTCCCTCGCACCAAATTACCATATCCCCCATCTCCTTTTCATCTGTTGTTGTACGTAGAAAATTCAGTGGTGGTTGTTGTAAGTCTCGCCAGCATAACAGTGTGGCAACATCTTCAAATACATTGAAATTTGGGCAGGGACTTTATGTGAAAGCAGACTCTCTGTATATAATAATCGGTATTTTTCAGAAGCGGAAAAACAAGGACATGGGTGGCCATTCTCACAGAATGTAGTTGTAGAATAATAGAACTATATTTCAGGCACTCGAAATTGTTTTGGGGAAATTACACGGTCCCCTCGGGCAGTGAACATCTTGAAGTGATTTCTCCCCAATTACTTGGCTGAAATGAAGTATGGTGACTAGACTCGGTCAGTTCAGATCCAGATACTTATGCAGTTTTCCAAGATGACTTATGTCATGTTCTTTTAACGCGCCTAAATTAGTAGCAAAATCTGGAGAAGTAACAGGTTAAATATGGGTAATGAGCAGAACATATGCCCGGGCAAACTCTATAATCAGCTGTTTAGCAGTGTCAGTATCAGCTGATCAACGCACTGTCAGAGTTAAAAAGCTGATCAGAGCTCTTATGGAAAACGGAAGAACTGTTTCCTGTATTACTTAAGGAAAACGCACATTTACCTTCGCAGGTTTGTGCCGCAGGGAGCGACATAACAACCTAGTCTCATATGAATCTACCTGACTATTACAATCGTCTTCAGATGTCCTGATTCAGGTGCCCCCACCATCTGAGGCTAGATGGGTAGCAATCTGGATAAGTGCCTTCTTGGAAGTGGCCCCAAAATTATGGAATTCTTTCCCCAGGAGACTCGTCTGTCCCATTCTAACATTGCCTTCCACCAAGGGGTGAAGACTTTTTTTTGTTTTGTCCCTTCCTGATTCTCATTGACCTTCCTCCTGTTCATGTTTTTACGTGTTCTGTTTTAATTGTATTTATATGTGTGTTTAATCTTAGTTTAATGTTTTTTTTTTCACCATCTTGGGGACCCTAA
Source organism: Euleptes europaea (assembly GCF_029931775.1). Taxonomy (NCBI): domain Eukaryota; kingdom Metazoa; phylum Chordata; class Lepidosauria; order Squamata; family Sphaerodactylidae; genus Euleptes; species Euleptes europaea. The sequence continues at coordinate 111,551,402 of NC_079314.1, forward strand.
GTTGGGTGGAAAGTCATCTCAAAAATGTTTTAAATAAATAAGAAAAATCTGCACCGTGTACCAGTATGGCATTCTTCCCTGTACGATATGTTTACCTGGTGCCTGGTTGTCCAACACTGTGTGGTGTAGTGGTTAACAGTGGCGGATTCTAATCTGGAGAACCGGGATTGATTCCCCACTCCTCCACATGAAGCCTGCTGGGTGACTGTGGGCTAGTCACAGTTCTCTTTGAACTCTCTTAGCCTCACCTACCTCACAGGGTGTCTGTTGTGGAGAGAGGAAGGGGAAAAGATTGTAAGCCGGTTTGATTCTTCTTAAAAGGTAGAGAAAGTCGGCATATAAAAACCAACTTTTCTTGTTCTTTTCTTGTAGTAGTAGTAGAAGAAGAAGAAGGAAAAGAAGTAGTAGCTCTTCTTCTTCTTCTTCTTCTTCATCTAGAATCATAGAATTGGAAGGGTCCACCAGGGTCATCTAGTCCAACCCCCTGCACAATGCAGGAAATTCACAACTACCTCCTCCTCCAAACCCCCTGTGACCCTCTACTCCATGTCCAGAAGATGGCCAAGATGCCCTCCCTCTCATCATCTGCTTAAAGTCATAGAATCAGCATTGATCTTCCTCTTCTTCTTCTCCTTCTTTGCAAAGTGATCGTGAGGCAGAGATGTGACTGTACATATTATTTTTTGATTTTTTTAAATTTTTTGATTTTTAAAACAACACATACAACATACAACACACACTCCGTATACATAGTCAGTGCTCCATGCCTAAAACAGGTGACTGTACATATTATTGTTGGCTTGGTCCACCTGCACCAAGCCCGTCAGGCTCTGCCTGTCCCCAGGCATTCTCCAGCCAAACTCATCTTTCTGTTTTGTCCTGTATTTTGATTTCTTGGAACCAGAGTCATGGCAACCACCCGAAAGAACAAAAGGGTTCTGAGAAAAAAGCCTGCTTGGTCTCGCTTCCAAAGCTGAGTGGTGAGAGGTGGCGCTGGATTAATATGCAGCGCTCATAATTACATCCAGGTTTTGAGTTGTTTTTTGTTTTGTTGGTTTTTTTTATTTCACAGAGGGACAATGACCCATGGAGGTTGCATAGGATCATGGGAAGATGCCTTAATGTGGTTTGCCCTGGTTGAATTGCCAATATCTGGACCATAGGATGCCTCGTTCCATGACATTCAGGCTCATCGGAAAATAGTTCAGGATGGAGACATTTAGCGTTGCCACCTCTGGATTGGGGAATTCCTGGAGATTTGGGGGTGGATCCTGAGGAGGTCAGGGTTTAGAACGGTGGTTCCTAAAGCAGGCAGTACCACCCCCTGGGGGGCGGTGAGGTTACCTAGAGGGGAACTATGAGGCAAGAAGGCACCAGGGGGCGCTAGAGGTGGGCCCCTTTAACTGTGTTGTTCACTAATTTACAATAGATCAAGCTATGGCACCATGCTGGCAAATTTAGTGGAAACTATCAAAAAATATTTTCAGACTTTGAAGGGCTGGTACCACTTGATCAAGTTCATCAGTTTTGTTGAATAAATTTCAGCTAAAAAGTTTTAATTTGATTTTGATGTGCAATTAATTGTTACTGTTTTGAAATGGCATTGTTATTATCTTCTTTAGTGAATCATGCAAACCCCTATTTTGAATAACGCTTTTTATAGGAGAGGGTAGGGGGCGCTGGGGTTGAGTTTGTGGAACCAAGGGGGCAGTGGCCCAAAAGGTTTGGGAACCACTGGTTTAGAAGAAGAAGAACAGTTGGTTTTTATACACCACTTTTCTCTACCGTTAAGGAGTCTCAATGCAGCTTACAGTCGCCTTCCCTTTCTCTCCCAACAACAGACACCTTGTGAGGTAGATGGGGCTGAGAGAGTTCTGAAAGAACTGTGACTAGGCCATTGTCATCCGGCGGGACTTATGTGGAGGAGTGCGGAATCAAACCCAGTTCACCATATTAGAGTCAGCTGTTCTCTGGAGGGCATACCAGGAGAGGCGGTAGTGCTGCCTGGTTTTGAGAGCAGTCTGGGATGTAGGTTGCCAGGTGCCAGCTGAGGATGTTTAATTTTAATGTTTGTTAGGATAACATCTTACTATCTTGTATTTTAAAGATTTTATATGTTTGATTGTTGTTGACTGATAGTTCATTGAACTGTTGTGAGCTGTCCCGAGCCCTGTGACCCAGTGGAAGCGTAGGGTATACGTCTAAAATAAAGTGAAAAGTTTCACCCTGAAGCTAGGTTCATACATGCATGTTTGGTGCTGCTGTTGAATCGTCAAGTGTTGACTTTCTTGTGTGAATGGTCCCTAACGGCTATATTACCGCAGGTGGACGTTTCAAGGCTCTTCCCATCATCTCAAATGGCATGCTTCTGAGCCGAGCTTGTTTCATCTCCCAACAGCTAGTCCTCAAGTGTATATGCATCAAGTGATATGCTTGCCAGCATGGTGTAGTGGTTAAGAGCGGTGGTTTGGAGGGGTGGAATCTGATCTGGAGAACCGGGTTTGATTCCCCACTCCTCCACATGAGCTGCGGAGGCTAATCTGGTGACCTGGATTTGTTTCCCCACTCTTATACACGAAGCGAGCTGGGTGGCCTTGGGCAAGTCATGCTCTCTCAGCCTCACCTACCTCACAGGGTGTCTGTTCTGGGGAGGGGAAGGGAAGATGATTGTAAGCCTGTTTCATTCTGCCTTAAGTGGTAGAGAAAGTCGGCGTATAAAAACCAACTCTTCTTCTTGCATGAAGAAGAAGAAGAAGAGTTGGTTTTTATACGCCGACTTTCTCCACCACTTAAGAGAGACTCCAAACCACTGCTTTTAACCACTACACCACGCTTGCTCTCAGAGTGCATGAAATGCATCAGTGCTTAGGGAAGGTGAATAAAGAATTAGAATCATTGAGTTTGAAGGGACCACCAGGGTCATCTAGTCCAACCCCTTGCACAATGCAGGAAATTCACAGCTACTTCCCACACACGCAGTGACCCCTACTCCATGCCCAGAAGATGGCAACAAAAACCCTCCAGGATCCCTGGCCAGTCTGGCCTGGAGGAAAATTTCTTCCTGACCCCAAAGTAGCGATCGGCATTACCCTGGGATTGTAAGAAGGACCACGAGAGCCAAACATTGACACAACCCTTCCTGCCCTCCCTCTCGTGATCTGCCTAAACACTGTAAAAATGGAACTACCTTCCATGGGAAGTGAACAACCGGCTGGTTGACACACTAATTTACACAATTTTTTGTCGTTTGATCTATGCCGCAGCTGTGGCAGGCCGTATAACCAAAGAGATCCAGGAGAGAGAATTTTGGAAAGAAGCGATGGAACGACGCACCCCCTGAACAGAACAGGTAAAATGGAAGCATTCGGCTGTAAAACAGTAAACTGTTCTGCTTTGGCATTCTGAAGCACCCTTAGATATTATTCGGTTTCATTCAGAATTGCTTTAGTTGCATGCTGGAATTAGAATATAGAATTTGCACTGATCTGGATAGCCCAGGCTAGGCTGATCTCATCCGACCTCGGAAGCTAAGCAGGGTCGGCCCTGGTTAGTACTTGGATGGGAGACCACCAAGGAAATCAAGGTAGCGACTCAGAGGCAGGCAACCGCAAACCACCTCTGAACATCTCTTGCCTTGAAAACCCCACGGGGTCTCCATAAATCAGTTGTATCTTCACAGTAAAAAATCCAAAAAAACAAGGATTGCTGAAGAAGAACGGGAAGGAAATTTCTAAGCATTCTTTCAATACAGTCGTTTAGAGTTTGGTGAACCAGCGGACCGATAATGGTAAAATTGGTGGTTCTGAAGGCTTGCATGGAGACAGACAGACCGAGTTGGAAGGGATCACAGAACCTCTGAACATCTTTCTCCATCCATTCTTGATCCAAGCTGATCTCTCATTATCTCCCTTCCTTCCAGCTGAACCTGTAAGGAAAACCAGCTGCCAAAGGAGAGAGCAGATCAGAATAGATCCACAATAGAAGGCGAGAGAGAGGGCCAACAGCTGTATGATCCCTTCTGTCTTTCTCTGTTTGTCTTCAGTAGTATTTTCTGAACTGTTATATGTTACTACTTTTGGTAAAATGTAGCCAGGTCCTTCAGTCCTTACCAATGTTAATGAATCTGTGCTATTAGAAATACCAGCCCATGTGTCTCTGTAGGACAAAGTCTGTGCCCCCATGTGAGAAACCTCCATTATCTTGTGGCCAGCGTCAAGGTAACATCGACTCCCTGTTAAATGTTAGCAAATCGGGAGTCACCTCTGGAAAAGGAGACTCCTTAGCTTGAAGCAAATCCCCCATTCCGCTTTCCTCTTTAATCCCACCGTTAAAAAAAAAAGGGTTCGAGTTTCCCAGGGTTTCCCTGAAGCCAGAACCTAAAAGTACCTGCTTTAATGCAGACGCTCCCTGGCTTAATCTCAGGCAATCTCTACTAAAAAGAATCACACAAATTTGCCTGAAACCTTGGAGTTCTGCTGCCAGTCAGACAACACAGAACTAGATGTGCTGATGGGCTAACTCTCCAGGAAGCAACTTCATATGTCCACATCTCAAGGGAAATCTTGGTTAGCTTTAACCACAGACAATAGCATCGAATCATAGAATCATCGAGTTGGAAGGGACCACCAGGGTCATCTAGTCCAACCATCTGCACAATGCAGGAAATTCACAACTACCACCTCCCCCTCACACACACACAGTGACCCCTACTTCATGCCCAAAAGATGGCCAAGATGCCCTCCCTCTCATCAACTGCCTAAGGTCATAGAATCAGCATTGCTAACAGATGGCCATTGCTGACAGCTAGCGATCTCCCAGAGGCTGGACTCCTGTGTCCAAACTCATGCCCATTGTTCTGGGATAGCCTGCTGAAAGAAGTGAGGAGGATAATGCAATTGCTAACTTTCCATAAGAGGCATCATGCAGTGTCGTTTGGTACTTAAGGTTGCCAAACTCCAACTGGGGCCTAGAGATCTTCCAGAATCATGACTGATCTCCAGTCCAGACTGTAGTGATCCAGACTGTAGAGACCAGTCCCCCTGACGGAAATGGCAGCTTTGGAATCATAGAATCACAGAATCATAAAGTTGGAAGGGACCACCATGGTCATCTCGTCCAACCCCCCTGCACAATGCAGGAATTTCACAATGACCTCCCCCACACACACCCAGTGACCCCCACTCCATGCCCAGAAGATGGCCAAGGTGCCCTCCCTCTCATCATCTGCCTAAGGTCAAAGAATCAGCATTGCTGACAGATGGCTATCCAGCCTCTTCTTAAAAACCTCCAGGGAAGGAGTGCTTACCACCTCCCAAGGAAGCCTCTTCCACTGAGGAACCGCTCTAACTGTAAGAAAATTCTTCCTAATGTCTAATACAAAAGAAACCATGGTTAAGGAATTGTGCCAGGGTGGGGAGGGGCAAGGGTTCCCATTTGCCCGCTTATGGCAAGAGACCTCCAGCCCTTGCAGCCCATGCCCACCAATACTCAGCTAATCGGCAGGCAGAAACTGGGGCCAAGGTTGGGGGTGCCATCATCCTGGGGAGAAACATGTAAAAGAAGAAAACTTAAGTCCTCTGCTACTTACCGGAAGTGCTGGCCGCAGAGTTCCTGGAGATTCCTAGAGCTACTCGGAAGTGACAAGGGTAGCTCTAGGATTTCTGGCGTTTCTGGATAGCTCTAGGAATCGCCAGGAACTCTGTGGTCAGAACTTCCGGTAAGTAGCCTGGGCCGCATTTTACTTTTAAATTTTTCTCCTGGGATGCTGTCCCCCACCCCCCCCACACACACACAACCCAAGGGGGGTTGCAGCAGTGGAGCCATCTTGCAACGGCACCCCAACTTGCAATTTCTCAGAGCCAATTTATATTGCCCTGAGGCTGTTTCTCCTCTCCCAGGAACAAGAACAGCTTTACTCCTGAGCTCATGTGAACGACTCCAGAACCTGCGGTGGAGTAGGCTGATGCGTAAGGGAGGAGCCGCTCTTGTTTTTTGCTACTACACACTTTCGGCCTTGTGTTTCAGATGACCTGGCGCAAACGACCTCCGACTACGAAACAAACAACAGCGACAGCAGCGACATTGTGCCGAACGACGATGACGCAGATTGCTGCAAGGAGCAGGCGCGGACAGGGGCCGTCTGTACGCCGTATCCTCCGGACACAATCCTATTACATCCCTTGTTGCCGCCTGAGGTAAGAATTGGTTTGTGTGCTGTTTGACATAGCCGTGGACTCTAATCTGGAGAACCGGGATTGATTCCCCCACTCCTCCACATGAGCAGTGGACACTAATCTAGTGAACCGGGTTTGATCCCCCGCTCCTCCACATGAGCGGCAGACTCTAATCTGGTGAACCGGGTTGGTTTCCCCACTCCTCCACATGAAGCCCGCTGGGTGACCTTGGGCTAGTCACAGTTCTCTTAGAGCTCTCTCAGCCCCACCTGCACACAAACACACGAAGCTGCCTTCTACTGAATCAGACCCCTGGTCCATCAAAGTCAGTATCGTCTACTCAGACCGGCAGCGGCTCTCCAGGGTCTCAGGCGGAGGTCTTTCACATCACCTACTTGCCCAGTCCCTTTAACTGGAGATGCCGGGGATTGAACCTGGGACCTTCCGCATGCCAAGCAGGTGCTCTACACACTGAGCCACAGCCCCTCACAAGGTGTCCGTTGTGGGGAGAGGAAGGGAAGGCGACTGTAAGCCAGTTTGATTCTCCCTTAAGTGGTAGAGATAGTCGGCATATAAAAACCAACTCTTCTGCTGCTGCTTTTTAACTTGTTATGGCCATTCTTCTCCCCACCCCCCGCAAATACCTCGATGCATTCGATTGAAGGCCATCCAAATTCACCTTAGAGCTGATGGGAATTTGCAATGCAGCTGTTGATTTTTGATCAGTGCTGCTGCACAAATGCAGAAATCCAAAGCAGCGCAAGCCAAGCATCAAACGCCACAAGGGGAACAAAAAAAAAAAAGGTTGTTGTAAATGATTGCGCAACACAATGGAGATGTGGCCTAAATTAAGCTCTTCAATCCAAATTTAGCTCTTTAACTAATAGCCCCTTTGGTGGGAGGGGTGTGTGTGTTTGTGTGCCAGAGTCCAAGCTGACAGCTCAGGGGAATATTCTGACTGCCAGAGCCGAGCCATCTGAACCCTTCAGGCTTCCGCCCATAACTTACTATTGTCGAAGGCTTTCACGGTCAAAGTTCATTGGTTCTTGTGGGTTATCCGGGCTGTGTAACCGTGGTCTTGGTATTTTCTTTCCTGACTAACAAAGACTACAGTCCACAATAGCCATGCAGATTAGCTTTGGATTTCACACATTAACAGATCACTTCAGGATACAATGGTTCCATATTAACATACCACACCCTCATTAGCACATTATCTGGATACTTACAGGACAATGGTTAGCACATTACCTTTTTGCAGGACAATGATCCAGCTCAAACCCAACCCCTTTCTGACTATATATTACTCTTCCTACACACTTGACACTGAGAGACACTGTCCTTCAGTGTTACTCCTCTGAAGATGCCTGCCACAGTTGCTGGCGAAACGTCAGGAAAGAAAATACCAAGACCATGGTCACACAGCCCGGATAACCCACAAGAACCAACATAACTTATTTTTTTAAATCACTTTTCCCTCAGTTTGATGCTACTTTTTTGTAATTTCCACCTGAGTAAGATCATTAGGCTTGCTTGGGATCTAACGTTTACTTCAGCCTTCGTGTGCCTTTCGACGAAGAACGAACTGTCGTTCTCAGCTTGTGCGGAGTTTCGCCTTCTGGTTTTGCTTTTCTTTGTTTTTAATTTCGAAGGCTTCGTCCAGAGGGAAATGAAAACAGTTAGACCCCAATTGACATGAATGGGAATAGAAAACAGAGTTGCACGTCGAAGGTATTTGGGGTCTAAATGAAACTGACGTGCAAAAAAAAAAATCATTTCTTAAAATGTTGTGTTGGCACTTAAGGCAAGAAATTGTTGCCGGCTCACAATTTTATTTTTTGTTTGTTTGTGGTGTAGTGGTGTAGCCAGCATGGTATAGTGGTTAAGAGCGGTGGTTTGGAGCGGTGGAGTCTGATCTGGAGAACCTGGTTTGATTCCCCACTCCTCCACCTGAGCAGCAGACTCTAATCTGGAGAACCAGGTTGGTTTCCCCACTCCTACACATGAAGCCAGCTGGGTGACCTTGGGGTAGTCACAGCTCTCTTCGAGCTCTCTCAGCCCCACCTACCTCACAGGGTGTCCATTGCGGGGAGGGGAGGGGAAGGTGATTGTAAGCCGGTTTGAGACTCCTTTCTGTAGAGAAAAGTGGGGTATAAAAACAGCTGTGGTTGGAGCGGTAGTTTGGAGCAGTGGAGTGTGATCTGGAGAACTGGGTTTGATTTCCCTCTCCTCCATATGAGCGGCAGAGGCTAATCTGGTGAACTGGACTTGTTTCCCCTACTCCTCCACATGAAGCCAGCTGGGTGACCTTGGGCAAGTTACAGCTCTGTTAGAGCTCTCTCAGCCTCACCTACCTCACAGGGTGTCTGTTGTGGGGAGGGGAAGGTGATTGTAAACCGGCTTGAGTCTCCCTTAAGAGGTAGAGAAAGTTGGCATATAAAAAACAACTCTTCTTCTTCTTCCCCCCCCCCCACCCCCCGGGTGATCTTCCCCACAAGAAGAATCCACAGTATGATTTTTCCTTCACATATCCAAAGAAGAGCAGTGTGACTCATGAAAGCTCATATTGAAATATGTGTTGTCAGTCTTTAAGGTCTCTGCAGAAGAAAGCCATGGCAAACAACCTCTGCTTCTCGCTTACCTTGAAGGTCTCTTTCTGGGGTCACCATGAGTGGGCTGCAATTTAACGGTACTTTTAGGGTGCTATTGGATTTAGCCTAGCAGTCTTGCCCTCAGACTATGTGTGTGTGTGTGTGTGTTAAGTGCTGTCAAGTCGCCTCCGACTCATAGCGACCCTATGAATGAAAGTCCTCCACAATGTCCTATCTTTGACAGCCTTGCTCAGATCCTCCAAATTGAAGGCTGTGGCTTCCTTTATTGAGTCAATCCATCTCTTGTTGGGTCTTCCTCTTTTCCTGCTGCCCTCAACTTTTCCTCAGACTATAGTTTATTGTTAATACTTAGTGAAAACTTATACCAGTCTTCTGTAGAAACCCTTTCTCTTTCCCACCCGATACTGGGACATACCCAAATCCTCTCAGTCTCTGAGTATCCACACTCCAGGGCAGAGAAGCGGTTCCTACATCCTCTCACAGGAATGTTGAAGGTTTCAAACCAGACCCATGTCCTCAAAGAGCCTGTAGGACAACAGTTCCCAAACTTTTTTGAGTCATGGAACACTTTTCAGGAGAGAAATTCATCATGGAACACTAATTTTTCACCTAGCACCTATATACTAAACCTAATGACAGCATTTTTCTTTCCAGTCTCTTCACAGAACACTAGGAGATGTTTCACAGAGCGCCAAGTGCTCCGTGGCGCACAGTTTGGGAACCGCTGCTATAGGATATCTTCTCAAAATAGCAAGGGGATTGGAAAATAAAATTCCGGGCTGAGGGTGGCAGTAAGAGGACACATCTAATAGGTAAATCTGGAGAGATCCCGATGACCAACGGGAATGTCTCTTGTTGGTTCTTTATGCAGGAGAAGCCTATTCTAGCCCCCGAGCCTCTAATAATGAACAACTTGGACCCCCTTATGGAACAGCTCAACAGTTGGAATTTTCCGATCTTTGACTTGGTTGACAAGATCGGCAAGAAGTGTGGCCGGATCCTCAGTCAGGTAAGCAAGTGGGTGTTGTAGGTTTCCCTGTCTTCTGTGAAGAGAGTGTGTGTGTGTTGCTATTTGGAGATATGCGAAGACTTTGCCCTAGATCCCGTTGTGTGCACTGGCTCCATCTGTGAAGCGGCAAAGATGAGAGCTAGCATGGTGTAGTGGCTAAGAGCGGTGGTTTGGAGCGATGGACTCTAATCTGGAGAGCCGGTTTCAGTTCCCCACTCCTCCACACAGGGCCGGATTTAGGTTTGATGAGGCCCTAAGCTATTGAAGGTAATGGGGCCCTTTATATGTCCAGCTGTCCTTTGTCAACAACAAATTGTCGCTGGTTTTTGTGTTGAATATATGCTATATGGTAATTTATGGACCTAATAGGTATCTAAAGCCATTTGCTGTGTGTAGGTTTTATTTTATTTGGTTTTTATCTTATATTTTGGAAATGTACATCCAGTGTTTTTTTTTCCTTTAAAAAATTTTTGGGGGCCCAAGAGAGTGGGGCCTTAAGCTATAGCTTGTTTAGCTTATATGTAAATCCGGCACTGCCTCCACATGAGCGGCGGAGGCGAATCTGGTGAACCAAGTTGGTTTCCCCACTCCTCCACATGAAGCCAGCTGGGTGACCTTGGGCTAGTCACAGCTCTCTTAGAGCTCTCTCAGCCCCACCTACCTCACAGGGTGTCTGTTGTGGGGAGGGGAAGGGAAGGTGATTGTAAGCCAGTTTCATTCTTCCTTAAGTGGTGGAGAAAGTCGGCATATAAAAACCAGCTCTTCTTCTTCTTCCCTGTGAGTAATCAAAGAACCTTTGCTTCCTGTAGAGAGGAGTTAGGCTCCACCCTCCATCCAGTCAGGGAAAATCCCCAATAAGGGGTTATAGATATTGTCCTTATAGCTGAGAGTTGACTCCTTGATCAGTATTGATCAGTATTGATAATGTTTTTAATGAAAAAGGAACTGGTTAAAAGGATTGGCTAATGGAAATATTACAATATTTGGTATAGAATTAGAATTAGAATTATAAAATATTTGAAATTAGATGAATGATTTATAGAAATTAATATGCTGGAAATGAAAGCTAGGGTGAAATGGAAATTTAATAAAATAATTAATTCTCAATGGAAGGAGGGAGGTGTAGGGGAAGTTAATATTTTTTTTTGTGATATTGGTTCCTATTTGCTCTTATTTTCTATTGAGTTTCTAATTTGTCATTAATAGGACCATGTTGAGAACATTTTTGATTTAATCCCTTTCTTATACATTTTATTAATTTTATGTTGAGCATTAATTTGATGGTGTCAGATAGAGTAAAAGTACATTAATTAAAATAGTAAAGGGATTAATCCCGTCAGCAATAGTTTTTACAATTCAATTTTAGACGGAAGAAGGTGAGGGGGAAGTCAATTTATGGTTAATTTTTAAATTTTAAGTGTGTGTTTTTTTTAGTATTGTTAGTATTGGACATTGCTTTATATGTTAACATGTTAATTAAGAAAATAAAAACGATATTATTATAAAAGATAATGTTTTTAATGAGAGCCGGTGTGGAGTAGTAGTCCTAGAGCAGAGGTCCCCAACTTTTCTCAGCTTGTGGGTGCTTTTGGCATGGTGGCTGCCCCAGCTTACCATCAATTACACAGGGAAGATCCTTGTGCTGTGGGGGCAGCTGCTGCCAAGGCAGTATTTTTTAAAAATGGCACAGCCAATCAAACCTCCAGTGGCCAATCAGAAGGCTCGCTGGGCAAGAGCCCCACCGGCCTCACCCACTTAAAAAAAACCACTTGGCGGGCACCGGGATAGGTGTCGGTGGGCCCCATGGTGTACATGGGAACGATGTTGGGGACCCCTGTCCTAGAGTGTCATACTAGAATATGGAGACCCAGGTCCGAATCCCCACTCTGCCATCGAAGTTTGTTCAGTAATCTTGGACCAGTCACACACTCTCAGACTAATCTACCTCCCAGTTGTTGTGAGGATAAAATTGAGTTGGGGGGAATGTTGTAAGCCATGTCGGGTTTCCACTGAGGAGAAAAGTGGGATGTAAATGAAGTCAATAAATACATTTCTGTCATTTTTATAGTCAGTAGTAGACTTCATTCACAGTCATCGTCCATCAAGTCTCCAAACAAATCAAAGTTAAATTCATACATACATAATTAGGGTATAATAATATAATATACATAATAAAAATGGAGCAAAAATTGAAACTGGGGTAGTTTTTATAGTGTAAAAAAGCAATCACAACAGTTACTCTTAAAACTCACTGTGTTCTTTTGGAATTCAGTCTTCAAAGTTCCAGCGAGTATCCAATATTTTGTGGTTTTTCACACATAAATATTTGGGGTCCCTACAAGACAAAGTCTGCATTCACCAGCATGTATCAGTCTACATCCAACACATGGGGGAGAACCTCCACCAATGAATGTAGACATTCCCCTCGAGATTGTCAATACCGACCTGTGGATGTCAATCTTTAACCACGTTGTAGGTGTTCACTCTACCGTATTCAAGAGTGGGCCTTTGAACCTTGTTTGTAAAACTTGCCTGCCCCTTATACATGCAACAAAAAGGTATTTCACTCCCCTTTAGAATCATAGAGTTGGAAGGAACCACCAGGGTCATCTAGTCCAACACCCTGCACAGGGCAGGAAATTCACAACTACCTCCCCCCCCCACACCCCCAATTACCCCTACTCCATGCCCAGAAGATGGCCAAGGTGCCCTCCCTCTCATCATCTGCTTAAGGTCATAGAATCAGCATTGCTGACAGATGGCCATCTAACCTCTTCTTAAAAACCTCCAGGGAAGGAGAACTTACCGCCTCCCGAGGAAGCCTGTTCCATTGAGGAACCGCTCTAACTGTTAGAAAATTCTTCCTAATGTCTAGACGGAAACTCTTTTGATTTAATTTCATCCCGTTGGTTCTGGTCTGACCTTCTGGGTCTACAGAAAACATCTCGGCACCCTCCTCTATATGACAGCCCTTCAAGTACTTGAAGATGGTTATCATATCACCTCTCGGTCTTCTCCTCTTCAAGGTAAACATACCCAGCTCCTTCAACCTTTCCTCATAGACCTTGGTCTCCACACCCCTTAGCATCTTTGTTGCCCTCCTCTGGACACTTTCCAGCTTATCTACATCTTTCTTAAATTGCTGTGCCCAAAACTGAACACAGTACTCTAGGTGTTTTATGAAACTTGAAAAGACAGTTTGCAAACTCAATTCTAGCCATGGTTGCAAGCTGTGATTCCCCCCCCCCCTTTGTTAGAAAACCCACTGATGCAGATATGGTGCCAGCCGTGGTTATCTGCCGTGGGAGAAAGAGGGTGGATTTTGCATTCCAGGCAAGAGGGAAGAAAGTCTTCTGAACTCCTAACCTTCGTTTGGGCAGCAGTATCTGCTCCAGGCCTGGATATGGGACACCGAGCCATGCTTTATGTAACCAGGGCATCCGTTGAATGGATGGTCCATGCTTTCCAACGTGAACTTTATGTAACATATCTCCATAAGCTGTTTCACGTGGAGCACAACAAAGGACATCTAACAATCCTTTCTTTGTTTTCTGCAATTGGAATGATCTTGCATTCTTCATTCAAGCTGGGGAGGGGCACAGAGAGAGAGAGAGAGAAAAGTTAAGAAATTAAATGCATCCTAGAACTTATGAAACGATCTAAAGTGGAGCTGACGCGCTCCCCCAGAGGGAACATTTAGCTATAGGAGCAAGTGCCAACAGAGAGCCTCTTTTAAGAGTATTTGAAAAGCAAGGGACGCGGAATTGATTTAGAGGTTGTATTTAAAAGAAATAAGCTAAAAACATCCTTCCCCGGTACAATGGAAAGCACTTGAGCACAGTACCATCCAGCAAAAATCTATTAAAAGTCGGGAGAGAATAATCCATGTGATGGGGGGGGGAGAGGGGGCAGAAAAAGAATCTCGGTTCAGAATGGAATGGCAAAACCCCTTTCCTATCGACGTGCTGTTTCCTGGCAAGCTGTGCCGTTAGGTAATACCTTAATTTACGCTTACTGTTCCCCTAATAAAAAAAAAAGCCCCCTGTAGGGATAAAACAAGTTTTGTTTAGAAATGAGGAGGTAGAACTGGAGGCTGGAGATAGAGAAAAGAGAGGGGAATGGGTGGTTTGAAATTAAAGCTTCTTTCCCTGGCTATCGCTGTTAAAGAGTGGAAAATGATTGACCCCTGATTCCAGGAAAACCGGTTGGGATGATGCTCCGGGAGGCAGTAGCTGTAAATGAGGCCTCAGAAAGTGTTTCACGACCAAGGTCGGGTCATACGGGAGTTATTATTTTCCGCATCCTTACATTCAGTGGGAGAGCCAGCATGGTATAGTGGTTAAGAGTTGTGGACTCTAATCTGAAGAACCGGGTTTGATTCCCCACTCCTCCACCTGAGTGGCAGACTCTAATCTGGTTGGTTTCCCCACTCCTACACATGAAGCCTGCTGGGTGACCTTGGGCTAGTCACAGTTCTCTGAACTCTCTCAGCCTCACCTGCTTCACAAGGTGTCTGTTGAGGGTAAAGGAAGGGAAGGGGATGGTAAGGTGGTTTGATTCTCCTTAAAAAGGTAGAGAAAGTCGGCATATAAAAACCAGCTCTTCTTCTTCTTGAGCAATTTGGAGCGGAGAGGAAGATGGTCTCCTTCCTGCCCCATGGCGAGAGGACAGCTTGCCTAATAAAATCTCCGTGGAACATTTATGAGAACTGATAGAAACCTAACTTATTTCAGGACCTTAAGACAAGGGTGCCCTGACCTGGATGGCCCAGGCTAGCCCGATCTTATCACTTCTCAGAAGCTAAGCAGGGTCAGCCCTGGTCAGTATTTGGATGGGAGACCACCAAGGAATACCTGGGCTGCTTTGCAGAAGCAGGCAATGGCAAACCTCTTCTGAATGTCTCTTCCCTTGAAACCCCATACGGAGTCGCCGTAAGTTGCCTGCGAATTGATGACAAAAGAAGAGACGAGGGTCCCCAACTTTTTTGGAATTCTGATGCAGGGTGGTGGACCCAATAACAAAATAGCTGCTGCAGGCAGCGGAGCCAACCGAAAATGTCAGGGTGTGAGGCTAGGCATGAGTCAAATAGTAACTCTTCAGCATTTCAGGCAGAAGCTTTGCTTAACAGGATGCCTTTTTAAATTAGCATGTTTTTAAAAGTATTTTCTTGCTTATGTAGAGCTTCCCTTCAGTCGCTCAGTGGAGATCCTTCTGTTGTGGTGGCAGCTGCTACCAAAACAATGTGTTTTTTTTTTAAATCCGCACAGCCAATCAGGTCTCCAATGGCCAATCAAAAGCCATGCTGCGTAAAAAAAAAAAAAAAACTAGCCTTGTGTTTGTTGAATTTGTTGAAATGTTTATATCCCGAGGTCGGTAAAACCCTGCTGGGGGTAAAGTGTAGACAACTGGGAAAGGCAATGGCAAACCACCCCATAAACATAGTCTGCCTAGTAAACGTCGGGCAGTGACATCCCCCCATGGGTCAGTAATAACCCGGTGCTTGCACAGGAGAATACCTTTACCTTTTACTCCTGTCTTTCCGTATTTTTGATAATGTCAAAAAGAGCCTTTTTCCATCGACGCAAAAAACCAGAGCGCATAAGGCATTGCCAATATGACGTGAATTTCTTTTTAAGCAAACGGCTTTCTCCACTTCTCTGTTTCCCCTCCCCTTGGAAGATATACACGATAAATAAAACAATAATTTTGGAAATCATAATTTGTAAATGGGATTGTCGCTTTAATTCCACAGATTTAGGTACTGCTCTGCACAGGTCACTTCAGGAATGAGAAGGCACAGTAAAGTAACCTGCTTTCCTCTGCTCTGTTGATATTCGTGATGGTTATCTTGATCTTGGGATGTATCCCAGCGATTTGGCAGAAGATCTAACCACGGTGTCAAAAGATTTGCAGTATTGCAAAAATCCTGCAGTATCAGAATTCTTTTGCAGCTGCTAGCAGAGAGCAAATGTCCCTATATAGTGTCTTTCTCAGCCATTTCACGGTTTTTTCCTTTTATGCTCTTAGTTTCGTAGACTCATTTGCCAAGTTGTGTGGTTCGTACATGCAATGTATATGTATCATATATGCATCATACTTTGTGCAGATTTATTGACAAACTAATACCATTGGGGGAATGTGCACATTTTATGGAAGGAAAATCTATGTGAGGTAAAAGAAAATGACATTAAAATAAAGAATTGTGAGTTTGCTTCACTGCGGATTTTGCTGGTTGATAGAGCAGGAATAAGAAATTCGAAATCGTGTGTAATTTGCTATGGACATAAGACCTACTGGATTTGAGAAGTAAAGGGTTATCTGTTAACAGATGTGAGGAATTAGAGATCCAGTTCGCTTTTCTAGAACTCTTTGAAACCTAAGGTTAATTACGCAAGGGGAGAGAAATGATGGTCACTTAAATATGGAAGTTCTTAAGTTGAATAAATATAGAATTTTTGGATCTGGCGTCAGATGCCATAAGATATATTGTAGAACGCACTCTAAGCTACTCAGTTTCTTAAACAATGATGCTGTAAGAATTGTGATTCCTTTCGTTTGATGTGTTCAGGTATCCTACAGGCTGTTTGAGGACATGGGTCTATTTGAAACCTTCAAAATTCCTGTGAGAGAATTTATGAACTACTTCCATGCCCTGGAGTGTGGATACCGAGAGATTCCGTGTAAGTACAACAGCCGATTGGCCAATAAAATATATCCGGACTTTCCTCAAAGAACGAGCACCCAAGGCTACTGGCAGCCAAAAAGAATAAAGTATTACAAGACCATAAGGCGCGCTATAAAAAATACCAAAATAACATGCAGCATACGCACAATAAATCTCAGAAAATACCAACATAAACCAGACTGTATGTAGCAAAACATTTCAGACTGTTAACCCATGAAAAGGCTGCCATCCCCTCCCCACAACAGACACCCTGTGAGGTAGGTGGGGCTGAGAGAGCCCTAAGAGAGCTGTGACTAGCCCAAGGTCACCCAGCTGGCTTTATGTGGAGGAGTGGGGAAACCAACCCGGTTCACCCGATTAGCCTCCGCCGCTCAGGTGGAGGAGCGGGGAATCAAACCCGGTTCTCCAGATCACAGTCCACCGCTCCAAAACCACCGCTCCAAACCACTACACCTGGCTTCCTATTTCAGTGGTCGACGTGCGCGCTTCCTTTCACTTCCACGTTAAGCCAATCTTCAAGATTTTTTGCTTTAGGAAGTCGGCGTCCAGATATTTCAACCCATCCTAGTTTTGTCGAAGGCTTTCGCGGTCAGAGTTCATTGGTTCTTGTAGGTTATCCGGGCTGTGTGACCGTGGTCTAACCAGCCCGGATGACCTACAAGAACCATCCTAGTTTGTTTCTTGCCCACCAACCGAGATCCTAAACCGAAATGAAACCATGGTGCAGAATCCTTATTTGGACGCACGGAACAAACTCTGATTGCTTGAAGGGCCCACGTGTGACCATCACAACAAATGGACGTTATATTCAGTCTGTTCCTAAGACTAGAGGGAAGGAGGGAACGTGTGCAGTGAACAAGAAACGGCAGACCAGTTAGTTTGACGTTGAGTCTGTCTCACGTTGGCCTTAAGGAAGAGAGAGCTTCATAGTAACACTGTACTCTGGTTCTGTTCTAAAACAGAGTTTATCTGCCGTCTGTATGAAATCTGGAAAGAGGGACCGTCCTGTCAATCTCAGTCACGAAGAAGGGTCATCTGGGAGTCTTACCTCACCAACCTTTTAGGAAAAAATAATGCCAGCAAATATGTTGACAGGGCTGAAGAAAGCTTATTAATGGAACAAGATAATTCACCGTGAGCAGCCGTGTCTGCAGTAGTAGAAAAGGGCAAGAGTCCAGTAGCACCTTAAAGACTAACAAAGACTAACAAGAATATTTTCTGGTAGGCTATGAGCTTTCGTGAGCCAAGAAGTGAGCCAAGAAGAAGCGAGCTGTGGCTCACGAAAGCTCATACCCTACCAGAAAATATTTTTGTTAGTCTTTAAGGTGCTACTGGACTCTTGCCCTTTTCTACTAATGGAACAAGAGCACAGGAGAGCCAGCGTGGTGCAATGGTTAAGAGCGGCCGACTCTAATCTGGTGAACCGGGTTGGTTTCCCCCCTCCTGCACATGAAGCCACCTGGGTGACCATGGGCTAGTCACAGTTCTCTCAGAACTCTCTCAGCCCCACCTACTTCACGAGGTGTCTGTTGTGGGGAGATGAAGGGAAGGAGATTGTAAACCAGCCTGATTCTCCTTAAACAATAAAGCTGGCATATAAAAAACAACTGTTCTTCTTCTAATGGGGTTTGATTTTTTTACATAAAAAGTGGTTTAAGAAATAACCGATGAGGTGGCTGAAATGCTGAAGAGATCTATGTTCAGAATCTTTCCTCGGCCAGCACAGTCGTAGGGGTGGAGGCAGCGGATCCAGTAGTCTAATGGGGCACTTTCCCCTGCTGCAGGGTCCCTCCTTCTGACACAAGAGGGACCTCTTGAGTCAGGTAAAGATTCCTTGCTGCAGGTCGAAGCATTGCTTTTAGCAGAACAGAGCAGCAACATGTCAACTTATAAACGTGGTCAAAGAAGTGGACCACAAGAGCCGTGCCATTTCTCCCTACTCCCCCCCCCCCCAGCTGTTACTTTCTCGGTGTGCTACTGAAATAATCATGCAGGTATGTAGTTTCAGAGGATAGCCATGTTGGCCTGCAGTGGAAGAGCTAGAGTTGAGTTCAGCAGCACCGTAGAAACCAATATCGAGAATCTAATCTGGAGAACTGGGTTTGATTCCCCACTCCTCCACATGAGCGGCGGATGCTAATCTGGTGAACCGGGTTGGTTTCCCCACTCCTGCTCATGAAGTCAGCTGGGTGACCTTGAGCTAGTCACCGGTCTCTTAGAGTTCTCTCAGCCCCACCTACCTCACAGGGTGTCTGTTGTGGGGAGGGGAAGGGGAGGTGATTGTAAGCTGGTTTATTCTTTCTTAAGTGGTAGAGAAAGTCAGCATATAAAAACCAACTCCTACTCCTACTCCTCCTCCTCCTCCTCTTCTTCTTCTTCTTCTTCTTCTTCTTCTTCTTCTTCTTCTTCTCCTCTCCCTTCGTCAGATACCTGATGAAGGGAGCTTTGACTCTCAAAAGCTTGTACCCAAAAAAATCTTGTTGGTCTCTAAGATGCAGCTGTGTGCAGCTATACAATGCTCATTGGACAACCCCCCCCCCAAAGGTGTCCATCCCACATCTCAGCTGTTCAGCTTTGCTCTTAGGCAAGTGTTGAGGCAAGACTAAGTGATTGTTCTCCCGTGTGTCCAGCAGATGGTGCTGTTGGGCCCTCCAGAAGTAACCATCTTGTGTCTTCTTAGACCACAACCGGATCCATGCCACTGACGTTCTCCATGCAGTTTGGTACCTTTCAACCCAGCCTATACCCGGACTCCCAACTATGATTAATGACCATGGGTCAGCAAGTGATTCAGGTACTTGTATTGGTACTCCTCTTAGACCTTTATTGGCCAAGGGTAAGTTGATTAGGGCTTTACTGACCCCCCAGTAAATCGAACGGATTTGCGCTTGGCTGGAAACTGGACACTTCAGAGGGGTGCGCACAGGTCTTCAGAGGAGGAAAAGAAATTTCACAGGTCGTCTGCTTCAGTCTTCCCATTCAGACACTGGGGGTAACTAAACTCCCCTGGAAAATGTCGTAACAAAGAGGCAGGGAAAAGGTTGTAAACAACCCTATTGGTCCACGCAAAATCCAAAAAAGACCAAAATCTGTAGAAATACCTTCTATTAGGACCAATCAAGCCAGCAAAAAACACAAGAGCGAGCTTTCAAGCTCTTCATTGGGCTAGATATTGCAAAATTTTAAAAGATAGAGGGATTCGGAGCAGATTTTCCAAACCGTGCGTTGGTACAGCTTGATCTTACAAGCAGCCTCTGTTAAAGGCACGCAGCTGGTGTTAGATCACGATGGGTAGCCATGTAAGCCTGCCTGTCTATAGCAGTAGAAAAGAGTAAGAGTCCAGTAGCACCTTAAAGACTAACAAAATTTCTGGCAGGGTATGAGATTTTGTGAGCCACAGCTCACTTCTTCAGATACCAGCTCCTACCCTGCCAGAAAATTTGTTCGTCTTTAAGGTGCTACTGGGCTCTTGCTCTTTACTGCTGCTGGTGTTAGGTTGCAGCACATCCTGTGGGAAGGGACCACATTTGATGGCTTCCGTTGTTTGCCCCCTCTTTGTAACCAGATCACGTGAGCATTGGGGTAGATATTCATGTGACAAATTCGGTGTGTCATGAGTGTGGGCTCGCTCATTTCCCCCAGCTGCTCAGCCAGGTATACAACTAGCATACTGGGACTGTGCATGAACCAGCCCTTTTAGATTGAATATTAAGGGAGAAATTCGCCCAGGCCAGGAGTTTGGAGAATGGGAGGGATCACTTACACCATGACCACTGTGGTCGTCATCTTTAGAGAGTCTGCTTTGGGGTGCCCCAGAGAGGGCCTTCTTGGTCATGGCACCACAGCTCTGGAACTCTCTCCCCAGGGCGATTTGTCTGTCCCCTTGGGATGCCATCATGGGTGGAGACTTTTTTCAAATTCCATTTGGCGTTTCCTCCGTGATCACTCCTTCCTGACCAATATTTGAGTTGCTGTTTATATGTCTTTGTACATATTTTAATTCTGTTTTTAATTTGTTTTAATGATGTGTGTTTTGGAGAGGGGGTTGCTTTTAATGGCTTTAAGATGTGATTTTATCATTCACGTTTTAAATTGCGAGCTGCCTTGGTGGCCGCCTTGGTGGGGTATAAATTTTATAAATAAAACAGTAATTATTATGAAAATGGTGAAATCGCCAGCAGTGGACGTTAGAAGGCCTTGACGGGGGTGCTCTATGAATCCTGCCTCAGTCCTCGGTATTACGGCGGGTAGTCCTTTAAGACTTTCAGCAATGGAACGGCTTCTGATGAAGCTGGATTCCCAAGCGATGCTGCTATATTGTCTGCTCCCCTTGCTGTGGTTGTTTTATCTGCAATTAAAACCCATGTGGGTGAGCAGTCTCCTATTTCCATACTGCCTGGCTAGACGGGGGCCCCTGATCGGGCAGAAAGATGGGATAGAAGTATTGTTAACTAAATATGTAATAGAAATGCGAGAAAGTAGCAGTTTTGTAACCATGATAGCTGTGAATCTGGTCCAAGTCCCATTGAAATACAAGGTTGTTTTATGCAGGGCTGAGAGAGCTGAAGCGAAATTTCTCCTCTTTTCCAGTCTACGTTCATAACCAAGTCTCGGCAAACGGATGGACAAAAAAAGAAATTATTCTTTTCGCAGCGAGCTATTTTAAGCAGAGGCTAGATAGCCATCTGTCAGCAATGCTGATTCCATGACCTTAGGCATACCATGAGAGACAGGGCAGGAAGGTTTGCCTCAGTGTTTGGCCCTCATAGCCCTTTCTTGCATGCCCAGGGTAGTGCCGATCGCCACTTTGGGGTCAGGAAGTAATTTTCCTCCAGGCCAGATTGGCCAGGGATCCTGGAGGGTTTTTTCCCTATCTTCTGGGCATGGAGTAGGGGTTACTGGGGTGTGTGTGGGGGGGAGAGATAGTTGTGAATTTCCTGCATTGTGCAGGGGATTGGACTAGATGACCCTGGTAGTCCCTTCCAACTCTATGATTCTATGATTAACATGAGAAATTAACTGTTAGAGGATGTAGGGATGGTCACGGGAAGCTTTAAAAGGGGATTAGATTCATGGAGGGTAGGTCTAACAGTGGCTACTAGCCATGGGTGACTAAAAGGAACCCTCTACATTCAGAGGTGGTAAACCTCTGAATACCAGTGCCAGGAGGCAACATCAGGGGAAGGGCCTCGGCCTCTATGCCCTGTTGTTGGACCTCCAGAGGAATTGATTGGCCACTCTGTGAGTTAAAATGCTGGACTAGATGGACCACTGATCTGATCCAGCAGGGCTCTTCTGATGTTCTTATGAAGGCTTCGACATCTATTCCCTGTTTTTGGACCTCCAAAGAAATTGGTTGGCCACTGTGTGAGACAGGATGCTGGACTAGATGGACCAGTCTGATCCAGCAGGGCTCTTCTGATGTTCTTATGAAGGCTGCAGCCTCAATGCCCTGTTTTTGGACCTCCAGAGGAACTGGTTGGCCACTGTGTGAGACAGGATGCTGGACTAGATGGACCAGTCTGATCCAGCAGGGCTCTTCTGTTGTTCTTGTGAAGGCTTTGGCCTCTATGCCCTGTTTTTGGACCTCCAGAGAAACTGGTTGGCCACTGTGTGAGACAGGATGCTGGACTAGATGGACCACTGATGTGATCCATCAGGGGCTCTTCTGATGCTTTTGTTTTGGTTTGTGCCCAGATTCTGACAGCGGGATCACTCATGGTCACTTGGGCTACGTGCTTTCAAAAACGTATTCACCGACCGACGACAGCTACGGCTGCTTGGCCGGCAACATCCCTTCCCTTGAACTGATGGCCCTTTATGTAGCTGCTGCCATGCATGATTATGACCACCCGGGAAGAACCAACGCCTTCTTGGTGGCAACCAGCGCTCCTCAGGTAAGCAGGGCTGGCTTCACCAGCTCCCTCCAGCCTGACCCACCAAGCGGAATGGAATGACCCAGTGTTGCACAGGGGACTACCTTTACCTTACTGCTGTACATGTTATAATATGTATTGGTGTGCATTATAAGCAATGTTATTAGACCACTGATGAAGGCCCGGAAGCCGAAACACGTTTGGATTGTGGTTTCAGTTTATGAAACTGTCTTAGTTGCCAGTGTGCTTTTTTTAAATATAAGTGTTAATGTTTTTAATACAGATATCCGCGCCTTAAAATAAATATATTTCTGTTCTTAATTGAGTCTTTTCCCACCCAACCTTTGGGTACCCAGCTTTGGTTTCTGGGGGGTCTTTCCTTCCCCCTTTTGTTTTTTTGTCTGCCTCCTGGGACAGCCATTTTCTTGCTGTGCCCACTATGCTGTGTCAGAATTCCAGACATGCTCGCAGGCCCCAAAAAGTTGAAGACGCCTGTTCTAGACCCTTAAGCTTCCAAACATGAGTATTAAAGTTTATAGGTAAATGTCTGGTGAAATCTCAGAAGTGCGGGGGTGGGATTTTTTGGAGGCTAAGCAGAATTTGGGCCTTCACATACACATCACTCTTAGTCCATTCCAAACGGCAACAGAAGCAAAATAAACCAGTCTGTAAAAATGTGCTTAGTTTGCATGATGTTTACAGACAGGGGCAGACTGGCCATTTAACCTGCAGGGAAGTTTCCCAGTGGGCCATTGTTAGGGTTGCCAACATCCAGGTGGTGGCAGGAGATCTCCTGCTATTATAACTGATCTCCAGCCGATAGAGATCAGGTCACCTGGAGAAAATGGCCACTTTGGCAATTGTACTCTATGGCATTGAAGTCCCCTCCCCAAAACCCGCCCTCCTCAGGCTCCGCCCCAAAAACCTCCCGCCAGTTGTGAAGAGGGACCTGGCAACCCTAGCCATTGTCCTAGAGGGCGGCTGATATGCAGGAGCAAGCCTAACCAAGCTCCAGCAACTCTGCCGGAGTCTTGGGGGCCACTCAGACCCTGCATTGGTAAAGGTAACTGGTGTCAGTTCACCATCTTTCCCTAAACTGCTGCTAGTTTTAAGGAGAAAGCATTGACTTCTTTTACTTTCGGTCCAAGATAACCACAGCCCTACTTAAAACATTTTGGAAACCATCCAAAACAGCTGTTTTTTTTTAAAAGGGGTCTTAGTAGACCCAACACTGAACATGAGTCAGCAGTGTGATGCGATAACTAAAAAGGCAAATGCAGTCTTGGGCAGCATCAACAGAAGTATAGTGTCCAGATCACGCATCGCTTTACTCCGCTCTGGTTAGACCTCAACTAGAGTACTGTGTTCAGTTTTGGGCACCACAATTTAAGAAAGATGTAGACAAGCTGGAACGTGTCCAGAGGAGGGCAACAAAGATGGTGAGGGGTCTGGAGACCAAGTCCTATGAGGAAAGGTTGAAGGAGCTGGGTATGTTTGGCCTGAGGAGGAGAAAACTCAGAGGGGATGTAAGTACTTGAAGGGCTGTCTTATAAAGTACTTGAAGGGCTGTCTTATAAAGGAGGGTGCCGAGTTGTTTTCTGTTGCCCAAAAAGGTCGGACCAGAACCAATGGGTTGAAATTAAATCAAAAGTGTTTCCGTCTAGACATTAGCAAGAATTTTCTAACAGTTAGAGCGGTTCCTCAGTGGAACAGGCTTCCTCGGGAGGTAGCAAGCTCTCCTTCCCTGGAAGTTTTTAAGAAGAGGTTAGATGGCCATCTATCAGCAATGCTGATTCTGTGACCTTGGGCAGATGATGAGAGGGAGGGCATCTTGGCCATCTTCTGGTCACTAGGGGTGTGAGGGGGGAGGTAGTTGTGAATTTCCTGCATTGTGCAGGGGGTTGGACTTGATGGCCCTGGTGGTCCCTTCCAACTCTATGATTCTAAAAAAAAAAAATCTTCCCCAGAAGTAATCTTGTTCTAATTGACTTTGTAGCATGCTATTAGGCATCTTTTACTAACTGTTTTTATTCTTTCTTTCTTTAGGCTGTTCTATACAACGACCGCTCTGTTTTGGAGAACCACCATGCCGCCGCCGCCTGGAACCTCTTCATGTCCAGACCAGAATACAACTTCTTGGTCAACCTCGATCACATGGAGTTCAAGCACTTTCGATTCCTTGTCATCGAGGCCATTTTGGCCACTGATCTGAAGAAACACTTTGACTTTGTAGCTAAATTCAATGCCAAGGTAAACTTGATTTCCCAAGTGTCTTTAGGTGCCAGATCTTTGTAGCCAGGGCTTGGAAACCTAGGAGAAAAATAGTAGCCCTACCACTTGTTGGGACAACTGCAACAAAAAACAGGGAGTGTTATGAGCACATGAACACATGAAGCTGTCTTCTACTGAATCAGACCCTCGATCCATCAAAGTCAGTATTACATAAGAAAAGCCCTGCTGGTTAAGACCAAGGCCCATCAAGTCCAGCAGTCTGCTCACACAGAGTATTGTTTACTCTGACCGGCAGTGGCTCTCCAGGGTCTCAGGCAGGGGTCTTTCACATCACCTTCCTGCCTAGTCCCTTTCACTGGAGTTGCCGGAGACTGAACCTGGGACCTTCTGCATGCCAAGCAGATGCTCTGCCACTGAGCCACAGCCCCTCCCCATGGCCCTGTCTGAATGCCCTGTCTGAACGCCAAACAATCGTACAGATGCATTACCAGACTCCCCAGAGATGTAGAAGTAGAAGTAACCTTGGCTAATCCAGCTATGGTCAGGAACAGAATTTTCAGGGCTGGGATTTACATGACCTGGAAGGGAGTATTGACAGTTGAACACATGAACACATGAAGTTGCCTTCTACTGACTCAGACCCTTGGTCCATCAAAGTCAGTATTGTCTACTAAGACTGGCAGCGGCTCTCCATGGTCTCAAGAAGAGATTTTTCACATCATCTACCTGCCTAGTCCCTTTAACTAGAGATGCCGGGGACTGAACCTGGGACTTTCTGCATGCCAAGCAGATGCTCTACCACTGAGCTACAGCCCCTCTCCTGAGCTCAGCTCTTAGTGGTCTTTAAAACCTGTCTTTAAAACGGCAGCTTGGACATGCTGTGTTCAGAACTTGGATTAGGAAGACAGAGCTTAGAACACAAGGCATGCCCTGCTGGAACATGCCAGTGGTCCATCTAGTCCAGTACCCTGTTTCACACAACGGCCAACCGACAACAGGGCATAGAGGCCCGGGCCTTCCCCAGAGGCTGTGTCTGGCGCTGATACCTCATCAAGATAGGTTGACCCAGGGCCTCAGTGAATACCAATGAGCCGAAGCTTTTATACTTGTATGGAAAGTAAATATAAACATAACAGATCAATGATCTGCATAGGTAAATGTTTTCTCTGCGGTTGCATCATGTCTCCCTCTTCAGCTGGAACCTGGTGTAGTATAGTGGATCATGAAGTGGGAGTTAGGAGGTCACCCTTTCCAGTTTCATCAAAGACACAAACTTTGATACTAATATGAACTTTTATTGGTAAGAGGTCATCTGCTAGGAGGTCATCAGTTAAGTGTTAGGAGGTCACCCATTTGAGTTTCATCAAAGACACAAACTTTGACATGAGTATGACACTAGTATGACTACAGAAGAATTACACAACTTTAAGGTTGACAATGAGGAAATTGAAATTGTTCAAGACTTTCTATTCCTTGGCTCCACCATCAACCAAAAGGGAGACTGCAGCCAAGAAATCAGAAGGAGCTTGAGACTGGGAAGGGCAGCCATGAAGGAGCTAGAAAAGATTTTGAAGTGTAAGGATGTGTCACTGGCCACCAAGACTAGATTAATTCGTGCCATCGTATTCCCTATTACTATGTATGGGTGTGAAAGCTGGTCAGTGAAGAAAGCTGATAGGAAGAAAATAGATTCCTTTGAAATGTGGTGTTAGAGGAGAGTGTTACGGATTCCATGGACTGCCAAAAAGACAAATCAGTGGGTTATAGATCAAATCAAGCCTGAACTGACCCTAGAAGCTAAAATGACTAAACTGAGGCTATCATATTTTGGTCACATCATGAGACGACAAGAGTCACTGGAAAAGACAGTCATGCTAGGAAAAGTTGAGGGCAGCAGGAAAAGAGGAAGACCCAACAAGAGATGGATTGACTCAATAAAGGAAGCCACAGCCTTCAATTTGGAGGATCTGAGCAAGGCTGTCAAAAATAGGACATTTTGGAGGACTTTGATTCATAGGGTTGCCATGAGTCAGAAGCGACTTGATGGCACTTAACATACACACACACACATGACCTTTTAGTGATAAGAGGTCAACATATTAGGGGGTAACCTGTTAAGAGTTAGGAAGTCACCCGTTTCATCAGAGACACAAACTTTGATACTAATATGACCTTTTATTGAAAGAATCAGCCAACTCTTTCACCACCCTCATTCTAGTAACCTTCCCTTCCATTTTATCTCTGCCATCTCCTTGGTAAAATGTGGAGCTGATGTGTTCTGATCAGTATGATGAGATGTTTAGGAGGCTTGCATTAGCTGCTGGTGCCATTTTCCAATTCCAGAAGTTGACCATGACTTTGACCACCAGCCGTACCACTTGGAAAATCCTCCAAAGCGATCACAAAGCCCCCCAGACCCATCAGCCTTTGGAAGAAGGACCATCCATCCTTGTAGGCCACTGAGCTGAAGTCAGAAGGGGAACCTGGCAAGACTGAATGGAGAATCTAGTAGAACCCTATGGATGGAACCATTGATAGGCTGACCAGCCAATCAGCTGGCCAGGATGATACAGGTCATGTGTCACTAATGTACCCTAGAAAGAGCCAGATAGCAAGGTTCTCTTTCACAGCCCATTTGCCATATGGAGATAATAATAATTGCAGGGCTATAGTAATGGTTAGTATGGTAAAGTAGGTGAAGAAGGTCCTCCTGGCATCATCCTCGGTTATATACATGGCTAGAAAGAAACGAAGAGCCTCGTGGCGCAGAGTGGTAAGCTGCAGTACTGCAGTCAAAAGCTCTGCTCATGACCTGAGTTGGATCCCAAGGGAAGTCGGGTTCGGGTAGCCGGCTCAAGGTTGACTCAGCCTTCCATCCTTCCAAGGTCGGTAAAAGGAGTACCCAGCTTGCTGGGGGTAAAGTGTAGACGACTGGGGAAGGCACTGGCAAACCACCCCATAAACAAAGTCTGCCTAGTAAACTTCAGGGTGTGACATCACCCCATGGGTCAGTAATGACCTGGTGCTTACCCAGGGGACTACCTTTACCTTTAGAAAGAAACGAGATCGTTCACACTGTTAATGTGTATCTGCCAGGTGAACGACGATGTCGGCATTGACTGGACCAACGAGAACGATCGCTTGCTGGTGTGCCAGATGTGCATCAAACTGGCTGACATCAATGGGCCGGCGAAATGCAAAGAACTGCATCTGCGGTGGACGGAGGGCATTGTGAATGAATTTTATGAACAGGTGAATAGCCGTAGGCACTGGGCACAGCAGCAGGGGTTCTGCTTTCATTTACCTTTGATGGGTCCGGATGTCGTAATTCTGTATCTTATTCCCAAAGCAGTCAAATGTACGAGAACGTATTGCAAGGGCTGTTAATCACAAATGCAATTTTTAAAAAAAACAACAGCTCAGCCATATTAACACTGAGCCAAAATATCGGTTGTTGAAATTTGTAAATGATTCAGTTCGACATGCTAACTCAGGCACCGGAGGGAAAAATGTTTCCACTGAAGCAGCTGGTGAAATAGCCCTAACCTAGATGGCCCAGGCTAGGCCAAGCTCGTCAGATCTCAGAAGCTGAGCAGGGGCAGCGCTGGTTAGTATTTGGATAGGAGACCACCAAGGAAGTCCAGGGTCACTACACAGAGGCAGGCAATGGCAAACCTCCTCTGAACGTCTCTCGCCTTCAAAACCCCACCAGGGTCACCGTAAATCGGCTGTGAGGAAGGTACTTTCCACCACCAGCAGCTAGTGAAATAACCAATACGTTTCTGTTGCCATTCTCATGCCTTTATAAGAGAGAGAGAGAGCCAGTGTGGTGTAGTGGTTAAGAGTGGTAGTTTGGAGCGGTGGAGTCTGATCTGGAGAACCAAGATTGATTTCCCACTCCTACACATGAGCGGCGGAGTCTAATCTGGTGAACTGGATTTGTTTCCCCACTCCTACACATGAAGCCAGCTGGGTGGCCTTGGGCTAGTCACACTCTCTCGGCCCCACCTACCTCACTGGGTGTCTGTTGCGGGGAGGGGAAGGGAAGGTGATTGTAAGCCTGTTTGATTCTTCCTTGAGTGGTAGAGAAAGTCGGCATATAAAAACCCACTCTTCTTCTTCACGTTTGGTATCATAATCACATTATGAAATACTGGCTTGTTTGTTAAATTCTGCTTTCCAGCCCTCCAGATGGGCTCCCGTTGTAGCTTACAATTCAACCCCATTGCAAAGTTATATAAAACATTCAGGGATGCATTGGTGAGATGGAAAGGTATCTTGCTGTGAGAGCAAGAAAGAAGGGGTTGTTGGCAACAGGTCTTACTTTGGTGGAAAGTATTGTGAAGGCCCAGCCAACTTATGGTGGCCCCGTAGGGTTTTCAAGACAAGAGATGTTCAGAGGCGGTTTGCCATTTCCTGCCTCTGTGTAGCGACCCTGGACTAACTTGGTGGTCTCCCATCCAAGTACTAACCAGGGATGACCTTCCTTAGGTTCCAAGATCTGGTCAGATAAGGCTAGCCTGGGACACCCAGGCTGGGGCAGGTCTTGCATTTAGTTCCCATAGGTTAGTATATTTCTTGTACATTTAAAAAAAAAATCACTTAGCACATGCAAACTAATTTGCGATGCTGATTCTAAATGCCGGTAGTCTGGATTCCAGGGGAACCCTTTTTGCATCAAACTTTCTTTGCATGTGTCACATCATCCCAGCACATTACTAAGACTTCTAGAACTTGCTACAAATCATATTAGTCATGCAAAGTCCTATTGGGCCTCTTGGGTCATGCGTTACCTTGCGCAAGATCATAGCATACCCTATAATGGACCCAAATCAATCCCATCAGTACAGGTAGTGGGTGGACAAGATGTCTTCCTGGGGTGCTTTTCCGCTGTCATCTTATCAGGAACCCAATATGTGCTTCTACGGAACCTTCCGATATCTCCCTTTGAAAACCACAACTGTAGATAACTACAAAGCAATCCTGTGAATAGGGTAATAAGTAGCAGAATAAAATCTAATCATAAATTTATAGGGGTCACCATGGAAATTAATCTGCTAGTGAGAGTCCATTTTAGGGATCGCAATGTTCATCATAATATATGTTCACAGTGTAAACGAGGCATAACAGAATAGGATACATTTTAGATGCGTGGCTATATATTTTGGTGTTCTCATCCATACTATTCCGTGTGGAGTGGTGATGAAATAACCTGGGGTCCTGGTCCGATAGGACTTGCTGGAAAAGCAAATAGTGAAAAAGAACCCCAAATGTTTGATCGATAACAGCTTGTGCCTGAAAAGTCAATATGTGCAGTTGTATCTGCGATGTAATTCTGGTTGCTATGCCAATAGTATGCCAAGCTTCAAGTGTTTTCCTTAGAAATCTTTCTAGACCTGCTTAAAGCAAAGAGCTGAACTGTTGGATCCAAAGTGGAAAATCGTTATGCATGAACAAAGGTCCTAAGTATATTTCTCATGGACTTTGGTTGGCCCTGGCCATATTCTATGAATGCATCTTTTTTCCAACAGGGGGAGACAAAGGCCTTGTTACAATTCCTAGGCATTATGTGTTGTGTCAACTTGGTTGATGTTGCGTGGATTTTGTTCTCGTTTCTAGTTATCCCTGACAGCTTAGACTACAGTCGGGGCTGTTGATATTACATGGATTTGGTTCTCGTTTCTAGTTATCCCTGACAGCTTAGACTACAGTCGGGGCTGTACCACTTCAGACTGCCGGGCAGAGGCACACAGAATGGAATGCTCCTCCATGCAAAAAACCCTTGTGGATAGAAAGTTAGAATATCAAGGAGAACGTTGGGTTAGAATTTAGTGCTAGTGTGGTGTGATGGTTAAGCGTGCCAGACTAGTATCTGGGAGGCCCAGGTCCGAATCCCCACTTGTTGCCATGGGAGCTCGCTGGGTGACCTTGGGCCAGTCACGCACTCTCAGCCTAACCTACCTCACAGGATTGTTGTGAGGATAAAATGGAGGAGAGGAGAATGTTGTAAGCTGCTATGGGTCCCCGTTGGGGAAAGAGGCAGGGTGTGAATGAATTAAATAAAAATAAATATAGTTGTCTGTGTGGAAAGAGCTTACATGGTGGTGTATCAGTTTGAGAGCCCCTGTCTGGTACAGCCCAGACACAGAATTCAGTAAGAGCTAAAGCCAAAGCCTCTGAAGGAAACAGATTCCTCAGGCAACAATTAAAAAAGTACTACTTCCAGGTGGTGTAGTGGTTAACAGTGGTGGTTTGGAGCGGGGGACTCTAATCTGGAGAACTGGGTTTGATTCCCCACTCCTTCACAATGAGCGGCGGAGGCTAGTCTGGCGAACTGGATTTGTTTCCCCACTCCTACACACGAAGCCAGCTGAGTGAGCTTGGGCTAGTCACAACTCTCTTAGAGCTCTCTCAGCCCCACCTACCTCACAGGGTGTCTGTTGTGGGGAGGGGAAGGGAAGGTGATTGTAAGCCGGTTTCATTCTTCCTTAAGTGGTACAGAAAGTCGGCATATAAAAACCAACTCTTTTTCTTCCTAGTGAGCCAGCTGTTTATTGCTGTAGAGCATTATTGATCACTGAACTGCAAACATTTTTGCAGGTATTAAGCAACTGGTAGGGGACAAAGAACAATCTAGAAGGGGGGATAATTGTGCGGTGCCCAAAAGCGGCATAGCCACGCCGTTCCTGAATAGCTTGCAGAGGCGTGGCTGTATTAAAAATCAGATTTCCCCCTATCCCCATGAGACTGCTCCATAGAGTTTCATGGGGCTACGGCATCGTTTTTACAGGGGCAAGTTCGCACTGGCAAAAGGGGGCGTTCCCAGGGTGAAAGGGCTCAGGGAGTCACCCCTGCCCGAGAATGCCCATATTTACCGGTATGGATATTCGGCATATTTCAGGTTTCCTGAAAAAAATCAGGCCCAATAAACCCGAACCCGAAATTTAACGATTTTTTCCCCCACAGCCCTAGTTATTACAGAACTAAGATGTGTTATAAGGGTCAAAAGTGTATTGCAGCTTTTGACTACTTTGGTTCATGCATAGCATTCTGGGTATGACTTAGGCCTCAATGTCAGAATTCCCCTTCAGTGTGCCTGGCCCAAGGTCACCCAGCAAGCTTCCATGGCGCAAGTGGGGATTTGAACCTGGGTTTCCCAGGTCCTAGTCCGACACCTTAACCACGACACCACGCTGGCTCGTGGGATGGCTTGTAAAGTTTTTTAAGAAGGGAGGGAGATGAGCGGTGGTTTGGGGCAAGCTGAGCCCTGGTTTTCACCAGGAGCGTTGGAGGGACGGGGTGAGTAATCAGGTAAGAACGGCGGTGGAAACACGGACGTGGACTTTGAATGTCACAAGGGAGCAAAGTCGTTAACATCATTTCTCTCGATCTCGAAGGGCGATGAAGAAACCAGCTTAGGCCTCCCTATCAGCCCGTTCATGGACCGCTCAGCTCCTCAGCTGGCAAACCTTCAGGAATCTTTCATCACTCACATTGTGGGGCCGCTGTGCAACTCCTATGACTCAGCGGGGCTGATGCCAGGGAAATGGGTGGATGACAACGATGAGTCGGGAGATACCGACGAACAGGAAGAAGAAGATGCGGCAGAAATGGACACCTGTGAAAACCCTGAGTCAAGTATGTTATTTGCATGTGTTTAAATCAGATGAATTTCACGTTTTCCCCCCTCGTTATTTAAATTCTTAGCCCACATTCAGCCTTATAGGTAGGGTTGCCAACCTCCAGGTACTAACCAAAATATACTCAAGCTACCTTCAAAGCTAGTGTATACATCGTAGCTACAATGGCTAGAAATTATAGTCAATAATAGAGTAATAATAAATTCTGAAAGCTCCTTATGTAATTAACAAACGTGTATTCAACAACAGATTATGTTCCCCTGGAGAAAATGGCCGCTTCGGCAATTGGACTATGATATCGAAGTCCCCCCTCCCCAAACCCCGCCCTCCTCATGCTCCACCCCAAAAACCTCCTGCCAGTGGCAAAGAGGGACCTGGCAACCCTACTCATAGGACTGGGAAATGCATCCTGTGTTTACAGTTTTCCATTGAAAACTACGTATCTCTGATCGTTTTTTTTTCTTTCGAAAATGATTCTTTAGAGAGCAAGCATTTCATGATAGAGATGAAACATCCTTAGAATGGTCTTGGACACACAATAAGATTCAATTTAAGGGGGGAAAGGGGGGTCTAGTCCTCAGCAGTGTCTAGACAGCAGGGCTTTGGGGAACCATGTATGCTTCTGGTAGGAGGAAGAGCCAAATATTCTGGACCTGCAGGTGGGATTCCCTTAGTTAAGGCATGTTGGCCAAAGAACATTCTACTTTTAACATACCTGAACATTCAATTTATCATGAAATCCAAGCCATTTGTCCTGTTACTCTGATCTTTCTGTTTCTGTTTTACCTGTTTTATCTGGTATAGTAGCCGCAAATAAAATTTATTTATTTATTTACTCTGGTCTTTGGGTTGGATCCAGCCAGCTTTTAGCTTAATCTCACCCACTTCTCCTCCTTGCGGTAGCTTCTAATCTGGAGAACTGGGTTTGATTCCCCATTCCTCCACATGAGCGGCAGACTCTAATGTGGTGAACCAGGTTTGTTTCCCCACTCCTCCACATGAAGCCAGCTGGGTGACCGTGGGCTAGTCACAGTTATCTAAAGTTCTCTCAGCCTCACCTACCTCAAAGGGTGTCTGTTGTGGGGGGGGGGGAGGAGATTGTAATCCGGTTTGATTCTCCTTAAAAGGTAGAGAAAATCGGCATATAAAAACCAACTCTTCTTCTTCTAGCTGACATAGAGGCTGTGGTGTGCAGAGAGGTTCACCATGTGGATTGTCTTTATTGGGCTGAAAGTTTTCCGACATCCTGATGGCCTGGAGACCCTCTTTGCTGGAGGGGGAGAGGCGCATGACACGTTTAGTCATTGGTTTATATTAGGAATAGCCAGGAGTAAAGAATATTGGAAGTTTCCTTTGGCCTTGACAACATTCCTATATCTGGCCTATACACTGGCCAGATGTGCAGCCCGACCATCTGCCATATTAGAAGGGAGATTTAAGAAGATCCCCAGGGTGGAGAGGCTTTGCCCGTGTAACACAGGGGAGCTGGAAACCATTGAGCATGTATTTTTTTAGATGACCCCTCTACAAGTCAGCCCGCTTCAGTATTATTGACCCTTTGATTAGGGAAATGGGTTCTGGTGATGAGGGTGAATGGACCAAAAGGTTTCTGTTGGGAGACAGCTCACCAACCACCACCTGGGTCGCAAAATACTGTGCAGTAGCAATGAAGCTACATCATCTTAATGTGCTTCCTTAATCTGTGGACATGTAAAATTGGGTGATTCCTAATTTTGTTGGCCTTGGTTGTAAACATCTACTCTGTATGGTCAGTTCCTGTTTTACCTGTTTTATCTGGCATACTAGCTGCAAATAAAATTTATTTATTTACCCATTCCTAATATGTCTAGCTCTGCAGTAAAGCCATAACGTGTCTCCTTACACATACAGTCTCTGTGATTCTTACCAAAATTTGCCTCAGATGGAGTGCCTCAGAGGAATGTTGGCATCTATGGTTTAAAATGCCGCTTGAAACTGTAAACCTAGGATGCCGCTTGAAATTGTAAACCAGAAGAGGGTCTGTTGTTTCTCCCTCACACAGCAGAAGTTGTGTGTGTGTTAAGTGCCGTCAAGTCGCTTCCAACTCATGGCGACCCTATGAATGAAAGTCCTCCCAAATGTCCTATCTTTGACAGCCTTGCTCAGATCTTGCAAATCTTGCAAGCAGAAGTTGGCCACCAGTAAAGGATGCTATAGTTGTTTAGTTTATTAAATACTGCCAAAGGAGGGTGTTATTTTGCCTTTCCTCTTATTCACCAAAATCTCTTAGACCCTAATTGGCTGACTTTGCCGGGCATCCTTGGCCAATAGGCCGTGGTATTTTGAGGGTGTGACGTCAACATCTCCAGCATCTTATATTTCCACAGATCTGTATTAGGTGACCCAAACACCCCAAGGGGTATAACCTGAATTGGTTCATCATCATTTTTCCTAGCAAAATTTCGAAGCGTAATAATTAATGCTCAAATGACCTCTGTGGCGAACGCCCGATTTGGGAGGGGGCATCTCCCAGGAAACCAGGGATGGAATGTTCTTACATGGAGTGAAGTGCAGAATAGAGGTTTCTTCTGAATAAACCTGAAGGTTCCCTACTGGGCACTGAGCTGGATTTGAGCTATAGCGGAGAGAAAAAGCTCTTTGTTTGCGGTGAGGGGGGAAAAAAACTTCAAGGACTCAGCACTTTGGCTCCCAACACAGACTTGCTTTAGGCCACCTGCAAATGCTAATCTAGGCACGCATTGCTTTGGGACAACAGATTCCTCCATGTCACATGCTCTCTTTTGTTTGTTTGTTTGTTTGTTTCCATCCTTCCTCCCTTAAAACTGTGGAAGGGATTCGCCATTCAAGGTAGCTGCCAGTCTCAAGAACATTATGTGGGAGAATTTGGGAAGGGGGGCAGATTTCGGCGTTTGTTCTGCCAGGATTCTTAACAAGAGATTGACCGTTTCAGTTGAGTCATTTCTCTGAACCTGGTTCAAACTTATAACACGGAGCCGTTCTATCCCGTCTGCACTGATCTCATGAGTCATGAAGAAAAATGTTGTTTGTTAAATAACATAAATTGACCATATTGTATTAATGAGCTAACAGGCCAAGCCAGAGTCCTTTGGACTTGCAGCCCTGGGGAAGTGTACACTAGGGTCCTAGCCTCAGTTAAGCACATGGAATCCATATGTTCCTTTGGCAGTATAGGACCCTCTTTGGGCTGGTCTGATCCCAAACCACTCCATTACCAAAAGAGACAGTTCATGGCACTTAGCTTTCAGTCTGTTTAATAAGTATACTGATCAACTGGACCTTTATGAATCAGTGATGGCCAATTTGGGGTTTGTTGCCCACGGCTGAATTTATCTAATGAATATCAGTAACAGAAAATAGTACAAAGGGATTTTCTTCTCATAAAATGTGGTAAGTTTTTTCAAAACTTCATTCGGTATGCCTGTGGTTTGGTTTAGATTAGGGGTGTCAAACATAAGGCCCGCAGGCCGGATCTGGCCCCTTGAGAGCTCTTATCTGGCCTGTGAGCCAGCCAAGGAAGCCACCCCCACCACCCCCACTCTCGATCTGGGCTGGCGAGGCATGGCCCAGCCTGACCAAATGACATTTATGACATATCCGGCCCTCGTAACAATTGAGTTCAACACACCTGGTTTAGATATTATGCATATTTATTTTAATTGACCCACTTCACAGGACAAGCGGCTGATAATGAACTGAAATTCTTTAATTGAGTGACAGCTCTAATCACTGTTGAGTTCAACGCATTCCAAATAGCTTGACGCTAGGTACACAATCTGCCAAAAATTAGGGCCAAACAAGATGATACATGTGACACGGGTCAGGTCGGAGAGCCCAATGCTGTCAGTGGTAGAGCATCTGCTTTGCGTACCCCTGACCTAACTCATGTCACTCATATTGTCTAGTTTCCCCATAGTCATGACTAAGGCCTACTTTTCACTGAGGTGTAAACCTATCTCTGGTTATGTACCACTACACCAGTGTGGTGTAGTGGTTAAGAGTGGCAGACTCTAATCTGGAGAACCAGATTTGATTCCCCACTCCCACACATGAGCAGCAGACACTAATCTGGTGAACCGGGATGGTTCCCTCACTCCAACACATGAAGCCAGCTGAGTGACCTTGGGCTAGTCACAGTTCTCTCAGAACTCTCTCAGCCCCACCAACCTCACAAGGTGTCTGTTGTGAGGAGAGGAAGGGAAGGAGGTTGTAACCAGAAGAGGTCCTGTTGTTTCTCCCTCAGACAGCAGAAGTTGGCCACCATTAACGGATGATAGGCTATAGTTGTTTAGTTATTTAAATACTGCCAAAGGAGGGTATTATTTTGCCTTTCCTCTTAAGCAGCAAAATCTCTTAGACCTAATTAGCTGTCTTTTCTTCTTCTTCTTCTTCTTCTTCTTCTTCTTCTTCTTCTTCTTCTTCTTCTTCTTCTTCTTCTTCTTCTTCTTCTTCTTCTTCTTCTTCGAAATTTCCATGTCTTAATTCTGCTTTATAGGCATACACATCCCTCCAAACTTGAAACTTCAGTCGTCTTCTTCTGATAGACATTTCCATGTCTTAATTCTGCTTTATAGGCATACACATCCCTCCAAATAGCTGAGTGTATTAGGGATGTAGCTAAGCTAGAGCCTCTCCCCCTGAAACCTGATTTTCTTGGTGGAGGGAATTTCTTGTACGGGGGGTGGGGTGCATTTGCTCACATGAATCCTGACATACTATCTGACATGGTACCATCCAGATTTAATGGTCTAGCCTAGAGGTGACCGTCACATATATCACCATGGCTAGATCAGGGTGGGAGAGGCAAGATTGAATGGCTGTTTCACAACTCGATTTAGAGAGCAATCCTAAACGGGTCTACTCAGGATCTTGCTGAGGTTTATACAGTTGAGCTTACTTCCAGGAAAGTGTTCTTAGGATTGCTATGTTACCCACCTTAACTTGAATTGTCCCCATTTTGACGTTTTGTGCGGCATTGTCTTAAACGGCTGTTGGGTGTTTCATGTGCTCATGATGTCTTACAGGGAAAAAGAGGAGAAAAATGTACTGCCAGATAACCCAGCACCTGATGGAGAACCATCAGATGTGGAAGAAAGTGATCGAGGAAGAAGAGCGGAGAGCTGGGATCGAAAAGCCAACCCTAGAGCAATCCAATTTGCACCAATCCTCAGATCAAATCGAGTCCATCAAAGAGGAAGAAGAGGAAAAAGGGAAGCCCAAAGGGGAAGAGGAAAGCACGGCTTTGGAAACGAGTCAGTGACCAATGGTGGGATTATTATTTTTTTGAGCAGTATTGGAAGACGAGGACAACACATGTACCAGTTCCTTCAAGCCAGCACAACATGTAGACACAACACTGTAGAAATGCGGGATGATAATGCACCTCCAGCCCTTTAGTTTTGTTTCTCTTTCCTCCTTTTTTAAACAAAACAAAACAGTGAAGTACATTGTTTAAACTCTTACGCTCCAAGAAGTTTTCACGCTGCAACAACACCAACTTTTACAGACTTTCGTACGGGGGTGGGGAATTATAAATATATATAATTATATTATATTATATATTATATATATATAAATATTAGCCTGGGTTTATCAGCTGTGCATTTCTTCATTTTTTTAAAAAAACGATGGTGATAGAGTAACTGTGATAATGGGGGGAGCGGAGGAGAGGCGGGGGAACTCGCAAATGACTGCGCTGCTCCAGAACCACGCCGGCGGGGAAGTGGTTCTTGCCCTTTGTGTTTTATAGCATCGATGCAATATTGATACGTTCTGCTAACGCAGGTTTCGTGCAGGATGCCACCCATACATAGTGGAAGCATGGGGGAGGGGCTTCGCTGATGCCCCGCTGGAGGCTAATCGGCACTAGAGCATGTTATCTCAGCGCACGCGAATAAGACTCGACCTCAACGTATCCAAAAATAGCCTCCGTACAGGCCCTCGCTATAGTCTGTGAAGCCTTGTTTTCCCTTCCGTCTTGCAGCGCTTGTGCGGTAGCACTCTGGTTTTTCTTCCACGCAGCACAATAGAGCCCAGACCCCGAGGCCCGACGCGGCATCGGACTCTACACTGCGAGCGCCACCAATACCCTGTAGCCAATCGACAGCTCTCGTTTGTCACATCCCAAATGGCTTTTCCAAAGGAAGGATGTGTATTCCCTGTTAGCCTCTGCAGTCCACGTAACTTCTCCACATGGCAAACAGCGGGAGAGAGCACAGTCAGTTAGCGGTGCTTTTTTTGTGTCCAAAGGCATTCCCGGTTTGACTGCGGAAACAAAATGCCCTGGAGAAAGAGCTGCGCGGTTCCCTCCCACTGAGTCCTTTCATAATGATCATGTGATTTTATGTATCCTGTAAGTTTGCGGAATGTCAACTGTTCTCCTGTTTACTGTTGAGTAGCAGCAACCCGGAATGCTTGGTCGTGGCTTGTTATGTGGTACAACAGGATCCAGTCTTCTATAGGGGTGGTTTGCAAATTTTCTGCCTTCAAGGGACACTTTTTGCATTTTCTGTTACCCAAGTATTGCACTGGGTCTGGGGACATCTTCTGAGATGCACAGAAAGTTCATCTGAAACCGTGGCCAGGCATCCAGAATCTCCCCATTGCCCTACATGAAATGAGAATTAATTAATTAATTAAAGCACACCACCAAGGCTTCCTTGGAGATACACAAGGGGAAGGTTGTTAGCACTAGTGGACAAGCTAGAATTCAGGGTGGAAGCGTTTGTCCCATTTTATTTTATTTTTTTGCCGTGAAGTCACAGCTGACTTATGGTGACCCCATAGTGTTTTCAAGGCAAGAGGCATTCAGAGGTGGTTTGCCATTGCCTTCCTCTGCATCTAAACCCTGGACTTCCTTGGGGGTCTCCCATTCAAATACCAACCAGGGCTGACCCTGTGTTAGCTTCTGAGATCTGACGAGATCACTTCTTAAACTTGTTTTAGTGCAGTTGTCCTTCCTCTTTTTTCCCCCAAAGAGAGACATGCTGTTACTTTTGGATGAAGGTTCTTCTCCCTTACAGCATTTGGTGTTCGTTGGAGAGGTTAGATGAGTAATATGTGCTCATGCGGTGGTACTCACTCCAGAGCTCATGGAGATCCACGTTCACAGTTACCATCAGCCAAAAGAGCCAAACTTATTTCCAATCTGGGCACAAGGCCTGCACCTCAGGGAGGCTCGCTGCTTACATGTTCCTCTAGCGATGGCTGTTTCAAGGTGGGAAGGCCTTGTCCACTTTCTTGAAGCATGGGGGAACCACAGGTAGCTCCTGAGCCAGTGAGTGAGTACCACTGTCCTCATGTAATTTTCCCGCAGGTGTGTATCCTTGCGAAACCAAAGTCACCTCATGCGTCCCCGATGTTATGACTAAAGATGCCCCTAGAGTAAACCCTATTGACTAAAATGGGATTACTTCTCAGTAGACTTGCTTAGGATGTCTCCAAAAGCCAGCTTTGTGAATATATTGGAGAAGAAAATGGCATGAATTTAGAAAGCGAATGCATATGCTCTCTCTCGTTCTCTCTCTCGCTCTCCCTCCCATCTTCCTTCTATTTATGTTTCCTAATATTTGTGGTAGAAGGTGTTATTTTTAAAAGGAGATTCCATTCTCAGCTGTAGGATGGGAGGTTTGGAATTGGTCAGGATCGCTGAAGTCTGTCTTTGTGATGCTTCGACTGAAAAATATAGATGCTCTCAGAGGGGAGGTCAAAGCATGCAATTTACCAGCCTGAAGTCTGCGAGGGGGAAATTGGATGCTGGTACATTGCTGAGATACTCCTTGAATCTTCTGCCAGTACAGTTTTATTTTAGAATTTGGTTTTGTTGTTTCAAGACATAAAAGACCGGAAGACCTTGCATTGTTTGTGGAGAGAGTTTGTGACATTTCCTCAGAGCTGTTGAATTGTGAACACCAGCTGTCGTCGTGCTATTAAGGATTCACCAGGATGCTGAATTTCAGCATTTCCCAAGAAAGTTTGGAAATCTGGTCGTTGCTTACTGCCTAATAAGTTTGTCGTACGCTGTGGAGTGAAGGGGGATCTGCTTACATAACTTAATGTTTCTGAGGGTAGCCATGTTGTACGGCAATAGAACACCTAGATTCGAGTCCAGCAGCACCTTAAAGATCAACAAGATTTTGGGGGTATGAACTTTTTTTTAAATAATTTTTTATTTTCAATTCCATATAATACGAACAAAAACAAGCATTGCAAAATAATACCCATTACTTGTTTTTTTAAAAACAAATTTAACAAACAATAACCAAAAAACCCAAAAAATAGCATAACTCACAGACATATAAACACCAACACAATTCTAGCATTATGGCATACTAAAATCTACTAATATAAACATATATTTTCTTAATTATTTGATGTATAAAGTTAGTACCAACTGACCCAGTCAGTCAATCACATTATAATATTTGTACTTTGTTTTTACTTTACCACTATAACCTATATATCCCTTTTATAACTCCTATCAGCTCAATTCCAATAGGCTATAGAGAACTTGGATGGCCCAGGCTAGCCTGATCTCGTCAGCTC
Source organism: Euleptes europaea (assembly GCF_029931775.1). Classification (NCBI taxonomy): domain Eukaryota; kingdom Metazoa; phylum Chordata; class Lepidosauria; order Squamata; family Sphaerodactylidae; genus Euleptes; species Euleptes europaea. Next base: position 111,592,191 of record NC_079314.1, read on the forward strand.
TCAGAAGCTAAGCAGGGTCAGCCCTGGTTAGTATTTGGATGAGAGACCACCAAGGACTACCAGGGTTGCTGTGCAGAGGAAGGCACTGGCAAACCACCTCTGTTAGTCTCTTGCCATGAAAACCCCAAAAGGGGTCGCCATAAGTCGGCTGCGACTTGACGGCACTTCACACACACATAGAGAACTTAACATTATAGTCTTTATCTAGGCCAAACATTTTTAAGCCACAACTCCCGATACTATTTATTATTTTTCAACATTTCCTACTTATATAATCTTTACAAAGCATATACAAAATGCAGTTTCCATTTTTGTTGAAAATAGGATCATAGGATCTTTTATTTATTTAATTTATCAACTTTGCCATCGCCACATACTCTGCCATATTGAGGGCCAAATCTCCCTTCGTCAGATACATCTGGAAGGGAGCTCTGACGCTCGGAAGCATATCCCCTCAAAATCTTGTTGGCCTCTAAGGGACTGCTAGACTCTAATCTAGCTATATAACTAAACGTGTTCAAAAATCATGTCCAAGCTATTGTCCTCATAGGGCGTATCATCCGTTGCAGTTTCTCCAGTCTAAGCCCACAGAAAGGATGTAGAAAGGAGAAATTCTGCATGGGAGTGCAATGTGATCCTCTCCCCGATTCTTTAAGGAGCAGTCCTTTTGCACCTCTGTTTTCCAGGAACTTTCTGGCACAACATGAGAAAGTAGTTATTATTTATACAGGTTGAGTATCCCTTATCCAGACATTCGATATCCGGACTGATCCGAAAACCGGACCTTTTGTGCCGGCATGCAGGCGTTACACACAGGCCCTCAGTAGTGCCACTGATGGTTCAATGTAGACAAAATTATTTAAAATGTTGTTTAAAATCACATTCAGGCTATGTGTATAAAGTGCATATAAAACACAATGGTTAGCCGTGTTAATCTGTCAATAGCAGTAGAAAAGAGCAAGTTTCTAGAATTCTAGCTGTATCTGAAGAAGTGAGTTGTGGCTCACGAAAGCTGCCAGAAGTTTTGTTAGTCTTTAAGGTGCTCCTGGACTCTTGCTCTCTATATAAAACATAAATGAATTTCATGCTTAGACTTGGGTCCCATCCCCAAGATATCTCATAATGCATATGCAAAAAATTCAAAGTATTCCAAAATACTGAAAGATCTGAAGTATGGACTACTTCTGGTCCCAAGCAGTCCAGATAAGGGATACTCAACCTGTAATATTATAAGTTTTATAAACTGTTGATGAAAGGAAGTTGTGAACCGCATGCTACAGCTGACAGATAAGTGGTTCTCTAGGTCCCCATTCCTTGTATTCAATCCTCTTTCTGGATTTTTGTAAATGGTAGCAGTAGGTGAAGGGAAAATAGTTATTGGGATGAAAAGCACTTTAGATTCTGCTGCCTCTTTATGCATTTTTAAGCACACACCTAAGACTTAATGTGTTATTTTATTTTTGCAGTGGATGCACACCAAAAGATATAACTTGACACACATGAATCATATATGAGAGAGAATTCTGATTGGTTGAGGTTCCCTTTGAAGTTCACACTTGATGGCATTCAAAGGTTTCTTGCTGGATAGTAACTGATCTGAACCATAGTTAAGAGGTGAAGTACTCCAGATTTGGGGTCCGTGCTACACGAACAGGTGCTTAAGATTTCGAGCAGCAGCCCTTGATCAGGTATCTATCTTGTTGGCCTAATCCTGCCTTCTCAGTCCTACATGTTGCTGAACATAGAGTCCCTGAGGCAGCACCTTGTCAGCTAATTGGTAGTATTTCTGGAAGTTATAGAATTCTGTGTCTAAACAAGTATTTATGAAATGGGGGGATCACTCTGTTTTTCTTCATCCTTCTCTTTGCACAACTTCCACACACAAAGGAAGTTCTCTTTCCTCGCAGGAATGCACATTCCTTGTTTTATCCCTGCTTTTCCATGGTTGAAAAAGCTTACTTACCACCCAGAATCCTCCCTTAAGCAAGGACTTGTGGTCATGAGCTAGAATTTCTCTCTCACACACCCACACCTGGTGGCTTTAGGGCCTGATTTCCAAGCAAAACATAAGGCTGGACAGAGAGGTATTCCATAGCCCTAAGGCTTCATGTCATCGTATCCCCTATTGCTATGTATGGGTGTGAAAGCTGGACAATGAAGAAAGCTGATAGGAAGAAAGTAGATTCCTTTGAAATGTGGTGTTGGAGGAGAAACGCTTGCAGCCAAAGGAGTGGACTGTACCCTGCCACCTGAAGCGTAATATGTTCTTCCAGCACAAGGAGACTTCTCCCAGTGCAGGAGGCTCTTTGAGCTTTTGGGTTGGAGGAACACATCTCACCATAACCCAAGTGGGGTGATGGAATATGACCCAACATTTCATGCAGAGTTCTGGCTGAAGTACAAACAATGTCAACATCAATGTCGATTGACAATGTTGACCATGTCTCATCAATGTCAACTGATGAGAGGGAGGGCATCCTGGCCATCTTCTGGGCATGGAGTAGGGGTCACTGGGGATATGGGGGAGGTAGTTGTGAATTTCCTGCATTGTGCAGGGGGTTGGACTAGATGACCCTGGTGGTCCTTTCCAACTCTGGTTCTATGAACAACTGAAGCGGTGTTGGACTAGATGACCCTGGTGGTCCCTTCCAACTCTATGATTTTATGAACAACTGAAGCTCCAACCCTCTTGTGTTTTCAAAGGCTTCAGTTCTGTCTTGAGGAGGGCAACACTTCCATACATTCAAGCCAGCTGCCTCTCAGTGTATCCAAGCCATTTAGCCATCTTGGATAAATTAAGAGAGACTTCCAGAGCTTTCAGAGCAGCATACTTTCTTCCCCAATATATAATGCGCCACATAAGAATATACACTGTTAAAAATAGTTTATAAAAGCCACCCTCTTCTGCAGCGGGGGAGAAGGGAGTTCAGCTTTCCAGTTGTCACGGGGATCACAGTAATTGTTATAATGGGGAGACATTCCAAATCCGCAGAACGGTTATAACAAACTGCCTCCAGTGGATACCAAATGGAAATATTTAGAGGAACAAGCGAGTATTTAAGAGGTTAGATGAACACTGAGGGGGAAATCAGACGTTTGCTTGTTGTCATGTATTGTCATTGGTCTTTAGAAACGGGTTTGTTGGCTTCCAGTTCCCTGAGCTGGTTTCTACTGTACGAGGGTGGCTCTTGTAATATTTCTTGACAAGGGTGTGCGCAGTGGGCATACTTTGTAAATGCAAGGAATTCCTCATTAATCTCTAGGTGGAATCAGGTGCTTTGATCAGCCCAAAAGGTAAAGCAGAATTGTAACTGGAGGCGAAAGGGGAAATGGCCAGAATCCTGTTTGCTTGCTCATATTTTTTTCTGGCTCTCGAGGTGTAACAGAAACTCAATGATTAAAATGTTCAAGGCCAAACTTTCACCTAAATTTCCATGTAATTTCCCTCTAGACGTTGGATCTCAGTTAAACAATAAGCAACTGCAGGAGGCTGCAGAATTGTTCACAGGCGTGGTGGAGGAGGCGAGGGTACTTTACCCTTCTCCCTCTAGCCAGCTGTCCACCCAAAATGTCCCAACCACCTCTAAGTTGATTTTTCATCCCCCATGGAAAAGATACAGAGATCTGCATCTTTTCCCAAGCTTGAAGGAAAAGAGCTTAGGGGGAGGGGCATTTTGGACCAGGAAAATGGATGGCAGGAAAAGGGCTAAGTAGTTCCTTTCCACATATTGACTGTCCAATCCCCCTCACAGCTTCACACAGCTACTTTAAGAAAGCCTGAAGGCAGTCACATGCACCCAGATATAATGTGTAGTTGGGCCCTGAGGTGGTCAGATGACAACACATCTTGCATCAAAGAATTACAAGCTCACTGTGATATGGGAAAGAAGAATGTGCAGTGTGTCCACCAAATGTCCCCATTGGAGGAAGAGGGTGTCGCTTCCCAGGAACCTTGTCAATTATATGCCCAGGAATCTTGTCAATCATAGCTCCTGAGTACGAGTTGGGAGAATCTGACTCCACTTCATAGACAACAGTGCTTGGGTGACTTGGCCAATCAGATTCCTGGAAGGGTGTTTCCCTTTCCTAACATGGCTGATCCCAGGGAAAGAGCATATAAACAGGCAGTTCCCCACGTATTTGCCCGATGCATGATTATGCAGAGGCAGTGCCAGCACACTGGTTCCTGCCCACCTTCCCTGAACCGTCAGTCAGTGCACAGGCAGGTCATCCGTACAGATCTATACTGTAGCCAGGGAAACCTGCGTTCAGGAACAAGCCAGGATTAAGCCAGGATGTCTGTGCTCAGCCATCATGCGAAATCATGTTCAGACTAACAAAACAAATTTAAGACTACAGCTTGACAAATCCAGACTAGTGGAGTGTGCATAGCCATTCACATTATCCCTAGTTTAATTAAACCATGGGGGTTCACCTGGCATCTGAACTGGGTCGCAGTTCAGCGCAGCACGACCACAACATTGTAGTCCCAATCCTTTTTTGACCCATCAGTGTGCTGGATTGCCCAGAAACCTCCTCTTAAAGTATCTGTTTCAGCATAAGAACCTAATCCCTTGGGAAGTGTTTCTTAGACACACTTTATAGGATTTGGGGGGGAGGTTGGCTACGAGGAATATAAGTGGCTTTATCAACAGCCAATTAAGTGCGAGCTTCATTGTTGTTGCGGTAGAAGAACTTGGAACTTATGGTGGTGCTAGGAACTGGACACCAAGAGTCATGCAGTTTCTGGCTGGGGATTGGCCCTGGCTGCTTGAAAACTTGGGCCTCCTTCAGCTGGCAGTGTGGCCCTGATGTAATTCTCCTTGAAACTGATGAGATTTTAAACTCGGGTGGCTAAGCTGCCAACTTCAAAAGAATAAGACAGAATCTCCCTCTTTTGAGGGCAGAGAGCATATGCTGAGATTCCTTCCACCTTTCCTAGCGTGTATGCCAGCGTTTTCATGCTTTTTCATGAAGTTCCAGATCGACTATGGATGCTGCACTAGGGAATTGTTTTTGTTACAAATGAAGAAATAATCCCCTAAAGAAAAAGAAAAACTCACATTGGACGATAAGGGAAAGAGGAACCAGTGTCCATCTCTGCACATGTACACACACCATTGAGCATTGCTAAAGAAACTTGAGCTGTTAGAAGGAATCAAATGAAACAGCAGATAGTGGGAAACATGCAGCCCTCTAAGACATTTAATACATAGGAACTTGAAAGCAAAGTTGAATAGTCATTCTATGAGCTGGTAGACATATTAAAGACAACAAGAATGTAGAATTCCTGGACTCCACCACTTTTAATGTCCCCTCTCTCTCTATATATATATTTTAAAACTCTGTGATATAAACTAGCATTAGGGAGAGCGGGGACACTAACAGCACAATCCTTACACATTCCTAAACCCATTGAACTCATTGTCCTCAGAATAGGTTAACTCTGTTTAGGACTGTACTGTAAATCTCTCTCAGGTGTTCCAGTTTGCCATGTGCCCAGAGCGTGTTTTTTTAATCCCCTACCGCACAATCGGAAGTGGCATGGTCCAAAATTCTACTGCCTTGTTCTGCATAATGTAATGTCCATCAAACGGCAAAACCAGGCCAACTACAGACAAGGCAGGGGTTTCTACATATTCAGGGGACTCCCGAGGTAGGCAAAAATAGGATTTTGTACATTGAGCAAAAGAAAGGAAACCAATTTCCCTCCAGAGGAAATTGTTAATTTGTGAAATTCACTCCCGCGCGATGCGGTGATGCTCGCTAGCTTATCTGGCTTCTTAGGAAGATTAGAGAAAATTCATGGTTAGCGAAATTCATGGATGATACATCAGTCAATGGTTATTAGCTGTAATTGTTGTCGAACCTCTCTGTCTAGAAGTCGTATATCCCTAAATATCAGATGCTGGGGTGAAGGAAAGGGGAAGGCTTCGGTCTTCATGCCCTTGTGGTTCCCAGGGACACCTGGCTGTTCAGAGAACTACAGTTCTGGACTATATTCCCATGTTCTTAAATCCATCTAAACTGAAGAGTTAATTTCACATGGCTGAAAAGTCTGTCTAACGTGAGGTTAGATATCATGCACCAAATGTTGACGTTCTAAAAACAACAACCAGACATTCTAGAGAATGGATCGGTATGGGAGGTCAATCTATGTAAGCATGATAATGTAGGTTGCATCTAGTTCTTCTGTTGATGGGCAGAGTGGAAGCTGGATCTCTTGAATTCTGGCAGGTTCTGGGATATGTGGGTGGGGGGAAGAGAGGCTGGAGAAGTATCTCAGACTAGAAATGCTTGATCTTCAGCCCTTAGTACTACTTTGCAGCCAGTAGCCCTTAGACTGTGTTCTTCAACCCTGCTTCCTTTACCACCATAAATTCACTCACTGTAACTCACCAACAAGAATAACTTCTTTCTTCGCCATGTCTCAACCTGATTATAGGCATCAAGGACATTTGCAGGACTTTGGAAACATTCATTTCCATTTGCTGGTTTGTTTTACTTGTCCTTGACGTTGTGTGTGTAAAGTGTCGTCAAGTCACAGCTGACTTATGGCGACCCCAGCAAGGGGCTTTCAAGGCAAGTGATTAAGCAGAGGTGGTTTCCCATTGCCTTCCTTTGCAGAGTTTTCCTTGGAGGTCTCCCTTCCAAGTACCGACCCTGCTTAGCTTCCAAGATTTGACGAGATCGGGCTATACCATGCTGCCTTCCCTCTTGTCATTGACATTGAGCATATGCAAATAGTTTGTTTGCTAATGCTGTCAAGGATTGGGGCACTTACCACTTTTTTTAATCCTCCAATCCAAAGACCCATGCCTGTGCATGGAGCTCTGGATCCAACAATACCCCTGTTCGTTTTGATGACTTTAACTATCCAGCACACAAAAAAGTTGCATGGATTGGCCCCCTCCACGGGGTAGATGGGCAAGGAGCACCATATGCATGCTGCAGTTGCTCTGTACATGGGCAGTTTGTTGGATCAAGCCATCCAAGTGTAAGTGGCTGAAGAATTGTGACTTTTCCATCGAGATGCAAATCTCTACCTTGGGCTTCAGCTAAATCTCCAGTAATCAGTCCCCAAAGATCCAGTGCTTTTATTTCTGCTCAGATCTGGCAATCAACTAGTATCAGAGGGCCATGTTGAAAAACTAGGAGTGTTGTACGGAGGGGCAGAGTTCCAGACTAGCAACGGGGAAGAGCAGATACTACTCAGGGGGCCAGAATTGGCCTAAGGGCCACTCGTTGCTGATGCCTGCTATCTTACCGTTCGGTCCATGCATGCTATTTATGTGCATGATCCCCCCCATTACTTACATTCACATTTGTGCGGAGTAGCCGCACCAGATGATACTTAACATTTTTGTGTTCAAGACATAAGCACATGTCTGCGCACCATCACATCTGAAATACTTTAGGCACCCGTGTCCGATCAGGATCAACGAATCCGCCAAGATTATACAATGATTCCCCAGGCAACCCCTCGTAAGATGACTTTCTACTTGATGATCACAAGACTTGAAGCCAATCCCGGCATTCCAGTATAAGCATGAAGTCCACACCTTAGCCAATTGATGCTGTTAAAAGGATTTCAATCATATTTCCCGTTTGGTTCTTCACTCATGAGGTGCGGAGCGCCTCGTTGAAACGCTGTGCCTACTGATGGCACCTGAGCTCTTTTCTAATCAGAATTTCCGACGAATCGCCGCTGTCCTTTTTCAAAGGATTCCCTCTTAAATGTTTCCCTTGACTTTTTTTAAAAAATAAGCTTCTCTTTGCAAACTTTATAATGTGTTATCTTGAGGATTTCCTTTAAAGCAATATTTTAACTTTAAAAATATAAACAGGGCATGATCCAGACAGAGTTAAAGCATTTCAAAGTCCCAGTGATTTTCAGTAGTGATATGAGGCAGGCATTTAAGGGCATAGTGTCTTCAGGGGCATGGTTTCCGTTTTTCCAAGTCAAAGGAGGGTGCAATTTCCTGTGAAGAAATCATACATAGGAGGAAAGTCTTTCTCACTCCCCTTGCCTGCTGCTTTCCCCCTCCAGAGGGGTGTAGTGGTTAAGAGCGGTGGTCTCTAACCTGGAGAACTGGGTTTGATTCCCCTCTCCTCCACATGAGTGGTGGACTCTAATGCGGTGAACCAGGTTGGTTTCCCCACTCCTCCATATGAAGCCAGCTGGGTGACCTTGGGCTAGTCACAGTTCTCTCAGAACTCTTTCAGCCCCACCTACCTCACAAAAAGTGTCTGTTGCGGGGAGGGGAAGAGAAGGCAACTGTAAGCTACTTTGCCTTAAAGGTAGAGAAAAAGTGAGGTATAAAAACCAACTCTTCCTCTTCTTCTTCTTCCAACTCTATCCCTTTTGAGCTGGAACTCCCCCAAGGTGGGTTCAAAATCCCCAATATTGATTACGGACTTTGGGAAGGTGAATGGAATGCATCGGCCTGGCTTTGAAGACCAACAAAGTTTCGCGCCCAGACTTTCCCCATGAAACTGAATGGGATTTGCAAATGCTTTACTTTGCCAAATTCGTGCCCCGAGAAAACTGCCAACCAAAGTAGCAACAAGGAAAAATGCCAGCCCAATCAGTATTTGTACATGTACATTTCTAACACGGTGTTCTTTTCACTAAGTACTACATGCATTAATTTATATTTATATATTGTCCATATTGTTGTAACCAGTCTTTTTTAAAACACACACACTTCAAGAACAAGGCCTTGTACTTTTAGGTGATGATCTTTCCTGGACCGACCGAAGTTTCGTTTTTCCTTTCACTGATACCTTGCACTTATGACATGTAGCAATACTTAATATATTCCCTTCACGAGTATTTGTTAAGTGATTTTAGTTAATGGCTGATAAATGTTTTGTACAAAATAGATTCTGTACAGGGAATTAAAAAAAAAGAGATAAATCTTTTAGATAAACATTATTTATTTTTACTGTTTTGTAAGTTAGACACTATAATGAAGCTCCTTTTCGCCAGAATTACTGGAAGTGCCTCTTGGTATAATGTATAATAGTAAATATGTATTCAGAATTATTAGAGATAACGTGTCACAAAATGAACAATGTGGATGTTGCAATGTGAAGAAAAACAAATATAATTCTGTGGTATGATATCAGCGGTGGTCATTCTTTGCTACTTGGGACTGGTTCGGATGCTACTGAAGGGGGATTAAGACCCACACATGCAGCAAGTATTCATAACCTGATAAGTAGCATTTATGCACTGCTTCAAATGCTCAAAGTGCTTCACGTATATTACTGATCCCCAACGTGACGCCCACCAATGGGTTTCTTGGTCCCTGTTTGCTTATTTGACAAAGCATCTCTTCCCCAAACCAGAGAGCTAGTTTATTAGATTACCGATCCCCAATGTGGTGCCCGCTGATGAGTTTCTTGGCCCTCGTTTGTTGAGAGCCAGTGTGGTGTAGTGGTTAAGAGTGGTGGTTTGGAGCAGTGGACTTTAATCTGGAGAACCAGGTTGGTTTCCCCACTCCTCCACATGAAGCCAGCTGGGTGACCTTGGGCTAGTCACAGCTCTCATAGAGCTCTCTCAGCCCCACCCACCTCACAGGGTGTCTGTTGTGGGGAGGGGAAGGGAAGGTGATTGTAAACTGGTTTGATTCTCCCTTAAATGATAGAGAAAGTTGGCATATAAAAACCAATTCCTCTTCTCCTCCTCCTCCTCCTTCTTCTCATTTGCTTCTTTGACAAAACATCTCTTTCCCAAACCAGAGACCTGTTTGATTAGATTAGTGATCCCCAATGCGGCACCCACTAATGGGTTTCTTGGCCCCCTTTTGCTTCTTTGACAAAACGTCTCTTCCCCAAATTGGAGAGCTAGTTGAGGCTTTCCACCACTTTGGTGCAGCAGGTGCTGGTGAAGAACCCTGGAAGCACCACCTTTGTATCCGTAGGAAGCTCCCTTTTGAAACAACGGCCGCCATTACCACGAGAACTCTTGGCTTGTAACCCTAACCCTAACCCTGAACCCCTTTGGCAGCATATTGTGATTGTTTCCCATGGTAACCATTTTGTGGTGGTGCCCATTCCCCATTCTCAAAATTCCCCCAGGCCCAACAAGATTGGACGCAACCATCAGTGTTCTGCTGGTGACAACCATTTATGTGTTCTAGGGATGGTATTTTTTTTCACCCCAATGTTAAAAATTTGTCTTAAAGGTTCTACTAATATATGTGGAGATATTTTTCCCATTATAAAGATGAGAAGTAATATGGCCGCTTAGAGGCTGATTTCCAGATGAGCCTGCTTTGATTGAGAAGCTGGTATGTTCTGATGTCAAGTTGGCAAAGGGAGAGCTGCTGAATATAATACCAAATGCACTCGTATGCACTGGATCACGAAACATACTCCAGCGTGGGAGTCATCTTTTTACAGTTCATTACTTTGCTTCACAACTGGTCCTTTGAGCACGAAGAGTCTTGAAAAGAATCTTATAAGAAGAGATGGACCACCTTGGCGAGGAAGCCTCTTTGGAGAAGATTAAGGACCACCCTTGAATAAGCTTCCCTTGCTAACATGGAAAACTATGTCTGGACTCCACTTAGATTCTCTTCAAAGAAAGGAGATGGTGGAGGCTACATTATCCGGAGTGCTTGTTCAGGTTCATTAGAGGGGGACCAAAGAAATTTAACTGGGGCGGGGTGAAGTAGCTAAGTTCCCAGCCAAGTTCAAAAGCTGGCTGTTGGCCATATTCGAGATTAAATTTCAAAGGAGCAATTTAATTTTCCAGGGGATTTTGTTGTAGTTTCTTTTCAGATTTGTAATAATTGCTGATGAAGATGTCCTTGCAGAATAATCTCTTGTGATCTGGAACTTTGGGGGGGGAGGGCGGAATGAGATGACCCCTGCGCTCAGCACAATACCGGTTGTTAAAAAGGATCCATCACTGTCGGACTCTTTACAGCTCAATCTAAATAACAAGTGACACATGCGATAAAGTTACAAAATGTGATTTTCAGGGCTCTGTGTATCAAGATCCACGGGGCAACTCTTCACAAAACAGCAATTACCTTAATGCAGGGCTGAAAACTCGAGGTTTACAATTGTCTTGTTTTCAGAATCCAAAGTGACATTAAAGTTGTCGAAGGCTTTCTTTTTAAGTTTCAAAGTTCTTTTTAAGTTTCAAAAAAAATTACAATGAATCGAACGCATTAAGAAAAAAAATGACTCGCCCGGTTTTTTTCACCAAGCAATGTAACTTTGAGGGACTGGGGAAGGGTACAACTCTGTGAATAGGTAATTTAAATTATGACAAGTGTGTGTAAAAAGTGCTTGGATGGAACAGGCCAAATCCAGCATCTTGTTGTCCACCAGAGAGAATCAGATGCTCTCTGGAAGACTTCCAACAAGGCAATGACGTTTATTTATTTATTTAATTAATTTATACCCCGCCCTCCCCCAGGAACTAGGCTCAGAGCGGCTAACAAAATACATATAAATATAATACCATTTTAAATCATAATTAAATCATACAGGACTAGATTAGTACACATTTTATATAGGTGACACCTGACTATCCTGAAACACCTTGGAGTGGATATTCTAACAGGCGGTGGTGAACCAAGGAATGGTAATATGGGGCCAACAACCAGCATGGTGTAGTGGGTAAGAGCGGTGGTTTGGAGCGCTGGACTCTGATCTGGAGAACCGGGTTTGATTCCCCACTCCTCCACATGAGCGGCGGAGGCTAATCTGGTGAACTGGATTTGTTTCCCCACTCCTACATATGAAGCCTGCTGGGTGACCTTGGGCTAATCACAGCTCTCTTAGAGCTCTCTGCTTCATAAAAAAGCATTTTAAGAACAAAACAAAAACCAAAAACCAGAGCAATCTGAAAGGAAGAGGGGAAATTCAAGCCTCAGTTTTAAAAAGCCTTTCTTCTGCTCAGAAAGAGCTCTCAGGAAGCAGGAAGTATTTGAATCCCTGTCTCTGGATAAGCTGCTTTGTAATGGGCTGCGAGAGAAACCAAGCTTCTGTGTCCCTCACTTTGCCTTATGCATGGGGATTTCACCCAGGCTGAGCTCAGGGGAGAGGGAAGAATCGGGTTAACAGAGGAACGGGAAGTCCCGGGATTTGTGAGGGCTGGCTGCGAGGTCATCTCTAATGGAGGGGAAACATGCATAACTCCAGGGAACAACCGAGACAGACCGGGGGAGAACGTGATTGAAAGTACCCATGCATAAACGACCACAGCCAACTTTCCAGGTGGCACCACGACATTTCCAGGTAGGACCAGACCGTCCCCAGCTAATTTCTACTGGAAGAACTGCAACATCATGGCTGGAAGAGGCCAACACCCTTTTCTGGGAAGGATTCAGCTCATTTGACCCAACCATGACCTTGGGCAAAAGTTGACTTCCCTTGTCGTGCCTGTGCAAAAGCTGTCGAAAGGCAAAAGGAAATGAAACTGCTACCAGCACAGCTACTGCACTGCTGCAAATCTGCTCGCCACAGTGCTTGCAATGAACAAGAAAGGTGCACACACATGAAGCTGCCTTCTACCGAATGAGATACTTGGTCCATCAAGGTCAGTACTGGCAGCAGCTCTCTAGGATCTCAGGCTGAGATTATTCACATCACTTCCTCCCTGATCCTTTCAACTGGAGTTGCCAAAGATTACACCTGGGACCTTATAGAATCATAGAATCATAGAGTTGGAAGGGACCACCAGGGCCATCAAGTCCAACCCCCCGCACAATGCAGGAAATTCACAACTACCTCCCCGCTCCACACCCCCAGTGACCAGAAGATGGCCAAGATGCCCTCCCTCTCATCATCTGCCTAAGGTCACCTTCTGTATACCAAGCACATGGTCTACCACTGAGCCACAGCCCCTTTCCCCAAATTCCAATATTGTGCAGAAGTCACAGAGACACATGAAGCTGCCTCAGGGTTGCCAATCTCCAGGTGGTTGAACCTAATAAACAGCACGTGGGCTCAAAATCTAAATGCAATACTCACAATAAAAGAAGTGATTATTACAAAAACCATTAATACATGACGACCAACTGCCAATGGAAAAACAATTGTATTCGATGGGCATTAAAGGCATGCCAACTTCAAATGAGAAAACAATAATATAAATGTAGTCGGCAGGACTCATGCCTACATTTATATTATTGTTTTCTCATTCGAAGTTGGCATGCCTTTAATGCCCATCTAATACAATTGTTTTTCCATTGGCAGTTGGTCGTCATGTACTAACGGTTTTTGTAATAATCACTTCTTTGCATTGTGAGTATAGTATTTAGATTTTGAGCCCACGTGCTGTTTATTAGGTTCAGCTGTATTCTATTGCCAGCATAGGTTTCCTTTAATCTCCAGGTGGTGGCTGGAGATCTCCTGCTATTATAACTAATCTCCAGCCAATAGAGATCAGTTCCCTTGGAGAAAATGGCCACTTGGGCAATTGGACTCTATGGCATTGAATCCCCTCCCCAAACCCTGCCCTCCTTATGCTCTGCGCAATTAAGCATAGTCAATCAAAGAGTAGGGTTCAAGCACCTGCCATGAGATGCTATTACTATACAGTAACCTGTTGCTGCAGGCGTTTGGGCTAGCTAATTCAGTGGTTCCCTTCCAGTTCCATGATTCTGTCATTTACTTAGCATTAATATAACATTTGGAGCCCCGTGGCACAGAGTGGTAAACTGCAGTACTGCAGTCAAAAGCTCTGCTCACGACCTGCGTTCAATCCCGACGGAAGTCGGTTTCAGGTAGCCAGCTCGAGGTTGACTCAGCCTTCCATCCTTCCGAGGTCGGTAAAGTGAGTACCCAGATTGCTGGGGGTAAAGTGTAGATGACTGAGGAAGGCAATGGCAAACCACCCCGTAAACATCGTCTGCCTAGTAAACATTGGGATGGGATGTCACTCCATGGGTCAGTAATGACCCGGTGCTTGCACAGGGAACTACCTTTACCTTTAATCCAACATTTTAGAGCAGGGATGTCAAACAGAAGGCCCGGGGGCTGAATCCAGCCCCTTGAGAGCTCTTATCTGGCCCATAAGCCAGCCAGGGCTGCCACCCCCACCCACCGACCACTGATCTGGGCTGGGCTGGTAAGGCCCCTGCTGGGCTTGCTAGCTGGGGCAGCCACCCCCCTGCTCCCAATCTTAACATGTTTGTATTTTAAGTAAAAAAACAAGATTATTAATTGGCATTGCCTGTGTCTTCTATAAAGTTTGTATCTTCGAAGTGATGGTATTGCTTTACTCTGCTCTAGTTAGACCTCACCTAGAGTATTGTGTTCAGTTTTGGGCACCACAATTTAAGAAGGAAGTAGACAAGCTGAAGTAGACAAGTTGTCCAGAGGAGGGCAACAAAGATGGTGAGGGGTCAGGAGACCAAGTCCTATGAGGAAAGGTTGAAGAAGCTGGGTGTATTTAGCCTGGAGAGGAGAAAACTGAGAGGGGATATGATAACCATCTTCAAGTACTTGAAGGGCTGTCATATTGAGGATGGTGCCAAGTTGTTTTCTCTTGCCCCAGAAGGTTAGACCAGAACCAATGGGTTGAAATTAAATCAAAAGAGTTTCCGTCTAGACATTAGAAAGAATTTTCTAACAGAGTGGTTTTTCAGTGGAACAGGCTTCCTTGGGAGGTGGTAAGCACTCCTTCACTGGAGGTTTTAAAGCAGAGGCTAGATGGCCATCAGTCAGCAATGCTGATTCTATGACCTTAGGCAGATGATGAGAGGGAAGGCATTGTGGCCATTTTCTGGGCATGGAATAGGGGTCACTGGGGTTATGGGGGGAGGTAGTTGTGAATTTCCTGCATTGTGCAGGGGGTTGGTGGTCCCTTCCAACTCTGATTCTATGATCCCTGGCATTAAATTTTATGGTACACATGGCTCAGCTCGACCAAGTGACATTTATGTCATATCTGGCCCTTGTAACAAATGATTTTGACACCCCTCTTTTAGAGCTTTCACAAGATTTGCATATGTTATCTTGGTAATTTGTATAATAACCCCGTAATTGGCATTATTTTCCCCAGTTGCATATGAGATAGTAAGTAAAAGAGAATTGCTTGCCTGAGGCCTCAAACATAGTGTAGTAGTTAGAGTATTGGACTAGGGTTGGAGAGACACAGAATCCCCATTCGGCCATGAAGTTTCATGAGCGTCCTTGACCCAATCACTCTGTCTTATCTGCCTTTCAAGGGTTTCATAAGGATAAAATAGTGAGGGAGAAAACTATAAGTGCCACCCTAAGCTTATTAGGATAGGGGAGGGTAAAATGGAATGTCTTTACATTGCTAGCGTGGTGTAGTGGCTAAGATCGGTGGACTCTAATCTGGAGAACCGGGTTTGATTCCCCACTCCTCCACATGCGTGGTGGACTTTCATCTGGTGAACCGGGTTGGTTTCCCCTCTCCTGTACATGAAACCAGCTGGGTGACCTTGGGCTAGTCACAGTTGTCTCTGAACTCTCTCAACCCCACCTACCTCACCAGGTTTCTGTTGTGGGGAGAGGAAGGGAAGGCGATTGTAAGCCGGTTTGATTCTTCTTAAAAAGGTCGAGAAAGCCGACATATAAAAACCAACTCTTTTTCTTCTTCATTTTCTTCTTACAACCTTATCATAACACAGTCATGTTGCCGCAGTCAGTTACTTGAGACCAAACAAACAAACAAACAAAGTCCGTTTATTTCCTTTCTTTTTTGTGCTGTGGAAAAAAAAATAGTACATTTCTTTTGGGTGTTCTTTGGATAAAATTAATAAGCATTTTTGGTGGCATTCCAGCGGTTCCCCTTTTTGTGGCATTCAGTAAGATTTGCAAGAGTTAAGTTAATCTTTCCAAGGAAAGCTGTTGCGGTTTATGTAGCCCTGTCACGATAGGTTATAACAAAAAGTCCCTTTATGGAACTGGAGGACTTGCGCCTGGCTGCGATTTAATTCCTGTCGTGTTAAACTGTGTTACCCAGAGCCTCTGTCACTGCCAGAAACGACAACCCTTAGAGCTCCCTTCGATCCCTTGGTCCCGTGCAGCCAGACTCCATCTTGTCTCAGACCACTGAACCTTGCTCAGAGCTACCTGCAATCCAGGGAATATCTCGATGAGACAGCCGGGTTCCCATGGGAAAGTTACAAGACACGCTAGTCAAGGACTCGTTCTGTGGCCCAGTTCAACAACCTGTGCATGCAAGCTACTAACTCAGCAATCCCTGACCTGGATAACCAAGGCTAGCCCCATTTTGTCAACTCTCAGAAGCTAAGCAAGGTCAGCCCTGGTTAGTACTTAGATGGGAGAACACCAAGGAAGTCCAGGGTTGCTACACATAGGCTGTTGTTGCGGCGGAGTTTGTTCTGGCCGCAGCAGCTGAGCCAAGATGCCGGAGCGAGACAGTGAGGGTCACTGGGTTGATGGGTGGAGGAGCCTGGTTCTCCCTGGCCAGTAAGGTGACGGCCGATGCAGTCATCAGTTAGCGGTTATCGTCAAGGTGTATCTCCTAGTAGACAGGACCTAGTACTGTTTTATTTTCACAACAACCCTGTGGGGTAGGCTGAACTTCTAAACCTGAAAACCAATGCTGGGCAAATGCCTGGAGGATGGGGGCAACCCCTTTGCTGGCCCATAAAATTCGACCACCTGTCCCAAAGTTCACCAAACTTTGTTGACCATCCAAGGAGAGTCCTTTGCAGCCACACTGCAAATTAAGTGACTCTACCTCCAACAATGCCCCCACAGGAGCTTTGGAAAAAATCCCCATAGACTATAATGGACCTGAATTTTTTTGGTAAACCTGGAAATAAAGCCAAAATACCCATTTACTGGTATGGGTATTCAGCTTATTCCGGGTTTACCGGAAAAAATCAGGCCCAATAAACCCAAACCTGAAATTTACCAAAAAAAAAACCCTGAAATTTACCCAAAAAATCCCTGAACCTGAAATTTACCCCCCAAATTTTTTTGTACGACCCTAGTGTGTGGTTTTTTATGGAGGAGCTTAATAAAAAATACAAGAGTGTTTGAGAAAGTCTGCCCTCGACAATCCACTGCACCATTTCCACTGCTGCTGTTTTCTTCCTTTCCTGCAGCCATGCAGGTTTGTCTCAGAGAGTTTGGGATTTGAGATGGAGAAAGCCTCGGTCCTCAAATTCTTTGCCATTAACCATATAGCGACAATGGTCCAATAGGATTACTCTCGGGGTTGCAAATCACGTATAAGCAGTACATGTAACAGACTTAGCTGCCCCTTTGATTTCAAAATACAGGTGGTCTGTCTCCCAGTTACTCCCAGCAAATACAAAGGACGAAGGAACAGAAAGCAACTAATTGAAACCAAAGTCGCTGAAGCTTTAATGAAATTTTGCCCCAGGGTTTTGTGTCAGAGGGTTGCCGCACATGCCTGGGTGAAATTACGAAGACCTTAATTTTAGCCACAGGAGAGCTCTTTCTTTCTTTCTTTCTTTCTTTCTTTCTTTCTTTCTTTCTTTCTTTCTTTCTTTCTTTCTTTCTTTCTTTCTTTCTTTCTTTCTTTCTTTCTTTTTCTTTCTTTCTTTCTTTCCTTCCTTCCTTCCTTCCTTCCTTCCTTCCTTCCTTCCTTCCTTCCTTCCTTCCTTCCTTCCTTCCGCTTTTTAAAAGTCCTTTCTTCATTTCACAGATTTTTTTCCCTGTTTTTAGCTACACCAAACTAGAGAGTAGGAAGAGTTGAGTGATGGATAGAATCATAGAATCATAGAGTTGTAAGGGACCACCAGGGTCATCTAGTCCAACCCCCTGCACAATGCAGGAAATTCACAACTACCTCCCCCCACACCCCCAGTGACCCCTACTCCATGCCCAGAAGATGACCAAGATGCCCTCTCTCTCATCATCTGCTTAGGGTTAGAGAATCAGCATTGCTGACAGATGGCCATCTAACCTCTTGCAGAGGATTTTCTTTAAAAAATCCTATCATAAAATAAGGGTCACCAATGAATGTTCATGATCAATATAATGTGGTATATGAATAAGCATAAGTATTAAGGCTATAGAATATAATGCTGATATTGACATATATCCAGCCATGTACGGTAGTTCCTGCTATGGAAGGGCATTTCTGTTTTGTAGAAGTGGGGATTTGCTGATTTCCCACTCTCCTTGCACACACCCTGTTGGAAAAATCTCTGGAGCCTAATTCTTTCCTCTTCTGGAATCAGCCCCTCCCTTCTGTTGACAGTTATTGTAACTAACTGACGCTGCTAACTGACACTGACAACTGCCTGTCTCTCTCTGCCTCACACTCTCTCTCAAGATGTTACACTGTTTTAGTTAAAATGAGGTGAAAGTTACAGAAACCTCTTAAAGAAAATGCTGTTTGTTTTGAAAGACCTTATGAACAATTATTAAAACAGTTTTTCTTAAACATTTGATATGTGTGCTATTCAAAATTCCTCCACATTCATAGAATTTGCTGTTTAAGGACTCTGCTGTTAAAGGGGAAGGGCTGTAGCTCAGTGGTAGCATGCAGAAGGTCCCAGGTTCAATCCCTGGCATCTCCAGTTAAAAGGGACTAGTCAAGCAGGTGATGTGAAAGACCTCCACCTGAGACCCTGGAGAGCCACTGCCAGTCTGCATAGACAGTACTGACTTTGATGGACCAAGGGTCTGATTCAGTATAAGGCAACTTCATGTGTTCATGTGTAAAGAGGTGGAATACCCTGCATCTAGTTAGTGCTGGGATATTACCCCACAAGAAGGGATTGGATTAATTCCCCCCAACACACCCCACTTTATTGTTTACACCCTCCTTTTCTCCCCACAGGGAACCTTACCTCACCATTCTGTCTCTTCTATGTTATTCTCACAACAACAATTAGGATTGCCAAGTCCCTCTTCTCCACCAGCGGGAGGTTTTTGGAGCAGAGCCTGAGGAGGGCAGGGTTTGGGGAGGGGAGGGACTTCAATGCCATAGAGTCCAATGGCCAAAGCAGCTGTTTTCTCCAGGGGAACTGATCTCTATCGACTGGATATCCGTCATAATAGCAGGAGATCTCCAGGCATGGCCCGACCCAACCGAGTGACATTTATGTCATATCCAGCCCTTGTAACAATTGAATTTGACACCCCTGCCGTAGGGTTTTCAAGCCAAGAGATGTTCAGAGGTGATTTGCCACTGCTTGCCTTTGAGTAGCAACCCTGTTATTCTTTGGTGGTCTCCCATGCAAATACTGCTTTAGCTGCCAAGATCGGGTGACAGTGGGCTATCCTGTGCTATCCAGATCAGGGTACATACAAGAGCATTCCCTCATGAACTCATGAAGTTGCCTGATACTGAATCAGACCCCTGGTCCATCAAAGTCAGTACTGTCTACTCAGACCAGCAGCGGCTCTCCAGGGTCTCAGGCTGAGGTCTTTCACATCATCTACTTGCCTGGTCTCTTTAACTGGAGATGCCGGGGATTGAACCTGGGACCTTCTGCATACCAAGCAGAGGCTCTACCACTGAGCCACAGCCCCTCCCCATAGGGAAAAGTCAATCACTCTTCTTAAGGCCCTGTTAGAGTAGCTGCAAAACTTGCCTTACTCTGCCGACTGGTGGCCTAGTTGTCAGTGACAAGGATCCTGCAAAAATTATAACCTGAGCTCCTTTCCCTTGGTGTTCTTCCAATATATAATCCTTCCTTCCTCTTGGAAATATTCTAGCACTCACAATGATGGGTGTTTTCTAATATAAGAAATGTCTGTTATGTTCCATTCTCAAGGGGGACTTCTGTAGGGTTGAGTTTTTGGGGGGAGCTATGATCCATCTATAACTCCTATTATGTATACGTGGGCGAGACACGAGACTAGAGATGGACTTCCAACAGCAACTGCTTTATTAGGTGAACAGAACCAGAACTAGAGAACTGTGCAACGAACCCCTGCTTACATGCCCACTCGGCCGCTCCGGGCCATACACCCCAAGTCCGTGATTATGCGACTGCAACCCTTACAGCCAATAGGGACACACAAGCACAGGAGCCTGGAGAGGCCCCAAGCTCAACATGCTTCCAGCTTTCCGCTGCATACATAACAACCCCAACCAGCAATATGGCTTGTTTTGTTTCCAGGCTCCGTTATCCATTTTTCTCTTCATTTTTTTACTTCATCGCTCATGAACCTAGGATTTTGCTGCCTGACACTCTAACCTGTGTGGGGCAGAAGTTAGATGTTTGAACTAGAGATGAGGAGATATGGGTTCGAATCCCGTCAGCCATGAAACTCCATGGGCCAGTCATTCTCTCTTAGTTTAATTAATTAATCAGTTAGTTTAAAACATTTCTTCGCTGCCTTTCTCCCTTGCGGAGAGAAATCCAGCGAGGCGTAGTGGTTAAGAGTGGTGGACTCTGCTCTAAAGAACCAGGTTTGATTCCCCACTCCTCCACATGAGTGACAGACTCTAATCTGGTGAACCGGGTTGGTTTCCTCACTCCTACACCTGAAGCCAGCTGGGTGGCCTTGGGCTAGTCACAGTTCTTTCCGAACTCTCTAAGCCACACCTACCCCACAAGGTGTCTGTTGTGGGGAGAGGAAAGGAAGGAGATTGTTAGGCAGTTTGATTCTCCTTTAAAAAGGAAGAGCAAATTGACATTAAAAAACCAACCCTCCTCCTCCTCCTCCTTCTTCTTTTTCTTCTTCTTCCTCTTCCAGAATTCAAGGCAGTTTACACTATAAATAAAACACTATTTAAAAACACAATAAAAACTATAAAACCCATAAAAAGTCACAATTTAAATTTAGTGCACCTTACAGGGTTGTTACGAGTCTAAAACAAAGGAAAGGAGAACTCCGTATGATCAACCAACTACAACAGGCTTGCTCTCTTCTAATGGAAACCCTTAAGCTTGGAAATTGAGTTATTTACAGTAATGCTCGTTCTACAAATCTGGTGAGATTTTAATTGTACAATTCCGAGGGAGGCATTACTGTAGATGCTTTCTTCCATCTCATATGATTCGTCTTTGTCCGCAAAGGGTATGTCGCTATGGCAGCTAAAACCGCAGCAATGCTCTGGCTGGTGGCGAGCCAACTCCAGAGCCCCACTAGGTTCAAGACCAATGATTATCCATTTCTGAACTGTTTCTGCATTTCGCTGAGCTAATGTGGGTGGCATTTGATTCTGTCGCACACAAGAGCGCAAATGCTTCCCATCGCAGGCCCAGGGTATTCGTAACTCACGTAAAGTGCCTCCCTCTCTCGTATTACCAGAACGCAGGGGGTCATCTGCTGAAGCCGGAGGGTGAGAGATTCAAAACTGATAAAAGGAAGTATTTCTTCACACAACACATGGTAAATTATGGAACTCCCTGCCCCAGGATGTGTGTGGAAGGCTTTAAGAGGGGAGTGGACATGCCCATGGAGGAGAGGGCTAATCATGGCTACTAATAAAAATGGATACTAGTCATGATGCACACCTATTCTTTCCAGGATCATATGAGCATGCCTATTATATTAGTTGCTTTGGAACACAGGCAGGATAATGCTGCTACAGTCGGCTTGCTTGTGGGCTTCCTAGAGGCACCTGGTTGGCCACTGTGTGAACAGACTGCGGGACCTGATGGGCCTTGGTCTGATCCAGCATGGTTTTTCTTATGTTCTTAGGGCCAGACCATGCTTTTTTCTCCCTCTGAACATTTCAAAGCATGCCATCACAAATGCAGAGGGAGAAGGATGGTTAAATGCAGATGATAAATCAGAGATGCCGGCTAATGAGCCTTTCATGCTGATACCAATGCTTCAGAAGTGCATAGATCATATGCTGAGTGTGGGATCAAGAGGGACTCAAGGGGAAGATCCTCCACTTCTGTGAGAAACCACAACATTCAGAAACCAGTGGGGGGACATTTTAACCTTCCAGGACGTTCGGTTGCTGATTTAAGAGTAGCAGTTCACTTCAAAGTGATGTCAAAGGGAGATCAGAAAGAGAGACTGCAGAATTACAACTGATAACGAAGCTCAAGACAATGCATTCTCCTGGACTGAAAATGCCTTTCTTTGTACCTTTTTTGTCCAATTGTCCATTTTCAATAGATTTCCCGCCACACGCTTCAAGCATGCAACAATTCAACACCCGAAAGGGCCAACTCGTCCAATAAAAACTACTAAACGTTTTTTTAAAGCATAAATAGCACTTAGAAGTTCTAAGAGCAGTAGACTCCAAGACAAAATTGTCAGTGTGGCTGGCTCAGGAAGCAATGGGGGTATAGTGTTTGTGACAGTTATTGGAAATAATGGGATAACTATGGATACATATATCAAGAGACGGACAACGTTTGTGATATGTTCCGATGATTTGCTTTGGGATGATACTCATTCGTATGTTTTTAAGGATGTAATTTTAAGTCACACATGAAATCACACACCAAGCTGCCTTGTACTGAATCATATCTTCGGTCCATCAAGGTCAGTACTGTCGACTCAGACTGGCAGCGGCTCTCCAGGGCCTCAGCCACAGGCCTTTTACACCATCTGCTACCTGATCCTTTGAACTGGAGATGCTGTGGATTGAACCTGAGACCTTCTGCATGCAAAACAGAGGCTCCTCCATTGAGCCACAGCCTCTCCCCATTTTTTCATAGTATAATTTTTTCTTTAAAAAATTAAGAACATAAGAAAAGCCATACTGGATCAGACCAAGGCCCATCGAGTCCAGAAGTCTGTTCACATAGTGGCCAACCAGGGGCCTCCAAGAAGCCCCCAAACAAGACGACTGCAGCAGCACCATCCTGCCTGTGTTCCTTTACAGCACCTAATATAATAGGCATGCTCCTCTGATCCTGGAGAGAATAGGTATGCATCATGACTAGAATCCATTTTAACTAGTAGCCATGAATACCCCTCTCTTCCATGAACAAGTCCACTCCCCTCTTCAAGCCTTCCAAGTTGGCAGCCATCACCACATCCTGGGGCAAGGAGTTCCACAATTTAATTAAATGTAATTAAATTACATCCAATTGAATGAAATTCACAATTCCCATAATGCTTACTGGAACAATACAAGCTAAATGGACCACATACAAAGCAAATCCAAGCATTTCCCCCCTGTTTACTGTGGGGGGGGGGATCAGGAATGCTGCACTTGGCAGAAAATGTCATCTGCATTCTCAGGAATTAATTGAGTGAACAAATGATGTCAGCAGTGAAGAAAAATATGGCCTCCTACTCTCTGAAGAACTTGCCAGTTTACAAACGTTCTGCAGAGACACTGTTGTGTGTTGCCCCAAGTTCAGCAGGACAGTAGGGGAGATTGAGAGACCCAGCCTTTTCTGAGGCAGTGCTGAAGATTTGGAACTCCTGTCCTGCAGAATCGTCAGTCTGTTGGCTTTTTGGCAACCAGGCAAAAAGCTGTCCTGGGTTTCGGGATAAGTCTTTCCGCTGTTATGAAGCTATCTTTGTGCTAGCTACTGATTGATTCTTTTTTTTAAAGACTTTTTAGAGTCTCTTTACCTGCTGAATTACTAATTTTCTTATTCCCCCCCCCCACCGCGTTCTGATATTTATTGTTTCAGCGTGGTGTAGTGATTAAGAGTGGTAGGTTGGAGTGGTGGACTCTAATCTGGAGAACTGGGTTTAATTCCCCACTCCTCCACGTGAGCGGCGGAGGCTAATCTGGTAAATCGGGTTGGTTTCCCCACTCCTACACACAAAGCCAGCAAGTCACAGTTCTCTTACAACTCTCTCAGCCCCACCTACCTAACAGGGTGTCTGTTGTGGGGAGGGGAAGGGAAGGTGATTGTAAGCTGGTTTGATTCTTCCTTAAGTGGTAGAGAAAGTCACATGAACACACATGAAGCTGCCTAATACTGAATCAGACCTTTGGTCCATCAAAACCACTATTGCTTACTCAGACTGGCATATAAAGACTGGCATAAGAAAGTTGGCATTTAAAAACCAACTTTTCCTCTTCCTCTTCCTCTTCCTCTTCCTCTTCTCCTCCTCCTCCTCCTCCTCCTCCTCCTCCTCCTCCTTTTTTCTGCCTATTTTGTATGGTAAGGGTCAGAATAGTCTGAGTGAATTGGCCGAAGATCAGCAAGAACAAGAAAAGCAAAAAAAAAGAGAGTGAAAAGCAAAAAAAGAGAGAGAGAGAGAACATGGAAAAAACAATTTATTAAACTTGACAACCCCTACATATTCAACCGTGTATGGACAGGGGGATCCATATAAATATAGACAATTCTGGAAGATAATAGGCAGATAGATTGCAAAACACACATATTTAAAAACAAATTTTGGAAAGGCAGTGATAGCTGAGCTTGCAAGAGAAATAGATAATATAGTGACATCCCAGGGGTCATAGGCCAGTACATAGACGAAGAAGAATAAGAAAGAGAAGGAGGAGGAGGAGTTGGTTTTTATATACAGACTTTTCTCTTACAATCACTTTCCCTTCCACTTCTCACAACAGACACTCTGTGAGTTAGGTGAGGCTGAGAGAGCGTGACTAGCCCAAAATCACTCAGCTGGCTTCATGTGTAGGAGTGGGGAAACAAATCCAGTTCATCAGATTAGCCTCCGCTACTCATGTGGAGGAGTGGGGAATCAAACCCAGTTCTCCAGATGTGAGTCCACCGCTCCAAACCACTGCTCTTAACCACTATACTACTACACCACCAATGTCAATTTCCTCACAGGTCCATTTTAAGAAAACAAAGGCCATTTATGAAATGGAAGGTTTTGCTTTGGGTTTGCTACTCTCAAATGTACATTTTCACCATCCAAATTCTCAAAACTCTGCATGGGGGCTTGTTGTTGAATTTTGAGAATTTGGATGGAAAAAATGCGCATCTCTAGTAAGCGGCAAATCCAAGGCAAAACCTCCCATGCATAAATGACCATACTATAGAATGCACATTATTAGAATCGTACAAACTAATCTCACAGATACTCCCTTTCCGCCTAGCCTACCTCACAGGATTGTTGTGAGGAGTAAAACCAGGGGGGAGGGAGACTTGTGCTCAGCTCCTGGAAGGGTGAGATAAAAAAATATGATAAATAAATAACAGGGGCTGTTGAGGGTCCTTTTCAGAGTGATTAATCGATAGAATGGAATAAGCCCGTTTCCATTCTTGACTTCTAAAATAAACCACAGTCTTTTAAAAAACATTTAAGTGCTAATTGGGAAGTTGCCCAATAAATAATATGCAGGGAGGGGAGAGCTGGCTTTGCAAAAGAATTTCTGAGTCGGCAAAGGAAACTTTCTTTATTACACCCACCCTCTCCTTCTGTTGGCAGGTTTCCCCCCCCCCCTTGAAGTCTTTTATTTCCTGGGAACCAGCAATTAAGAAGATCAGGGCTTTGGGGGGGGGGGGGAATTAGAAAGCTGTATCACGTGTTCTGTCAAACTTGCAGCAAGTGGTGAAGAAACATCTCAAGAACTTTTAACCGTTTCTACCGGGGAAGGATTTCAAGCGCTGTTCCGCTCATGTCTTTTGGGTGTCTTGGAATCTGTCCTGGGAGAGGGAAACTACCAAACCTGAAGGTAGGGGGGTGAGAAGAGAAGAAAAGAGAACGGCCCTGCTGGCAAAAACGGCGACGGACGGTGCTTGCCACCCCTTCTGCTTTCTCGTCTCCTCTTTCTACCTCCAGATATAAGACCTACCTCACTGGATAGCTTCTCAGAGTGGGTTTCCCGTCAAGATTCTCCCACTCGGAGGCTAGGAGAAGGGTGTCTGTGCATGTTTGTAAATTCATGTCACCTGCAGGAGATTGAAACTGATGGTTGCTACTGCCAGGTAAGGTTGGCTTCTTACCACCTCTTTCCTCCTTTTCTGACATGGGCTTCCTTATTTGGGAATCATTCTGAACAAAGGTTGAAAGGGTTTCCAAAAACTGAATGATTTTTCCTCACTGTTTTTTTTTTTTTTAAAGGAGTTGCTGTATTATGGATCCTCGTTTCAAAGATTAATGCTTTCTTATAAGCGGGTATTGCTACATCAGTGGTCAAGAATTAGAAGGATAGGATAGGTAAGATGCTGTATCCTCTGACTCATAAGACTCTTCAAGAAAAGTACTGGATCTTCTGAGTAAATAGCAAACTGTTGCTTTCTATGTCCTCAGACTATACAGGATCTCTTCCTTATTATTTGGGCCATCATACCCTGCGAGAAATTTTGTTAGTCTTTAAGATGCTACTGGACTCTTGCTCTTTTCTACTTATATAGTGAAAACCCTGTTTTGTGCTAGGCTCTTTGGAGTCTGCTTAGTTTGGAATTCTTTAAAGTACCATGTATAATGCAATGTATAATACCATGTATAAAGTACTGTTGTATAATGCAAATGTTGTAGTGGTTGTTGTGTCATTTGGAAATGTGATCAGGTTATTTGGAACTCCTGATTAAGGGAGAAATTTGAAGAAGACTTTTGGAAGCCTCCCTCTGTATGGAGACTCTCTAGGGATTCCAGCTCCTACCCATGCTGCAGGGAGAACTGGACCACAGTTTCAGCATCCAATATATTTGGCCCATCATAAAACCATAGTTGGAAGGGGCCATACAAGCCATCTAGCCACCCCCCTGCATTGATCAGCCTAGAGATGGACGTTTTTTCCACGCTCCAGACATTTATATTTTTTTCTCCTTTCTGTGAAGTTTGTATCTTGTTTTTAGGGAAGAGTGAAAAATGACATGAAACCGATTCAGATCTTAACACAGTTTTTGAAATAAAGCAAGCATATGCAACAGTAGTGGATGAAAGAACTTTGAGGGATGTCCTCTTAATTAAGACCCATGAACTGGTGTGAGGTTGATATAAAAAGGAAACAGCGGCAATGGTTTTAAGGCCATAATTACCCAGTGGGCAGCATTCATAAATGATCCACAGGGGAGGTTGCTCATTGCATCTCTGCATGATGCCCTGCAAATCCTGGCTTTCTCATTGGCCTTTGCTGATAGAGGGTAACGTATGCCATGATGGTCCCAGGTGCTATGAGATCATTTGATCACTCATATTGCAAAGCTGTGGCAAAAATGCCTACGGTCACAGATGATTGCTTGTTGAATCTTAGCATGAGTCTCTGTTAGTGACTCATGCATAAACACAGCAATACCACACAGGGCAAGAGGTGTCTCAACTGAGGGCAAATTATGCTTATTCTTACACATACTCTGTAATTGTTTTCAGGAAAAAGAGTGAAGGTTGCTGTCCATTTTAATGATAACTCTTGGTGATAGCCTATTTGCATAATGGTTAGAAAGTGCTGTAGTAGGAACAGACAGGACCAGGTTCGAATCTCTGCATATACCTATATGCTACAGCTGCAATTCTAAGGACACTTTCCTAGGAATTGACCCCACTGAATTACAGGATAGTTACTTCTGACTAGACCCGTTTAGACTTGCTTCCTAGGTGACGGGGCCAATGACTTGCTCTTTCAGCTGATCCTACATCACAGGGTTGTTGTGAAAATGCAAAGGGACAGGGAGAATCGTGATCATATGCAGTGTTTGCCTGTCTACCATGCTAAGCTCCTGAAAGGAACAATAGATAAGATTTAAAAAAGGAAAGTTGGAAGTAGTGTATTGATTTTCAAACATAATCATGTTGAAAATATTGTCGAAGGCTTTCACGGTCAGAGTTCATCGGTTCTTGTAGGTTATCCGGGCTGTGTGACCATGGTCTTGGTATTTTCTTTCCTGACATTTCACCAGCAGCTGTGGCAGGCATCTTCAGAGGAGTAACACTGTGTTACTCCTCTAAAGATGCCTGCCACAGCTGCTGGCGAAATGTCAGGAAAGAAAATACCAAGACCACAGTCACACAGCCCGGATAACCTACAAGAACCGATAATCATGTTGATTATGGGGGATAGAAATAATAGAATCATAGAATCATAGAGTTGGAAGGTACCACCAGGGTCATCTAGTCCAACCCCCTGCACAATGCAGGAAATTCACAACTACCTCTACCTCCCACATACCCCAAGTGGCCCATACTCCATTCCCAGAAGATGGCCAAGATGCCCTCCCTCTTATGGTCTGCCTAAGATCATAGAATCAACATTGCTGACAGATGGCCACCTCTGCTTAAAAACCTCCAGGGAAGAAGAGCTTACCACCTCCCAAGGAAGCCTGTTCCATTGAGGAACCGCTCTAACTGTTAGAAAATTCTTCCTAATGTCTAGACGGAAACTCTTTTGATTTAATTTCAACCTGTTGGTTCTGGTCCGACCTTCTGGGGCAACAGAAAACAACTCGGCACCTTCCTCTATGTGACAGCCCTTCAAGTACTTGAAGATGGTTATCATATGACCTCTCAGTCATCTTCAGTCTAAACATCCCCAGCTCTAGATCAGGTACAAGCATATCTCGGAGCTATTGAGAGCTCGGTTCTAGACTACCGCAATAAAGCAGATATCGCAATAAAGCGAGTCACATATATATATATTGTTTCCCAGCGCAAATCAAACGTATGTCTACACTATACTAGTCTATTAAGTGTGCAATATCATATTGTCTACAAAAACAATGTACTGTAATAATAATAATGAAAAAGCTTGCAATATTGTGAGAATTACCAAAATGTGATACAGAGACAGGAAGCGAGCACATGCTGTTGGAAAAATGGCACCGATAGACTTGCTCAGAAGCGCAATATCTGTGAAGCACACTAACGTGAAGCGCAATAACACCAGGTGTGCATGTAATAGGTGTCGTTGAAGGCCCTGAGACCCTGGAGAGCGACTGCTAGTCAGAACAGATAATACTGACCTTGATGGACCAGTGGTTTGATTTAATATAAAGGCAGCATGAAAGTAAATCCCATTAATTTCAATGGGATGTATTTGCATGTTGGTTGGCTTAAGCTTTCCGCTCAAGAGCAGCAGAACCAATATTATGTAGTGGTTACAGGATCAGCCTAAGGCTGGTAAGATGTGAATTCAAGTCCCTATGCAGCCATGAGGTCCACTGGTCCCGAGTGGGAATGTCTGCCAGACATTCTCTCTTAGCTTAACCTACCTTACATGATCATTTTGAGTATAAAAGGCGATAAATGCCCCTGATCAGGAGATGCGTGTAGGCACATTTTGAATAGGCACCTTCACATGGTTGCCATTTTTTTCGTGAGGAGTGCACTTCCAACCCAAATCCATTTGGTCATTCTGCTATATTTTTTCTTTACACATCCTAAATTCTTTCTGGATCTTTTAGGTGGTTAAGGAATAGTTAAGCTGTTTCAATAACAGAATAATGGTTCATTGCTCCAGCATTCAAAAAATGCCATCCTAAATTCTTTCTGGATCTTTTAGATGGTTAAGGAATAGTTAAGCTGTTTCAATAACAGAATAATGGTTCATTGCTCCAGCATTCAAAAAATGCCATCCTAAATTCTTTCTGGATCTTTTAGGTGGTTAAGGAATAGTTAAGCTGTTTCAATAACAGAATAATGGTTCATTGCTCCAGCATTCAGAAAGTGCCAATGATAAGGCACAGAGAGTTGGATCCTACGACTTTTCCCAGCTCAGTTGGATGCTATGAGTCTCTTCAGTGCAGTCTTCTTTTAAGGGAGAACAATATTTTCCAATGAAGAATGATTTTGATGGAAACAGGTTAGCCTAGTGGAGAAACGTCTTCTTGGTGTTGTTGAAGGAAGTCTTTCTCTGTTGGGCAGAAGACTTGGTGGAAGGGAGTTAGATTCCAACCCTGTGTCTCTCTGAAGTGTTTTTGCTATGATTCATTCACATGGCTAGATAAAGGGGAAGTCAGTGGCCTTGGGTGGTAGATTTGGGGGGGATGGTGGCCTCCCCATGCTTTTGGGAGGGGAGGGGCCACAGCTCAGTAGAGGAGCATCTGCTTGGCATGTAGAAGGTCCCGGGCTCAATCCATGGCATCTCCAGTTAAAAGGATCATAAGAACATAAGAGCAAAAGAAAAGCCATGCTGGATCAAACCAAGATCCATCAAGTCCAGCAGTCTGTTCACACAGTGGCCAACCAGATGCCTCTAGGAAGCCCACAAACAAGACAACTGCAGCAGCACCATCCTGCCTGTGTTCCACAGCACCTAATATATTCAGCATGCCCCTCTGATCCTGGAGAGAATAGGTATGCATCATGACTGGTATCCATTTAACTAGTAGCCATGAATACCCCTCTCCTTCATGAACATGTCCACTTCCCTCTTAAAGCCTTCCAAGTTGGCAGCCACCACCACATTCTGGGGCAAGGAGTTCCACAATTGAACTGGTAACCAAAAAAAAAAAAAAAAAAACCGCACATGAAAAATGCCCACATGAAAATTGTTCACAGAAAACAACCCACAGTCATAAATGCACACAAGAAAAAAGCCCACATGGAAAAAGCCCACATGGAAAAAACCCACACAGAAAAAATGCACATGAAAAATGCCCACATGAAAATTGCTCACAGAAAATAACCCACGGTCATAAATGCCCACATGGAAAAAAGCCCACACAGAAAAAAGCCCACACGGAAAAAAGTCCACATGGAAAAAAGCCCATATGGAAAAAACCCACACGGAAAAAGCCCAGATGCCCACACGGAAAAAAACCCACACGGAAAAAAGCCCACACGGAAAAAAACCCATATGGGAAAAAAACCCACACGGAAAAAAGCCCAGATGCCCACACGGAAAAAAGCCCAGATGCCCACACGGAAAGAAGCCCACATGGGGGAAAGCCTGCACAGAAAAATTCTCACATTTGAATACTTAATATTATTTATTTGTTTTGTTTTTAATAAATTACAACCATATCATTATTTAACGCTGACAACACATTTCCCATCACATTGCGAGGAGCAGCACTTACTGCTCCCATGTCTTGCCTCGTTTTTGCTTCTGGCAATGTTTGCTGCTGCTTTTTGAGGACAGGAATCATGACAATGCTCTGTTGGTTCTTGAACTATGTTGCCATCTTTTGTTTTTATTATTGAATGGCACTTTATAGAACGATCCTGTCTGCATCTCCAAGTCACCACTCCATTGATAGTGCGAAAAGCGAGATACTCAAACCCCAAGTAAATAATAATTTTATTGTTCTTCTGGCTTCTTGAAAACTCCACTGTTTGCACTACAAAAAAAATTCATAATGTACATTTAAAAGAAATAGCAATAAAATAGTTGTGTGATAATTGTGCAAGTCAGTAGTGTGCCTGTGCAACTCAGACTTGGGGCAAATGCTGAAGTAGGCCTCTGGCACACCTCCCTGCCATCTCCCTGCCCCCAGTCCAGTGTCCTCATCTGGAGGCCTGGTCTACCGCCATAAAAGCCTCTTGGTAGACCTGGCCTCCGGCTGAGTCCCATTGGGAGGCCAGGTCTACCCAAGGGCCCATAGAAGCCAATGAGTAGACCTGGCCTCTGGAGGGGGACGGTTGCCCCCCCTTCAGAGGCCAGGTCTACCTATTGCAACCACTGGGTAGACCTGGCCTCCGGAGGCCCGTAGAAGCCAATTAATAGACCTGTCTTCTGCAAGGGGGGTGGGGGAAGTCAGCCCGATCAAGAGACATTTATGTTGTATCCGTGACAGTATTTTTCCGTGTGGGCTTCTTTCTGTGTGGGATTTTTTCAGTGTGGGCTTTCTTCCATGTGGGCTTTCTTCCATGTGGGCTTTTTTCTGTGTAGGCTTTTTTTCTGTGTGGGCTTTTTTCCATGTGGGCTCTCTTCCATGTGGGCTTTTTTCCGTGTGGGCTTTCTTCAATGTGGGCTTTCTCCCATGTGGGCTTTTTTCCATGTGGGCTTTTTTCTTGTGTGCATTTATGACCGTGGGGTTTTTTCTGTGGGCAATTTTCACGTGGGCTTTTTTCATGTGCGTTTTTTTCATAGAACCAATTGAACTATGTGTTGTGTGAAGAAATACTTCCTTTTATCAGTTTTGAATCTCCCACCCTCCAGCTTCAGCAGATGACCCCATGTTCTAGTATTATGAGAGAGGGAGAAAAGCCTCTCCCTGTCCACTCTCTCCAAACCATGCATAATTTTAAAGACATCTATCATGTCTCCCCTTAATTGCCTTCTTTCCAAGCTAAACCGCCCTAAGCATTTTAACAGCTCCTCAAAGGGCAGTTGCTCTAGTCCCCTGATCATTTTAGTTGTTCTTTTCTGCACCTTCTCAAGCTCTGCAATATGCTTTTTTAGGTGTGGTGACCAGAACTGTACACAGTATTCCAAGTGTGGTCTCCCCATAGATTTGTACAAGGGCAGTATGATTTCAGCAGTTTTATTCTCTATTCCTCGTCTAATTATGGCTAGCTTGGAATTTGCCTTTTTACAGCAGCCGCACACTGGATTGACATCTTCATCAAGTGATCCACTACCACCCCAAGATCCCTTTCTTGGTATGTTGCTGCCAGCACAGATCCCATCAGTGTATATGTGAAGCTGGGATTTGTTGCCCCAATATGCATCACTTTACACTTGCTCACATTGAATCCCATATTTACCATTTTAATGCCCGTTCTTCCAGTTTGTAGAGATCCTTTTGGAGCTCTTCACAGTCCAATTTTGTTTTAACCACCCTAAATAATTTGGTGTCATCTGCAAACTTGGCTACTTTGCTGTTCAATTCCAACTCCAGGTCATTGATGAACAGGTTGAAAAGCACCAGTCCCAACACAGATCCCTGAGGGAACCCACTGCTCACATCTCTCCATTGTGAGAACTGGCCATTGATTCCTACTCTCTGCTTCCTATTTTTCAGCCAGCTCTCAATCCATAAGAGGACTTGTCCTCTTATCCCATGACTGAGGTTGTAGGTGTTGCAAAAAACCTCCACCTGAGATCCTGGAGATCCACTGTCAGACAGAGTAAGCACAGCTGACTTAGATGGATATGTGGTCTGGTTCAGTATGAGGCAGCTTCATGCGCGCATGTCCACATTGCCCTCCCATGCTCATTCTCCAGTGGCCTATGTGCAGGAGTTCCTCAGCAGATGTGAAAACGGTTCCCTGAATGTAGAAAGTATGAAAAATGCTAATGTTCAGGATCCTTTTTTGATGTCTTCTAGATTGACTGAAAGGGAATATTAAGATGGAGAATTCATCCAAAGAAAACACCCAGCTCTTCTTGAAGAACACAGTCCTGTCCATGGACAGGTCTTCTTCAAAATCAGAATCATCAGTATCGAAGGAGAAAGGAACATTCTGTGGAGGAATAAAGGTACAGTTAAAGTTGGGAATTATGAAAGGTGGTTCTTTACAAGTTGCTGAGAATTGCTCCTTGGAGCTGGCTGTTTCCCCTTCTTAAATTTAGTTACCTACTCAAGAAAAGCACAGAGAGCATGCACAGTTTCAGTGACTGGTGCTAATGTAATTTCTGTAGTTTTGCTAAGCTGATTAACTTCTGTAATGACTGAGGAATCCCATAGAACCTGTGTGGTGTAGTGGTTAGAGCATTGGGGAGTGGGACTTGGGAGACCCAGGTTCAAATCCTTACTTTACTATGAACAGGGTTGCCAGCCTCCAGTTGCTGGAGATCTCCCGCTATTACAACTGATCTCCAGCCGATAGAGATCAGTTCCCCTGCAGAAAATGGCTACTTTGGCAGTTGTACTCTATGGCATTGAAGTCCTTCCCCTCTCCAAGCCCCGCCCTCCTCAGGCTCCACCCCCAAAACCTTCACGTATTTCCCGACCAGGAGCTGCCAACTCTAGCCTAACCTGAAAGGGAAAGTTTGTATTTCCGTTATGTGCAAGGTACCAAATGTGTTGTGGAATCGTTAAGTTGCATGAGTATATTTCGTGAAGTGCGCATTGTTTTATGTGCGCGTGCAACAGGGGAAGTGGTAGAAAGTGGTTCAATAGTGGGTCTTGCCCCCTACCCTAATGCCACTGCATTCTGCAGTCCCCAACTTTGCACTCCAGTTTATTTCACCAGCAGCTGTTGCAACCTTGAATCCCAAGAGTCCATGCTGATGACAACTGTGTCTGTGTGTGTGGTAGGGTTGCCAGGTCCCTCTTCGCCACCGGCAGGAGGTTTTTGGGTCAGAGTTTAAGGAGGGTGTGGTTTGAGGAGGGGAGGGGCTTCAACGCCATAGAGTCCAATTGCCAAAGCGGCCATTTTCTCCAGGTGAACTGATCTCTATTGGCTGGGGATCAGTTGTAATAGCAGGAGATCTCCAGCTAGTACCTGGAGGTTGGCAACCGTAGTGTGTGTGTGGGGGGGTGTCAGAATCTTCTCCAAGTCTCTGGGCAGACTGGCACTGAACTGAGTCCCCCCGTTTGGAGAATTAAAAGCAAGTTGTGTTCATTAAACTTGCATTACGAGACAAATCAGATCATTCCCCTTCTGCCTGCTTCGAGGGTAATCCGATTGCCTCACTGAATAAACCTCCAGTTGCCACTGAACCACCCAGGAAGCGGCTTATGGCCTCCCAAAATAGACAGACAATAATATTAGTGCCAGCAGTTTCCCTCACCGGTGAAGTGAGGAAAAACCTCCTACCGGTAGCGAAGAGGGACCTGGCAAACCCTGCCATATGGGCTAGATGCTTGCCTTGACAGAAAGAATGAAAGCAGAGGGGTTTTTTTTGTCAGAGTGCGAAATCTGGCAGCCGATAATTGCTGCATCCCTGCAGGGTAGTCCAGGCTTATACACAGCTGTGCCAATTATGCTGAGAGGGGAGATTGAGTCCAGTCTCTCAGATTGAATCCCAAGGGGGCAACTATAGCAGGAGTCCCCAGCGTGGCACCCATGGGTGCCATGGTGCCCGCCAAGTGTTTTTAGGAAGTGGGTGGGCCAGGTAGGGCTTTTGCCCAGCAAGGCTTCTGGTTGACCATTGAAGATTGGATTGGCTGTGCAGATTTTTTTTTTTTTTTTACAATGTTGATTTGGCAGCAGCTGCCACCCCAGCACAAAGATCTGCACTGTGTTACTGAAGTTAAGCTGTGGCAATCGCGTTCTGCTCGGCTCCGCCTCCTGCAGCAGCCATTTTGTGGCTGCTATTTTGTGGCTGCGCCCACCACGCCGCTGGACTGTAGCATCACCTGAGCTCTTAATGGTTCCCCTGTTCTTTTGCAGATCTTTCTGGGTGCGTTGTCTTTTGTTTACTTTGCAAAAGCTCTATCAGGAAGCTACCTAAAAAGCACCATCACCCAAATAGAAAGAAGATTTGACATTCCTTCTTCTCTGGTTGGCCTAATAGACGGGAGCTTTGAAATTGGTATGTGATATAACCAAAGCGCTTGAGTCGTGTACATGTTTCCCCCAAAGTAGTTTTCTTATGGGCCTTCTTCTCAGATCAGCTTCTCCTTTCTATGTTTCTTCAAGGGAATCTTTTGATAATAATATTTGTAAGTTACTTCGGAGCCAAACTGCATAGGCCAAAGATCATTGGAGCCGGCTGCCTCATCATGTCGCTTGGAACATTTATAATAGCAATGCCACAGTTCTTTATGGGCCAGTAAGTATATCATACTTTGTAGCTAAGAATTCAGAAAGAAATGCATGCCTCGGTCTTGAACACATGAAGCTGCCTTATCCTGAATCAGACCCTTGTCTACTCAGACCGGCAGCGGCTCTCCAAGGTCTCAGGCAGAGGTCCTTCCCATCACCTACTTGCCTAGTCCCTTTAACTGGAGATGCTGGGGATTGAACCTGGGACCTTCTGCTTGCCAAGCAGATGCTCTGCCACTGAGCCACAGCCCCTCCCCTTCCTGTACTAGCCTAGTATGATAGTGACTGTAAGAACGAGGGTGGGGATAAGAAACTGTGGATGGTTTTCCAGTGGCCCACAGAAACCAGAACGGAAAGGTCTAAATTAATTTGTGTAACACCATTCAAATTCTCAGCTAGTGACAAAATTTGGGATTGCTAACAAACTTAGGCAGTATTGTCGAAGGCTTTCACGGTCAGAGTTCATTGGTTCTCGTAGGTTATCCGGTATACCGTGGTCTTGGTATTTTCTTTCCTGACGTTTCGCCAGCAGCTGTGGCAGGCATCTTCAGAGGAGCCAGCCACAGCTGCTGGCGAAATGTCAGGAAAGAAAATACCAAGACCACGGTTACACAGCCCGGATAACCTACAAGATCCAATAAACTTAGGCAGTCTTTTGAAAAAGGTTTAGACCATGAGTGTCAAACATAAGGCTCAAGGGCCGGATCAGGTCCCTTGATGGCTCTCATCCGGCCCGTGAGCCAGCTAAGGCAGCCCCCTCCCAATCTGTGCTGGGTGGGTGGGGTTGCCAGGTCCCTCTTTGCCACCAGAGGGAGGTTTTTGGGGCAGAACCTGAAGAGGGTGGGATTTGGGGAGGGGAGGGACTTCAATGCCATAGAGTCCAATGGCCAAAGCAGCCATTTTCTCCAGGTGACCTGATCTCTATCGGCTGGAGATCAGTTGTAATAGCAGGAGATCTCCCGCGACCGCCTGGAGGTTGACAACCCTAGGCCCACATAAACCAGAACAGAAAGGCCTAAATTAATTTGGGTAACACCATTCAAACTCTCAGCTAGTGACAAAATTTGGGATTGCTAACAAACTTGGGCAGTCTTTTGAAAAAGGTTTAGTCCATGAGTGTCAAACATAAGGCCCAAGGGCTGGATCAGGCCCCTTGCCCATGAGCCAGCTGAGGCAGCCCCCCTCCCCCAATCTGGGCTGGGTTTGTGAGTCTGCTGTGGGATCGCCAGCCAAGGCAGCCACCCCGCCCCCAGTCCTGAGGTGTCAATTATCTAAGACCGTTAAATAAAAGAAAATACTGCAAGAGTGTTATTGTTTTAAGCATGTTCATATTTTAAGTTAAAAAAATTATGAACCAGCGTGGTGTAGTGGTTAAGTGTGGTGGTTTGGAGGGGTGAGCTCTAATCTGGAGAACAGGGTTTGATTCCCTACTCCTCCACATGAGCGGCGGACACTAATCTGGTGAATCGGGTTGGTTTCCCCATTCCTACATATGAAGCCAGCTGGGTGATCTTGGGCTAGTTACATTCTCTCAGCCCCATCTACCTCACAGGGTGTCTATTGTGGGGAGGGGAAGGGAAGGTGATTGTAAGCTGGTTTGAGTCTTCCTTAAGTGGTAGAGAAAGTCAGCATATAAAAACCAACTCTTCTTCTTCTTACAGTAAAAAATAATATAATTAATTGGCTTTGCCTGTGTCTTCTATAAAGTTTGTATCTCCATTAAATTTTATGGTCCACACAGCCCGGCCCAACCAACTGACATATATGTCATATCCAGCCCTCATAACAAATGAGTTCGACAACCCTGGCCTAGACAGATTCAAGGAAAACAGGTCTATCCAAAGTTAATTAAATGGGACTAGGCCAGTTCAAGAGGTTTTATTGCCCCAAGCAAAGAGAGGGGCCATGGCTCAATGGTATAGGATCTACTTGCCATGCAGGGGGTCCCAGGTTCAATCCCAGTATATTTAGCTAACAGGCCGTAAGTGATGCGAAAGACCTCTACCTGAGACCTTGGAGAGCCACTGCTAGTCAAAACTGTCCTTGATAGACCAAGGATTGGATTCAGCACAAGGCAGCTTCATGCATTCATGTGTTCCATGTGAACCTGTCACCTCATGGGCCTGAACTGTGGTTATCGATAGGTGGTGGCCGGAGATCTCCCGCTATTATAACTGATTGCTAGATAATAGAGATCAGTTCCCCTGGAGAAAATGGCTGCTTTGGAAGGTGGACTCTATGGCATTGTACCATGCTGAAGTCCCTCCCCTCTCCAAGCCACGCGTTCCACAGGCTCCACCCCCAAAATCTCCAGTTATTTCCCAACCTGGAGCTGGCAACCCTATTTATTGAGCTGGGTCCACTGGGGCTTGGCATCTCCCGTGCCACTGACGGTTGAGACTCCTCTGAGCCCCTGCGCCCTCCTTATAACTTCTTATAACTTATAACTTCTTAGATGTCCTTAAATGGAACATTTGTGTCATGGTATGCAGAGTACCAAATGCGGGGGGGGGGGGAAGGTTGCCATCTTCTTATCTTTGTTGTGAACTGAAGGACTCTGCAATACGCTGAATGTATATTTTCCCCCACATTTGAGTAGCACAAATTCTGGTAAAGAAGCTGTTGGTTTCCACACACAGCTATAGGTATGAGGTCTTTTCTTCCTCCTCCAATTCAACGGTCGGCATCTCCCCGTGTCTGCAGGATCAAAATCAAATAACCGTCTCGGTCTTGGAAAGATCACAGGGCAAAATGCAGGCAGGTAAGAAGAGTTTGAATTGTTTCTCTTAATTTTGACACCTGAACTGTCCCTAGAAGCTAAAATGGTCAACTGAAGTTGTCGTACTTTGAATAATAGAATCATACAGTTGGAAGGGACCACCAGGGTCATCTAGTCCCTGCACAATGCAGGAGATTCACACCTACCTCCCCCCCACCCCCCCAGTGACCTCTACTCCATGCCCAGAAGGTACTTCAGTCACATTATTAGAAGACAAGAGTCACTGGAAAAAACAATAATGCTAGGAAAAGTTGAAACAGCAGGAAAAGAGGAAGATCCAACATCATGGATTGACTCTATAAAGGAAGCCAGTAGGCAAGACCTGAGCAAGGCTGTTAACGATAGGACATTTTGGAGGACATTGACTCATAGGGTCGCCATGAGTTGGAAGCAACTTGACGCCACTTAACACACACATTTGGTAACCTGCAAGAATATCCTATTTAGTGGTCCTTCTCACATCCTGTTTTTACTTAGCGTCTGTGTCTCTCAAAGGGAAAGGGTAGACACATCATAAGCCACGTTCTTGTTACATAAGCAAGACTACTCATCCTCATTCTCTTGGCTTTGCGCATATAGGATGTGAAAAGGAAGCTGGGACTTCCATGTGGATCTATGTTTTGCTGGGGAATCTACTTCGCGGCATTGGAGAAACCCCAATTCAGCCACTGGGGATTGCCTACATTGATGATTATGCCACCGAGGAGAGTGCAGCTTTTTACATTGGTACAATCATCTCTTCTTTAAGACAATAATAATCTTTCTGTGTCTCTTTTGAACACACGGTATCTGAAGAAGTGAGCTATGATTCGAGAAAGCTCATACCCTGCCAGAACTTTTGTTAGTCCTTAAGGTGCTAAACTGGACCCTTGCTCTTTTCCACTGCTACGGTCAGACTAACATGGCTACCTATCATGATCTATCTTGAACACACTGTGTTACTCTAAATCAGATCTTGGTCTGTCGAGGTCAGTATTCTCTGGCCGGCCAGCAGTGACTCTCCAGGGTCTCAGGTGGAGGCCTTTCACATCACCTGATCATTTTAATTGTAGATGCTAAAGACTGAACCTGGGACCTCCTGCATGTGAAGCATATGCTCAGATGCTCTGCTACTGGGCCACAGCCCCTCCCCGTGGTTTACTGTTATTTTACTAGTGTAGCCTAACTACTTTGTATACCACCTTTTTAAAGTGGAAAAGCGGCTTATATGTCTTTAAATAAAGAACACCAACCTGGTATCTCCTCCTTGCAAAACTAGTAACCTGCCATAGAACCATGTCTCCTTGGCACAACTGTCAAAAGCGTGTTCAACAGCTCTTTTGCACATGAATGCCCTCTTTCTCCCTCTGCCACACTAGATTGGTTCTTCCCCTTTTATCTGGTGGATTCCACTTGCTGACCTTCTGTAGAATCAAATCCAATGATTTTCAGGTTAGGGCAGCCATTTTTAATTTCCTCCAAATTTGCTTATATTGGATGGGTTCCCTGTGTCAAGTAGGTCAGGAGATGGGATTGGGTTCAGTGTCAAATATTTTGCATGCAGGAGGTCCCAGTTGAGTCCCTCTAACTTCTCCAGTTAAATAATCTCAGATATCTCGTGTTGGGGAAAGACCTTTCTCTGTTACAGGACCCTGGAGAGCAGCTGCCAATCCGCTAGGTAGCCCAGTGGTTCAGATTGGTGCATCTCTTACGGTGTGAGTAAACCACCACAAGCAAGAATGGGAGGTGTGTATGCCACCACAAGCCACCTCCTTGTGGTTTGGGACATGGCTTGCACAGGCAAAGTAACCACCATAGGCAAAAATAAATGGGAACTTGTTGCACCTTAATGCGTAACTCAATTTTATTCCAGCAGAAGTGTTCATGC
Organism: Euleptes europaea; assembly: GCF_029931775.1. Classification (NCBI taxonomy): domain Eukaryota; kingdom Metazoa; phylum Chordata; class Lepidosauria; order Squamata; family Sphaerodactylidae; genus Euleptes; species Euleptes europaea. Next base: position 111,632,180 of record NC_079314.1, read on the forward strand.
ACTAGAGTCCACTTCTTCTGATGCAACGCAGTGGATTTTTGCAGGAAGGCCTTTTGTGTGGGAGGCATATAAAAATAAACAGCAAGGTCAAGGGGGCCATGAAGTATGCGGTGGATTGTAATTATGTAAAATTCAAATTGAACTGAGAAAAATGGAGACAGTTTGCTAGTTTTGCTAAGCAAATTAACAAGTGTCAGAAGTGGAGAGTCCCAAGTTTTGCCAAAGTAGTAAACACCATTAGTGAGTTAGTAATCCCAAGTCTGTGTTAAAATCTTGGGAGCAAGTAGTGTGTATCCTCTTAATGAATTCCCGTTCAGCACTTTCACATTGGATTTTCCCTTTGAGCTTCTTTGTTGTTTTTTTCAAGAGTATTATGATCAACAACAAAATGTCCTGGAAGAATGAGCAGGTTGCTCTTGTGAAACAGCCCTTCATTCATAAATATGATCTTGGGTGCAAGAGATCAGAACTGGGGCATAGCTCATGAAATATTGGTCATTCTTCCATCAATCACCCTATAATGCTTTCTTTTTTAGTATGAAAAAATTACCATTTTCAATCTCACATGCTATTCTGCTTTTCTCCCCTTAACAGGGTGTGTGCAGACAGTCGCAATTATAGGCCCTATATTTGGCTTCCTTTTAGGGTCCTTGTGCGCCAAGCTTTATGTAGACATTGGTTTTGTAGACATGGGTGAGTCTGAACCAGTTTTAAATGTGATTTTGTATTTCTAACTTCTTTTGAATCGATTATTTCTATCGTACATAGACACTGTACACATAAAAATCACTGGAGTGACTGATTTTCAACTGTACAGTATCTGTCCATATGTAATTGTGAACAAATTACCAGTTTTAGAAAATAAATTTCATACACTGATCTTTAAAGCCCTAAATGGTTTTTTGACCTGCATACCTGAAGCCTCCTCCCTTATGGACTGACTGCTGCAGTCATCTTCTGAGGACCAATTTGGGTGTCCTCGCTTTCTGAAATTAGGCAGGTGGCAACCCAGGATGGGGCCTTCTTGGTTGTGGCACCAAAACTATGGAATTCTCTCCCCAAGGAAACTCATCTGTGGTGTCGTGCTTAAGAGTGGTGGTTTGGAGCAGTGGACTCTAATCTGGAGAACCGGGTTTGATTCCCCACTCCTCCACATGAGCGGCAGACACTAATCTGGTGAACTGGATTTGTTTACCCACTCCTACACATGAAGCCAGCTGGGTGACCTTGAGTTAGTCACAGCTTTCTTAGAGTTCTCTCAGCCCCACCTACCTCACAGGGTGTCTGTTGTGGGGAGGGGAAGGAAAGGTGATTGTAAGCCAGTTTGATTCTCCCTTAAGTGGTAGAGAAATTTGGCATATAAAAATAAACTCCTCCTCCTCCTCCTCCTCCTCCTCCTCCTCTTCTTCTTCTTCTTCTTCTTCTTCTTCTTCTTCTTCTTCTTCTTCTTCTTCTTCTTCTTGTTTCCAGCTTTCACCTGCAGATGAAAACTTTGCTTGGTATGTTTGTCATTCCCTCAGTGATCCCTCCTTCCTGACCAATGTTTTAAGGATTATTATGGATATTTTAGTTCCAGTTTTAATCATGTATTTTTGCTGGTTTTAATAGTTTTTAAGATGTGATTTTACTAAGTATGTTTTTAATTTGCTAGCTTCCTTGGTGGCCCTTTTGGGGGCAGTAAGAAGGGGTATAAATTCTGTAAAATAAAGGAAAAAATAACTCCCATCTACAGGATTGGACTTTGGTAGCAATGTGCAATTAAAATTTGCAGGTGTATAACACCTGGGAATCAGCCACTGTGTACAGGTTGCTGGTCCTACTGTGCATTGATGAACAATGACCCCCCTCCCCAGGCTTGGACCTCAACAATTACTAATGTTGGCAAGCATCTCTCTCTTTGTAAAGGGAGAAATGGGTAGAAGAAAGGCTTTATTAAATACAGGACAGGGCTTTCTTGCAATTTCAACAATTGTGCAGACCCATTGCAAGCATTCAGTTTCCCATGACTCTTGGGTATGGATGCGGCCAATATATACTGTGGAAAGTCAGCTCTTTTAAAATTCTCCCGGAAGGGTTTTTTTCGAGGTAGAGTCACCAAGTTCGCAGCATAGATTCAAGGAACTCTCCTTGCATGAACCCCAAAGTTTGGTAAAGTTTGGGTCAGGGGATCCAATTTTATGGGGTCCTGAAGGGGTTGCCCCCTCCTCCATAGAGAAGCATTGTAAACATTACAATGCTTCTCTATGGAGGGTGACCCCTTCAGGACCCTATAAAATTGGACCCCCTGACCCAATCTTCACCAAACCTCAGGGTCCATGCAAGGAGCATCCCTTGAAACTACTCTGAAAATGTGGGGACTCTACCTCCAAAAATGCCTCCCCCAGAGCTTATTAAAAAAATCCCCATAGGGAAAAGCCTGGGGAAATCCAAAGCCGAAAAAACTGAATATTCGGCTTTGGCTTTATTCCCAGTTTTAATATTCAGCTTTAATTAAATCTGAAAGTAGCCAAAAAGGCCTTTTTCAGATTTATTTTTGGTTCGGGTTTATCGATATGCACAACCCTAGTAAAGACCATAGAGACTGGGAGAGTTTCTAGAGGGACACGAAGAAAATGATATCACCCCCAAACTCCACCCTCCCCAGGCATTACCCTAACAATCTCCCAGCGTTTGCCAGAGAAGGGCTGGCCACCTTGTATGCCCCTCATTTTTCCAAGTATCGGCCACATGTTCAGAACTTATGCAAGAGCAAGGCTCCGGTGCAAACAAGACGCTACATGCAAGATTAACTGCAGTAGAAGTGCTGATTATTTGGATCAGGCTACAGAGTACATAGAAAACACTGTGAGCCAAAGGATGTTTGAGAATCTTTGACGTTGTTCCTGTTGATGATGGATGGCTCTGACATCTTTTTCCCCACCTTCTGCAGAGAGTATAACTATAACTCACAAGGACTCTCAGTGGGTAGGAGCTTGGTGGCTTGGCTATTTAATAGCCGGCATCATCAGTGTGGTTGCCGCGATCCCTTTTTGGTTCTTACCCAAGGATCTTCCAAGACTGGAGACCCGGAAAGATTCCAGCACTTCCTCTGAGCAATCCAAATTCATTACGGATGATAACAGAGACCATCATATAGCCTATCAAGAGCAAGTCAAGATCCTTGAGATGGCCAAAGGTCAGTCGATGCGGCTTATTCATTTACTCTTGAGTCGGGCTTGGATCAGAATTTTGATGCAGATATTGGAACTGTCTCAACTTGTGATTCTAATGCGTAGCAATTAGTTTCTGTCACCCAGGATGTGGGCAAGGTGGATTTATGTCCAGTTTATTGACGAGTTGTGGGATGATGGCGAGATTATTGCAAAAGGGGTGGCAAATCCGAACAAATCCAAACAAAACTGAAACTCCCACGTGGAAGCAATTTAGGAAGACTGTTTGGCCTGCAAAAATGCCCCCTCAGTGTTGACTTCCAGTCTCTTTGTTAATACAATGAGCCACTGTTTTGCTTTTCAGATTTTTTGCCGTCGCTTAAGAGCCTCTTTGGAAATCCAGTTTACTTTTTATATCTCTGCTCCAGCGTTATCCAGTTCAATTCCTTAATCGGCATGGTGACCTACAAGCCAAAATATATTGAGCAGCAGTTTGGGCAGTCATCTGCAAAGACAAATTTTGTCATAGGTATGTCTTGGGTATAGGTAAGTCGTAGGTGCCTGCATGTGCCGAATTTGGAGACTAGGATATAGGATGGGAGCAAGCTGTATGTTTCAATATCCTTGTGCAATGCCTGTTTGGGCTTATCCATGTGTACATATAAATGCGAGCACTCATTTGCTTGAAAAATGTCCTACCGCATCGTGCAAAGTGACTATTACCAGAAGATTAAAACCGTCACTCAATAATAATTCCAGGGGGAGGGGATGTTAGTCTGTTACGACAGAAGCAGAAGTCCAATGGCATCGTAAAGGCTAACTAAAGTTCTTGTAGGTTATCCGGGCTGTGTAACCGTGGTCTTGGAATTTTCTTTCCTGACGTTTCGCCAGCAACTGTGGCAGGCATCTTCAGAGGATTAACACTGAAGGACAGTGTCTCTCCTTCAGTGTTAATCCTCTGAAGATGCCTGCCACAGTTGCTGGCGAAACGGCAGGAAAAAAAATTCCAAGACCACGGTTACACAGCCCGGATAACCTACAAGAACCAATGAACTCTGACCGTGAAAGCCTTCGACAATATTTCTAACTAAAGTTATTCCAATGTAACTTTTTGTGAGTTAGAGCTCACCCTACTTTGGCCCAAATGTATGTGTCTTTCCAAGTAAAGCAAAGTATATTCCTGTAAGGCACGTAAAATTTGTCAGGGAGGTTCGATGCATCTCTACCTCCCTCCATCATACCCTTACAGTACAACTCTAAGCAGATGCTAGTGGGCTTAGGAGGATTTTGCTAAGGACTGTGCTGTTCATTTGCTAAAACCGAAAATCTGAGATTTGGTGTCTGCTATGCTGGTAGAAGGAGTGGCATGACCTTATGGCAGGGTTCCCCAACATGGTGCCACCCTCCAACACCTTTCCTAGCTCCTGCCAGTGTTTTAAGAAAGTGGGGGCCCAGGTGGGGCCTAGGGTTGCCAGGTCCCTCTTCGCCACCAGTGGGAGGTTTTTGAGCCAGAACCTGAGGAGGGTGGGGTTTGGGGAAGGGAGGGCTTCAATGCCATAGAGTCCAATTGCCAAGGCGGCCATTTTCTCCAGGTGAACTGATCTCTATCAGCTGGAGATCAGTTGTAATAACAGATTTCCAGCTAGTACCTGGAGGTTGGCAACCCTAGCAAGGCCCATGCTCAGCAGGGCTTCTGGTTGATCGTTGGAAACTTGATTGTGAAGATTAAAATTACCACAGTGTTGGTTTCATGCTCTCCTCTCACTCTTCCCAGGGTTGCCAACCTCCAGGTGGTGGTTGGAGATCTCCTGCTATTACAACTGATCTCCAGCCAATAGAGATCAGTTCCCCTGGAGCAAATGGCCGGTTTGGCAATTGGACTCTATGGCATTGAAGTCCCTCCCTTCCCCAAACCCCGCCCTCCTCAGGCTCTGCCCCAAAAACCTCCCACCAGTGGTGAAGAGGGACCTGGCAACCCTATTCTTCCCCACTGTAAATTAGTCATCTTGTCCCCTGCGCTTGGGGTTCCTGTGTGTGATTGGCTCCTCCTCCTTTGGTGGCCATTGTGTGGTTGCTCCCACCACCCTGTGTCAGAATTCCAAAGGACATCATTTTAGGCTGCTGGATGTCGTTTTTATGTGGTTTTTATGCCCCTGGCTTGTTTTTTTAATTGCTCGTTTTAATATTGATAATTCCAATTTCATTAGTTTTTATGGTCTAATTGTATTGTTTTTTCTTTCTGAGACACCTCAACATCTATATGCACCCCCCCGCGTAACTGGTCTGGAGTTTATTGCTATATCTGTTGATGGACAGGTGCCACCCCGAGCCCGACCATGGTCGGGGATGGACGGGATAAAAATCTAATGAATAAATACATAAATAAATGATATAAATTTTCTAAACAAATAAATTAAAAGTGACGGGAATCATTCCGGTAGCACATCCAGTGGATTTCTTGCTGTTTCTTCTCCATTTTAAAATAACGAATCAGAACATTGCTACTGGGATTAAGGGGCTCTTGTTATCTTGTAAAAAGACCAGCAGGCCAACTGGTTTCAGCTTCAGACCAATTGTTGGCCATGGGCTGCAGGTTCCCTGCTTCTTCTAAACTGTGTACATTCCTTGAAGATAGCAGCTGGCATTTCTTGGCATGCAACTGAATAAATTGTAGGGTAATCTGTAAGCGCTCAGGAGCCAGGGCACTCCAAACAATTCCTGTCCACAGCACAGTGCCTTCCATTGTGCCTTCAGGCTTTTCTTAGTGTTAAGCCTTTAGCTATGTGTGAAACGATTTAAGACTTTGCAAAGTGTAAGAAGTATAATTTATGAAGAACATGCAAAAGGTTTAGTGCTGTTACTGCAGTTTAATAATGCAGGTCACCAAAACAAGCTCAGAATATCTTGTGTTTAGGAAGGAGACAAGTAGAGGTCTTTTGTGCATGGCTGTTTCACTCACCGTCACCCCTCCAACGACATCAGGTCTTTGTGTTATGCATGCCATTTCCGACTGTCAGGGGTCGCCTTGCTCTCCCCCTGTATTTCCCTGCATTTTGTCCGCGTTTTCAGAGACCTTTTTTATCTTGAAAATGCGAGCAAAACGTAGGGAAACGCAGGGGGAGAGCGAGGCAACCTCTGATGATCAGAAATGGCATGCATGATCAATACAAAGACGCGAAGTCATTGGAGGGGTGACAGAGAGTGAAAAAGCTATGCATAAAAGACCAGAGATGTGGCGGGTTGCCATTTCCAATTCTGACTTTTAACAACTGAGAAAAATATGTGAAAAAATTATTCTGTGACAAGAGCTCAGGGTTCTTTAGGAGGGATCAACATCCGAGGAATTTTGAGGGATAAAAAAAGTATTTCAATAGGTCTAGCAAATTTTCTACGGGGTGTTCCACCCACTGTATTGACTTTCCTCTTTTGGACTGCAGGTCTCATCAATATTCCTGCAGTGGCCCTTGGGATATTCTCAGGGGGACTGATTATGAAGAAATTCAGGCTGAATGTTTTGGGGGCAGCAAAGCTTTCCTTGGCCTCCTCCTGCTTTGGCTACCTGCTGCTCCTTTCACTGTTTGCAATGGGTTGCAAGAATGCTGACGTGGCGGGCCTGACCATCTCCTACCAAGGGTTTGTCCTCTTGAATCTCCTTTCATTTTTTCAGCAGTGTGCTTTATGGCAGTTTTGCAGCAGTGTGAGTCAGCCAGAGATATGCAATCACACATTGCCAGTTGCTTCTTTTCATCAAAACTAGGCAGGAGAAGGTAGGCCCCAATGACAAGGAGAAATAAGATAAATGTTTTGTTGTTAATTGTGTCAGCCTTAAATCCTGCCCTTAATGTTACAGATAAAACTCTTCTGGACGCTCATTTTTGTAGCTTGTGTATTGCTTCATTTTTTTCTCTTCTCTGTGTGTTTTGCTCCCTCTAGTGGTCACTTCGATATTACATTGTTGTATGTCCAGCATATTTCCCTGCAGTTTTAAAGTGGAGGAAAATATGCCAGACATACATGATGTAATATCAAAGTAACCACTAGAGAGAGCAAAATACATGCAGAAAAGAAAAATACACTGAAGCAATAGGGACACACAAGAGAAGAAAATGAGTATGCAGAAGAACCCATAGTATTGTAAATACGTAGTTTGTAGGTATTTAATAGGGTTGCCTACACAAGGCTGACAAGCGACTAGAGATTCACAGAGGTAGTGAGTGTCCTTGCAGTCAATGTAATGATGTTGCTGGTGACATACGGATGTCACTTCTTGTGTGTCTGGAAGAGATATCATCACATCACCGGGGATGGTCTAGCATTTGAGCCAAACTCTATGATTTAACCATAGAGTTTGGCCAGAAAGCTGGAGATTCCCTAGCGATGCCCTGATGTCAGTTCTAGTCACATGGGAAGTGACATATACACATTGGTATGCTGGCATCCTCCCCATTTTCCCCTTAATTTTTCTCCCATCGCCTAGCCAAGTGGCAGCGGGAAGGGCCTGCTGGCAGTGGGAGATCCCCCGTCCCCAGTGGGAACTTGGGAACTACTCACAGTGGCAACAGTGTGACCACACTAAAGTTCTCCTTACACCTCTCTTGCTTCCTCCCCTTGGCGGTTGCTGTTTCCCTCCATCACTGTTATATAGCTCTGAAGCAATCTAGCAATTACAGATGATTAAATAAAAAGCCTGAAAAAAGCTCTCTAGCGGCAGGGTGGCTGTAGGGCTTGAGACCAGAAAAATGGCACCAGTGTGCGAGGGGCCTTCAAAAATGTGCACCTTCCTGTCTACATGGTATACAAAGCTACTTTGACTGCAGTTCTTCCAAACCAGGTTTGGGAACAAACACAGCAAAGCAAGACAAAGTGGGCAATTAGGGGACAATGTTGTATGGATGCTCCCATTTTGATACCAAACTGGAGCAAAACATCTGTTTGGAAGCAAACTAAGATGTGAAGGCATCCCTCCTATGAAGTCAATGAGAATCTCATGAATATCCGCTTGTCTTCTCTACAGTCACCACCAGATCTCTCGATATGAACCAACTCTGTTTTCAGAGTGCAATTCGGGTTGCATTTGCTCCAAAAACGAGTGGGATCCCATATGCGGGGAAAATGGAGTCACCTACATCTCGGCCTGTCTTGCTGGCTGTAAAATGTCCAACGGAAGTGGGAAAAACATGGTAGGTGGGTACTTCCTGCTTGACTGTGTCACATAGGCTGGAGCAAGTGCAGATAACTATCCGTGGCTCTTGTGTTGATGGTAAAATGTAAACAGTCAGTGGCAATCTGTTTTTCCCACCTGATGGATCTGAAACAAAGGAGGGCGGACATGCTAGCAAGATTTAACGTGTTACTATCAGCAATATTACAGGGGAGATTTAAAAAAAAATACCACTTGCAGCAAGGTTATGCCCTTGTGTGGGTTGGAGATTGGCATATGTGTGTACCTTACAGTAGTTCCTGTTCTTAAATGTCACTTGCTCCATTTCAGATATTCTATAACTGCAGTTGTGTGGAAATCACAGAGTTTTCGTCCAGACCTTCCTCAGCTGTGGTTGGACCCTGTCAAAAAGGAAATGAATGCCCCAAAATGTTTCTCTACTTCCTGGTCATATCAGTTATCACCTCATACACACTCTCCCTTGGAGGCACCCCTGGATATATATTACTTCTAAGGTGAGAAGCTTTTATTTCTATTTCCCACTGAACGCTGATCCAGATACTGGAAACAGACAAGGCTGCCAAGCCCCTGGTTGGGGTGGGGGATATCCACCCACTTCTCTCTTTGCTTGCCACTGCTTTGAGTGGCAACAAAGGAAATTTTTTTAAAATGCCAGATACAGAATCAGAGGAGCTCTAGGAATTGTCAGAAACTCTATGTTTTACCATAGCATTTCCAGTGATTCCTAGAGCTACCTATGTCACTTCTGATTTTTTTTACATGATGATATCATGCCAGTTTTATGCCCTCCATATCCTCACCCATAGCCCTCCCACCAGTATCCTGTCACTGCCAGGCAATTCTATAAACAGAGGACCATAGGAGTGCTCCAGTTAACAAGAGAAGCAGTTGCCTCTAGCCGTACACAGTCTTACGTAGACTTACTCCAGCCTAAGCTGTCAAGGAGGGGAAAGGACCACCTAACCCTCTACCTTGGGTCCTAAAGGGGAAAAGGCAAGTTCTGGCAAGGTTGGCCTTAATTTACCTTCTTGCCCAGCCTAGGCAAAAGCCGTAGACAAATGCTCAAGGGGGGCTGAGACCACTCAGTTTCCCCTAGGTAGTGCTGCCACCAGTCCCAGTCAGGGACACCTTTTCCCTGTTGCCTCAGCAACCACATGCCAAGCTTGCAGAGTAGGACTCCTGCAAGCTGGGTGACAAATTCTTGGTAATGTGTAGCCTAGTCAAAGCCACTAGAAAATAGCTTAGAGCCAACAGAGTTTAAGGAGCCAGTCACCTTATACCGTATTTTTCGCTCCATAAGATGCACTTTTTTCCTCCTCAAAAGTGAGGGGAAATGTGGGTGTGTCTTATGGAGTGAATGTGCGTCTTATGGACCCTAGCCCAGTCCATAAGACGCACATTCTAGCTTGGAAGGAAGGCAGGCGGGGCGCAAAGAGCCGGCTGGGCGCGCCAGAACAATGCAAGCCAGTGTTCCCCGCCCCGACGGCCAGCTGGGAGGCGGGCGGGCCCGCTCTGTGCTCCCCCCCGCCTCCCAGCTGGCCTTCGGGGCAGGGAATGCTGGCTTGTGTCGTTCTGGCGCGCCCAGCTCTGTGCGCCCCACCCGCCAAAACGACGCGAGCCAGCGTTCCCCGCCCCGACAGCCAGCTGGGAGGTGGGGGGCGCACAGAGCGGCTGGGCGCGCCAGAATGACGCAAGCCGGCATTCCCCACCCCAACGGCCAGCTGGGGGGGGTGTCTTATGGTCCGGTGCATCTAATGGAGCGAAAAATACGGTAATTAAAGGAGTTTATTTTACAACTCAGCACACAGTTCATAACATAACCATAAAAGTTGGAGCATTTAGAAAATAACAAAAACTATATTCACCAAAGGTTTAAGCAAAAAGCAAGGACTTCTGGAAATATGCAGGAGTTACCCTTTCCTGGATTCTCTTACACGGGTCCACCCGGAGTCGTCAGGATTGCTTCCAATGAGGCAAAAGAGTACATCTTTTCCTAGGAAGGCCGAAACAACATAATGAGGTTTTGTTCTGTCTGTTCACAACCTCTCCCTGTCGTCTCTGACCTTTCCATAACGTCTTCCTGGCAACCCCTTTTGGGTAGTTTTATGGCCCTTTGCCAGCTAGGGTGGAGTGAGCCCTTCCCCCAATTTCTGCTCTGCACGGGTCATTGACAGGTGATCTTGATCACAGAGTAAGATCTACCTCTGCCCTCCTAAAGTGGATGATGGGCTACGGCCGTCTGCCCATTACCCCCCTTTCCATCAGGTGATACTAATGAAACAACCCATATCGGGCATTCTCGTTACACCGCAGCCTTGAAGCCTGAAGAGAGCAACAGCATTGATCCCAGCTGTGTTTTCTCTGGGAGGAGTAACTTACTCCTTAAAAATTCCCTGCACACTGGAATTTACAACTCTGTTTCAGGCCTGGTAACAAGGCATGCAAAATAATTCTCACAAGAAATTGGAAGGTGGTAGTACAATTTCTTGATATAAGCCCACTGAAACTGATGGGCTTAGACTGCAGCTGTACTGCTGGTCACTAACTTGTCAGACTGTCCAAAAGCTGTTGGGACATTTTTGGAACATATCTGCAGGAATGGAAAACGTCCAGATCTATTTTTTTTAAATTCTCTGCGTCTCGAAAGGTCTGCTCAGATGCTGAACCGTTCCAGTTTTGTGTTAAGAAGCTGAAATGAAGTGATGAGATTAAAAAGACTAAAATACCACCCGATGGCAGCCAGTTCTGCAAATATTTCTGGAATTAGATTTCTTGGGCAAACTTCCATCACGCTGAAGTTGAATTATTTTCAAGTGCCGTTTGCCTAGAATCCTAAAGATGGCAGTATTATACCAATATCGCTGCTTACCTATTGGTGGAGGCTTTATGGAAGGTTTTCTACACCACTGCATGCATGCAAAGTTTTTGTACTTAAGATTACCTTAGTGAAGTATTTTGATTGATTTGGGGGTGGGGGGGAGTAGTTCACACTAGACATGATAGAGGTCTATAAAGTTACGCATGGTGTGGAGAGAGTGGATAGGGAGAAGCTTTTCTCCCTCTCTCATACTAGAATGTGAGGTCATCTGCTGAAGCTGGAGGGTGAGAGATTCAAAACAGATAAAAGGAAGTATTTCTTCACACGTAGCATAGTTAAATTGTGGAACTCCCTGCCCCAGGATGTGGTGATGGCTGCCAATTTGGAAGGCTTTAAGAAGGGAGTGGACATGTTCATGGAGGAGAGGGCTATTCATGGCTACTAGTCAAAATGGATAGTAGTCATGATGCATAGCTATTCTCTCTAGTATCAGAAGAGCATGCCTATTATATTAGGTACTGTAGAACACAGGCAGGACAATGCTGCTGCAGTCGTCTTGTTTGCAGCTTCCTAGAGGCACCTGGTTGGCCACTGTGTGAACAGACTGCTGGACTTGATGGGCCTTGGTCTGATCCAGCATGGCCTTTCTTATATTCTTATGTTAGAATCACACAGGAAAGCATGAAGCTGTGAGGTTACTGTGAGGTTACTGTCGAGGTTACTATTGCCTACTCAGACTGGCAGCGCCTCTTCGGAGTCTCAGTTTGAGGTCTTTCACATCATCTCCTCCATGATCTTTTTAATGGGAGATGACTGGGATTGAACCTGAGACCAGTGCATGCAGAGTGGAAGCTCTGCCACTGAGCCATGCCTCCCTCTTTATCCTTGTGTCTTTCCAGTGCAGAGCGATGGGATAGATAGAAATCATCAGACCTACACCTTGTAACTAATGTCTTACAATGTGAGTAAAGAAGAAAAAATAAGATTTTGTGCTTTACGTATTTCAGATGCATTAACCCCCAGCTCAAATCTTTTGCACTGGGCATCTATACTTTAGCCATAAGAGTTCTCGGTGAGTATATATTTCCTCCAGTTCTGAATTGCATCAGGATATTTCGCTGAAAACTGTAATTTTTGCTTAGATACAGAAATGTGGTCTCACGATCAACAATGAACAACATGATACCACCTCTTCTTTGCTAGTAGTTCTGCACACATGCAGAATTGCTAGGGTTGTAGATGGCTAAACTCACTGCTTATATTAATCAGACTGAAAATGAACAATTTTTGGGGGAGTGGGAGGTGTGGAGAATTTACTGTGAAAACTACTTTTCGATGGGTCATTTTAAAGGATACTCTTTGATTTAATCCCTCATATTTACTTTGCATAATGATTATATTGGGATACTTATATGAAAACTAATTAGATAAAATAAGATACATATAAAGTAACCAATTAGAGGGGGAATATATTGTTAGCAAAAGTATATACAATTTAATTTTGGGCAGAAGAGAGTGTAGGGGAAGTCAACTTTCTTTTTATTTCTTTTTATTTTTTGAACTAGAATCTTTATTAGACTTTACTTTGTATTGTTAATTTATGTTTGAAATGAAAAATAATAAAAAATATATATTTTTTTAAAAAACAGAATTGCTAGGGTTGTCAGCCTTCAGGTAATTGGCAGCACAAGGACTCAAATATTAGCAACGTTCACAAAAATAGAATTCCAAAAGTTATGATTTATTCTAAGGCATTAACTTCATGCTGCAATAACCTAATAAGCAACAAAAAACTATCTAGTACAATTCAATGCAAAGTACAGAAGTGAAGCAACCAACAGCAAATAAATAATAATAGTAGCAATGCAGCACGACACATCGAAATAAACAAAGGCAAAGAATCTCCAATAGGAGTTGCAAGGACATACACTGAGTTTGTAGTAAATGCGTAAAGGGAGTCCAAATTAGAACAGCCATTACTCAGTGGGTATGTAGAGTTCTGAAGAAAAGCCCGAAGGCGGAGAGATCCAAAAATCAGAGAGAACGTGTGGCTAGTTGTATGTACACGTTTCGATGAGCTCTTTTTTGAAAATTAGTGAAACCGGCAATGATTGAAGTCGAATTGTACCCGGTAATAGACCATCAAGCTGTAATAAACATAAAACAATAGTACTATATAAATAATAAATATTTAAATACATATGCTCCCAGTGGAGCGTGTGAATTTACAAACTTACAAATCGTGTATAGGATGCATAATCCAGGGTAATCTTTGGAAATTCATACGCCCCACTGGGAGAATAGATATCTCTTTTGATCGTAACAGAATTCATTTGAAAGAGACTCCAAATTCTTAAAAAAGAGGGAAAGGAATGATTGAGGATTTCTGGGAGAAACTGGGTAAAGAGCAATGAAGAGAATTCCTCTTTTAAATGCCGCAGTTAGAGGAAGGCTCTTAATAATGAACGTTTCCAGTATACCTTGGAGATATTGCGGGTTTGGTTCCAGACCACCCCCCCCACACAACCCCCCCCCAAATATCGCAATAAACAAGTCACACAAATATTTTGGTTTGCCAACACATATAAAAGCTATGTTTACACTATACTGTGAGCTATTGTCCACTAGCATTATGTCTAAAAAATCCAATGTGCTGTAATAATAATGAAAAAAACTGAAATATTGCGAGAATTACCAAAATGTGATCACTTGCTGTTGGAAAAATGGCGCTTATAGACTTGCTCAAAAACGCGATATCTGCAAAGAGCAATAAAGAGAAGCGCAATAAAACAAGGTATGCCTCTTTATTAATGCTTTGTTCTTCCTTTATGCAGCAGGAATCCCGGCTCCAGTATACTTTGGAGTATCCATTGACACGACTTGTCTCAAGTGGGGGAGCAAACGTTGCGGCGGTCAAGGAGCTTGCCGGTTGTACGATTCGAATGCATTTAGGTGACCCTTTTTTTGTGGATATCCTTGTACTGTTCTAAACAGAATAATGATTTTGGGCACCACAATTTAAGAAAGATGTAGACAAGCTGGAACGTGTCCAGAGGAGGGCAACAAAGATGGTGAGGGGTCTGGAGACCAAGTCCTATGAGGAAAGGTTGAAGGAGCTGGGTATGTTTAGCCTGAAGAGGAGAAGACTGAGAGGGGATATGATAGCCATGTTCAAGTACCTGAAGGGCTGTCATATAGAGGAGGGTGCCAAGTTGTTTTCTGTTGCTCAAGAAGGTCGGACCAGAACCAACAGGTTGAAATTAAATCAAAAGAGTTTCCGTGTAGACATTAGGAAGAATTTTCTAACAGTTAGAGCGGTTCCTCAGTGGAACAGGCTTCCTCAGGAGGTGGTAAGCTCTCCTTCCCTGGAGGTTTTTAAGAAGAGGTTAGATGGCCATCTGTCAGCAATGCTGATTCTGTGACCTTAGGCAGGTGATGAGAGGGAGGGCATCTTGGCCATCTTCTGGTCACTAGGTGTGGGGGGGGGAGGTAGTTGTGAATTTCCTCCATGGTGCAGGGGGTTGGACTTGATGGCCCTGGTGGTCCCTTCCAACTCTGTGATTCTATGATTCTATCTCCAGGCTTTAAACATTTTTCAAAGACTTGCAGCTCTGCTAGGGTGGCCAACTCCAGGTTGGGAAATTCCTGGAGATTTGGGGGTGGAGCTTGGGGAGAGCAGGGTTTGAGGAAAGGAGGGACTTCAGCCAAGTAGAATGCCATAGAGTCCACCCTTCAAGGCAGTCATGATCTCCAGGAGAACTGATCTCTGTAGTCTGGAGATCGGTTGTAATTCTGGGAAATCTCCAGGCCCCACTTGGAGGCTGGCAACCCTAAGCTTTGCCCTGATGTCATTATGCCCCTGTGTTCTTATAGTCTTATTATACCCCACTGAGGTCCTTCCCCAGGCTCCACCCCCATGTCTCCAGGAATTTCCCAACCTGGAGTTGGCAATCCTATGGATAAGGCACTCTCAATGGACTAAAGCAATTATTTGCAATTGGATTTTAGTGTTTCTCATGAGATGATCCAATTGCAGACAACTGCTGTAGTGTATGGAGTGTATGTCCAATGATGTGTGTGTTACAGAGAGAAGCAGTGCTCTAGCAGAATCCTTGAGTGATGGTTGATGGGTCAAGATGACTCCATAGAGTGTCTGTTGAGATCTTGGGAATGGGCTGTGGCTCAGTGGAAGAACCTCTCCTTTGCATGCAGAAGATCCCAGGTTCAATCCCTGGCATCTCCAGTTAAAGGATCTGGCTGCAGGTGGTGTGACAGACCTCTACTTGAAACCCTGGGAAGCCGCTGCCAGTCTGAGTAGACAATACTGACCTTGGTGGTGCAAGGTTCCGATTCCGTATAAGGCAACTTTACATGTCGATGTGTGAATATCGCTCATCCTAGTCTGGGGTTGCCTAGTAATTCATTAGTACTCCTCTCCTAGCACACAGGAGAGGATTGATAGTGCCGGCAAGAGGATCAGTAGCCTCTATTGCACAACTCTACCAAGTCACCTAAAGGATTCAAACTCGCTTCTCACCTCACAGGTACATCTATCTGGGTTTGACCATTGTGTTGGGCACCATGTCCACATTCCTGAGTGTTGCTGTCCTGATCGTTCTAAAGAAAAGGTATATTCCACACAACGAAAGCCTTGTAACCAGTGAACAGAGGGGGACAACCTCTGCCAAGAACCAGATGGAAAACTTTGTCAACAGCGACCACTTGATTCAGACAACCTACTGGCCAGAGAAAGAGACTCGGCTTTAGGACAACTTGATGTCCAGTCTGGGAAATTCTGATCGAAACTCTTTGACAAAGCGATATGTACAAGGCAAGAGGGGGGCGGATGTAATTCTTTATTCTAGGTGGTTCTCCTTGCATGAAATTCTGTACAGTGGCTTTCTAGTACCTGTTGAGACCTGATAAAAAAGCAATTTTGCATTTGCCTTTATTAAAAAAAAAATGGTGAATGTTTCTTTCAGTTGGCAAGTAAACAAATGCAAGTTTCCTGGCATGCAGCAAAACAATCTTGGTCACCCCTTGAAAGAAACTTCCATCTGGAATGGAAAATGTGTCTGCTCTGGAAACCATTGAGTTACCACTGCTAAACGTTAAGGCCCCTTCACATTTATGGTATTTAGTAATTGTGACTAACAAGGTTGATTCCACTTTGTGCTGGAATAAATTTCGTTAGTCTTAAAGTTACCACTGCTGTTTTATTTTGCTGCTACTACCTAATATGGCTTGCTCGTCCAGAATACTCTAGAAAGGTTAAAAGATCAACCAGTACCAATAGGAGGAGAATAGCATTCTACGTAATGGTAGACATCTCTGAGCTTTGCTGCATCTCGATGAATTTAACCTATGATGGATTAGTTAACTTCCCAGTCAATTCACAGTGGGTAGCCGTGTTAGTCTGTCTGCAGTAGCAGAAAAGGGCAAGAGTCCAGTAGCACCTTAAAGACTAACAAAAATATTTTCTGGTAGGGTATGAGCTTTCGTGAGCCACAGCTCACTTCTTCAGCATCTGTTCCCCCGCCCCCCCAGCTGGGAGGCGCAGATCTGTTTAAAGGCCCCCCCGTGAGCCTTCAGCGAAGCCCCGTGAAGGTGTGCGGGGGGGGGAAGCCGAACCCCGAATTTGCCGAATTTATTTGCCGAACACCCCGAAGTCGGGGAATTCGGCTCCCCCCGTTTCCCACCTTTCTTGAATTCGGTTCATCCAGAACCAGAAACCGCTGAATTGGGGGAAATTCAGCGGTTTTTCGGTTTGGGACGAACCAAATCGACAGCCGTGGGAGCAAATACATAAGGATATATTTCCTCATACATGGTCTGTATGGTGACTTAAGAACTGTTCGGAGTCCTGTGCCGGATCGAAGGAAGACTTTGATTTTTCAGGGAAATTAGGTCAGGCAGGATAATGATAGAAGAAGAAGAAGAAGAAGAAGAAGAAGAAGAAGAAGAAGAAGAAGAAGAAGAAGAAGAAGAAGAAGAAGAAGAAGAAGAAGAAGAAGAAGAAGAGAGTTGGCTTTTATATGCTGACTTACTCTACCACTTAAGGAAGAATCAAACCAATTTACAATCACCTTCCCCTCTCCTCCCCACAACAGACACCCTGTGAGGTAGGTGGGGCTGAGAGAGCTCTAAAGAGCTATGACTAGCTCAAGGTCACCCAGTTGTGTGGGAGTGGGGAAACCAACCCAGTTCACCAGATTAGCATCTGCCACTCATGTTGAGGAGTGGGAATCAAACCCGGTTCTCCAGATGAGACTCCACTGCTCCATACCTCAGCTCTTACCCACTACACCATACTGGCAGGTAAACTTGGATTTCAGAAATGTATGAGGATATTCCAAAAACAGAGAGTAGGCACTTCACAATGTTATATTTACACAAGAGAGGTTTGGTTCTTCTAGATGGTATGGCTAAATTCACTTCAGGATGCTAGATCTTTGTTTTCACTGAGAGGGTTGTTTTTGTTTGTCACTTTCCCATTTAGATTTCTCTTGAGTTGACTTTAAAACACACTCCAGTTTCAGTTTCTGGAGTAAGTAACTACCTGACACTCTTCACCAGTTTAACACCGAAACTGGACTGGGATTACTCAGGACTCTAGAGACTAATTCTCCTCAACCTTACATAGGGATCACTCAATACACCTGAGATGACTTCCCTCCCCCTGGTTTTTGAGAACTCTCTTGTTCCTCAGAGCTCACTCCCAATGTCCAAACCCAGACACACTCTGTTCACTCAGAGTTAACATCCGTATGACCCAGTCGCTGATTCTGTATTAAGCAAACAACTTAAAAATCGTGTTTCTTTATGTTTCACTCCTGAGGACTAATCCTCACACAACAGACAGTTGCCACTAGGTTCTCAGAGCTCTGTCCATCCTGAACTCTAGAGCTGAACTGAACCTTTCCCTGACTGACGGCTGAATGTCACACTTTCACTAGCCACTCCCAGGACTCCCTTTAGCTGCCAATCAACTGCCTCTAAGGCAGTGGTACCCAACGTGGGTCACACGCCCCACGGGGGGGGGGGGGCAATTTGATTTTTAAGCGGGGCAATTCGAGAATGAGTTATTACTTCAGCTGTCCTTTGGTTCTTTTATTTTTCTCTTTCATGGATGTCATGTTCTTTAGAAGCTTGTTTAGACCAGGATAATGGCCTTTTAGACTTCCTCCACGTGAATAGGAGTTCACTTTTTGAATAATAAGAATTATATGTCACGGGGGGGGCATCAGGATTTTAGAGATGCTTAGGTGGGCCGTGGCCAAAAAAAGGTTGGGAACCACTGCTCTAAGGCAAGAACAGCTTCTTGGTTTCTATTGCCTTCTTCACAAGTCCATACGGAAATTGTCCATTGTGGGGGAGCTAGAATCAAGCCCAATCCAACCATTACCCTGAAAACAACTTTATCATGATCTGACCTCATACTACCTTGGTAATACATGTGAACAAGGACTCCGGGGATGGCTAGGTACCATATTATCCACACATCCAAATGATTGTTTTTGTTGTGCAGAAAATAAGAGACTCCTACACCATAAAGGTAGTGTCCAACCATCCCTCAGTAAGGAGAAACATTTCAATAATAGCTTTTAACCATTTGTACCTGTTGTGAAATTGTCAAAATCGCATACATACATGCTCCAGAGGTCATATTTTTTCAATGACATTGGGATTGGAAGCAGGAAGAGGGACCCTCTTTGGAATCCACTGCACCTTTACGTTAGAGAGTGCAGCTGTGTAGTAGTGGTCAGAGTGTTGTACTAGGATCTGGGAAACCCAGGTTCGAATCCCCAATTAGTCTGTCTTTCTATTAAACCTGTTTCTAGTAAATCTGTTCCAGTGGAATTGATCTCTGTAGTCTGGAGATGAGTTGTAATTCCAGGGGATCCCCAGGTCCCACCAGGAGGCTGGCTTCTCTAGATTACATCTTTATTTACCTTTTTTATAATCCACCTTTCTCGCTGAGTATAAAGCAATGCCATCTTGTTAGACACTGGGGACCCAACAGGGTTGCCAACCTCTAGGTTGTGGCTGGAGATCTCCTGCTGTTACGACTGATCTCCAGGCAACAGAGATCAGTTCAGCTGGCAAAAATGGCCGCTTTGGAAGGTGGACTCTATGGCATTATACCTCACTGAAGTCTCTCACCTCGCCAAATCCTGCCCTTCTCAGGCTCCACCCCCAAAATTTCCAGGTATTTCCCAACCCGGAGCTGGCAACACTAGGACCTGGATCTTCAAATCCAAGCATTCCACATCTGTTCTAGCAGTTTTCTGAGCTGGGGAGGGATTAGAGAATTTCAGTTTGAATGGGGTGGGGATTTAAACCAGAAACAATAATAAAATCAACTGGTTGGGGGGGGGGAGCATGGGTAAGGTTGCCAACCTCCAGGTGGTGGCTGGAGATCTCCTGTAATAACAACTGATCTCCGGGCGACAGAGACCAGTTCCCCTGGAGAAAATGTCTTCTTTGGAAGGGGGTCTCTACAGCATTATACCCCACTGAAGTCCCTTCCCTTCCCAAATTCCACCCTTCCCCAAAATCTCCAGGTATTTCCCAACCTGTAGCTGGCAATCCTAAGCATTGAGGGGGGGGGGGCTGCAGAAAATTACTCTAGTTGCGGTTTCTAACAGTAACTTTATTGCACTATAGAGCTGAAAACCAAGCCGATGAGGTAAATCTTAAGACTTCAAAATCAAAAGCGGTTTGCTAGTAAGCCTCATGGGATCCTTGCCCACCAACTCCTCTTTCCGAGCCAGTCCAAATATTCTGGCTGCTGCAGGTCAGCTTAACCTCCTGCCCTAGGGCTACAACGCTTCTGGCTTACTGTAATGACAAAGTGACACAAACTGAATGTTAAAAAAATAAAAAGGGCAAATAAAGAAACCAAGCAAACCGGACAAAGTGACACAAACTGAACGTTAAAAAAATAAAAGGGGCAAATAAAGAAACCAAGCAAACCGGAAACCCAACTTCCTGAAGATGGTAGCATAGTAATACCAACGTGCAGGAAAGCAAGCATTGGCATCTTCCGTGGGCGAAATCTCCTTTCATAAACTTGGCTGCCACTACCGGGTCTGTAAAGTAATTCAGTTGTTGCCATTCATGAGCTTGGGGGAGGAATTAGTGAAAGTCACTTTCGAATAGGGTGGGAAGAAGTTGAGCCAGAATTTAAACCCCGGCCGCAGGTTTCGGAAGGGTTGTTTACTCTCGAGTCCTTAGAGAGCTTCTTCCACTGAAGGATCCATCTCCGGAGCTTCACAAAGGGACCCCTGCCAATGTGTGCCAATCTATGAAGCCACAGCTCCAAGAAGTGGACTAGAGCCTCAATTCCTGGCACTACTACTCCTAAAAGAGAACAAAAGCTGTACATACGTAGGTAAGTGCCACTGAGTCGCAACCAACTTATGGTGATACCAGCAAGGGGCTTTCAAGGCAAGCGAGAAGCAGAGGTGGTTTGCCATTGCCTTCCTCCACAGACTCTTCCTTGGTGGTCCCCCATCCAAGTAACCACCCTACTTAGCTTCCAAGATTTGACAAGATCGGACTATACCATGTCACCTTCCCTCCCAGGCTTGAGCAGCGTCTTCATCCAAGGCAGTGCCTACTTGAGCAAGTCTCTGCTTGTATCTCAGATGCCAATCATACTGAGCTCCCTAAAGGCCATTAATACAACTTATAGATCTTGGGGAGTCTCCAGGGTTCTGACATGAAATACACAGGTGATTCACAAGCCGTCTTTTTGTTCCCCCGGAACACAATATCCTGGACTCGAGGAGGTTAGAAAAACAGAAAGGAAAAACATTGCACCAAGCCATGTCCACAGGTAGCATAGTTCTGTCTCAAATGTGTGAGCTATTCACCTGCCAGTCAAAAGACTGCCTTGCATGTTATAGAAGGAGGAGGGGGTGGGACACATGAATAGCCATTCCCACACAGGGTTGCAAACCTCCAGATGGGGAGTAGACAGACCCCAGAATTACAACTGATTCCCTGATGACACAGATCAGTTCCGCTGGAGAAAATGGAAGCTTTGGAGGGTGGACTGAATGGCACTGTACCCAACTAAAGTCCCTGTTCTCCCCTGGCTTAATCTCCAGGAGTTTCCCAACCTGGATCTGGTCATCCTTCTCCCAAACCATGCTCTCCTTAGGCTTCACCTCTAAATTACCAGGAATGTCTCAGCCCAGAACTGGCAACACTAAAGCATGTAGTTCCAGCTCTGGACTTGTGGGACCTAGAGTCTTTGCATTCATAGATTGCGGATTGGTATGGCATTTTTTAATAAAAAGAGGCAGTTGTCCTATAAAAGTGATTAATTGTAAAGAACTAAAAATGAAATATATTGAAGGCAAGACAGAAGAGAAATTTCAGCAGTCGGCAACAGAATACTTGGCAAATCAAAATAAAATCAGTTGGCAAATTCAAATGGCTACACTGGCAAGTCCTAATCAAACAATTCTTAGAATCATTGATAATTAAGTTTCCCTCATGGCTAGTCTGTTCATGTCTCTGAAGAACATAGAAAGGAGGGTGTGACAGACAGGTAAATGCTGATGCATTATACTAGTCTGGGTGCCTTGATTGACAGAGGGTTCAAATGGAATTCTACTGTTGACCTGGGAGAGCAGCAGTTTAGAGTGGCAGTTAGAGGTTGGCAGCTAGAGGGGAAGAAGACAAGGAGGGTAGGGTCGAGGAGGATCCTAAGACAGGGAAGTTTAAACAGTTATCCTTCCTTGAGGGAAGTATCTCCAAGGAAAAGGGGGCAATCCCTATCAAGTAGTAAAGGAGGAAAATTAGAACTTGTGTGTATGTTCCTTCCTCCACAGACTTTAGAAATTTTGTGTCAAACAACTGCCTGTTTATCTAAGGAGTGACAGCCAAGTGATCCCTCTCAGCAGTTACAAACACCTGTGGGTAGAACAAAACAGCTACATTTTTGTAACAAACTATCTATTGTATATAGTTATGAGAAGTTTACCTCATTCCTGTTGCCTTTTCTGAAACTTCCCTGACCGTCTGACTTTACCATTTCCCCAAAAGAGTGAAATAAAAAAGTTTATGTGTTGTGAATGAATATCAACATGTTGTGTTCCATATTCAGACTTATACTAATGAAGGGATTTACAGTTTCTCATCTTCCTAGGCTGGGTCAGAAAACATGAATGTTACCAGCTCCAGTTTGGAAAATTATGGAAGATTGAGGGGTCGAGTCTGGAGAGGACACAGTTTGAGGCAGGAAAGACCACAGTTCCTCCTAGATTCTATGATATACAAGGGGCGTGTATCTCAATATGCTGAATTTAAAAAAAAATACTTGGCAAATCAAAATAAAATCAGTTGGCAAATTCAAATGGCTACATTGGCAAGTCCTAATCAAACATTTCCAAAAATATCTATTTGGTATTTTTTGAGGAATTTTTTTTTCAAGGGCAAAAAATGGCAGCAAAAAACGGGGGCCAAAAAAGTTGACCCAAATAATGTCAAATGTATTCAGCATTATTTGGGCCACTTTGGCCCCACTGCCATTTCCCCCCTCCCTTCCCTCTTCCCTCCCCCTTCCCTCCCCCTTCCTTACCTGTTTGCTTAATCTAATCAAAGCTTGCAGACAGTGGCAATAGAAACGACCTTGCCTTCCTACCTGAGCCAATTTTTTCGGTAATTTTCGGGTTCGGGTTTATTAACACACACATTTTCAGGTTTTCTGGATTTTTTGAAAATTTTCAGGTTTAATAAATCCGAACCTGAAAAATACTAAAAAATAATAATAAAAAATTGGTGCACACACATATGAGATACCATAGACCACTCTCCAAAGCAGCTGTTTCCTCCAGAGGAACTGATCTCTGTAGTCTGGAGATCAGTTGTAATTCTGGAAGATCCCCAGGCCCCTCCTGAAGGGAGGTAACTCTACCTGGCTCCCTAATAGAAAGTTGGAATATTTATTGGCAGCTTCCTGCCTTGAGGGGGGTTAGTTGCATGGACTTAAACAGCACCTCACTAGAGGCTATTCTCCGGCAATGTTATTTTTACAGAAGGTGGGTCTGCCACTGTGATTAATGCAGAAAGGGGACTCATTTGCCCTATCTGATGGGTTAGGTATTATCTTGGAAAGTATTTTAGGATTATTTACTGTACCTTACAAATATTGGCTGTGGGATTACATATTTCCTCTTGGGTGGCAATCCCCTTTTACAGCTACCTGTGATAATGAGGCAGTAGAATCCTGAGGTACTGAAATGGGTCATACCACTTCTGACTGCTTTTTGAATGCATCACAATATGAAAAAAACCCTACAAGTAGAAAACTCATATAGAAAGAAGCAGGTCCTTCTTCTGGGCTGTATTTCTCACATTTATCTGTATCTTAATTACTCACAATCAGTAGAGCTGTCAACCTCCAGGTGAAGCCTGAAGACCCCCTGGAACTACAACTGAAATCTAGATGGCAGAGATAATTTCTCATGGAGAAAATGGCTGCTTTGGAGGGTGTAGTGTATGGCATTATGACGTATGAAGTCTCTCTCTTCCCCAGGCTCCACCCCCAAATCTACAGAACTTTCCCAAGCCAGAATTGGCAATCCCATCACCACAATCTCCATGCAACCTGTGGTTGTCAGGTTTGCTCTGTACCTGTGCCTGACACTCAGAAAATTCTCCATCTAGAAGTGCCCCCTCACTGTTAACAATGATTTTAAATATGGACTGCTTTTAGATCTTACTTGAGTGAACTCTGTCAAAATGAGACTGCTAAAATAATTTCTTATTTACATGGCTTTGAACTGTGTTTCTCCCTCCAAAGATTTGCCATTGAAATACAACATATGTTAGGGGGAAATGAAGAACTCCCTGTAAATAGATAATGTCATATTTTTCTTTGTTGGGAACAGGGAATCCATTCAAGATAAGAAATCATGATGGACCCAGGAATCGAAAGTAAATCAATCTTGGAAGTGGATTCTTCGCCCTGCCTTTGAAGGCTGAAACTTACAAGGAGCTACCGGTCAAGAAGAAGACCTCATGCTGCACAGGGCCAAAGGTCCAGTGAATTCTGATTACTCCAGTATTTAAGATGGCTAATTTGTCTTCCTGCTTTGGGACAGTAGTTTTTGGCTTTGGGCGAAAGTCTTGGCTTTCATGGAAATCTTCCAATCAGTTGGGTAGCACTTGGTACATCATTTGAGGCCATCTTTGCATTCAGCCATTGATTTGCAGCCATAGATTTGTGGTGCTCCAGAACCAAAGTCACCAGACCTACCTCTCACATTCACACAGAAGGTCTGGCTCCAGGTATAAATGGCTCTGGCCAAAAAAGATATCCAGTGGTCCCCTTCCAATTAACAGCTCACCTTATTCAGGGAGTGTTTATATACTCACACTCTTAATCACATGCAAACTGTTTGTGGATAAGTGAATCACATGTCGGCAGAAGAATGTTTAAAGGGCATTCCAAGCAAGACTGATATACTTATTTATAACATTTTATGCTGCTTTCCCAACCAATCAGGATCCACAAAATGGCGAACATAAAAATATTAAAATGCTTAAATGATTAAAATACAGTTAAAATGATGAAATTCAATTAAAAACACATACACAGCACTGGGAGGGTGTATGTGTAAAGCGCCGTCAAGTCACAGCCAGCTTATGGAGAGGGGGCTTTCAAGGCAAGTGAGGAGCAGAGGTGGTTTGCCATTGCCTTCCTCTGCAGAGTCTTCCTTGGTGGTCTCCCTTCCAAATACCAACCCTGCTTAGCTTCTGAGATCTGATGAGATTGGGCTATACCATGCTGCTTTCCCCCACATCTAGGAGGAGAGAGAATACCCTTATTGGGAATATGCCAGATGAAACAAAAAGGTCTTTCTTCACCTGCTGGTGAAAGACACCAATAGAGGGAGACAGGGAGGGAGTTTTGGTACCATGCCAGAGAAGGACCTTTCTTGGGTCTCCACCCATATAGGCTCAGATAATGGGGGCAACCAAAGTAGGGCCTCTGAGGATGACCAGAGTAAGCAGGTGGGTTCATATGGAGAAGGCAGTCCTTAAGGTATGTTGGTCCCAGATCATATAGACTTTAAAGTCAATACCAGTGTCTTGAATTGAGCCTGGAAGCACATTGGAAGCTGATGTAGGTAGAACAAGACTAGAGTGATATCGTCCCTACAACACTTTGGTTGCAGCATTCTGTACCAACTGTAGCTTCTGGACAGTCTTCAAGGGAGCCCCATGTACAGCACATTGCAGTAATCTAATGTAGATGTTACCAGGGCATGCACCACAGTGAAAGATTTTGTGAATTCTGTCCTTCTACATCTGGTGGTACAAGGTCTAGCAAACAGAAATCCAGAACCTGATCCCTAGGGTTGCCCGCTCCAGGTTTGGAAATTCCTGGATATTTGGGGATAGAACTTGAAGAGGGTGGGATTTGGGGAAGGGAAGGACTTCAATGGGGTACAATTAGGGTTGCCAACCTCCAGGTAAAAGCTGGAGATCTCCTGCTATTACAACTGATCTCCAGCCGATAGAGATCAGTTCGCCTGGAGAAAATGGCTGCTGTGGCCATTAGACTCTATGGCACTGAAGTCTCTCCCCTCCCCAAACCCCACCCTCCTCAAGCTCCGCCCAAAAAACTTCCTGACAGTTGTGAACAGGGACCTGACAACCCTAGGTACAATGCCATAGACACCACTCTCCAAAGCAGCCATCTTCTTCAGTGGAACTGACCTCTCTTGCCTGGGGATCAGTTGTAATTCCAGGAGATTTCCAAGCCCTACCTGGTAGATGGGAACCCTACGGTCTCCTGTGGTTTTGAGATTCATGGGATTTCCCACAAATTAGAATTCTGTCCCCTGCACGCCAAACGGCATGGATTCCTTTATTCTTCCTTCTGGTATTGAAAAGGCAAGAGCTGCCTTGTTGGCAGCCTGATTAGCCAAAGGGGAGGCACTATGTATGAGATTGCAGATGTCATCTAAGAAAGTCAACCTACAGAAGTCTTATAATATTGCAAAGCCTAAGCAACATTAAATGTTTGTTGGTATAGAGTTAATGCATCTAAGGAGAGTTTCCAGGTTTCACTTTAAAAGATAGTCACCTTTCCAATGGATCTTTGCTGGTTAAAGCTGGCTTCTTCTGAAATAGGGTTGCCAGCTCTGGGTTGGGAAATACCTGGGGGTGGAGCCTGAGGAGGGCAGGGAGGGACTTCAATGCCATAGAGTTCACCTTCCAAAGCAGCAGTGTTCTCCAGGTGAGCTGATCTTTGTCGCCTGGAGACCAGTTGTAATAGCAGGAGATCTCCACCCCCCACCCACCCCCGGCGACTGACAGTGACCCTATTTTAAAAGGAGAGAAAAAAACCTCCTGGAAGGCCCTTGACTTTTCAGAGTGTTGTGATGCGTGCCACAAACCTGAGGAAATCCAGTCTACTGTATGTCCTTTTTCTTCCATCTTTCCCCAGGCCTTCCTTGCTGCCCTGTCCTTTACCTACTTCAGTAAGATGTTTTCCAATGTCGTCATGAAAAGTGCCTTCACACAAATGGAAAGGAGATTTGGCATTTCATCCTCTACAGCTGGCTTCATGGATTCAGGCTTTGATTAGTACAAGGGAAGCTCCAGGCAGCCCAGTTTGTGTGGTTTCCTCCTACCTGCTTTAATGGATCATTGAAAGACAACGGGGGCCTAGCTTCAGTAACTCTGGCTTTATTCCAAGCAGCTGTGGAGCAAACTGGAAAAAAGCCTCCCTTAGTACTCGAACCTCTGACCAGAAGTTGCATTCCCAGTTCCTCGCTGACTAGATGGGCACTTTCACACATGCTGAATAATGCACTTTCAATCCCCTTTCAATGCACTTTAACGATAGTTCACAACTGGATCTTGCTGTTTCACACAATAAAATCCAGCTACAAAGTGGATTGAGAGTGGATTGAAAGTTACGGTTGCCAACCTCCAGGTACTAGAACCCAAAAATTGCACTGGTATTAAATAGACTAGCTGCGGGGAAAAATAATACCAAGCTCGAAATTTTTAGTAAGAAACTTATATTCTATAGTGTTTATGTGAAAAGTGAATATAAATACAAATACAAATCAAAGGAAACTTAACCAACTAAGGGAGATAACATACATGGATGAATTTATACAAAGTAGCTGAATACAAACGCTACAACGTTTTGCAAGGCAACAAAGTCACAAGATAGTATGGTAAGTAAAAATAGCAATGACATAAAGTCAATTTCTCAATTTCTTTCTTTTTAGATCAATGGAAAGTATGGAATCAAGAACAGGTCGAAACGCGGTCCGGATGTCCTGAACGTTTTCGCTGCCCACCAAGGCAGCTTCATCAGCAATTCATACGTTCAGATGTAATGTTCCTGAAACATAATAAAAACCATTCTCCGAAATGTATATCTCATTCATATTATTCTAAAAAGCATTATAATCAAAAACCTTTAGCAAATATAAAGACAACAATACTATTCCTAAAAAGGAATTCTTATTCATTTCAAAATTTCAAGAGGTCGTCCTTCTTTGCGCCTGTATGGCTGTCCTGCCTTCAAGTGTTAGGATCAAAGCTACAGGTGTCGGTAATTTATTCATTATTGGTGGAAAGTTAAGTACAGAATGTACTTACTGATATTGTATTTGTCTCTGGTGCATTACAGCTGCTATTTAGGTTTCCTGACATATAATCCAAAATACATGGAGCAGCAGTATGGTCAGTCAGCTTCCAGGACTAATTTTGTAACAGGTGAGTCATGGGGAGGGGTCGTGGCTTTGATTGAACTTGGGACCTTCTGCATTCCAAGCAGATGCTCTACCACTGAGCCAAAGCCCCTCCCCAATAGCAGGAGATCTCCAGCTACTACCTGGAGGTTGGCGGCCCTACCCATAGCGAGCAGCGAGGCTGCTCCACCCAAAAAGGTGAAACCGCCACCTGGCCAGCCCTTTCATCCACTCTGCCTACGTGCAATCCCCGTTTTTTACCTCTGGGCAGCTCCCCCTCCCTCCTAACTCAATCAAAGTCAAGAAACCCACCAATTCTCATCCTGGACTCACCCTGAATTCCTGACCTTGACAATAATTTCTCTGACATTCTTTTGTGCTGGCCCCTATATCTATGGCTGTTGCGTTGGCCATAATGGTGCGGTCTCACCCCTCTGCTGACAGAGGCTGACCACTCTGCTCATCTGGAATCGGTAAACCTTCTTACTATTTCCTTGGGACCTTTGGAAGCTCGGTCTAAAGTCCCGTAGCCTGAATCTCTGGATCAGCTGAACACACAACACACTCTACCCAGCTCAGCAAACTGAGGAGAGGTAAATTCCTTCTCCGTTCACTCCTTTTCCCTTAAAAATCCTTCTTTTCTCTTCTTTAAATCCCTTCCACGTCTCTCACTTCTCCTTGTGGCCATTCCCTGGGGCAGAATTCCCACTCAAACAGGGGCTTTGCTCTCTTTCACTTTCTCCTTCTCTCCTCTCACAACTCTTCATATGCATGTCCCCCCCAAACACAACAGTTGCTCTGTCCTTACGCTTTGGCCATTTTTGCATTGGTAAATAGCAGGCTGAATTGCCCCGCATATTTTTTTGAATTTTGCACGCAGAACCGTCATTCCGGAAGTGACCGCGAAGCCGGCGCATACCTGCTTCGCATTACTAAAGAGCCCATTTAACGTGACCTTTGTGTTTGCCTCGAAGAATCCCCCTCAAGGAACTATGCAAAACGACAGAGGCGCGTTAGCTACGCACACGCTAATAGCTATGCAAACAGGAACAAAGGAGCAGGCGAGCGGGGGGTGGAATTTCTCCTTTTGCGTGTGGACTGTGAACAGGCATTTTTAAAGTCGCATTTTAAAAAAGAGCTTTGAGTGAGCATCAAAACTGACCATGCAAAAATGGTTTTTGAGTACCCTTTCAATCCCTGCACCCCTAGAGTTCCTTCAGTAAATGCTAAACTTTGTTTTTGAAAAGATCTGATTGTTTTGTGGTTACTAGTAGCCACTAGAGGCTCTTTGAGCTTGCTTGCACACTATCCAGGGAAAGATCCCTAAATCGCATGTTCTGCTCTCCCTTAATCGGCGAGTATGTCAATTTTCCAAGCTAGCCAGGGTGTGGACGCAAGAAGAGATTCTCCCTGACACTAGGGTTGCCAACCTCCAGGTGGAACCTAAAGACCTGCTGTTACAATGGATTTCCATATGACCAAGACTCTGGAGAAAATGGCTGCTCTGGAGGATGGATTCCATGCCATTATATCCTGCTGTGGTCCCTCCCCTCCCCAAACCCCACTCCCTCCAGGATCCACCCCCAAAATCTCCAGGTATTTCTCAACCCAGAGCTGCTAACCCCACCTGACACTGACCTTGATTTCCCCAAACTGGTTCTAGATCTTGGCGAGTGTCCCAAACCCAAGTTAGAGAGTCCTTAGGTGCCAGTACACATGAAAGGGAGCACTTGTGGTAACATCTCTTTGGGAAGCCTATTCCACACAGCTGGAGCCACAACGGAAAAGGCCCCGGAGCTGGTCAATAGCAGACGGGCATCCCTCAGTAGTGGGATAGTCTGCCTGGAGACTGTATTTGGCGCACAGGGACATATAAAAGGAGATGGTCCTTCAAACAGTATATTTTAAAAACATTTTTACTTTAACACTGCAGTGAAAGGCCCCGAAGTCGATTTGGCACAGTGGCACAGGAAATGGGAGTTTTGTCTGTCCCATTTCTATGATTGCCAGCTCTGGTTTGGGGGTGGAGCCTGAGGAGGGCAGGATTTGGGGACGGGACGGACGTCAGTGGGGTATAATGCCATAAAGCCCACCTTCCAAAGGGGCTGTTTTCTCCAGGGAAACTGATCTCTGTCACCTGGAGATCAGTTGTATTAGAGGGAGATCTCCAGCCACCACCTGGAGGTTGGCAACCCTAGTCTCCTCCCCAACCTGACTCAGGCATGGGTGAAGCCTCCACCTGGCCAGCCCCTTTGTCCACGCCTGCGTGCAATCACCTTTTGTTACATCTCTGGGCAGCTCCCCCCCCCCTTCCTAACTCAATCAAAGTCAGGTAACCCACGGGTTCTCATCCTGGACTCACCCTGATTTCCTGAACTTGATAATAATGTATTGGACATTCTTTTGTGCTGGCCCCTAGATCTATCGCTGTTGTGCCAAATACAATGGCGCGGTCTCACCTAGGGTTGCCAGGTCCCTCTTCGTCACCGGTGGGAGGTTTTTTGGGTGGAGCCTGAGGTGGGCGAGGTTTGGGGCAAAGAGGGACTTTGATGCCATAGAGTCCAATTGCCAAAGTGGCCATTTTCTCCAGGTAAACTGATCTCTGTTGGCTGGAGATCTGTTGTAATAGCAGGAGATCTCCAGCTAGTACCTGGAGGTTGGCAACCATACACAGAAGCCCTCAGGCTTTGGCACAAGCCAGCTCAGGCCTTGGACCCTAACCTTGTAGAGGTTTTATCTATCTTCACCCTCAGTCCAGGGTTGCAGAATTTGGCTCTCGCCTCTTTTCCATTCAAAAATTCCAGGACTTGCGCTTGTTTCCAGGCCAAAGTGGGGTGTTGGGGGGGGGGTAGTGGTGATTCTGGCTTCTCTCCCAGCTTCTGCTTGGAAACGTGGGGATAATCCTAATGCAATAGAACAGCTTCAGGTTTGTGAGCTGTGAAACAGACAAGTTGCGCATTCGGTATTGTGGGCCTCTGTAGGTGCACACACAAGGCTGAGGGTTACCCAGAAGGAAGCCAAAGGTAAAATCTCCTTTGAGGTCTCTGGTCAGGCTCCCTCCCCACCTCCGAACCCAGCGTCTTCTTTTTCCTCCCCTACAAAAGAGGATCGTGGCAGGAGATGAGGGACTTGTTGGGGGACTTTGCTTGCCCTGCCTGGCATATTAGAATAATTGCTTTTCTTCACATCCCCAAATTACATGGAATTTTAGCAGAGGGCAGGGATGCTTGGTTTATGCTGTGAATTCCGGAGTTTGGATTCTAGCAGAGGAGCGGGTTAACCTAGCAAGTAAAGGTCCGTCCAGGCGCATTTCCCCCCCATTTCAGTGGGACAAAATCTAGAAGACAGGCAGGGGTTTTGTTGCGATGTGCAACCAAGGTACTACAGGGATGTAAGTGTGGTGTTTCCGTTGATGGTTGAGAGACTGTAGCAAGGTGCACACAACAGCACCACATGTTCACTGAAAGTGTCGGGAGAGAGAATGCGGGCCCCGCCCCTGAATCCACGTAATCACCTGGTCATCTGAAGCTAGGGTTGCCAGCTCCAGGTTGGGAAATACCTGGAGATTTTGGGGGTGGAGCCTGAGGAAGACGGGGTTTGGGGAGGGGAGGGACTTCAATGCCATAGCGTCCAATTGCCAAAGCGGCCATTTTCTCCTGGGGAACTAATCTCTGTCACCTGGAGATCAGTTGTAATAACAGATCGCCAGCCACCACCTGGAGGTTGGCAACTCTATCTGAAGCAGTGTCCACACGAAATCTCCCTCCCTGCAGTAAGTGGCATTCCAAAACCAGCTTCACTTATCACAGGGAGGGAGATTTCATATGATCTAGGGTTGCCACGGCTGGAAATGGGGGTAGGGTTTCCAGGCCCTTTCGCAACTGGCGGGAGGTTTTTCGGGCCGAGACTGAGGAGGGCAGGGTTTGGGGAGGGGAGGGACTTCAATGCCATAAAGTCCAATTGCCAAAGCGGCCATTTTCTCCAGGTGAACTGATCTCTGTCGGCTGGAGATTAGTTATAATAGCAGGAGATCTCCTGCTATTACCTGGAGGGTACCTCCGGATCAGTGTGCGTTTCGCCGAACCCGGCTTCTTCAGCTAAATATGTTTCAAGCAATTTTGCTAAGCCTTAGCATGTTCACGGGTACAAAGACCTCTGTAAATAAGCATATTGCATTTGCTAGCAATACATAAACTTCTTCTTTCTCAATATATACAAAAATACAAGAATAGAATTCATGTTCACCACGAATATAGAAGACCATCAAATCTCTCTGGGTATTGGGTTCCTTAATGAAATGCCTGCGTGATTGACTAAAATTCTTACCCTTTATTTAACCAGGACTTACAAGTGGCCAGCTGTGTTGGATTGGCAGTATGACTAAAGGATCATTTAGGGATAGGGAAAAAATAAACATTTCACTGCATAGAAATTGAGTCTACATGCTATTTTTGTAATTCAACACAGTTAGTCCTGCATAGGTTATATTTTATTTAGTGTATTACCTGGAGGGTGGCAACCCTAGATGGTGGGGGGGGGTAGGATTGCCAGATCCAAGTTGGGAAACTCCTGAAGATTTGGGATGGAGCCTGGGGAGGACAGGGACCTCAGTGGGTTACCATGCTAGAGTCCACCCTTCAAAGCATCCATTTTCTCCAGGGGAACCGAACTCTGTAGTCTAGAGATGAGCTATAATTCTGGGGAATCTCCAAGTCCCATCTGGAGGCTGGCATCCCTATCACAGTAATATAGGCTTACAAGATAAGTCTCTGCCCCAAGGATTTTGCAATGTACCTTGAAGGCCTGGTAAGTCAACACAGCATGGGTGTAACGCTGCTGGTGGGCCTTTTAAAAATGGTTTTTAGGTTCCAAGAAACAAAAATGGTGTTATATTGTGGGGAGTAGCGAATGTGTTTACATTCCCTTATTGTATTGTCATGTATACTTATTTTAACATGATCTCTTAAGGAAAAACCTTTGCTTTCGGCACACATTCCATTTGTTATATTAGTTTCTGACTGTGGCTGCTTTTGGCCTAGCTAGGGTTGCCAACCTCCCGGTGGTAAGAAGCAGCAAAAAATAGGGCACCTCTGTGCCTGTACCGATGGGTTTGGAAATTAGCACGGGATTATAGTACACAAATGCACATAAACAGGTAGTAAATAACAAGTGTGTAATAAGTGCTGAAAGTGCTGGTATTTCCCAATCTGGAGCTGGCAACTAGCTGGCAACTGGAGCTGGCTGCTAGCAGGGTTCATACCAGGTCTTGCCTACGTTCTAATAAAAGTTTTGTTCTCTTTTGGCACCGGTTCCTGTGGAGTTATTACAGATTCCACGTGTGAATGTCTAGGGTTGCCAGGTTCCTCTTTGCCACTAACGGGAGATTTTTGGGGCAGAGCCTGAAGAGGGTGGGGTTTGGGGAGGGGAGGGACTTCAATGCCATAGAGTCCAACTGGCGAAGTGGCCGTTTTCTCCAGGTGAACTGATCTCTACTGGCTGGAGATCAGTTGTAATAGCAGGTTATCTCCAGCCAGTACCTGGAGGTTGGCAATCCTAGTGAATGTCACATCTCTTAGATCTCAATGTTGTTTACAATCAGTGGAATGGGTGGGAGATAGGGTTGCCAGCTCCAGGTTGGGAAATACCTGGAGATTTTGGGGTGGAGTCTGAGGAGGGTGGGGGTTTGAGAGGGGAGGGGCTCCAATGCCATAGTGTCCGATTGCCAAAGCTGCCATTTTCTCCAGGTGAACTGATCTCTGCCGCCTGGAGATCAGTTGTAATAGCAGGAGATCTCCAGCCACCACCTGGAGGTTGGCAACCCTAGTGAGAGAAGATTTTAGTTCCCCTGCTGACACTGTTCCTACATCAACTTATGAAGGCAAGCCTGCACCCAACAGATTTCTAACAATATCTGTATTTATTTAACACATGCCCCTGTGTTAGCTTTGAGGGTTTTTTAAGGAGATAGTTATGACTAGAATGTCAGGAACATAGGTTGGTTAGAATCCTTTTCCTGGCAGGAGCTCATTCCATAGATAGGGAGGGGTGGTGGTGTTTTTACGTGCAGGGCAGTGTTCAAAAATGTGATACTCCAGGGTGATACGCAGTGAGTGATATCAGCCTAGAAAGAATCCAGCAGATGGTTTTTCTCAACTTTGACATGGCCACTGGAAGATACTGATGATCAGGCCTTTGTGAATTTCAAAAGATGAGCCGTTCCCGTCACAAATACCTCCCAATATGTCCTTGCTCAAGCCTGGTGCACAGATGGTATGCTTCATTGTCTGTTCTCAGGCTTGCCCACGAGAGGGAAATGTTATTGCAATGGATGGCTAGTTGTTCTCTCTCCTAACCACTCAAGGTACCAGCAGGCTCGAAATAGAAATAAATCTAGCTTTACACAAACCAAAGAATTCTCTGGTTGTCACTTTGCCATTTGATTCCACCTCCTCACTTACATTAAGGGAGGTTGGTGAAAATGTAGCTGGGGCTTTAGAATCTGAAAGAGGACGCAAACGTGAATCTCTCTCTGTCCCATACCCCTCATACATCTATGCCCCATTTTTCCCCTTTATTATGGAGCATAGTGTTGCTCCAGAATCCTTGAATCCTTTGGTAATGCTAATTGCTGGAAGGTACTGGGTGCCCCATTGAAAAGACTAATTGGGCTCCAACTGCTTGGGAGAAGGGGAGAGAGCACTTCAGAAACTTTTCAAATGCTAATTGAGAGTTCAAAACCACTTATCCCTTGGGTTGTCCTAAAATAGTTACAATTTTGTAGTGCATATCCCAGGCTAGCCCGATCTTGTCAGATCTCAGAAGCTAAACTGGGTCAGCTGTAGTCAGTATTTGGATGGGAGACCTCCAAGAAATAACAGGATTGCTATGCAGAGGAAGGCAATGGAAAACCACCTCTGAACATCTCTTGCCTTTAAAACCTTGGGTCACCATGAGTCAGCTGTGATTTCATGGCACACACACACATATAGTTACAACATCATAATGTTGCCTTGACATTTTTTAAAAATAATAATCTCAGTTTTGTTGGTGACAGCGGAGAAAACACAGAGTGAAAATGCTGAGGAAGGGGGTGTTTCTTTCATTCAGACAGAAGGCACTCCTCCCCTTCCAGACATATGAAAAAGAATACCCCAGCAACACCATGTTGGGAAAGATCTCTCCCCTCCCCAAAGTTTTTAAAAATAGAATTCTTAGAAGGGGGAAAAAAACGCTAATTCCTGACCAACCTCTTGAATGTCTGTGCTTGGTTAAAAAAAAAAATCCTTAGGGTATTTTAGGAAGGTATTCACCCTTCTTTTCTGCACAATAGGGTAGGAAGAAACCCTCTCCTGCCTTGTCTGACATGCCAATTTGTAGACACTGCATTAGAAAGGAGAGGTAATTTTATTCTTAATGGCAGCTAGGATATTTGGAATGTTTCTCTGGCACTAGCTGCCTCTCCACTATCAAACCTTTCCTGATTTAGTTCTTACTGCTTTTGTTTCCGACCTCCTTGTTTCCATTCCCCTTGAGTTTGCCAAACATAGGTTAAATTTGCAGCCTATTAGCCTTTTCTTTGTTTAGGGATTAGTATTCTGGCCTGGAAGCAAAGCTGCTTGTCTCAGACATCTCTTGCAGACTGGCCAGGGAACACTGGGCCTAATGCTGTGAGCTTGCTAGATCATTGTTGCTGCTAGCCGGAGTGGAGTGACAGCTCTCAGCCAGGTTGTACCGCCACCCTCTGGCGGCAGGATTCCAACCACTACAGTGCAGTAAACATGATTTACTATTCAGTTTGAATATTTCTTTTTAATTTCTTTTTCGTAATGAATATCCCACCTTTGTCCCTAGTGGAGAAAGAAAGAAACCAATCCTATCTAAATCATAGAAGCATGGAGTTAGAAGGGGCCATACAGGCCATCTGGTCCAACCCCCTGCTTAATGCATGATCAGCCTAGAGCCGTGTTGGCAAACCTATGGCACGCGTGCCACAAGCGGCACGCCGAGCCCTTTCTATGGGCACGCGTGGAGCCGCCGGCCCCCCCCCGCCCGTCCCCCGCCCCCTCCTTGCGGCCTCGACGCCATCTGCCTCCGTTGCCCTGCTCCGCCTTAGCATCAGCAGCAGCGCCGCCGCCCCACCCAGGTGCCGCTCCAGACCCGCCGCCGCCCGCTCATGCTCGGCCCCAAGGGCTGCCCTGCCGGCCGCACCGCTACGCCCACCGAGTCGCCCCCGCCCCCTCCTCCACCCCCTTGGCTCCCCGTCCCCCTCCTCCGCCCCTCCTCATGGCCTCAGCGCACGTTTCCGCCACGCCGCAGCCAACTTTGTCGAGGGGCGGGGGCGACTCGGTGGGCGTAGCGGGGCGGCCGGCAGGGCAGCCCTAGGGGCCGAGCATGAGCGGCCGGTGGCGGCGGCGGGTCCAGAGTGGCGCCTGGGTGGGGCTGCAGCGCTGCTGCTGAGGTGGAGCGGGGCGGCGGGAGGCTTGCGGGAGGCTTGCGGCGGGCGGCTCTTTCGCTTGGACTTGCCACTGAGATGCACATTTACCCCATCCAGATTCTCAAAACTGCATGGGGGGGGGTTAGTTGTCTATTTGTGAAAGAGAGGTTTTGCCTTGGACTTGCCACTGAGATGCACATTTACCCCATCCAGATTCTCAAAACTGCATGGGGGGGGGGGTTTGTGGTCTATTTGTGAAAGAGAGGTTTTGCCTTGGACTTGCCACTCAGATGCACATTTCCCACATCCAGATTCTCAAAACTGCATTGGGGGGGGGATTGTTGTCCATTTGTGAATGGGAGGTTTTGCCTTGGACTTGCCACTCAGATGCACAACTCAACAATAAGCCCCCCTGCAGAGTTTTGAGAATGCAGATGGGGAAAATGGTGTTTGTCAGTCATTGCCATGATTTAATTTTATGGATGACAAAGGATAGTACAGTTAGTTCTGAAAATGAAATCCTTAAAGTGTGGAATTTTCTGCCAAATAATTTTAAATCAATGAAAGCACTTGGGATTGCTTTCCTTACTTTGTTTGGATCATTTTATGCTTGTGAGCATAAGATGTTAACATATGAGTTGTTTTTTCTAAACTAAAACCTCAGTATTCAGGTTAAATTGCCGTGCTGGCACTTTACGATGAATAAGAGGGTTTTGGGTTGCAGTTTGGGCATTCGGTCTCTAAAAGGTTCGCCATCACTGGCCTAGAGCATCCCTAACAAGTGCTTGTCCAGCCTCTGCTTAAAGACTGCCAGTGAGGGGGAGCTCACCACCTCTCCAGGCAGCCGATTCCACTGCTGAACTACTCTTTCTGTAAAAAAATTAAAATTAAATAAAAAAACAGGGAAAAAAAAACCTAATATCCAGCTGGTACCTCACTGCCTGTTATTCAAACCCATTAAAGTACATGAGCCAGTGTGGTGTAGTGGTTAAGAGCGGTGGTCTGGAGCGGTGGACTCTTGACCTGGAGAACTGGGTTTGATTTCCCACTCCTCCACATGAGCAGCGGAGGCTAATCTGGTGAACTGGATTTGTTTCCCCCCTCCTACACATGAACCCAGCTGGGTGACCTTGGGCTAGTCACAGCTCTCTCAGCCCCACCCACCTCACAGGGTGTCTGTTGTGGAGAGGGGAAGGTGATTGTAAGCTGGTTTGAGTCTCCCTTAAGTGGTAGAGAAAGTAGGCATATAAAAACCAACTCTTCTTCTTCTTCTTATGTGACCATAGGCAGATCATGAGAGGGAGGGCATCTTGGCCATCTTCTGAGCATGGAGTAGGGGTCACTGGGGGCGGTAGTTGTGAATTTCCTGCATTGTGCAGGGGGTTGGACTAGATGATCCTGGTGGTCTCTATCCTCTGCTGCCACCAGGAACAGCTTCCATCCTGCCCTCCCATAAGTGACAACCCTTTCAAACGAGAGCAAATTAAAGAGAGCAAATTACCTATTCTGGTTCTGTTTGAAGCCAAGATGGGGAAAATGTCCCTACAAATTACTTTTCTTCTTACCTGTCTGTTCCCACTGATACAATAATTGCTTTCTACTTGTGGACATGCCTGCCCAGTGGCTGAGGAGAGTTTCTGAGGGCTTCCTGTGTGAGCCATCAGCTCTGGAGGGGAATTGGGTGACTACTAGAGACAGGACCTCCTCAGTTGTAGCACCCATTTTCTCCAGGTGAACTGATCTCTACTGCCTGGAGAGCTATTGTAATCCCAGAAGATCTCCAGCCACCACTTGGAGGTTGACAACCCTAGTTGGAAGACCGAAAAGGTATGTTTTCTGCTACTCCTAACAGCAAAGCTAATGGACTTGGGTTACAGGAGAGTAGATTTTAGTTGCACATTAGGAGACCTGTGCCAGCTCCAGGCTGGGAATTCCTGGATATTTGGGTGTAGAGCCTGGGAAGGGTAGAATTTATTGAGGAGAGGGGCCTCAACGGGGTATAATGCTGTCACCGCCACTCTCAAAAACATCCAGTTTCTCCAGGGAAACTGATCTCTGTACTCTGGAGATCAGTTGTCGTTTTGAGAGGTCTCCAGGCCCCACCTAGAGGTTGGCATCCGTACCTACTGGTAAGAACACTCTTACAGTGTATGTTAACTGGACATTACAATAGGTCCAGTTACTTTGGGGGAAGAGGTTTCTCTCTCACTCGTAAGGTTGCCAGCTCCTGGTTGGGAAATACCTGGTGATTTTTGGGGCTGAGCCTGAGGATGGCGGGGTTTGGGGAGGGGAGAGACTTCAATGCCATAGACTCCAATTGCCAAAGCGGACATTTTCTCCAGGTAAACTGATCTCTATCAGCTGGAGATCTATTGTAATAGCAGATCTCCAGCTAGTACCTGGAGGTTGGCAACCTTACTCACTAGGGGTCCTAAAATAGAAGGTTGTTTTTTTATACCCTGCTTTTCTCTACCATAAGGAGTCTCAAAGCATCTTACAATTGCCTTCCCCCCCCCCACATCAGGCACCTTGTGAGGTAGGTGGGGCTGAGAGAGTTCAGAGAGAACTGTGACTAGCCCAAGGTCACCCAGCTGGTTTCATGTGGAGGAGTGGGGAAACCAACGTGGCTCACCACTCATGTGGAGGAGCAGGGAATCAAACCCAGTTCTCCAGATTAGAGTCTGCAGCCGCACTTAACCACTATACCACCCTGGCTCTCATAGCAGCCATGTAGCCATTTGCTGGGATTTTCTGCATGGAGCAGGGTGATGATGCTGAATTAGATGGCCTGTCGGGGCCTTTCCACCTGTAGGACTCTGTGACTGATTCCTCCTTCTCCCTCGAAGGTTTAACTCTCTCTCCTGTCTCTAGAAGCTCCACGCCCCATCACATTCCCAAACAAAACTAAAAAAAAAACCACCCATGCATAGAAATCAGTAAAATATACAGCGGAGGTGCTAGTGTAGAATATTCAACTCCAGTTTAAAAAACAAGCCTCCAAGCGTCCATGCAAATCAGCAGTCTTTCCAAAGGCAATGGGGGGGGGGGGTTAGTTTGAAGTAAATGGTTTAAGGACTGCAAGACTAAGGGTGAAAACGCATGGTCGCTTGAGCCTCCTTTATTCCCTGTTTCAGCCAGGATTCAGCCAGGATTGAACGCACGTTCGGCGAAACGCATGCGTTCGATCCTGGCTGAAACAGGGAATAAAGGAGGCTCAAGCGACCATGCGTTTTCGCCCTAAATATAAGAGAGGCATTGTGATGGTGGTGTTCTTTTTTTGTTCTGTTTTTAGTGATTGGACTGGATACATTTTCTGTTTGTGGTCTAGGGTGAAGTGGAGAACACACCATCGGAAACAATGAACGTTTCTGTCTCCAAACAGTCCCCAGGGGGCTCAGAAAGCAGGGTTGCTACTTGAGGAACGTTTTCTACCTCGATAACTTCAACAGTGTCAAAAAGAAGGCCCGGGGTTTGCAGCTATGGGGAGGGGTGGGAGGGGTCCAGGATTATGCAAGCTGTCCTGCTTTCCTACAGGGAAACTGGTGTTTATTTAGGAAGCTAGGAAAGTTAATAATTGTCTCAGAAGCACCTTGTTTCGGGGGGAAATGCTGTGCTCGACATCCCGTTGAAGGATGCCCTTAGGCGCTGTTCAGCTGGACTCATAACCCTGGTAGGCTGCCTTTTGTTCCTAGTGGGCATAAAAGACGGGGATTTGGTTAGCAAGGGGCATACTGAATGGCAATTAAAGACCATGATGTGTTGCTAAGGTTGCCAGATCCTCCCTGGCCACTGGTAGGGAGGTAGGGTTGCCAGGTCCAACTTGGGGAAACTCCTGGTAGGGTTGCCAGGTCCCACCTGATCACCAGCAGGGGATGGGGGTAGAGTGGCCAGATCCAGGTTGGGAAACTCCTGGAGATTTGGGGATGGAGCCTGGGGAGGGCTGGGACCTCAGTGAGGTACAATGCGGTACAGTCCACCCACCAAAGCAACCATTTTCTCCAGGGGAACTAATCGCTGTAGTCTGGAGATGAGCTGTAATTCTGGGGATCCCCAGGTCCCATCTGGAGGCTGAAATGAAAATGATCACACTCGGCTCTATTGCAAAACATATATTCAATGGAGAGACAAATGAGAACAAACACAACAATATCTACAAGTGAAAGAACCTCAGACATCAGAACGGGAGCATTAAGCGATACACATGTACCCAAGCTATGTACAAAATCCATTAGGCTGAGAGCTTTTTTACAGACGGTTTATGCAGCAAAAGAAATGAAGGCTGAAGAAGCCAATATTGGTGAAAGCGTCTATTACCAGGAAGACGTTTCCGTTGGTTGTGCCCGCTTGGTCCGAATTTGAAACTTCCCTGGCGACTTTGCTTGTGTTGTTGTGGAGTCCGGTCATTGACACAGACCCAACACGAAGATCTTCCTTTCCTTTCCTTCCTTTCTACAGACCGGCTCTTACAAGGGTTGTTGTATCATATCACGGAAAGTCTCACGGACTCATAGGGAATTTTTGACATAGATTTGGCACATAGTTTGGGTATATGTGTATCGTTTATTGTTCCCATTTTGATGCCTGAAGTTCTTTCACTTGTAGATATTGTTTCACCATCTTTGTTCTCATTTGTCTCTCCATTGAATATATGTTTTGCCATAGAGCCGAGGGTTGACAATTTTTATTTCAGCTTTTCCTGATTGCACTGTGATTAGCTTTGATATACCCATTTGAAGGCTGGCATCCCATGTGTTGCCTTTAATAATGGTGCTTTGTTTCTTAAAACAGAGCAAAGGAGATGATTCCAATGGGTAAAGGGGGCTGTGGCTCAGTGGCAGAGCACCAGCTTTGCATGCAGAAGGTGGAAGGTTCAATTCCTAGCATCTCCAGTTATTGTTTTGCAGGAAAGACCGTTCTCTGCCTAAGCCATTGGAGAGTAGATGGCACTGAGTTAGATGAGCCCCAAAGTCCAGGCCTAATCAGATATGACAGATCCATAGGGCTGCCAGCTCTGGGTTGGGAAATACATGGAGATTTAGGGGGTGGAGTCTGAGGAGGGTGGGGTTTGGGGAGGGGAGGGACTTCAATGCCAGAGAGTCCAATCGCCAAAGCGACCATTTTCTCCACGAGAACTGATCTCTATCAGCTGGAGATCAGTTGTAATAGCAGGAGATCTTGAGCCTTGTTTTTTTAATACCACCTGGAAGCTGGCAACCCTACAGGGCCATCTGGTTATGGCATAGGGTTGCCAGCCTCCAGGCGGTGGCTGGAAACCTCCTGGGATTACAGCTGATCACAAGGCGACAGAGATCAGTTCACCTGGAGAAAATGGCTGCTTTGGAAGGTGGACTCGATGGCATTATACCCCATGGCTGACCCCTGATTCAAACTACTTCTCCATGTCCTGCAATTCAGTTCTCGTTTTGGTATCCTTATGGGTTGGAAAGAACAATAATGCTAGTTGAAGGCAGCAGGAAAAGAGGAAGACCCAACCTGAGACAGACGGAGTCAATTAAGGACACCATGTCCCTCAGTCTGCAAAACCTGAGCAAGGCTGCTACCGGTGGCCATCTGCCAGCATGCTGTAGTGGTTAAGAGTGGTGGTTAGGAGTGGTGGTTTCTGATCTGGAGAAACGGGTTTGAGTCCCCACTCCTCCACATGAATGGGGGAGGAGACTAATCTGGTGAACTGGATTTGTTTCCCCACTCCTACACGTGAAGCCAGCTGGGTGACCTTGGGCCAGTCACACTCTCTCAGCCCCACCCACCTCACAGGGTATCTGTTGTGGGGAGGGGAAGGGAAGGTGATTGTAAGCCGGTTTGAGTCTCTCTTAAGTGGTAGAGAAAGTAGGCATATAAAAACCAACTCTTCTTTTTCTTATGTGACCTTAGGCAGGTCATGAGAGGGAGGGCATCTTGGCCATCTTCTGAGCATGGAGTAGGGGTCACTGGGGGCAGGAGGTAGTTGTGAATTTCCTGCATTGTGCAGGGGGTTGGACTAGATGACCCTGGTGGCCTCTTCCAACTCTATGATTCCATGAAAGGATATTTTGGGGGTCATTAATACATACTGCTGCCACAAGTTGGAAGTTACTTGCTGGCACTTAACACACACACACACAGGGCTTTATCTCTGAATCCTCCCTTTATTGGCCACAATTAGCAGAGGCTATATTTGTACATGAAAGGGTGAGCTCATTTTCGTGAACTTTGGGTTCTAGCAGATTAGATGGGTGGAGAGGAGATCAATAATGGCTATGCAGGCCTTCACTTTTGAGTTACCAA
Organism: Euleptes europaea; assembly: GCF_029931775.1. Taxonomy (NCBI): domain Eukaryota; kingdom Metazoa; phylum Chordata; class Lepidosauria; order Squamata; family Sphaerodactylidae; genus Euleptes; species Euleptes europaea. The sequence goes on from NC_079314.1 coordinate 111,674,784, forward strand.
ATAATAGGCCAGGAGTCCCTTGCTGGGGTCAGTGAAGGATCTGGCAGAAATCTATGTCTTCCCCAGGTGACACTATATGTGTGTGTTTAAAGTGCTGTCAAGTTGCAGCCAAGTTCTGGCAATGCCAAATGGGGTCTTCAAGGCAAGAGAAAGAGACTAACAGAGGTGATTTGCCAGTGCCTTCCTCTGCATAGCAACCCTGGTATTCCAAGGGGGTCTCCCATCCAAATACTAACCAGGGTTTACCCTGCTTTACTAGATTGATACCTGCACACATAGTATTTGAGACTTACACTAACCAGTATTACAACAAGAACCTATTATACCAGATGTTTGAGTAATTGAGAATAGAATTTACAACATATACACATGCCTGGTTGGGTCTGAACTGTTAGTATTTGTATTTGTATTCATTAATGTATTTCTGTAAATGTGTGCAGGTTTACAAAGGGTTTTAATTAACCACTGATGACGGCCCCATAGGCCAAAACACGTTTGGTATGTGGTTATAGTTATCAACCTCAGGAAATCATTGTGCTATTTTAATGCTTTTAAATAATTTTAACTTTTATATAGCGCTTCTAATAAATTATACTTTCAGTATTTATACACAGACTTATATATATTTTCCTTTCACCCAACCTTGGGTACCCAGCTTTTGTTTTTAGGTTGGGTTTTATTCCCCTCCTTTTTTCTTCCATTCCTTGGGGGGTCTCCCATCCAAGTACTAACCAGGGCTGACCCTGCTTAGCTTCTGAGATATGACGAGATCAGTAGGCTTATCAATTGCCCGGTGGTGGCGGGCAAAAGCCCTCCAATCCAAAGTGTGCGCGCGTGACCTGTGCGCTGTGCCGACATCACTTCCACGTTTCCCCGGAAGTGACGCAGATGCTCTAGCGACCTCTGGCGAAACTCTATGAAAACCACGCGGCCCCAGTCACCACCACCCCACAAAGCTCCCGCCGGTGAAGCAAAGGGACCTGGCAACCCTACAGATTGAGCGATACCAGGCTGCCTTCTCTCCCTGACACTGCATATCAGTACATTTAAAAATAATCACCTGCTCTCAGTAAAGAATAATGTTTCTAATTTTTAGTAGATTCAGGATGAATAAAATATAATATTCCTTCAAGAGTAATTAAACCAGGGGTGTCAAACATAAGGCCTGTGGGCTGAATCCGGCCCCTTGAGAGCTCTTATCCAGCCCGCGAGCCAGCCAAGGCAGGCCCCCCACAAAAAAAAATCTGGGCTGGCAAGGCATGGTCCAGCCCGGCCAAGTGGCATTTATGGCATATCCGGCCCTTGTAACAATTGAGTTCAACACCCCTGAATTAAACTATGGAAGTCACTGACAGTAGATGTAGTAATTGCCACTAGTTTAGCAGCTTTAAAAGGTAGGGTTGCCAACCTCCAGGTACTAGCTGGAGATCTCCTGCTATTACAACTGATCTCAAGCCGATAGAGATCAGATCACCTGGAGAAAATGGCTGCTTTGGCAATTGGACTCTACGGCATTGAAGTCCCTCCCCTCCCCAATCCCCCCTCCTCAGGCTCCACCCCAAAAACCTCCCGCTGGTGGTGAAGAGGGACCTGGCAACCCTATTAAAAGGGGACTAAACCGACTAGACAGATGTAGACAAGCTGGAACGTGTCCAGAGGAGGGCAACAAAGATGGTGAGGGGTCTGGAGACCAAGTCCTATGAGGAAAGGTTGAAGGAGTTGGGTATGTTTAGCCTGAAAAGGAGAAGACTGAGAGGGGATATGATAACCATGTTCAAGTACTTGAGGGGCTGTCATATTGAGGATGGTGCCGAGTTTTTTTCTGTTGCCCAAGAAGGTCGGACCAGAACCAACGGGTTGAAATTAAATCAAAAGAGTTTCCATGTAGACATTAGGAAAAAATTTCTAACAGTTAGAGCGGTTCCTCAGTGGAACAGGCTTCCTTGGGAGGTGGTAAGCGCTCCTTCCCTGGAGGTTTTTAAGAAGACGTTAGATGGCCATCTGTCAGCAATGCTGATTCTGTGACCTTAGGCAGATGATGAGAGGGAGGGCATCTTGGCCATCTTCTGGTCACTAGGTGTGGGGGAGGTGTGTGGGGAGGTAGGACTTGATGACCCTGGTGGTCCCATCCAACTCTATGATTCTATGACTCATGCCAGTTACTAGGGTATTAATTCGATTAGATGGGGGATGGTGCACATTGGCACTAATATCATAGGGAAAGGTAGTCATGCAGTCGTGGAGGACAAAATTAGGAAACTGGGCAGAAGGTTGAAGTCCAGGACTCAAATGTAATGTTCTCAGAACTACTACCTGCCACTGCCAGCAGGAGAAGCAGACATTAGGGGTCTCAGTGCATAAATAAAAAGTGGGGTTGGGAGAAGGGTTGCCAGCTCCGGGTTGGGAAATACCTGGAGATTTTGGAGGTGGATCTTGAGGAGGTTTGGGGAGGGGAGATTTACCACTGAAATAAAGCAAGTGTGTGTGTGGCAGTGAGCAACTTCCTATATACAGATAATGTAAGAGTTTTCTTTGTTGGGAACAGGGAATCCATCCAAGAGAAGAAATCATGACGATGAAGGTAGAACTGGATAATGCAAGTGAATCAGCTATGGAAGTGAGGCCTTTTACCCAGCCTTTGGAGGAAGACGCCTACAAGGAGATACCTGTCAAGAAGAAAAGCTCATGCTGCACCGGGCTGAAGGTCCAGCGAATTCCGATCATTACATTATTTAACATGGCTAATTGGTTTTTGCATTGGGGTGATAGCTCTTAGCTTTGGAAGAAAGTCTTCCGGTCAGTTGAATACTGGTTTGTATGGACAATCTGCACCCACTATTGGGTTCAGCGTGGTGTAGTGGTTAAGAGCAGTGGCTTGGAGCGGTGGACTCTGATCTGGAGAACCAGGTTTGATTTCCCCGCTCCTCCACATGAGCAGCGGAATCAGATGCTAATTGGATGAACTGGGTTGGTTTCCCACACTTTCACATGAAGCCAGCTGGGTGACCTTGGACTAGTCACAGTTCTCTCCAAACGCTCTCAGCCCCACTACCTCACAAGGTGTCTGTTGTGGAGAGGGGAAGGGGAGGTGATTGTAAGCTGCTTTGATTTTTCCTTAAGTGGTAGAGAAAATCGGCATATAAAAGCCAACCTCCTTCTCCTTCTCCTTCTGGACCCAAGTCACCGGACACTCACCTCATGATCATACCGCAGGGCTGACTCCAGATATAAGTGGCTCTGGGCAAGAATTTCTCCCATTAAACGTGCCACCTTGTTCATGACATAGGTAGACATATGCACACTTCCTCTCACCTGGAGGTGGCATCAGAAAACAACTCTTAGATACCTTCAAACCCAATCAGTGCAGGCAGGACTGTGAACAATGTGAAAGGGCCACACTTTGCTCCAGAGGAACTGGTAGGCAACTTGTGAGAGACAGGATGCTCGAGTAGATGGACCACTGGTCTGATCCAACAGAGCTCTTCTGATATTCTTGCTGTCTCCAGCACCCTTTCCACTGGAAATGGAAGATCACCCCAGTGGGGATTACTCTGAGATGCCCTCTGGACTAATCTACTATCCATTAGTAGGCATAACATTAAACACAACAAGGTGCGGATCTTTTTAGACAAGTCATTCCACTGCTTTGGGGCAACTGGTGTCAAAACCCTGCTTGTAGCTGCAAGAGTTTTTACTTCACATGAAAATGGAATGTGAAGCAGAGGATAGACAAATGGAAGCAGTGCAAAATGAATAGCATAAGCTTCCCCATTTAGCCAGCCAGCGAGGGTTTAGTTTCTTTGGGATCAGACAACATTTATTTACAAATATACAAGCAGAGCATAAGTGGAAGAAAATAGATGCCTACAGCAGCAGGCAACACAACCTCTAAGCGGGCATCAACCCCCACAGCTGCCTTCAGTCCAGTCAACTCTCTCTCTCTCTCTCCCCTCCCTCCCTCTCTCTAACCGGCTGTTTCTAAATTAAAATGTCAAACCATCTTTCCCTAGAACCCCTCTCTCCCATGTTCATGGGGCTCTATTCTCCAGCCATACTGTGCAGGTATGTTTAACAATCGGGTGGGGAGAGAGACTTGTCTAGTGATTAGTTCCCATCAGTCCATCATTCCTGACAATCAGTAAGCACTTGACAACATAGGGCGGTTGCCAAGTAGTTGCAACAGTAACGATGAACACAGCTGAACTGTCACCTCTCTTTATAGCAGGAGCAAATGGATCTATGCCTTTCATGAAAGGAATATCTTACACCTGGGTTTATTTGTTTTACAAAAGTGAAGCTGTCAAACTACATAGATGATCTTGAGGAATAATTAAATATGGTCTGAAATGTCAGTTGGTTAGGGGGGAACTGACCTTCCCATACTCTTCATAAGAGGCTTTCTTGGCAGGAGATGTCAAAACTAATGTAAACTGATCCAGTGGGGTTGGTTTCAATTAGAAAAACAGAGTGAAAGGGTTAAATCCTTTTCTTCTCCCATACTATGGTCCTGCTCTGAATTGGGGTTCACACCATTGCAATTTCCCTTTAAAAATGGCAGAGAAACTCTGTTCACAGATTTCTCAGCATATCCTTTGACCCTGGTCACAGCTGTACCGCAATGCATCTTTCTTTGGCACTTTAGATATTCTTTTCCCAAACATGTGAGTGCCACTGATCACCTCTCACATGGAGAAGGCATGAATGATACAACCTTGTAGATGGTGGGTGATTGCCTGGGGTCTTTTCAGTAGAACAAGCACCATACCAAGTAGGTGGGATGCTGATTCCATGGGGAAGGAATCTCATGACCATAAGAAGAGCCCTGTTGGATCAGACCAGTTGACCAAGTCCAGCATCCTGTCTCACACAGCGGCCAACCAGTTCCACTGGAGGTCCAACAATGGGGCATTGAGGCTGAGGCCTTCTCCTAATATTGCCTCCTAGCACTGGGATTCAGAGGTTGACTGCCTCTGAACATGGAGGTTCCCTTTAGTCTCCATGGCTAGTAGCCATGAAAGACCTTATCCTCCATGAATCTATCTAATCTCCTTTTAAAGCCATGTAATCCTGTGGCCATCACTACGTCCTATGGCAGCAAATTCCACATTTTAAGCACTCACTGTGTAAAGAAGTAAATTGTGAAATTATTCCATCCATGAGGTCAAGTCATTTAAATGTTCTGCTAATTGAATATGACCCGCTGATGGTTAAGTGGCCTTCATGGGGGGTGGAAGAATGCCTAATGGTCATTCCGGGTGAAGACTGATATCCTAGAAATATTTGCCTAGAACGACAAACCCATTTGCCAGGAATGAGGGCGGGATATAAAAGTGAGGAAATAAATAAACAAATAAACAGCCAATCAGCTTCAGAAGAAAAATGGGGGGGGGGGGAGCAGTTGTGGTGCTTTAAGAACACCACTTGCTGGTGAGCCCTTGAGCAGCTTCCTGGTGGAGCAATAACTCTGGGGTTTCAAGGAATATGGTTCAAGGCTTTGGAGATGATATTTTTCAGTCCCGTTATTCAGGCTGGCCTTTCTGCTTGAGAAAAACACACATGCCCTTGTGGTTTCCAAATCGGTCCCCCCCCCCCTTTGCACCACGCTGTCAACAGCCTCCCAAAGTTCAAGCCCCGGTTTGTTTTGTTTACTCGTCTACAACCGCACAGTACAAACTATTTCAACTATTGCCCTATCGATGCATATGTATATATAGCGTGTGTCTATTTGTTTTGGGACAAGGTGAAAGCACAAAGAGAGCGGCGTTGACCTCGCTAGATAATATTTAAGCAATTATCAGCACACAATAGAGAGACACGCTGGAAGTCTGACATCTATCAGGAAGCTCCGGGTTTGAATCTTGCCTACGCTATGATCTCATGAGATGGCCTTAAGCAAGCTATGTCTGCTTAGCCTCAGCTTCCGCTCTGTAATGTCTTACTGATTTTGAGGCTTCCTGGTTGTAAACTCGTAGCTCCCTACTTTACACGGCTTTCATATGGCTTACAATAAAAATTATGGGAACAGCTTTGATAGTGTGCTAAAATACAAGTATTGTTGTTAATGAAAGTGATAAAGCCCATGCCTCGTACAAGCAATAATTCCAGGCTAAATAATGATAAAATAATAGGTAAATAATAATATTTTTTTAAAAAAATATATTTTTAAAGGATACAGAAAAGAGAGAGAAAGGGGAAAGCATATAGGGAAAAGATAACATTTCATTCCGTGTCTGTGCCCATTATAACTTGCTCCTGTTTTTACCCCCGGTCTCTTATCCCCGATCTCTTATAAAAATACAAAGAGCAGATAAAAGACTCTCAACTTCATTTCTATTCTATGCATCATCATTGATCAACCCACTTTACTTAAAATCTATTGTATACTTAAAATCTATTATATATTCAAACACCCCTATTCAAAAGCCCATCCCTATAGTGTACATACAATCATCAATTCTATGTTATATATCTTGTCAACTCTTATTTAAATCTGATCTAATCATTCAATTCGTAGACGTATTTGATCATGCATATTTGATCATGCATATCCATCAAAAAAACAATTGCCATCTCTTCCTGTAATCATCAATCGGCTTTCAGGTAAATAGTTATTTTGATGATGGCGTAACACAGAAAATGAGAAATTCGACCACATTTTGCAATGAGAAATGGTCCAATGCCCAGCCATAAGGAGTAACCTGAAATATAGGCAGGGTGTCTAAAGGCCAATCATCAGTCAGTTTCGCAAGAGAATCTAGAAATGTCCTTCAACAAGAAGTTGCCTAGATTGAGTGAAAGGAAGAGACCATCTGAGTTCTCTAGTATTAGGATGAACTTCTTGACAGTGAGAGCGGTTCCTCTGTGGAACAGGCTTCCTCGGGAGGTGGTGGGCTCTCCTTCTGTGGAGGTTTTTAAGCAGAGGCTACATGGCCATCTGTCAGCAATGTTGGTTCTGTGAACGTAGGCAGCTCATGAGAGGGAAGGCAGGAAGGGTTGTGTCAGTGTGGCTCTCGTGACCCTTTCTTACATGCCCAGGGTAATGCCGATCACCACTCTGTGGTCAGGAAGCAATTTTCCTACAGGCCAGATGGGCCAGGGATCCTGGAGGGGTGGTGTGTATGTGTGTGTTGTTGCTGTTGTTGTTGTTTTGCCATCTTCTGGGCGTGGAGTAGGGGTCACTGGTGGTGTGGCGGGGAGGTAGTTGTGAATTTTTTGCATTGTGCAGGGGATTGGACTAGATGATCCTGGAGGTCCCTTTCAACTCTATGATTTTAAGATTTTATTATTCTGTATAAGCTGACTTCCTAGACGTGGGGGATTATTATGAGCTGTTGTGTGAACAAACTAGCTAGAATTCTGTCTTCATGCCAACACATGAAGCTGCCTTATACAGAATCAGACCATTGGTCCATCAAGGTCAGTATTTAGGGGCAATCTACCGCCCATTTTTCTTGTTGCCCACTGCCTTTCAGTTGGTGGGTGGGAGATTTAGGGAGGTGGGGTTGGGGGCTGCGACCAGCGTCATCTATGTGACGAGGTCAGGCGGGTTTGTTGGGGCAGCCCCAACCCTGGCGGTGGAGAGAAAAGCAACCCGCCCTCCCTGCCTCCCCACCAAACAGCTGATTGAAAAAACAGCTGATCAGTGGAGAGGTTCTGGGGCGGGCGGGGAGGGTAGCTGGAGAGGAGGAAACAAGGCCACCGTGGCAGCCGCCGCCTGGAAAGCCTGAGAAGCCGGCCCAGCCCTGTGTTTTCCTCCGAGGGAGACCCAAGCCCATGCCTTCCTGAAACCCAAAAAAACAAACTCCTGGAAGTAGCTCTGCTTGTCGCCGAAGGAGAGCCCTCGCTGTGTCTTCAGATGCTGGTGATTTATTCCACCCTTTAGCATCGCACTGGGGGGACTCTCCAGCACTCGCAAAAAACCTCTGAGGTTGGCAACCCTACAAATGGCCCTTCATTGACAAACATAGTCTTTCTTCTGAAAGATCGAGGGAAGCTCCTGGAAGGCCCTAGACCAGTGGTGTTGAACCCAATTGTTACGAGGGCCGGATATGACATAAATGTCACTTGGTTGGGCAGGGCCATGCCTTGTCAGCCCAGATTAAGAGTGGGGGGAGTGTGGCTGCCCCAGCTGGCTTGAGAACCAGGAAAGAGCTCTCAAGGGGCTGGATATGTCCCACAGGCCTTATGTTTGATACCCCTGCCCTAGACTCTTCAAGAAAGCCTACTGTTCAGCATGTCCTTTTTCTTCCATCTTTCCTCAGGTCTTCCTTGCTGCCCTGTCCTTTACCTACTTCAGTAAGGCATTTTCTGGGAGCACCATGAAAAGTGCCTTCACGCAACTGGAAAGGAGATTTGCCATTTCATCCTCTACAACTGGCTTCGTGGATGGAGGCTTTGAATTGGGTAATGGCTTCTCGGGAGGCCAAACTGGGCCCTAAATAGACAAGTTTGTGTGGCTTCTTCCCATTCCTAAATATTATTGGCTACTACCTTCCATTTCCCACAACAGTATAAGCAAAGCAACCCGTCTCCTGTACTGGCTCATTCTTCAATGATTTACCCCTCAGAACTCTTCAGCAATAACTTTAGTTTTCCTAAAGCCAACTTTCAGACTTCTTTGGCTTCTATGGCAGTATCCCCGGTTCTAGGACATTAAGAAATATCCTTTATGCTGGAGATACAGCAATGTAATATTGAAGCAACCACTAGAGGGAGCAAAGTTTATGTGGGAAAAAACACACACAAAGTAATGAGGCAAAGTAAATGAGTGAAAGGAGGAAACCATCTGAGTTCTCTAATATTAGGAAGAACTTCTTGACAGTTAGAGCAGTTCCTCAGTGGAACAGGCTTCTTCAGGAGGTGGTGGGCTCTCCTTCTTTGGAGGGCTTTAAGCAGGGGCAAGATGGCCATTGATTCTGTGAACATAGGCAGATAATGAGAGGGAAGGCAGGAAGGATTACATCAGTGTTTGGCTCTCGTGACCTTTTCTCACATGCTCAGGGTAATACTGATCACCACTTTGTGGTCAGGAAGCAATGCGATCCCATCAGTTCCGGTTTCTTTCCGGATGTGCCGCAGCACAATGGGACAATTTACCACTCGAATGGGGGTTTGAGTGATAAATCGTCCTGTTTAGGGCTGTTGAAAAAAATTCGGTAAAATTCGGATTTGACAAAATTCGGCCCATTTTTATTCAGGAAATGGCGAAGTCCGAACTCCCCCACTTCGGGTCTGTGCAATTCAGCATGAGATCCAGAGTTCGGGGAAAAATTAGGCCGAATAAAGCCATTAAAAACACAATCGCGCCTTTCCGCGGCTCCAGGGGAGCATTTTTGGGGGTAGAGGTCCCAAACTTTCAGCATAGCTTGAGGGGACACTTCTTGCAAGAACCCCCAAGTTTTGTAAAGATTGGGTCAGGGGGGGCTGAGATATGGCCCTCGAAAGGGGTCCCCCCTCCTCAATGTGCATCTCTGATAATGGGGGTTTGCAATTAGCAGAGCTTGCCACCCACTCCCGAAGCTCCCAGCCCTGACAAACAGCTGAGCTGCTGGGAGCAAGGGCAGGGTAGGTGCAAAGAAGTTTGCAAACCATGCAAAGCAACACATTTGCAGCCATGCAAACCATGCAAAGCAACATGTTTGCAACCATACAAACCATGCAAAGCAACATGTTTGCAACCATGCAAACCATGCAAAGCAACATGTTTGCAACCATGCAAAGCAACACCTGACACCTGGGAGTTTGCAAACCATGGAAAGGGACAGAGGCAGCTAGCTATGCATAAGGAGCAGGAGGGGGTGGAATTTCCCCTTTTGCATCGGACTCAGGACCAGACAAATACATTCTTTAAGTCACAATTTGAAAACCAGTTTTGAGCAAGCATCAAAATAGACCTAACCGATCTTATGAATGAGGGAAAACCTGAGGACACACAACTGAAGCCCCCCCCCTCCTCAAACCAGGGAGAGAGAGACTCAGGGGGCACCCCCCTGCAGAACAGGCGAAAGCCCCCTTTGGCTTCCCCCACCCACCCACAGAAACTGCTCCCTCCCCCCACACACACAGACTCTGCTTCCCCCCCCCCACACACACACAGGAGAAAAATTATAGAGAAAAGCCCCAAAATGGGTCTTACTGTGGATGTCTTCTGTTCCATCAGGGGGCACCCCCCCCCCCCGCAGAACAGGCAAAAGCCTCCTTTGGCTTCCCCTCCACAGAAACTGCTCCCTCCCCACACACACACAGACTCTGCTTCCCCCCCCCCCCACATACACACACAGGAGAAAAATTATAGAGAAAAGCCCCAAAACGGGTCTTACTGTGGATGTCTTCTGTTCCATCTTCTTCGCACCTGCCCCGCCCTTGCTCCCCTCAGCTCAGCTGTTTGTCGGGGCTGGGAGCTTTGGGAGTGGGCGGCAAGCCCTGCTAATTGCAAACCCCCCATTGTCAGAGATGCACATTAAGGGTGGGGAAGAAGACCCAGCTTGGCCACCGATTGGCCGCAGGAGAATGCTGCTTACTAACTGACAGTTATGCTGCTGCGCCGAACCCCGAATTTGCTGAATTTATTTGCCGAACACCCCAAACTCACTGAATTCGGCTCCCCGTTTTCCCGCCTTTTTTGAGTTCGGTTCCATCTGAACTAAAAACCGCCGAATCAGGGGAAATTCGGCTGTTTTTCAGTTCGGGAAGAACCGACAGCCCTAGCCCTGTTGTGCTGCGGCGGTTCTGGAAGTAAACCAGAACTGACGGGATCATGTCGCTTGTGGCAGCGCGTGATCCCCGCCCCAAAAATCTCTTGCCGGAAGAGAGGGGGGACCTGGCAACCCTAGCTATGCAGAAAAGTTGACCTTAAGGGTGTGCACTTGGATATTTCCGAACTGGAATGAAATTACGGCTTACATTTCTGATTGGAAATACCCCTAAATGAAGCAAAGGACCCCCAAAACTTCATGATTCTTTTAGGTTATTTCAGTACTGTTTTCAATGGGTGGCAGACCTGGCATCCAGGGAACAGGTCTATCCCCACAAATGGATGGTAGACCTAGTGCCTAAATGGCACTTTCCCTTGTTTCCTTGTAGCAGCCATCTTAAATTTACCCTTGGCGTTCTTGACCCCTTTGTGTTGTTTTTTTAGGCAATTTGTTAGTGATCGCATTTGTGAGTTATTACGGGGCAAAATTTCATCGGCCACGCATCATTGCTCTTGGTTGTTTTGTCATGTCTCTGGGGAGCTTCTTAATAGCCATGCCTCACTTCTTCATGGGCTAGTAAGTATTTCTATTTAGTTGAATTAACTTGGGGGGGGGGAGGCTATCATTTTAAAGGGATTGGTCTCATTAGTCCAAAGGTGTATCTATACTACAAACGTATACAGGTTTCATGGTTATCCCTTCTCCCCTGAGATCTGTAGGTCTGGGATAACAGTGGAAAGGTCTACCAATACCCAGCACCCCATCTTTCTCCCCAATGGGAACACAGAAGTTTTCTTGTATTCTGCAAGTTCTAAATTTGAATTTGTCAGCCACCTTGAGCTATGGAAATGGTAAAGGTAGTCCCCTGTGCAAGCACTGGGTCATTGAACACATTAAGCTGCCTTAAACTGAATCAGACCCTTGGTCCGTCAAATTCAGTATTGTCTACTCAGACCTGCAGTGGCTCTCCAGGGTCTTAAGCAGAGGTCTTTCACATTACCTACTTGCCTAATTCCTTTGACTGGAGATGCCAGGGATTGAACCTGGAACCCTCTGCATGCCAAACAGATGATCTATCACTGAGCCCCAGCCCCTCCCTGATGTTTACTAGGTTTGCCATTGCCTTCCCCAGTCATCTACACTTTACCCCCAGCAAGCTGGGTACCCATTTTACTGACCTCAGAATGTTGGAAGGCTGAGTCAACCTTGAGCCAGCTACCTGAAACCGACTTCCGTTGGGATCAAAGACAGGTCGTGAGCAGAGCTTGGACTGCAGTCCTACAGCATACCACTCTTATGGAAATGGTGGGGGTATAGATATTTAAATAAATAAATAAACAAACAAACATTTTTACCATGAAACCACCATCACAGACTAAAGCTATGGGGGAAAGCAGTTTTGATCTTTACTGGGACCATTACATCCTACTACTCCTGATCCAAATTGTAGGTTATTGAAAATCTTAATTTTGCCATTCCCTCTTGTCACTGACAATGAATACCTCCATATTCCTTCGTCAACCTTACTGAGCATTGTTATGAAATTTAACTATTTTTCTTTTCAGTTATGAATATGAGTCAGTGTCCCGTTCATCATCAGACAACACAACATTCGATGTCTCTCCCTGCTCAAGAAATCAAACTGTTATGGAATTACAAGGGAATCCAGGTTCAGGTAAGGTTGTGATTTCTGCATGGAGGGTTAGGAACAGGTAAGTAGGAAACTATACATTATATTCAACATGGCACTGCTGCAGAAAATGGCATCCTTGTGTCAAATTATTTCCTTACCCTCTGGAGACGCACATTCACTTGTGGCCAGAAGTGACATCACAATGCTCTAGAAATTCCTCTGTCTCTATATGATAGAAACCATAGACATTTGGGGAATCCCTAGAGTGTCCCGACATCATGCAGTGTCACTCGTGTTCTCCATTTTTGGTCCCATTGAAGTGAAAAGTCTGGCTGGCGTGAAGCTTATAAATAAATAAATTCTGTCTCTAAGGGTCCACTGGACCTTATCTTGTATTGTGTTGTCATCAGTTCATCTGTTCCCCCACTCTGCATGGAAATATATGTGATGATCTCATGATAACAAGAGTAAATGATCCTTATTTTTTTCAGGGGACAAAGGGGGACTTTTGGCACTGGGGGTGCTGCATGAAGCATGTGTCTTTCCACCTAACTGGGCATGAGAACCTTGTAGGCAAACAGAAGAAGAAGAAGAAGAAGAAGAAGTATTTTTTATATGCCGACTTCCTTATGCCGGTCTGAGTAGGCAATACTAACTACCTCTTCAATAGAATAGGCCTGTGATACTTCACTATCTCCTGTAGTGAGCCCCAGTTATTGATGTTTATGGGAGTGACTCTGACTGCCATCTTATTTACCTTCTGTGCTTAACTGTGATTTGCAGGTTGTGAAAAGGAAACGTCATCCAATGCATGGATTTATGTCTTGCTGGGGAATGTGTTACGTGGAATTGGTGAAACGCCGATAACCCCATTGGGTATTTCTTACCTTGATGATTTTTCAAAAGAAGAGAATTCACCTTTATATATAGGTAATCTCTAAGGGACCTTCCTAGAGTACAAAGTGAGACCTAGTGGAGGAATATTCAGATTGACATAAACTTTACTTATAGTCTGCATTTTTCACTGAGACTTGAGGTGGATTACAAAATGAGCAGATCAACGCAATAAAGGAAAACACTGTAAGACATACAGCCCATTCCTGAAAAATGGGCCGAAACCTCTTTGGAGGCAGTGCAACCCTGCCTTCAGCGTAAGTGCGTGTAAGCGCGTGATTACACACACGCTGGTGGCAAGGCTAGGCCCACCGGTGGCAGAGCGCCACAGAACCACGCATCCCCTCTCCGCTGGTGCGGCCTCTCCGTGGCGCCGGCCACAGCATAGAGAGGCCGCATCGGCGCAGGGGGTGGGCCAGGGTGGGCTGGGGGAGGAGCCGCTGGCTAGGCAGCTTCCTATCCCGGTTCAGTCAGATACGCCAGCGCCGGGAACAGCGGCGTATTTTTTGAGCAGGTGCAGCCTCACTGTTTTCAATGGGGCTTTTAGCGCCGGTAAAACAAAACAAAAAACCCCGCAAAACGGCTTTTGTTTTTTTACAGCGTGTGCGAATCGGCTTAGGAAGAGGCGCCGCTGCACCTCTTCCCTGCCAACTCTGCACGCCGTTGTTTCAGGAATGGGCTGATATTGTAACAACTGGATTGCGAAAAGAAAAGAAAAAACAAAACAAACAATACAATACAGAAAAGGAACTACTAGCCAACAGCAGTAACATTTTACTTTCACCGTGTCTAAATTTGGACTTTATATACTCTTCTAAAGCTGGAACTAATTTTAATTTTTTGTGTGTGCATACTGTTTCCAGGGATGATATCAAATGTTTAAAGTCAGCTTTGGCATTAAGGTTGCCAGGTAGTGCCTGGCAACCAGTGGGAGAGTTGTAGGCAGGGACATGGAAGGAGTTGTAACGCCAGCTGCAGCACTATGCCACTTCCAGTAAAACCCCAAAAAGACACATGGTAGCTCTAGGAATCGCCAGAAACTCTACTGTAAAGCCATAGTTTCTGATGATTCCTAGAACTGCCCAATGTCATTTCCAGGTTTTTACCAGAAGTGATGTAGCACCACATCTGATGCTGCTGTTTTTTTGTTTTTTTTTAAATTCTCTCATTGCTACTCAGAGCAGTGGTGAGTAGTGGGAGCTGGACCTGGGGGCAAGGAATCCCCTACCCCCACTGGGGGATTTGCAGCCCTGTTTGGAATAGTATATGAAGCAAAAAAGGGATAACAGGATCCCCAAGACATCAAACATTAAAACATTTCAACATTAAAAATATTCAAAATAAAGTATGTATACACTATATGCATGTATTTAATGTTGTATACATTTCACACATGTTCACATCCACAAGCATGCAGCTGCCTTGGCATCAGGAATCTCACAGCGGATGCAATGATGTCACAGAGCCACATTGTCAATCCGATTGGGCAGGGAACAAACAAAGCCAACCATTGGCCTTGGTCAGAGTGTGCCTCAGAGGGAAGGGAGGGACCTCTTCATTGCTAAAGCCACCAATTTCATTGCCACTGTGAACCAAAAGCAAACCTATTGATCCTGTTGCTTCCATAACAGGATCTGGTCCACTCCTTCCTAACATTCATTATGAGCAAGGGGGTCTGGACAAGGCACTGCTTCCTTTTGCAGACCCTTCCAATCTTCACCCTCTTCAGGGGCTGTGGCTCAGTGATAGAGCCTCTGCTTGGCATGCAGAAGGTCCCAGGTTCAATCCCCAGCACCTCCAGTTAAAGGGACTAGGCAAGTAGGTACTGAGAAAGACCTCTACCTTGAGACCCTGGAGAGTCGCTTCTGGTCTGAGACAATACTGACTTTGATAGACCAAGGGTCTGATTCAGTATAAGGCAGCTTCATGGGTTCGCATGTTCACCCAAACCAAGTCTTGTAATGGTTTGTGAAGGCTTTGTGAGAAGCACCTCTCCTTTTCTGGCTCAGTTCCAGAACGCACATGTGTTTGTGTAGTGGAATGTACTGACATTGGGTTGTTGTTGTTGTTGTTTTTTTGTTATACGCAGGCATTTTGCACACAATTGCAATGATTGGCCCGATGGCTGGCTTCCTCTTGGGGTCTCTGTTCGCCAAACTGTATGTGGACATTGGCTTTGTAGATATGGGTAAGGAGGCCAGATGACATGCAAGGATGTGGCGTTCTTATTTACAAGACCTATGGGTATCAATGAGAGCCAGCGTGGTGTAGTGGTTAAGGTGTCGGACTAGGACCTGGAAAACCCAGGTTCAGTCCCCACTTGCGCCATGGGGATTGTCAGCCCTGAGGACATGATGGCATGGCGTCCATGGGCACTACGTTGGGGACTCTTCTCTTGCTTTAGGGTTGCCAGGCCCTTCTTCACTACCGGTGGGAAGTTTTGGGGGTGGAGCCTGAGGAGGGTGGGGTTTGGGGAGGGGAGGGACTTCAATGCCATAGAGTCCAATTGCAAAAGCGACAATTTTCTCCAGGTGAACTGATCTCTATCGGCTGGAGATCAGTTGTAACAGCAGTAGATCTCCAGCTAGTACCTGGAGGCTGGCAACCCTAGATTGCGTATATTTCATGGGTTTTCACTGTGTCACCTCTTTAGACTGTAAACCCCCTTGTGGTAAACTCCTAACGTAAATTGCAGCAGATGAGAAATAATCCGTCAGTGACCTTGGTTTGAACATGTCTTTTAGATACAATCAGTATAACCCCGACTGATTCCCGCTGGGTTGGCGCCTGGTGGCTCGGTTTTGTGATAGCTGGTGTCATCAACCTGATTTCTGCCATTCCCTTCTGGCTCCTGCCTAAAAGCCTGAATGTGGAAGCTGAGCCCGATCATGTGCAAGAGCCCCCGGATGCTGTGAAACTTAATGGTGATGGACCTCAGGTATCCAGGTCTGAAACTCAGGAAGCTGGGAAATGGACAGCAGGTTTGAAAGGTAAGGAAAAAGCACAGTTTGGACCACATGTTAAGGTCCATCTCATCATAAGAACATAAGAAAGGCCATGCTGGATCAGACCAAGGTCCATCAAGTCCAGCAGTCTGTTCACACAGTGGCCAACAGGGTGCCTCCAGGAAGCCCACAAGCAAGACGACTGCAGCAGCATTACCCTGCCTGTGTCCCACAGCACCTAATATAATAGAAATGCTCCTCTGGTCCTGGAGAGAATAGGTATGCATCATGACTGGTATCCATTTTGACTAGTATCCATGAATAGCCCTCTCCTCCATGAACATGTCCCCTCTTCAAGCCTTCCAAGTTGGCAGCCATCACCACAGGGAGTTCCACAATTTAGCTACGCGTTGTGTGAAGAAATACTTCCTTTTATCCGTTTTGAATCTCTCACCCTCCAGCTTCAGCAGATGACCTCATGTTCTAGTATTATGGGAGAGGGAGAAAAGCTTCTCTCTGTCCACTTTTGCCAAACCATGCATAATTTTATAGACCTCTGTCATGTCTCCCCTTAACCGCCTTCTTTCCAAGCTAAACAGCCGTAAACAGCTCTAAACATCCAGCATTCCTATTCCATATCCCTCTGGGGATGTTCACAGTCAGGCAGCCATCCCTCCCCGATGTCCGCCCCCAGAATTAAATACTCAGAAGTGTGTTGCCACTGAATATAGAGGATCCATTTAGATTACAGTTGGGATGTACGCACAAAAATATTATTTGAGTTCTACTCCAATACTCAAATGAGAGCCAGCGTGGTGTAGTGGTTAAGAGCAGCAGACTCCAATCTGGAGAACCGGGTTCATAAAAACATAGGAACATAAGAAAAGCCCTGCTGGATCAGACCAAGGCCCACCAAGTCCAGCAGTCTGTTCACACAGTGGCCAACCAGGTGTCTCTAGGAAGCCCACAAACAAGACAGCTGCAGCAGCATTGTCCTGCCTGTGTTCCACAGCACCTAAGATAATAGGCATGCTCCTCTGATTCTGGAGAGAATAGGTATGCATCATGACTAGTATCCATTTTAACTAGTAACCATGAATACCCCTTTCCTCCATGAACATGTCCACTCCCCTCGTAAAGCCTTCCAAGTTGGCAGCCATCACCACATTTTGGGGCAGGGAGTTCCACAATTTAACTACGTGTTGATTCCCCATTCCTCCACATGAAGACTGCTAGAAGACCTCTGGCCAGTCACAGTTCTCTCAGAACTCTCCCAGCCCACGTGGAGGCAGGCAATGGCAAACCACCTCCAAACGACTCTTGCCTTGAAAACCTTATGGGGTCGCCGTAAGTCAGCTGTGACTTGACGGCAAAATCATACATGCGTTGCTGTTTGCATCCCCCCCCCCCAGATTTGTTGCATGTTTAGGGTCATCATTCTATTCAGTGAAGTTACTTCCAGAGGGTAGCCCTGTCGGTCTGTAGTAGAACAGCTAGCTTCAAGTCCAGTCTCACCCCAGAAACCAACAAAAATGTTGAGAGTCAAAGCTCCCTTCGTCCCTTCCCTCCCTTGTTGGTTTCTAAGGCGCTACCAGACTCGAATCTGGCAATTGTACTCAGGTGATTGTTGGGAACCACATTACCACATTTTAGGGGTGGTCCTCTCAACCGACAAGGGTACACTTCTCCAGGACTGGTCTCTTCAGGCAGAAAGAAGAAAGGGTTCTTTCCCCTTCATGCTTGTTTTTTTCTATTCTGGGACTGTGGAAGCTTCAGCCTGTGCCCTGTGTCCGGGCCATCTAGTCCAACCCCCACTCAATGCAGGGTCAGTCTAGAGCAGTGGTTCCTAAAGTGGGCAGTACCACCCCCTGGGGGGGCAGTGGGATTAACTAGGGGGGCACGAAGAGGCAAGGAGGCAGCAGGGGCCACTAGAGGTGGGCCCCTTCAACTGTGTTGTTCACTAATTTACAATAGATCAAGCTATGGCGCCATGCTGGCAAATTTGGTGGAAACCATCAGAATCTTTGAAGAGTTGGTACCACTGGATTAAGTTCATCAATTTGGTTGAATAAATTTCAACTAAAAAGTTTGTTTTTGAATAGATGTGTTTTGAAATTGTATTGTTATTATCTTCTTTAGTGAGTCATGCAAACCCCTATTTTGAACAATGCTTTTTATAGGGTAGGGGGTGGTGGGGTTGAGTTTGTGGAACCAAGGACCCGAAAAGTTTGGGAACCACTGCTCTAGAGGATCCCTGAGAAGTGTTTGTCCAGCTTTTGCTTCAAGACTCCAGTGAGGGGGAGCTCACCACCTCCCTAGGCAACCAATTCCACTGCTGAACAACACATATTTTCCCTAATATCCAGCTGATACCTTTCCACCCGAATGGAACAGTTATACCGCCATCCCTGTAAAAATGTGTCTCCATCAGTGCAGTAGGCCAGGCCTGCCCTAACCAGCATTTTGTCTCTTTCAGATTTCTTTAAGTCCCTGAAAAGAGTCCTGGGTAACCGAATGTACTCCGTAATGTTGTGTTGTTCACTGCTGCAGTTCAGTAGCTTCATCGGCTATCTGACATATAATCCGAAATATATGGAGCAGCAGTATGGTCAGTCAGCCTCCAAGTCTAACTTTATAACAGGTGAGTCATGTGTCTTTAAAATGGAGTGAACGGCTGAACGATACAGTAAAAGCTTTGTTATCCAGCACTCCTTGGGAATGGGATGGGTCTGATACCAATTCCCCTCCCCTGGCCTGCCTTCTTCTCAACAAAAACCCACAGTGGTCAAACCACACATGGTGACAGCTCTCATGCTTGGTGGGACCCAGTGTGGTGTAGTGGTTAAGAACAGTGGTTTGGAGCAGTGGACTCTAATCTGGAGAACAGGATTTGCTTCCCCAGTCCTCCACATGAGCAGCTGACGCTAATCTGGTGAACTGGATTTGTTTCCCCACTCCTACACACAAAGCCAGCTGGGTGACCTTGGGCAAGTTACAGCTCTGTTAGAGCGCTCTCTTCTTCTTCTTCTTGTGGGGAGGGAAGGGAAGGTCATTGTAAGCCTGTTTGAGTCTCCCTTAAGTGGTAGAGAAAGTCGGCATATAAAAGCCAACCTTCTTCTTCTTCTTCTTCTCCTCCTCCTCCTCCTCCCCTCTTCTCAAAAAAATCCACAGTGGTCAAACCACTCATGGTGACAGCTCTCATGCTTGGTGGGACCCCCTCTACTTCTCCCTGAGCCACAGGACCATCCAATTCTGCAGGAAGACAAGCAGATCAACTACCTCCAGGAGAACTGTCTCTTGACAGCAGTCTGAGAGAGCCTGAGAGCCAGTGTAGTGTAGTGATTAAGAGCAATAGACGCTAATCTGGTGAACTGGGTTTGATTCCCCATGCCTACACATAAAGCCAGCTGGGTGACCTTGGGCCAGTCACAATTCTCTCCGAACTGTCTCAGCCCCATCTACTTCGCAAGGTATCTATTGTGATGGCAGGAAGGGAAGGCAATCATAAGCCACTTCGAGCCTCCTTAAAGCTAGAGAAAAGCAGGGTATAAAACCCAACTTTTCTGCTTCTTCTTCTCAAGGATGGCATCAGCTGTCATCAAGGTAGATTGGTAGAGGTGTGCTGCATCCATACTCAAAGACATTGGACTTATTGGAGAAGCGACAGCCTGTTAAAAATCTAGCTAATGTACATACTGCTGAAAGGGTCGATAAGTCCACTTGTATCCTAGGGGATGCTGTGGTGCATTCTCTAGTGTTCAGGGTTTATTGAATGTTTTCTCTTGTGGCTTTTAAAAATCATTAATTGGCATATTACTATAGTGTTATAAAAGTGGAAAGTTGTAAGCGTTCTATAACCATCCTACCAGTGGGTGGGGCTAGGGCACATCAAGTGCTTGGATCGGTTCTATATTAGTCCTAGCTGTTTTTCGAATTCAAGTATAAGACCCAATTTTTTTTTGATAAATCCGAAGAAAGTTGAATTCCCATACTGATATGGGGGGAGGGGCAGTTCAGATTCATTTTTTTCCGGCTCCAGTCAAATGGCACCCTTTTTCGGTTCAGTTTATCTGTAGTGACTTTTTGTAAACATCTGTGTAGGAGGCTATGCTGAAGACCATTTGGAAACCTTTTATTAACGTTTGGTCCTTAACAATTGTGTTACATTATTTTTGCAATGCTAAGGGTTTTTTTTGGGGGGGGTGTTAAACCCCAATTTTTTAAATTAACATTCAGATGCAAACCTATATTATTTCAAGTTTGCAGAGCCCTAAGTGGTAGCTGTGGCTAGCCCCATTTTGCAGGGTTCCCCCCACCCCAAATCCCTGTTTTTGATCAATAGGTTGTTTCTAATCACCCACCCCTGTACCCCTCAGCACCTGATAAAGGGGGAGAGTCTGCCAGTGGATATGCCTTAAAGCAGGGGTCCCCAATCGTTTTGAGCCTGTGGGCACCTTTGGAATTCTGACACAGGGTTGTTGGTAGGGTTGCCAGCCACCAGGTACTGGCTGGAGATCTGCTATTACCACTGATTTCCAGATGATAGAGATGAGTTCACCTGGAGAAAATGGCAGCTTTGGCAATTGGACTCCGTGGCATTGAAGTCCCTCCCCTCCTCAAACCCTCCCACTGTTTGCAAAGAGGGACCCAGGTACCCTAGTTGTTGGTGAAATCACAAAATGGCTGCCATAGGAGGAGGACCCAGCCCCCTTCCTCCTCGGCCGTTGTGGAATCTTCCCTTTTTAAAGGGCAGTTGCTCCACCCCCTTTCCATTCATTATCCAATGGGGCCCGTCCTTCCCCACTCCCCTCGTTTCCCTGGCTCCACCCTTTCCCTTGGTCAATATCTGGATCTGGCAGAAGACCCACCGATCACCCTTGTCTCTGCCTTTCCTGCGCACATCTCAGCACCATCTCCCATTGGCTGAGCCTGGGAGGATTGTGCGTCTGGCTCTCCCAGATGCCTTGATTTGCATCAGGGTGGGCAGGGCTGACGCTTTCCCAGACTCCTGCCACAACATGTCTTCTGTTGAGCCCCATTTGTTCAGCAGCTCACCCCCATATGCGCTTGGAGTTGCACTGAGTCTGTTGGCTAGGGTTGCCAACCTCCAGGTACTAGCTGGAGATCTCCTGCTATTCCAACTGATCTCCAGCCAATACAGATCAGTTCACCTGGAGAAAATGGCCGCTTTGGCAATTGGACTCTATGGCATTGAAGTCCCTCCCCAAACCCCACCCTCCTCAGGATCTGCCCCAAAAACCTCCCACCGGTTGCGAGGAGGGACCTGGCAACCCTACTGCTGGTGCATGGCAGCACACCGGACAAATACTGCTTCTTTTCCTTAAGCATCGCTTCTCCCAGACTCCCAGATAAGGGGCAGAAAGTCTCGTCCAGAGGTCTGGGGGGCTGAGCGACCCCAGACATGTTGAAAAATATTTTCATCCTTACACACAGCTTACCTTTAGCCACACAGTAAAGATCCTTGTGCTGTGGTGGCAGCTGCTGCCAAAGCAATTTTTAAAAAATCTGCACAGCCAATAAGAATATAAGAAAGGCCATGCTGGATCAGACCCAGGCCCATCAAGTCCAGCTGTCTGTTCACACAGTGGCCAACCAGTGCCTCCAGGAAGCCCCCAAACAAGGCAACCCAACCAGAAAAATACTGAATAGATGCAAATTCGGTATACATTGTATCTCTATGGAGGCATGGGGCAAACATTCCCACCATTTAAAGCCCGGCTTCTCCATTGAGATACATTGTAAAGATCACACTAAAGCATCTGAACAGAACCACTTTGCCAATGCATTTCAATGGAGGAGGATGGGGTGACCCCTTCCAGACACCATAACTCCGTACCCCCTGACCCAATCTTTACCAAACTTGGGGGTTCTTGCAAGGTGAGTCCCTTCTAGCTACCCGTAAAATTTGGGACCTCTACCTGCAAAAATGCCCCCTCAAAATTGGTTTAATTGGTTTAAATGACCGAATTTTTCGGAATCTCAAATTTAAAGCCCAATTCCTACCTTTACCAATATGGGAAATTTGGATTCGGGTTTTCCCAGGGGGAAAAGGCCAATAAACTTGAATCCGAATTTTACTGAATTCCCCCCCTCCCCCAACAGCCCTACACCTAATATAATAGGCATGCTCCTCTGATCCTGGAGAGAATAGGTATGCATCGTGACTAGTATCCATGTTGACTAGTAGCCCTCTCCTCTATGAACATGTCCCTTCCCCTCTTACATTCTTCCAAGTTGGCAGCCATCACCACATCCCGAGGCAGGGAGTTCCACAATTTAACTATGTGTTGTGTGAAGAAATACGTCCTTTTATCTGTTTTGGTAAATTGGATCTCCAGTGGTCAAATAGATGCTGTGCTGGTCCTGTCCGACCAGGTCCCATCCACTATCTAAAAACACTTGGTGGGCACCAGGAAAGGTGTTTGCAAGTGCTATGGTGCCTATGGGCACCAGACTGGGCATTCCTTAAATAATTATTTAACTGTCAAACATGAATGAATAGCTTGAATATCTTTGTCTCCCATCTGCTTACCAAACTTTGCTATGTATAGATTTGCTCAAAGCAGATTTGCACAAGGCAGACTGCACTTCCTTCCTGGAGCAGAATATGACTCTGCATGCTTTATTCAATTTGAAATTAAAATTAGCTGGCTGAACTCCTCGTAAAGGGCTTGGGAGCTATTGGAAGGCAGAATTTTGTCTGTTTCGGTGGAAGAGCAGACTATTGTCTCTGGTTGCCTGGTGCTCTGCAGCATTGGATCCCTTCGGGAAGAAAACGTAGGGTATAAGCATCTAAATGAATACATTTCCTCCTCTCTCTTATTTCAGGGTTGTTCATCTTACCAGCTGTGAGCATCGGTCTACTCCTAGGAGGGTTCATCATGAAAAAATTCAAATTGGGCATGGTTGCTACTACAAAATTGGCATTCGGCGCATCCATCACCGCCTTCCTCATTTCACTTTTGTATTTGGTGATGGGATGCGAGAATCGCAAAGTGGCTGGATTAACAGTGTCCTATGAGGGGTAGGTATGCATAAGAACATAAAAAATGTAAGAAAGGTATGCATAAGAACATAAAAAATGCTGGATCAGACCAAGGCCCATCAAGTCCAGCAGGCTGGTCGCACAGTGGCCCACCAGGTGCCTCTAGGAAGCCCACAAACAAGACAATTGCAGCAGCATTCTCCTGCCTGTGGTCCACAGCACCTAATACAATAGGCATGCTCCTCTGATCCTGGAGAGAATAGGTATGCATCATGGCTAGTACCCATTTTGACAAGTAGCCACTGATAGCCCTATCCTCCATGAACATGTCCACTCCCCTCTTCAAGCCTTCCACATCCTGGGGCAGGAAGTTCTACTGCAACCCCTGAGCAATGCAGGAAATTCACAACTATCTCCCCCTCTTACTGTAAAAAAACATAAGAACATAAGAAAGGCCATGCTGGATCAGACCAAGGTCCATCAAGTCCAGCAACATCTTCACACAGTGGCCAACCAGGTGCCTCTAGGAAGCCCACAAACAAGATGACTGCAGCAGCACCATCCTGCCTGTGTTCCTCAGCACCTAATATAATAGGCATGCTCCTCTGATCCTGGAGGGAATAGGGATGCATCATGAGTAGTATCCATTTTGACTAGTAGCCATGGATAGCCCTCTCCTCCATGAACACGTCCACTCCCCTCTTAAAGCCTTCCAAGTTGGCAGCCATTGCCACATCCTGGGGCAGATCCTTTAACTGGAGATGCTGGGGATTGAACCTGGGACCTTCTGCATACCAAGCAGACGCTCTGCCCCTGAGCCAAGGCCCCTCCTCTCGTGAATGGAACTCTCACATGTTGCTTTCTTCTATGGAATGAGACCCTTGGTCCAACAAGGTCAGTATTGTCTACTCAGACTGACAGCGGCTCTCCAGGGTCTCAGGCAGCCATCTAGGTGTGCCATAAGTGTGCCTGGTACAGATCAGAGGGGGAGATAGATGGGAGCATCTTTTGGGGATGTTTTTTGTTTCTACCTTGGGGTGCCAACTACATCCAGAAGCATCATTCTCTGAGAGATTTAAGGTAGACGTAGGTTTGCCATTTGGGGTGGGAGTCGGAGATCCCTTCCCTCAGCTCCGGGTGTGTGCTGCCACTCTATAAGTGGAGGCTGGAGGGGGAAAATGTAAAGGTGGCGGATCTCACTTCTGGGGAAAACCTGGAAGGGTCAGAGGAGAGCTCTAAGAATTGCTAGAAACCTCTATGGTTTGGGAAGACATTGCCTGCCTCTGAGCTTGTACAGAGTGCCCTTCCCCCTTTTCATATCTTTGTTTTGGTTAAAATGCAATGTGTGTGACACAGACTCCAAATTTCTAAAAAGAAGAGAAGTGGATTAAAGGAGAAATTGGGTAAAAAGGAATTAAGAGAATTCCTCTTAAACAATGCACACACCCACAGCTCTCCCTCTTATAGAACCTAAATAGAACTGTTCACACACTGTGAGATTCTGTAATAACCTAAATGTGCATCTCTAATTTCACTTTCTAAGACCAACAGTCCCGTGGCATGCCAGTTCCTTATCTTCCTCCTGCAACTCTGACTGCAACTGTGCCGTGAACCAGTGGGATCCTGTCTGTGGAGAGGACGGAATCACTTATGTGTCCGCCTGTTTTGCTGGATGCAAAGACTTAACGGGATCTAGGAAAAATACCGTAAGAACCCTCTCTTTCTGGTTACAAAGCAAACAGCATAATTTCCTGTACTATCCAGTCTGCCAGTCGATCCACTCTGTGCTCCGGACTGCAGCGTTGAGGCGGGTGTCAATCAAAGACGGGGCTTTTTGGGTGGTGGCACTCCTCCTTGAGGCTAGCTTAGCACCTCCCTTAATGTTCTTTCAGTGCCAGGCCGAAACATTTTTTTTTATCCAGGCTTTTCACTGAGGGGTTTCATCTTTGTTTTAACAGTTTTTATGGTCTGCTTCTGGTGTTATCGCTAACATAGTAGGTTATTGAACATTTCCCCTGGCGTTTGGGGCTATTCACATTTTTAATTCTTTTGTTGGTTTGGTAGTTTTAATTTTTTTTTAACCTCATGAGCTGCTCTAGGTCATTGGAGAAATGGCAAATACACTTCCTAAATAAGTAAATAAATCCAGGTCAAAATTAGTCATAACACCATTACAGGGAAGAGGCTTTAGCACACATTACTCTGCACTGGATTATGGCCAAAATCTCTGCCAGTTTTTGTTTGAGAATCCTAGACTGAGGTCCAAACTAGATGATGGAGTATTCCTGAGTTACCTGGGACATGGTACTAGGGCTGTCGATTTGATTCATTCTGAACCGAAAAACAGCCGAATTTTCCCCGATTTGGCAGTTTTCAGTTCAGATGGAACCAAATTCAAAAAAGGTGGGAAAACGACAAGCCGAATTTGGCGAGTTCGGGCGGACGCCGAATAAATTTGGGCAAATTCGGCACCCCGAAAGCAGCATTCTCCCGCAGCCAATCGGTGGCCAAGCTGGGTCTTCTTCTGGTCAATCAGTCACAGTTGAGTGCGTGAGCCCAGCTGCTGTGCAGCCCGTGGAGAGAAAGAGAGAGTGTCTGTTTGTGTGTGAGAGAGATCCCTGTGGGGGGGGGTGAATATTCGTGCCTTTCTGCAGCTCTGGGGGGGGGGCATGTTTGGAGGTAGAGGTCCCAAACTTTCAGTGTAGCTTGAGGGGACCCTTCTTGCAAGAACCCCCAAGTTTTGTGAAGATTGGGTCAGGGGGTCCCGAGTTATGGGGCCCAGAAGGGGTCCCCCCATCTTCCCATTGCAATCAAGCCATTACAAACACATTTGCGGCTTTCCGCAGCTCTGGGGGAGCATATTTGGAGGTAGAGGTCTTGCACTTTCAGTGTAGCTTGAGGGGACCCTTCTTGCAAGAACCCCCAAGTTTTGTGAAGATTGGGTCAGGGGGTCCCAAATTATGGGGCCCAGAAGGGGTCCCCCACCCATCTGCCCGGCTGGGGGTCTGGCTGCCTCGGCAGTTGGGCCGTACCATTACCCGGCCCGGGGGTCCGACTAAAAGGCAATTAATCCCAAGTTATGTGGTCCCCCCATCCCTCCCATTGGAATGAATGGGAGCAGGCAATCCTTAATGTGCATTAAGAGAGCGGTAAATCCAAGGCAAAACCTCCCGTGCATAAATGGCCAGAGAGAGTCTGTGTGTGTGAGTCTGCTAGAATCGTATTGGATTATTCCTGAGTCCTGACTCCCAGTCCCTGCTCCTGATGGAAGAGAAGAAGACATGAAGAGAAGTATGACCCATTTGGGGGCTTTTCTCTATAATTTTTTCCTCTGTGTGTGTGTATGTGGGGGGGGGAGAGATTCTGTGTGTGTGTGAGGGGGGAAGCCAAAGGGGGGTGGGTTTACCTGTTCTGCTGGGGGATGGGCTTGATTGCCTCTGTGTGGGACTGTGCTTTCTGCTGTTTTCACCTGTTGCCAACTTCATGTGGAGTTAACTGTGGGTCAGTGAGTCTCTCTCTGGCTGGTTCCTATTGTTTCCAAAGGGCTGTGCAGCCGCTCCTGTTGTTTTTAATGGGCTAGCCTGTCATTCATTTTAGTTTATCCCCTGTAATGTATTTCAATGGAGTCAATGCAAGTCAACCAACATTCCCTTCTCCCATTATCTTCAATGGGCTGGGCAGCCTCTCCCATTGCTTCCAATGGGCTGACTTGTCATTCGTTTTAGTACATCCCTTTTAATGGCTTTATTCCAATGGGTAGAGGGGGGACCCCCAGGCCGGGGTAATGGCATGGCCCAACTGCCAAGGCAACCAGACCCCTGGGCCAGGGTAATGGAGCCCAACTGCCAAGGCAGCCAGACCCTCGGCCGGGCAGATAATTCGGGCCCCATAATTCGGGACCCCCTGACCCAATCTTCACAAAACTTGGGGGTTCTTGCAAGAAGGGTCCCCTCAAGCTACACTGAAAGAGTGGGACCTCTACCTTAAAAATGGCTTTATTGCAATGGGCAGATGGGGGGACCCCTTCCAGGTCCCATAACTCGGGATCCCCTGACCCAATCTTCACAAAACTTGGGGGTTCTTGCAAGAAGGGCCCCCTTAAGCTACACTGAAAGTTTGGGACCTCTACCTCCAAACATGCCCCCCCGGAGCCGCGGAAAGGCGCGAATGTGTTTTTAATGGCTTTAAATGGCTGAATTTATTCGCAAACTCCAAACTTAGTGCCGAATTCCACGGATCCGAATCGGGGGAGTTCGGACTTCGGCATTTCTTGAATAAAAACAGGCTGAATTTTATCGAATTTTTTTCCAACAGCCCTACATGGTACATGGAACTTGAGAGGACCATAACCCAGTGGTACAACATCTGCTTGGCATGCAGAATGACCCAGGTTCAATCCCTTGGTTTACCAGGTCCTTCTTCACCACTAGCAGGAGGTGTTTGGGGTGGAGCCTGAGGAGGGTGGGGTTTGGGGAGGGGAGAGACTTCAATGCCATAATGTCCAATTGCCAACATGGCCATTTTCTCCAGGGGAACTGATCTCTATTGGCTGGAGATCAGTTGTTATAGCAGAAGATCTCCAGCTAGTACCTGGAGGTTGGCAACCATCTCAATCCCTCAATCTCCAGTTAAAAGGATCCAGGTGTGTGTGTGGGGAGGGTTTAGTCGTCAAGTCACAGCTGTCCTATGGTGACCCTGTTGGGTTTTCAAGGCAAGATACAGTTTGGAGGTGGTTTGCCATTGGCTGCCTCCATGTCACACCTCTGGTATTCCTTGGAGGTCTCCCATTGAAATACTTACCAGGGTGGAGGCTGAGAGGGTGCGACTGGCCTAAGGTCACCAAGCAAGTTTCCTTGGCAGAGTGTGGATTCGACCTGGGTTTCCCAGATCTTAGTCTGACACCTTAACCAGTGCACCACCCTGGCTCTCAATCCAGGTACTAGGCAGTGTGAAAAACCTCCTCCTGAGACCCTGGAGAGCTGCTGCCAGTCTGAGCAGACAGCACAGAGCAATAGTCTGATTCAGTATCAGGCAGCTTCGTGGGCGTGAGAGACCCCTGACATTTACATACAACATGCTAGTTAATAGGATGACCCTTCCACTCTCTGTGTTACCTTCTTCTAGGTTTTTCATAATTGTAGCTGCCTTGAAAATGTGGGTTTCATGAGAAATCTTTCAGCTGTTTTGGGAGAATGTCCAAGAAGTGAAGAATGCTCAAGGAAGTTTATATATTTCACAGGAACAAAAGTAATAAGTTCCTTTTTTTATGCGTTGGGAGGGACTCCTTTTTACATGATCGTGATAAGGTAAGTAAGATCAGTAAGTAAGTACCAATCAACTTTCCTATCCTCACCTTTCGCCTCAAATTTTTCATAACTTCTGATTGTCTGAATCCACCGTTTCCAAGCATACCTTGGAGATATAGAATCATAGAGTTGGAAGGTACCAGGGTCATCTAGTCCAACCCCCTGCACAATGCAGGAAACTAACAATTCTCCAAACTAAACAAACCCAACTCCTTAAGTCTCTCCTCATATTGTGGGTTCGGTTCCAGACCACCGCAATAAAGCGAGTCACACAATATTTTTGGGGGGTCGGTTTCCCGGTGCATATAAAAGTTATGTTTACAGTGTACTGTAGTCTATTAAGTGTGAAATTGCAGGATTTACCAAAATGTCACACAGAGACAAGAAGTGAGCACATGCTGTTGGGAAAATGGCATCGATTGCCTTGCTCAAAAATGCAATCTCTCTGATAAAATGAAGTGCAATACAACAATGTATGCCTGTATTTAAAAAATCTATACCCCACCTTTCTGCCCTCATCAGGGCCACCATAGACACTAACCGATTAAAGGTACAAAGCAGGAATACCCTTATGCTACAAAATCAGCAAACTGCAAATAAACAGCATAAGCCCAAAAGGTACAATGTACATCTATGTCAAAAAGTATCACAACCAAAAAGTACATGTCACTAACACGTATTCACAGACAGAGGAATAAACAAATTTACTTCATAGGGATGAAAGGGATAGTGATATGACGCTGACTGTATGATGAATCTATAAGTATATTATGTTGGAGAATTGAAAAAGCTTACCTCATTCTGAGCGAGGTGAAACGGTCTTTAAAAGAGGCATCCAGGCCGTCTTCTCTTCTCTTCTTTGAAGTTTTCTCCTTTGGAAAAAGGAAAAAAAAATACAAGCTTCAAGCCATATGGACTACTATTTTTCCACTTACCTTTCTTCTGTGATGTATTCATTGTTCACATCTCCTGCAAGAGATTAAGAAAATACTATGTGGCAGTCTTAATATTTCTGTAGTATGTGATGTTTATTGCTCTGTCTGTGAATGTGTGTTAGTGACATATACTTTTTGGGTTGTGATCCTTTTTGATATATAGATACATTGAACTTTTTTGGCTTATGCTGTTTATTTGTAGTTTACTAACAGATTAAAAACATACATAATTAACAAAAACATCTTTAAAATCATCAAAAGCACACAAAAATACATCATTACAACAATTAAAACCAAGACTAAAATACACATAAAAACAACAATTAAAGCATGTGGCAGGAAAGAGGGATCACTGGTGGAAACTCCAGACGGAGAAAAAAGCTTTCACCCACTGGTAGAAGATGGCAACAGAAGGGGACAGGCCAACCTCTCGAGGGAGAGAGTTCCAGAGTTTTGGTGCCGTGACTGAGAAAGCCCTCTCTCCAGTTAGTAGCTGCCTAATCTGAGAACTGAAGCAGGGTCTCAGAAGAGGACATTAGCAGATAGGTTTGTAAGGGAGAAATAGGTGGTCCTTCAGGTATGCTGGTCCCAAGCTATATAAGGCTTTTCCACTTTGTTCACATTATAGTTTTTAGGTGTACACCTAAGATGTTTCTCAAGTATGAATGTAACATATGAAGCTTCCTTCAATTAAATTAGAACAGTGACGCATCTCCCTCAGTATTGGTTACTCTAGCTGCCAGCAGCTCTCTGGTAGCAAAATGTATTTCTCAACTCTGGCTACTTGCAATCCTTTAATGGGAAGTGCCAGAGATTGAACCTGGAGCCTTCAGAACAACAGCACATGTTCTGTGACTGAGCCACAGGCCTTCCCTTGTACAATACAGTCATTATCATATTGGTAAACTTGAACACATGAAGTTGCCTTACAGTGAATCCATCAAAGTCAGCATTGTCTGCTCAGACTGGCAGCAGATCTCCAAGATCTCAGGCAGAGGTCTTTCACGTTACCTCCTGCCAGATCCTTTAGCCGGAGATATTGGAAATTGAACCTGGAACCTTCCGCATGCCAAGCAGATGTTCTACCACTGAGTCACAGCCCCTCCCAGGCTTACTGGGCTACATCAAGTGCTGGGGACAATTGTAACAACTGAAAAGCATCTTCTTGAGGTGGGATATATGGGAGGTGGTGTTCCTTCATGGACTTCACAACACTTTAGTTAGTTGTTGATCATTTATGTAGCAACCATGAAAGCACATGTGGTCATTTATGTTGTTCGCCACCAATGATGCCACACATGCTAGCCAATAGGAACCCCATTGTAAATGCACAATCCTAGTACATATGTATTCATGGCCAACACCACTGAAATGAATGCATTAGTGGAAGGGTGAGTAGGAATACGTCTGTGTGTCCTGGTAACTGTAAATTACTGAATTTCTTGTAACCCAAGTACCAGCTATAGGACTATTGTGTCGAGTCCACCAAGGCAGGTGGGTGAGCATCAAGCATCATTGAAAGAAACTAAAGCAATGAATAGAAAAATAATACTAGCAAGATTAATTGTAACTTGTGTCTTTTAGATGTGTTGATAAAGACCTGAAATCCCTTGCAGTTGGCCTCTTTATGCTTGTTATGAGAGGTCTGGGTAAGAAACATGTTTCTGGTTATTTTAATCCACGATATCCTCCTGGACTCCCTGACCTGAATGGCCTAGGCTATCCTGATCTTGTCAGATCTCAGAAGCTAAGTAGGGTCAGCCCTGGTTAGTACTTGGATGGGAGACCACGGTGGAACACCAGGGTTGCTATGGAGAGGAAGACCATGGCAAACCACCTCTGCTAGTCTCTTGCCTTGAAAACCCTACTGGGTTGCCATAAGTTGGCTGTGACTTGATGGCATTTTTTACACACACACACACACACACACACACACACACACACACACACACACCCTCCTGGACTGGCTGGCCAAGATATGTATTGGGGTCACTGTGTTCCAGGAACTTTTGGGTTATCTGGAAGAAAAGTTTCGAAAGATGGTGCTTGGTCATATAGCAGTTCTATTATGGGATCTCACAGGGTTCTTGAGCCCCAACTGATAGGGGAGATGATCCATAGATTTAGTATACTAAGGACATCTAACTTTCGTTCTCATTTGAGTTAGGTGATACAATAGATATTCTGAACAAGGGTCTGAAGGGGGTACTGGGAGGGATTTAATCTGACAAGCCAAAGTTCAAACCATGCTACACTACAATGCTGGTGGCTGATAATAAAGCCTGCCCAGGATTCAGGAGTCAGCTTGTTGTGGATGGGGTTGTACTCACTCTAAAGGAACTGAACATAAGAAGAGCCATGCTGGATCAGACCAAGGTCCATCAAGTCCAGCAGTCTGTTCACACAGTAGCCAACCAGGTGCCTCCTGGAAGCCCACAAACAAGACCACTGCAGCAGCATCCTGCCTGTGTTCCACAGCACCTAATATAATAGGCATGCTCATTTGATTCTGGAGAAAGAATAGGTATGCATCATGACTAGTATCTGTTTTGACTAGTAGTCATGAATAGCCCTCTCCTCCATGAACATGTTCACTCCCTTCTTAAAGGCTTCCAAGTTGGCAGCCATCACCACATCCTGGAGCAGAGAGTTCCACAATTTAACTATGCGCTGTGCAGAGAACAGGTTGACAGTTTGGAGGTGCTATTAAGTGATATGTACAGATGGAGGCTCAGGTCTTGTTCATGTTCTGATGATGGCAAATTCATTCTGTTGGTTTATTTGGGCATATAAGGGTCTCTGTCCTCATCTTGCTTCTGCCATAAAGGTCTGAGAATGCTTTGGGAACAGCAAGCCGACATCTTTTCTTTTCGATCTCTCAACAGCTGGAATTCCAGCCCCAGCTTATTTTGGTGCAGTGATAGACAGGACCTGCTTGAAGTGGGCAAGAACCGGTTGCGGGAGGCAAGGGGCATGCAGGCTGTATGATTCTACAGCATTCAGGTGAGCTGCATTGAAACCCAGAAATCCTACAACTTTCCCCTCTGTGGCAGTTTCCTAATTACGTTGATGCAATGGCTCTGCTTGAAAGAATGCGCTCCAGTGCATGACCGACATTAGCATGGAGTCTTCGCAGTCAAGATTTCTCCAAGGAAATTAAATTAATTATTATTTATTATTATTAAGTTATTAAATTGTGTGTGTGTGTGAGAGAGAGAGAGAGGGAGAGAAATACTAAGAATTCAGCTAACAGTGAAACAGATTTAATTGGGAGATAAGTCATAGAATTATAGAGTTGGAAGGCACCACCAGGGTCATCTAGTCCAACCCCCCGCACAACGCAGGAAATTCACAACTACCTATGAGCATTATAGAGATATTATATGTATGGCACATTAGCTGTATAAATATTGTATAAATTAATTGTAAAAACTGGATATGGACACACATTACACGCAAACCCACAAAATGTGAAAACGTGTTGACACACATAAACTAATAGGAAAAGAAACAAAATCAGGAGCATTTGCTCACTGCTAACGTTAGCTGAATTGCATGGGAAGCCAGTAGGGGTGTGCATTCGGGTAAAGCTGAACTGGGGAAAAAACCCGAAAAACTTTTTTCGGTATTTTTCAGGGATTTTTACCGGTTAAAAAAAGGGAGCCAAAAAAGAGGATCCTAATGCAATTTGGGGGGGCATTATTCAGGGCCGCTTGGGGCCCACCGCCATTTCCCCCTTCCTCCCTCTCCCCTCACTCCCCCTTACCTGCTGGAGCCCAGAGCTTGTTTCGCCCTCCCTGCCCCACTCCCCCACTCCTCCACATGAAGCCAGCTGGGTGACCTTGGGCTAGTCACATCTCTCTCAGCCCCACCTACCTCATAGGGTGTCTGTCGTGGGGAGGGGAAGGGAAGGTGATTGTAAGCCGGTTTGATTCTTCCTTAAGTGGTAGAGAAAGTGGGCATATAAAAACCAACTCTGCTTCTTCTTCTTGCAGCCTACATGATTGGAGGCAGCAGGTGAGGGCGAACTAAGCACTGGGGTGTTCAGCTCTCAGCCGCCTGCCAGCTCCGACTTCCATGTGGAGGTTGGGCCAGCAGGCAGCAGAGAGCTGAACACCCCAGCAGCGCATAACTGAGCTGTGTACACATATTTTTTGGGTTCAGGTTTTAGAAACCCAAAATTTTTCAGTTTTCCAGAATAGCCAAATCTATTGTATTCGGCTTTTCGGACTTTTCGAAAATTTCTGGACTTTTTGAAAATTCCCAGGGAGGGAAGGGGAGATGCACAGCCCTAGAAGCCAGTTCACACAGAGAACATAGTTTCCCTTGTGGAACTTTCCCATGACAGGAACTTTTCATCAGGCCCTCAAGTTGCTTCACCATTTACCTGGAGACTGGACCCACTACTCCCTCCAAATTGCTAATTAATTCATGGCTTATCAGCCTTTACTAGCAGGAGAATGGAAGGAGGAAGCCACATCTAAGTTTCCATTCGGGTAGCCAGGCCAAGCCTGGCAACTGGGGGTGGAGTTGTGGGGCAGGGACAAGGAAGGCTTTGCAAGTATGATTACATCACTTCCAGGGAAAACCTGGAAGTAACAGCGGTAGCTCTAGGAATCGCTGGAAATTCTGGGGTAAATAGGGTTGCCAGGTCCCTCCTGTCACCGGTGGGGGACAGGGGAGCAGGTTTGCCAGATCCACGTTGGGAAACTCCTGGAAATTTGGGGATGGAGCCTGGGGAGGACGGAGACCTCAGTGACGTACAATGCCATAGAGTCCACCCTCCAAAGCATCCATTTTGTCCAGGGACAAAACCTCCCGCCGGTGGCGAAGAGGGGCCTGACAACCCTAACCCTTGGCCTAAACATTTTCCCCACCTCTGCTGTAGGGTAATATAGGGATCAGGCCTGATTGTCCCCCAGCTTTACCTCACAAAGACAATTCTAGCTTTCTTGAGATAATCTGCAATGAAACTGATTTTACGTGTGTGTTTTGTGGACTCTCTTCTTTTATGCAGATATGCTTTTTGGGCCCTTGTGTTTGGCTTAAGAGCACCATCCTATCTGCTGGGAGTGTTGTTTTACGGGCTTGTAAAGAAACACTTTGGTAGAAAAGATGTCGAAGCCGCTGAAAGCCAAAGGAAAGAACGTGGCTCCTTGAATGAAATCACAAAGCCGCTCGATGCTGATTCTGTGGTAGCTCCTTCAGAGGCAGACAATGAGACTTCCATGTAGAGAAAATCACCAGCACACTATGGGAGCGTCTGAGTCTTATCAAAGATTAAAAGAAAGTCAATGTGGTGGAGTGGCTAGAATGACAAATTATGTCTGGGGAGGTCTGGATTCAAATCTCCACTCAGTCAAGAAGCTCACTGGGTGAGCTTGGGCCAGTCTCTCCACCTAACCTACCTCACAGGGTTGTTGTGAGGAAAGAGCCAGGTAAGCTGTTTTGAGCTCCTTTAAGGAGGAATGAGATAAAATGTATAGGTGGATCGAGGGATAAACTGTCTAAACATGTTATTTACGAATCGCGGTTGTTGTTGTTTTTTAAATCTCATTTCAACCCAAAATATGTGGGTGTATCTGAGGAATAATCGTCACCTGAGGACTGACATTTTGAGGGTAGCACACTGTCAGATTCAATAAAGGAAGCCACAGCCCTCAATTTGCAAGATCTGAGCAAG
Source organism: Euleptes europaea (assembly GCF_029931775.1). Taxonomy (NCBI): domain Eukaryota; kingdom Metazoa; phylum Chordata; class Lepidosauria; order Squamata; family Sphaerodactylidae; genus Euleptes; species Euleptes europaea. Next base: position 111,709,880 of record NC_079314.1, read on the forward strand.
GCTGTCAAAGATAGGACATTTTGGAGGACATTGATTCATAGGATCGCCATGAGTCGGAAGCGACTTGACGGCACTTAACACACACAGAGAGACTGTCAGGATTCCTTTAAACACCTGGTGCAGACAATGTGGACAGGGAATGCTCAGGGTGCTCCCAATGCCCACTACAAGGCCTCCACTTTTGCCCGCCCACCCGCATGCCCTCACCTGCCTGCGTGTCCTGCCTCTGCCCACTCGCAAGCTCTCCCACCATTGCAATCACAGCAGCCCATACTGCCTGTATGCTAGGGTTGCCAGCCTCCAGGTGGGGGACTGGAGGTTGCCTGGGATTACAAGTGATCTCCAGATGATAGAGATCTGTTCCCCTGGAGAAAATGGCTGCTTTGTAGGGTTGCCCAACCTCCAGGTACTGGCTGGAGATCTCCCGCTATTACAACTGATCTCCAGCCGATAGAGATCAGTTCACCTGGAGAAAATGGTTGCTTTGTCCATTGGACTCTATGGCATTGAAGTCCCTCCCCAAACCCTGCCCTCCTCCGGCTCCGCCCCCAAAATCTCCCACTGGTGGCAAAGGGGGACCTGGCAAACCTACTGCTTTGGAAGGTGGACTGTATGGCATTATGCCCCAAACACCACTCTTCCTACGCTCTGCCTCCAAAATCTCTAGGTATTTCCCAAGTGCATGCCCTTCCCCTGGTGGTGCTGGGTGGTAGCACCACCCACATACCCTTCTCTAGCAGTGCTAGGCATAGGGTTGCCAGCTCCGGGTTTGGAAATACCTGGAGATTTGGGGGGGGGGGGTTGAGCCTGAAGACTGAGAGGGGACATGATAACAATCTTCAAGTACTTGAAGGGCTGTTATATAGAGGAGGGTGCCGAGTTGTTTTCTGTTGCCCCAGAAAGTCGGACCAGAACCAATGGGTTGAAATTAAATCAAAAGAGTTTCCATCTAGACATTAGGAAGAATTTTCTATCAGAGCTGTTCCCCAGTGGAACAGGCTTCCTCGGGAGGTGGTGAGCCCTCCTTCCCTGGAGGTTTTTAAGCAGAGGCTAGATGGCCATCTGTCAGCAATGCTGATTCTATGACCTTAGGCAGTTCATGAGAAGGAAGGCATCTTGGCCATCTTCTGGGCATGGAGTAGGGGTCACTGGAGGTGTGTGGGGGAGGTAGTTGTGAAATTTCTGCATTGTGCAGGGGGCTGGACTAGATGACCCTGTGGTCCCTTCTAACTCTATGATTCTATAAAGAGGGCGGGGTTTGGGGAGGGAAGGGACTTCAGTGGGATATAATGCCATAGAATCCACCTTCCAAAGTGGCCATTTTCTGCAGTTGAACTGATCTCTGTCGCCTGGAGATCAGTTGTAATAGTGAGAGATCTGCAGCCACCACCTAGAGATTGACAACCCTGGCTAGGCAGCATATGCCCACGGGCTCCACATTGCGACCCCTGATATACATCACTATGTACCTGCTTTTTTCAGTGAAGTGACATAACTGTGTCCATGGTTGATTAGTTGAAAAAGATTATGTAGGTGTGGACCGGATTTTTCAAAATCAGTATTTCCCCATGATGATATATTTTTCAACCTTTTTTGAAATTGGTAAGCCATGCTGCACAAATCATAGAATCATAAAGTTGGAAGGGACCACCAGGGCCATCAAGTCCAACCCCCTGCACAATGCAGGAAATTCACAACGACCTCCCCCCTCCACACCTCTAGTAACCAGAAGATGGCCAAGATGCCCTCCCTCTCATCATCTGCCTAAGGTCACAGAATCAGCATTGCTGACAGATGGCCAGGGAAGGAGAGCTTTCCACCTCCCAAGGAAGTCTGTTCCACTGAGGAACCGCTCTGTTAGAAAATTCTTCCTAATGTCTACATGGAAACTCTTTTGATTTAATTTCAACCCGTTGGTTCTGGTCCGACCTTCTTGGGCAACAGAAAACAACTCGGCACCATCCTCAATATGGCAGCCCCTCAAGTAGTTGAACATGGTTATCATATCCCCTCTCAGTCTTCTCCTCTTCAGGCTAAACATACCCAGCTCCTTCAACCTTTCCTCATAGGACTTGGTCTCCAGACCCCTCACCATCTTTGGAGAAGGTAAATTTGTAACCAGATTTTTAAAAAGGAAACGAATCCCTCCAGGCTCATAAGTGGTTTCGAACGACTGGAGAAAGCAGGCTGCACCTTTTAAAAATAAATATAACAATAAATATAACGCCCCACTGGAAATTGTTTGGGGAAAGAAGGCTGTCAGAAGGGCTTTGGTTCCATGGATATTTGTTTTGAGGCAAGCAAAAAAAGAAAAAAAGAAAAAAAGAAAGGGACAGATTTTCTACATGCCTGCCATTGGATCTTTAGCTTGCTGAAAAAAACAAGGTAAATATACTTTCCCAGATTTTTAGGCCACCCACCAATGTTTTGATGAAAGAATGTTTCAGATGGGCCCCTCTTTTTTTATTTTAAAAAACGTCACGCCCAGCTTTTGTTTGCATATCGTTTTCATTCTGCTTTGATTCATAGGGTGTCCTCCTCATGGTCAGTAATTTTGGTTTGCCTCGTTTTCATTTTTGCCACTGATGATTTTGGAGTTTCCTGTGCTGTTACAAAACCGAGTTTTATGCACTGGTGCCAAAATAACACAGAAAAGAGGGGTTTGGGATGGAACAAAAATAAAGATCACCTGGGAGTAGGGTTGCCATCTCCCCAGAATACAACCGATCTCCAGACTACAGAGATCAGTTCCTCTGGAGAACATGGCCACTTCAGAAGGTGGGCTCTACGGAGGGTTGCCAGCCTCCAGGTAATCAATAACAAAAGTGCAAGTGCAATAGTGTGACAACGGAAACTTATCAAATCTAAAGACGGACTCAATACAACAAGATAGTCAACAATAATATATACAAACAAATATGCCAACTGTAAAGAAGTCAATTCCGGCTTGGGGTCCAAGTCTGGGAAGTACAAATACAAAGTCTCTTATTTCATAATCCTAACAGAAGGCAAAAAGAGGGAGATTGAAGTCGGGTCGGAACGCCGTCCGGATGCTTTGCGTTTTCGCCGCCACCGGGGGCAGCTTCTTCAGCTCTCCGTGTGCAAGGAGGCAATGCTCCTACAACTTAAATATCAAGAGAATATCTTACATGTAAACAAGGGTGTGGTTCTCAGCTAGTCAATGCTTGCTCCCAGAGCAACCCTCTGGGAGCAAGCATTGACTAGCTGAGAACCACACCCTTGTTTACATGTAAGATATTCTCTTGATATTTAAGTTGTAGGAGCATTGCCTCCTTGCACACGGAGAGCTGAAGAAGCTGCCCCCGGTGACGGCGAAAACGCAAAGCATCCGGACGGCGTTCCGACCCGACTTCAATCTCCCTCTTTTTGCCTTCTGTTAGGATTATGAAATAAGAGACTTTGTACTTCCCAGACTTGGACCCCAAGCCGGAATTGACTTCTTTACAGTTGGCATATTTGTTTGTATATATTATTGTTGACTATCTTGCTGTATTGAGTCCGTCTTTAGATTTGATAAGTTTCCGTTGTCACACTATTGCACTTGCACTTTTGTTATTGTCAATATATACGTTTTGCAATCATTTTGAGAGCCAGTACTATCTTTACCTTAGCTAGACTATTTTAGTACTTGTGCATTTTTATCGCAGCCTCCAGGTAATAGCAGGAGATCTCCCACTATTACAACTGATCTCCAGCCGATAGAGATCACCTGGAGAAAATGGCCACTTAGGCAATTGGACTCTATGGCCTTGAAGTCCTTCCCCTCCCCAAATCCCGTCCTCAGGCTCCTCCCCAAAAACCTCCTGCCGGTGATGAAGAGGGACCTGGCAACCGTAGCTCTATAGCATTGTACCAACTGAGGTCCCTCCCCTCCCCAAACCCTGCCTTCCCCGGGCTCCACCCCCCAAATCTCCAGGGATTTCCTAACCCAGAGCTAGCAACCCCATGGGAGAAATGAAACTGGAATGCAAACGTTTTCAGAATTCAGGTTGGTTCCAGCGAAGAACTGCATTTGCATTGGCAAAGAAGGGACTGTTGAGATTCTTTTGACACATCGTAAGTCCCAGCCAACCAGCAGCTGGGAAGCAGCAGCCAATCAGCAGTCAGATCATTGGCGAGAGCAGCGGTCATCAGTTTGGGTGGAGATCCAGGCCCGAACTCCCATCTCTTCCAGAATGGATAACTGGTTCTACCCCCCACGATTTGACCGACTCTTGGAGTACCGAGATGTGCAGGAACGGCAGGTCGCGCCAACACCTGGATCGGGGCCTATGCACGTTGAACATCCTATGCACGTTGGACATTTCAGCTTTTCTCACAAGAAGGTGTCTTCATTTACGGATGCCTCCATGGAAGAGAACTCTCCTGGCCCTGTTGTTGGTGCTTTTGGAGAAAGCGTCTCAGTGCTTTGGGAAACCTTTCCCGAGCCTTTGTCTTGTCCGACTCGCTTCACAATTAAAATTAAAAGAACGACGTAGAGGATGAGGCTTCCCCCTCTCAGGGAAGCTGTGAGTCCGAGATAAACTTTTCTGTGAAAGGAGAGACAGTAAAAGCAGCTTAGCCACAACAGGATTTGAGGAGTCAAGTCTTTTCAAGTGTTCTGAAACAGCATGTGGTGGAATCCCTTCTGGATTGTTCCATTTGGAATCCTCTGCCATAATTTTAAAAAGAATGCAAATAGAAGCTAACATTTCTCTCTAATATCTTTGTTTTCTGCATGGCGATAGGGTAGTGGGGTTTTGTTTTGAACCAGCTCTCAGACGTGTAAAGTGGCTCAGGTTGCCAATGCCCAGGTGGGGGCTGGAGATCTCCCAGAATTCCAGTTGATCTCAAAACTACAGAGATCAGTTCCCCTAGAGAAAATGGCTGCTTTGGAGGGTGAGCTGTATGGCACTATAGTAGGGTTGTCAATGTCCAGGTGGTGGCAGGAGATCTTCTGCTATTACAACTGATCTCCAGCCGATAGAGATCAGTTCACTTGGAGAAAATGGCTGCTTTGGCAATTGGACTCTATGCATTGAAGTCCCTCCCCTCCCCAAACCCCGCCCTCCTCAGGCTCCGCCCCAAAAATCTCCTGCCGGTGGCAAAGAGGGACCTGGCAGCCCTACACTATAGCCTGCTGAAGTCACTCCCCTCATTTCCAGGTATTTTCCAAGAAGGAGTGGGACCTGGAGGTCTCCAGAAATTACAACTGATCTCCAGACTAAAGAGATTGGCTCCCCTGGAGAAAATAGGTACTTTGGAGGGTGGATTCTATGACAGTATACCTTTCTAGGGGCCTTCCCTTCCCCAAGTCCCACCCTCACCAGTCTCCACCCCCATGTCTCCAGGATATGCCCAGCCTATAGTTGGCAACCATAGAATTTGATAGACTGAGTCAAGAGACATTGAGAGGGGGCATTGCAAGTGAAGGACATTGCACTGTCTCTTAACCTCAAACTTCAGAGGGGGACTTGACCAGTGGGTCAGAGAGCTAGAGGGGTCAAGACGCTGGGCATCCTTCCTCTACTGCTCCAATGCTATCCTTTGATGTGTAGATTGCTACTCTCAGGGAAAAGTTTCTTTCCTTCCTGCTCCTTCACACCTCCACTTACTCTTCTCCATCTTGCCATTATGAGGAAAGGATGCAAGTCCTGTATCTCCCTCCATCCTAGTTAGTTAGACTAGATTAGGAAACTATATTTATCCTATCCAGAAATGGAGTCCCTACAATAAATGAAGTATATTAGTTGAATAAAGGCTCCGGGAAATTTTGTTCCTGGCACACACAGAGGTTGGACGGCCTTTGCTGCACACAATCTAGCCTTTGCATCCTGCTAAGTTAACAAGGATTTGGGCATAATGAAACCCAACAAAATCCATAAAAAGCTACTCCACATCTCCAGTGCACAGCCCTCTAAAGGCAACAGAGAAATTCTCACTGCTTAGAGTAAAGGAGAAGGCATGAAAAAGGGCCACGTAGCTCCCCCATCCAAACATATAAGGCTCACCCATCTCACTCACCATCATAGATCAATCCATGCATTTTCAGAGCACTGTGAACATAGGAAGATTGCTTATATCATCACCCTATTTGTCTGTTCATATTGGGAGATTCCACATTCTCATTTTCCTCACTTCTAAGTTCCTGTTCCTTGGGGGGAGGGGGATCCAATTCCGCATGAGCTTTGTTCCCTCTAGTGGTCAATTCAACCTCAAACAGCTTTAAACCCAGCATAAAAAGCAGCAGTGTAAATCTGCAAGGAGACATGCTGGATTTAAAGTCATTTGATGTTGAATCGACCACTAGAGGGAGCAGAACACATGCAGAACTGTAACCTCCCCCCCACCCCCACCCCAAAGAAACAGGAACTTAGAGGGAGGGGAATGAGAAATCGGAAAAGCAAATCGTCTGCTTGACTGGAAGTTGTTCTTCAACGTCTCGGGCAGAGAAGGTTTTTTCCTTTGAACTGGGAATGTCAGGGGCTGAACCAGAGACTGTCTACACACATCATGACCTCCACCACTGAGCCACAAGTCCTTCCCAAATAGCATTTTTTCCCCAGTTGGAACTCACCTGAATGCTTGAGAGTCATATACCCTGCAAGCCCCTGTTTCACCACAGGATTTCACGCCCCACTTCAAGCAAGTTCTGTCAATCAGTGCTCCAAAATAAATAGGTGCTGGAAGTCCCCCTAAAAGGATGACACAAGTGGTGAAGTCAGGCTGGAAATGTTATTTGGTCTTTTCAACCTGTGCTCTCACTCAGGCTATTTGCACAAGGCTGAACTGCATAAGATACAACATTTGCTGTAGCTATCAGTGCTCTAAGGTCTGTCCCCCACCAAATTCTTGTGGGTACCACTGATGGACAGTCTCTAGTTCCATCCTCCAGACATTACAGCAAATTGCCTGCTTACAGAAAGAATATGTAGATACTCCATGGCTTCAGCCAATGAAAGGCTGTGGAGCCTCTGGGAGGTAGTAAGTGCTCCTTCCCTGGAGGCTTTTAAGAAGAGGTTAGATGGCCATCTGTCAGCAATGCTGATTCTATGACCTTAGGCAGTTCATGAGAGGGAGGGCGTCTTGGACATCATATGGGAATGGAGTAGGGGTCGCTTGGGGTGTGCGGGGGAGGTAGTTGTGAAATTTCTGCATTGTGCAGGGGGGTTGGACTAGATGACCCTGGTGGTCCCTTCCAACACCATAATTCTATGATTCTATGGGAGGGGGGAGAAGTTTAAAACCTAAATTAGCATTTCAGATCAAGCAGGAAAAACATTTACCTAATATTCTTCCACACAAAGTTTCGATTCCAACAGCAAAAGATTTTAAGTCTGGTGAAACTGTCCTGGAAAACAGGAGAAAGAGAATAGGATATTTATGTACGTATTACTTATTTAAAATATTGTCACCCCCCCCCAATTCTTTAAAACTGGCAAGGCATTTTGCAAAAGATTAACAAAAATAAATCCAGCCAAGGACACCGCTTGGAAGCTAACTGGGAACCAGTTTAGGAGAAACAAGACTGGAGTGATATGATCCCTACGATCCACTCCAGTCAGTAATCTGGCTGCAGCATTCTGTACAAATGATAGCTTTCGACCACTCTTCAAGGGCAGCCCCACATACAGCTCATTGCAGTAGCCTAATCTAGATGTTACAAGGGCATGTACCACAGAGGCAAGATCTTGTTTGCCCAGGAGAGCCTGCACCAGCCAAAGCTGGTGAAAGGCACCTCTGCCTACCGCTGCCATCTGCTTATCCAACAAGAGGCAGCACCCCTAGACCACAAACATGCTCCTTTAAGAGGAGTGCAACCCCGCCCAGAATAGGAGTCACATCGGTTCCTCAGTCAATCCTTCCGTCCACCAGTAGCACCTCTATTTTGTCAGGATTAAGTTTCAGCTTATTAGCCCTTATCCGTCCTGAAATTGCCTCTATGCACCAGTTCATGGTTTCCACAGCCTCCCTGGGTTCTGCTGGAAGTAGGGTTGCCAGGTCCCTCTTTGCCACCGGTGGGAGGTTTTTGGGGTGGAGCTTGAGGAGGGCGGGGTTTGGGGAGGGGAGGGACTTCAATGCCATAGAGTCCAATTGCCAAAGCGGCCATTTTCTCCAGGGGAGCTGATCTCTGTCAGCTGAGATCAGTTGTAATAGCAGGAGATCTGCAGCTAGTACCTGCAGGTTGGCAACCCTAGCTGGAAGCGTGAGATAGAGCTGTCATCCGCATATTGGTGACATTGGGAGCGTCGATTACCTCCCCCAGTGGTTTCATGTAGATGTTTATATGTTCCTTTTTGTGCAGTTTTTTCCCTACAAATTTGGACAATTGCACCTACCCACTCATCCTTCCCCTTCTTATGCAGTAGCCAGCTTCACTGGCAGGACTGACCTGCTTCTTCCCTGATTCCCGACTACACAGATGGAGGTCAGTAAATAATCTTCTTGATATATTGTATTGAATATGGGCCAAAAATGGGGTGGGGACAATTTTCAATGTTTGGAAATATTATTAGAAATATAAAACAATAATTAATACTGTGAGTATTTCTTTATCTATTCTACTTTATAACTCATTTTACATAAGGACATAAGAAAAGCCATGCTGGGTCAGAACAAGGGCCATCAGGTCCAGCATCTATTAACACAGTGGCGAACCAGGATCCTCTGGGAAGGCCACAAAAAAGACAACTGCGGCTTAATTGTCCTGCCTGTGTTCCACAGCACCCAATGTCATAGGCACGCTCATCTGATCCTGAAGAGAACAGGTATGCATCATGACTAGTATCTATTTTTACTAGCAGCCATGAATACCCTTCTCCTCCATGAACATGTCAACTCCCCTTTTAAAGCCTTCCAAGTTGGCAGCCATCACCACATCCTGGGGCAGATCCTTTAACTGGAGATCCTGAGGCAGGGAGATCCACAATTTAACTGTGTGTTGTTTAATATATTGTGTTTATTAAGTACCAAACAAAGCATCTTATTATTCATGCTAAAATATTAGGATAATTATTGTTTAATGGTCATTATTATTATATATTGCTCATAATTGCCATTTTCCTTCATTACATATTGTTCATTATATCGTTGTTGCTATATATATTTTTCCTTTTTCTTTTGGTGCAATTGATTTAATGGCAAATGTGGGCATGAGATAGCTTTTTATTTCTCTTTTCTTTCATGTTTTGTTTATGTAATTAATTTTTTTTTAAAAACCCTTTGATTAAAAAATAAGGAAGCCAAGCCAGTGAGTGAAGCCTAGATGAGAGGTGGAAAGAGAAAAAGAACGGGCAGGCATGTAAGTGGTTGGGGAGGTAAACAGGAAAAGGAGCAGAAGCTAGATGGGGGGCAACCCAAGAAAGTGGGGGGCAACCCAAGAAAGGTCAGAGGGAAGCGGAAGGCAGAGTTGGGTGGGCAAGCCAGAGGTGATAGTGGCGGTGAAGTGGGGTTGGAGGAGAATTGTTCTTTGCTGTTAGCCCTCTTGCCCAGGTATGCATAAAAGGTAAAGGTAAAGGTCCCCTGTGCAAACACCAGGTCATTCCTGACCCATGGGGTGATGTCACATCCTGACGTTTCCTAGGCAGACTTTGCTTACGGGGTGGTTTGCCATCGCCTTCCCCAGTCGTCTTCCCTTTACCCCCAGCAAGCTGGATACTCCTTTTACCAACCTCGGAAGGATGGAAGGCTGAGTCAGCCTTGAGCCGGCTACCTGAAACCAACTTCCATTGGGTTCAAACTCAGTTCATGAGCAGAGCTTGGACTGTAGTACTGCAGCTTACCACTCTGTGCCACGGGGCTCCAAGCATGTATAGCTAACATATAAATGGTATACAGAATAAATTTTTCAAGCCCTGCAGTTTGAACCAAAACAAATGTTTTGTTTGAAATGCGAACAAAACAGATGAGATCTCACACTGTAGTTAAACGGGAAGACAGAGGGGCCAAATCAGTCAAGGGACAAAGGAACATGGAAATACAGAACATATGCATACATTCCTCTCTAGAATCAGAACTGCATTTTTCAGGTCAGATGTTGGTAGGGTTGCCAGGTCCCTCTTCGCCACTGGCGGGAGGTTTTTGGGGTGAGCCTGAGGAGGGGAGGGTTTGAGGAGGAGGGGAGGGACTTCCATGCCATAGAGTCCAATTGCCAAAGCGGCCATTTTCTCCAGGTGAACTTCTCTCTATCGGCTGGAGATCACTTGTAATAGCACAAGATCTCCTGCCACTACCTGGAGGTTGGCAACCCTAGATGTTGGGATCTGAATGTCTGAGATCTTTCTATAAAATAGCATTGCCAGCCTGTTTGGGGCTGCAGCCTGGGAGGGTAATGCTTCACTGATGCTTTGACATCCCCTCTGGTTATTCTCTAAAAATCCCCCACATTTCTAAAGCAGGTATGTGTTTGAATGTGATGTCGCTTCCGGGTCTTCACCTGGAAAATATATAAAAGCAACACTGATGTAGCCCCATCTCCATTTTTCTCCTGTTGCTCATAAGAGCAAGGGCAGGCAATGGAGGGCTGGGATGGGAGTTCCTCTGCCTGCAGCAGGCACCTGGCAACCCAACATGTAAAACCAACAGCTGAAGTGCAAGATAGTGGTTAGATTTTTCTCTCTCCTGACATGGATAGCCAAGGCTAGCCTGATATTATCAGATCTCAGAAGCTAAGTAAGGTCAACCCTGACGAGTTTTTGAATGGGAGACCTCCAAGGAATACCAGGGGCATGACGCAGAGGCAGACAATGGCAAACCGCCTCTGAATGTCTCTTGCCTTGAAAACCCCACCGGGGTTTCAGGTAGCCGGCTCAAGGTTGACTCAGCCTTCCATCCTTCCGAGGTCAGTAAAAGGAGTACCCAGCTTGCTGGGGGTAAAGTGTAGATGACTGGTTAAGGCACTGGCAAACCACCCCGTAAACAAAGTCTGGGGGTAAAGGGGGGGTAAAAGGAGTACCCAGCTTGCTGGGGGTAAAGTGTAGATGACTGGGGAAGGCACTGGCAAACCACCCTGTAAACAAAGTCTGCCTAGGAAACGTCGGGATGTGACGTCAACCCATGCGTCAGGAATGACCCGGTGCTTGCACAGAACAAGAAACTCCGAAAATAAACTAACCTGAACATAATCATGTAGAAAGGAGTTGCTCCCAGACACAGAAACAACACATGTATGGCCAAAACAGCCATAAAATACGGGAACACTTTTGAACATTTCTCTCTTGGACACTGGCCCAAAACAGCAGAGAAATTGCCAGGTCCAGAAGCTCCCACACAACTACAGTTGTGAAATACCTGAAAGATAAGAAGGTGACACGAACGATTGCTAAGATACTTCAGTTTCCCGTAGCTAGATAACTGATTGCAGACAAGTGTTATCATTTAATAAAACCTGGGAAGATTTCAACAGATTTTCATTATTGCCACGAGTCGTCGTCCCCCGCCCGCTGATGATTCTGTGCTATTTATTTTCTTTCTTTCTTTAAAATATTTGCTAGCCACCATTCTACCTACAGAGCTCGGCGGCTTACAATGTGAATAAAGTACATTAAAAAATTAAAAACATCAAAATTTTAAAATCACAGTTTAGGACTGCTTTAATTAAACACAGTCTGAAATAAAACACACTTCAGCTGCCTCCTAAAGTTCAAAAGTGAGTAGGCAGGTGCACCTCCCTGGGGAGGTTGTTCCACAGTCATGGGGCTACCACTAAAAAGGCCCTCTCTCACGTGCTCACCAATCAAGCATCTTTCATTGATGGGGCTGTCAGGAGAGCCTCTGCCTATGATATTAATTCCCGGGCAGGAACATACAGGAGAAGATGGTCCTTCAGGAACTCTGGTCCCAAGACATGTAGGGCTTTAAAGGTCAAAGCCAACACCTTGATTTGGGTTTGGGGGTGGATCAGTAGCCAGTGTAATTGCTGTAATATCGGGCTCATGTGCTCCTGATAGCTGGCCCCAACCAGCAGTCTAGCCGCAGTGTGCTATGGCACTGAAGTCCCTCCCCAAACCCCGCCCTCCTCAGGCTCCGCCCCTAAAACCTCCCACCGGTGGCTAAGAGGGACCTGGCAACCCTAGTCACTGCATTCTCTGGCAGATAAGTCTACATTTTAATGATACATTGCATGGAGAAGTATATCCTATTGTCTGTCCTGAATCTACTGCCCATCACCTCCATGGCATGCCCTCAAGTTTTAGTATTTTGAGAGAGGGAGAAAAATCTTTTTTTGTCAACTCTCTTACCATTATGGTTGCCAACCTCCAGGTGCTGTCTGGAGATCTCCCTCTATTACAACTGAGCTCCAGGCGACAGAGATTCGTTCCCCTGGAGAAAATGGCAGCTCTGGATGGTGGACTCTATGGCATTATCCCCCGTTGAAGTCCCTCCCCTCCCCAAACCCTGCCCTCCTCAGGCTCCAGGTATTTCCCAACCCGGAGCTGGCAACCCTACTTACCATGTCCTTTCCGGTCCCCAGGGAAGCTCTGCATCCTGCCAAACACGCGCCCATGTAGGTGATTCCGTTGTCTCCACAAACAGGATCCCAATGGCGGGTCTCACAGTTGCAGTCAGAATTGCAGGAAGACCAGAGTTTTTCTTCGGAGAAGGATGGTTGTTTTATGCTGAAGGAAACAGAGCAAGAGCCTTCAGGAAACAAAGGAAGATCAATGGAAGCATTCTCAATTGTAGGCTGAATTGTTGCCAGTGGCCGCTGCTTCCTTAGATGGCGAAATTCACAGATATACTGCCTCTGAATAGGAAGGCTCCATTATGCCTAATAGCATTGGAAAGACCAGTTGTTCCCAAACTTTTCATGCCACCGCCCCCTTGGTTCCACCTCAACCCCAGCGCCCCCTACCCTATAAAAAGCATTATTCAAAATAGGGGTTTGCATGACTCGCTAAAAGAGATAATAACAATACAATTTCAAAACAGTAACAATTAATTGCACATCTGTTCAAAACCAAATTAAAACTTTTTAGTTGAAATTTATTCAACAAAACT